>NW_024429183.1:13339104-13978298 GCF_017639785.1 Mesocricetus auratus
TCAAGACACACTTCTGATATGGTTGGAAAGATAGGCTGGCAGGTTCCGACTGCCCCACATCTACGTTATTGTCAATGGGTGTGAAGTCCAAGTATTGCAATAGGGTTTTGGGTCCAGAGAGCTCTGCCTGGTAGCTGAAGTTGAACTTGCCAGTGTTGATGAAGTTGAATTCACACTGAACACATTCATTTAACTCCACCTGAGAGACAGAGGGAGAACAGAGCATTGAATGAAAAAACCATTGATACCTTGTCTAGGGAGAAATGTTCTTTGGGAAACAAGAATGGAGAATAATATTGATAAGTGGGGTGTATTAGCTGAATGGAATTGGATATTCCAGCAAGACACACCAAATGTTGGGGTCCTCCTATATCTGGAGTATAAGTTGGTAATTTAATTCTTAGCTTTTCTTGGTAGTGAAACCTTTCTTGTTTGTTAAATGTAAGTGTTCATATTCCTCCTTGCCATACCATATGCATCCTATAAAAAACAATAAAAACAGGAGGCTGGAGAGATGGCTTAGAGGTTAAGAGCACTGGCTGCTGTTCCAGAGGTTCTGAGTTCAATTCCCAGCAAGCACATGGTGGCTCACAAACATCTGTAATTGAGATCTGGTGCTCTTTTCTGGTGTGCAGGCATACATGCATACATAATAAATACTAAATAAATCTTTAAAAAACAGTCAAGGCCTGTGCTTGGGGTCTGCCACTGCGGCTTCCATCCTGGTGGCGGGAGCCAATGCACCCCATTATACTAGTCACTTGCTCCACCCACGGGACTAGGTAAACCAGGTCCCATTTCCTGGCAGCCTACCTGTGCTTGGGGTCTGCCACTGCGACTTCCATCCCAGTGTCAGGAGTCAACTCACTCCAGCATCCTAGTCTTCTGCTCCACCCATGGGACTAGGTAAATCAGGGCCCATTTCCGGGCTGCCTGCCTGTGCTTGGGGTCTACCACTGTGGCTTCCATCCTGGCGGTGGGAGCCAACACACCCCATCATACTAGTCTCCTGCTCCACCCATGGGGGACTAGGTAAACCAGGGTTCATTTCCGGGCTGCCTGCCTGTGCTTCAATAACATTGACACCCAAGTCACACAAAGACACAACTAAGAAAGAGCACTTCAGACCAATATCCTTCATGAACATTGAAAAAAAGAAACAATGGGATCTTGAAATTTGCAGGCAAATGGATGACACTAGAAGAAACCATCCTGAGTGAGGTCACCCAGCCACAAAAAGAGAAACATGGTATGTACTCATTCATATATGGATTTTAGACATAGATCAGGGGAGTGTCAGCCTATAATCCCATTGCCAGTGAGTCTGGGAAACAGGGAGGTTCCCAAGAGAGATATGCATGATAACCCAGAGAAGTGGAATGAGGCAAGATCTCATGAGCAGACTGGGAACAGGGGGGAGGGAAGAGGGAACCGGGAAAAAGAAAGGGGGAGAAGAGGAGGGCAGAGGAAGACATGGGGGAGCAGGGAGGTTGAGTTGGGGTAAGAATTGAGTTGAGCAGGATGAGAGATACCATAATAGATGGAGTCATTATAGGTTTGAGGAGAGAGCTGACACTAGTGAGGTTTCCAGAGATCTACAAGGATAACACCAACTGATAAATTAAGCAATAGCGGAGAGACTACCTTAATAGCCCCTCCCTGATAATAAGATTGATGACTACCTTATATGCCATATATGCCTTATATGCCTTCATCCAGTGACTGATGGAAACAGAGACAGATACCCACAGCTAAACACTGAACTGAACTCCTGGAGCCCAGTGATAGAGATGGAGGAGTGATGAGAAAAGGGGTTAAGAAGGTGGTGGTGAAACCCACAAAGGCAGCTGACAGGACAAGGGGGAGCTCTTGAACCCCAGACTGATGGCTAAGAGGCCAGCAGGGGACTGATCCAGACTCCCTGAATGTAGTTTCAGTGAGGAGGCCTCAGCAGTCTCTGGGGCCTTGGGTAGATCAGTGTTTACCATGGTGTACGAATGAACTTTGGGAGCCCATTCCACACGGAGGGATGTTCTCTCAGCCGGGACACATGTGGAAGGGCCTAGGTCCTGCCCTGGATGAAATGACAGACCTGGAGGTCCCCCCATAGAGGGCCTCACCCTCCCTGGGGAATGATGTGGGGATTGGGTGGGGGCTTGGGGAGGGCTGGTGGAGGCACAAGGGAGGAAGGATGGGAGAGGGAGCTGGGATTGACATGTGAAGTAAGCATGTTTCTAATTTAAATAAAGCATACATATATGAATGTATATGTATATATATATAAAGTCTTGTTATCATTTGTTGCTGTTGTTTTCTTATTGTTGTTTTCAATTAAACAAGCCTTTAAAATTCCAAAAAAAAACCAGTAAAAACATTCACATGATAACTACATAATTCTGGGGATGGATTTATTTGTCTGGTCTCTCTAGTATTTGAGACAGGAAGACCCAGCTCATACTCCCTGTATCATGTCCCCTAGCTAAAGTAAGGTTCTTGTTACCCCTTACCTCATAGAAGTTGATGGTGTTGACTTGGTTGGACATCAAGAGGATGCTGGAGCCTGTCCTGTCCCTGCACTTGACCTCTGCATTCATGGTGTAGCCCTCGGCCTTGACATTGAGTGTCAGAGGGTGGGCTTTCTTTTTTACATTACAGATCAAATTAAAGTTCACATCTCCTTCTTGCTTTGGTGTGAAGAAAATATCAACTGGGAATCTGATAGGGAAACAAGAGAGTAGATTAATGGACTAGGCAGGCCTGTGGAAATCTAATAAAACAAGAGTCCACCAGATACACTCTGAGCAAAGGACATCAAAAAACACCACTCCAAATTAAGTGAACTTTAAAGATTTTCCAGGTAAAGTCAGGAACTCCTTTGTGGATTCATACACAAGAGATCAACGGAAAAGGCTATAAATGTGAGAAAAACATTGAGATGAGGATTTAGAGTTAGGGCTGGAGAGATAGCTCAGCAGTTAAGAGCACTGGCTGCTCTTTCAGAGGGTTCAAATCCCAGCACCCAGTTGGCAGTTCACAAACTACCTGTAACCCCAGTCCTAGGGAATCTGCCCTCTTCTGCCCTCATTGGCATTTCATACACTTGGTGCACAGACAAACGTAGGCAAACCTGATGGGGAAGTCCTACTGTGTCAATAAAGCACCGTTGGGCAGTAGGGAAGCAAGATAAGTGTCTAGGAGCCTAGGAGGATTCTGGGAAATGTAGTGAAGAGAGTGGTTGCCATGTGATCTCCTGGGAGCAATGGGCACTCAGGAGTGCGTACTCAAAAGATAAGTCCTTATAAAATATATATTAGTAATTATGGGTTAGTAATCAAGTCAGAACTAGCCGATAAGAAACCAAACAAATGGCCAACAACTTCATAATTAATATAGTGTCTTGTGTGTTATTTGGGGGTTGAAAGCGGCAACAGGACCCAGGCGGTGGGCAGGAAGACAACATGTTACACAAACCACTCATATACATATTAAAAAAATTAGAATTCTCAATGCCCCATAACTTATCAAGAAAATGAACACTGGGGAGTCAGGCAGGATAGAGATGAAATTGCATACATATACACCTTAGAGTTGGGAGAAGTTTTAATTTTTACTTCTTTATGATTTTTTTAGTGTGTGTGCATGCATGTATACATCAACAGTATGTTTATAGAAGGAGGTCAGAGGACAACTTATTGGAGCCAGTTCTTTCCTTCTACCATGTGGGTCCTGGGGATTGAACTCAGGTCAACAGGGCTTGGTGGCAAGTGCTTTTACCACTAAGCCATCTTGATGGCCCAGAAGAGATTTTTATAAATGATAGGCTTGCCATGCATACCGAGGACTTCACTTTTTACTTACTCGGACAGTGGTGGGACCCAGCCTTCCATTGGACATATAATAAGACTGTTGTTGAATCCATCAGAAAAACGGGAGTTATCCTGGAAGGCAAAATTGAACCCATGCTCCTCCTTGTTGATGATCTTCACTGTCTCTCGGGCTTCTCTGCCTGGGGAGGAAACACCAGCCCTCAGCAAAGGCCTCTTGCCTGGCCAATGAGATATTCATAGCAGATAATGCCCCACATAAAGAAGGAAGGCTTCACAGAGCAATCTCAGCACCTCGAACTCCTTGGCCACGGATCACCTCATTTCCTTCCTCCTGTAGGTAACTCCTTCTGGAATGTCTCTCCTTCAATTGACTGCCCTTTCCAGAAGGTACATACTCTGACCTGGCCACAGTGCTGTGGGGACTCTGCTGACACTGTTCTCTTCCCTTGCCCCTTTAGTTGGGGGTTGTAATGCCTTCTTGGGTGTGTAATGGGGAGTGCCCGCTTGATCCCTTTGATGGCCCACATCTCCTTAAAGAATCCCTATGTTGAGTTCTGAATTTGACCTTGGATGGCCCAGGGTTTTCCTGTGGAAGGTCCTGACTCATTATTTTGTTTTCTTTTTGGCTAATGTTAAAACATTTATTTTCCCGCAAAAGTTTAGGATCATTCTATCCAATTCTCTTCCTTCCTCATTCCTTTAGAGATTGAGGCGATCAGATTTTATGAATAACTTACATTAACATAAATGTGAACCAAATATCACTTGGGACATATCTATCCTAACATCAAGTCTATCTGAAATTAAAATTAACTGTGAATCCTGCGCAACCCTAGCTGGAATTGTAATTGAAATTTTATTAAATTTGCACTTAATTTTGGGAGAACTAACTATTTAGCTCTTATTTGGAAGCATTTTAATGTGACTTAACTCTTGACATATAGTTCTTGGGAATTGAATTTATCTTTGGATATTATACATTTACTAAGCAGTAAATAGAGTATTTAGTTTTGTTTTTGCTTTTAGGTGTTTACAGCAAAAAGGGATGAAACTGTTGATTTTTTTACACATTTGTCTCACTCACTTTAACAAATTATCTTGAGTCTACTAGTTTCTGTCTCTCCACTAATGAGTGATAAGCCACAGCAACTTAGATTACTATTTTTCTTTCTCCCTGAAAGTTAATACCCATTATACTTATTGTTTGATTTTTCATGATTGTTAAAATCTCTAAGAAAATGTTCAATTATAGAGGTGCTGGTAAGTACTCTTGCCTAACTCATTTTAATTCAAGTAGTTTCATTGGCTTACTACAGGACACTATTTGCTCATCTCTCGCTACAGGTTCATATTTTTTATGTTTTCCCTCCAACTCTTGTTTTATTACAGGAGGGTTTTGAGGGTAAGGATAGGGAGGAACTAATGATAAATTTTAGTAATGACTTTGGCACATTAACATGATCATATTGTTCGTCGTTACTGATATAACAATTATACTGAAAACTACATCACTGCATTCTTGGGTTAAACTCTTCATACTGTTTGACTTACTATGAAGAATATTGTTGTTGTGGATCTCTGTGAGTTCCAGGCTAGGCTGGACTGACAGCTTCCAAAAAAATACAGAGAAACCCTGTCTCGTAAAACAAACAAACAAACAAAAAGAATATTGTTGTCTAAATAAACATCTAATGAATCACTTTAAAATCCTTTGACCTTAGCTGTATGTTATTACCTACTCATAGCCATGTGAAAGATGCATAGCATTGTGATATATCTGATGGTTGCTTCCTTTAAATCACAGGTCTCTGCTGGAATGTTACCATCTCAGCATCTACTACACTCCTAGTCTTTCTACCCTGCTGCTTTCTTCCTGTAACACATATCAACAACCTCTGACTTACCGTGTATTTTACTTGGTTTGGCTAGTTTATTTCCAATGATTAGAATAAACCTGAGGACTTTGTGCTTTCAATTAATGAATTCCCATCCCTCAGAGGAGTGTTTGGGCCACTCTGGTATCTCCCCACCCTCTGTACTGGAGAATGAACCAGGGCTTTAAGCATGCTTGCCAAACACTCCACCACCAAGCCACACCTCCCTCCAGCCTATCAGTAACACTTTTTGAAGCATGTGGAACAGACCAAGTACCAGTTAAACACAGCCCACAGCCTGGAGGTGGAGAGGCATGCACAAGACACAGGGCTTTGAAGATGAGGAGTCAGTGCAGGTCCTACAGGACCCTGCCCAGGAGACTCTAAAATGAACCTCCCAGGTATTCTCAAGGTGTTAGGGTGTGGCTGCCAAAGACAGTTAATGGAAATGAGATTGAGAGGAAACTATTACATGGTTCTCTGATAAGTGACAGAGGTTTTCTGACATATTTTTGGAAGGTTCCAAGAAGAGTGCCCCACTCTGGTCTGCTTTCGGAGCCCTTGATGACATAAAGTCATGCCATCTCAAAAATGAAAAGCCGACCAGGCCACCTTACCAATGAGGAGAGAGCTGAAATTGAGATGCGACTTGTCGAGAGAGATGAGGGGGTCTGTGGCTTTGCCCACCAGCAGGAAGGGGACTGAGATATTGTGCTCTGGGATAGAGAAAGTCCAGAATGCTTCTGTGATGTCCAGGTGAGCAGGGTGGAACTCGAACACAATCTAAGAAGACAATTCAGAAAACAACAGTGAGAGGCACCTCTTCCTTGTGCCTTGAGAGACCTATTAGCATGAGGACCATAAGAGGTGACATTTTCCTAGGTTGTCATTACCGTCTAAAGTAGGTATGGCGGTATCAACAATGTCAACCAGTTTGCCCTGCCTTTTGAGGAGCAGAGTCATCTACCCCATCCACAGTCTCGCTGATTATACTGTCGTACAGTTGTGCTGTTCTTTGGACGACATAGTTGCAGCTCAGTGGACCAAACTGGCATCCATACCAAAGAAAGACAACCCACATGTCTGTCAGCAGTCTGGCATACAGCCCAATTAAAAATCATTATCAGGGCAACAAGATCTGTGTGGTGATTATCTGCCAGACAAGATGAAGCGCCAGTGGGTCTTGGTGCCAGCACTGCCTATCATTCTCCCTTTGGCTTGCTTTGTTTATTTGAGTGACCTTATGGAAGGCATTACATATTTTTAAAAAGATTTCATTTTTAATTATGTGTGCGTTATGTGTTTATGTGTGGGTATGTGCTTATGAGTACAGAAGTCTAGAGACCAGAAGTGACAAACCCCTTTGCAGCTGGAGTTATAGGCCTGTTATGGGTGCTGGGAACTGAACTTGGATCCTTTGCAAGAGCAGAAAGCATTCTTGACTGTTGACTTTCCAGCGTCAACACCAGCATTTAAATTTATTCTTACCTCTCTCTCTCTCTCTCTCTCTCTCTCTCTCTCTCTCTCTCTCTCTCTCTCTCTCTCTGTGCGCACGTGCGTGCGTGTGTGATGAGCACCCACGTGGAGGTCAGAGGACAGCTTGTGGGAGTTGACTTTCCCCATCCATCAGGTGGGTCTCAAGCTAGCAACAATCGCCCTCCCAGCTGAGCCATCTCACCAGCTTCCGGAAGGTATCTGAATTCATAATTTTCATTTCATGGATTTATTGCTACACACAAGAGTCTCTGTAGAACTTACTGGCCATGGAGCCTACATGTGTGCTTTGACTGTCAAGTTCACACATACATCTGACCACCTGCTCCCCTATATTATAGTGGAGGCATCTAGGACTAAACTGCAAGTTAGGACTCTTTTCTTACCTTTTTCCTTGGGAAAGTAAAAACACATCCCTTTGCTGCTGTAAATATTTCAGATACAGATGTCCTAATGTCCTCATATCACGAGCCCAGGAATCCCCAGATATTTATGCCTGGTTCCCCTTTGCTTCTTTAATATTCTCTAAAATCCCTGAAAACACTGGACTTTCTTCACAGCCATCCAAGAGAGCACAGATCTATCTTGCTCACTGAGATTGCACATGATAGCCACTCAGTAAATACTTGTTGATCAATGGTTCTCATCCATGCTATTCTCTCCTCACACACTTGCTATGCAGAAGTGGCTAAAATTACAGGGCCCCCAGACACACGCACCTCAGCTTTCTTTTCAGGATGGATGATACCCTTTTCTGTAAAGCACACAAAGGCTGGAGGGTGTTGGAGGCTTTCTGTTTCTTCAGAGGTCCAGCAGAAAGAGTAGGTGCTATTGGTTGGGTTCAGGATGGTAAAGGTCCTGGACAAAGGGGGAAAATTGACAGCAGAAACGGAAGATGTTAAAAATTCAAGAAAATTTAGGTAACCCCCAGAACTGTCACAGCTTCCTCCTGGGAACCAGAAATGATCTGAGAACTTCATTACCTTAGAAAGAAAAATGCCATCTTCTCCCAGGATCTAAAGGGTAATGGGAGTCCTGGACTTTGGAGTGATAATGCTCCCAAAGCCATATGTGTCAAGGAATGCTCTGTGGTCAAGGTGGGGGTGAAGGAATACACGCACACACACACACACACACACGCACACACACACACACACAGACACAGACACACACACACACACAGACACACAGACACACACACAGAGACACAGACACACGCACACACACACACACACAGACACAGACACACGCACACACACACACACAGAGACACAGACACAGACACACACACACACACACAGAGACACAGACACACACACACACACACAGACACAGACACAGACACAGACACACACACACACACACACACACACACACACACACACACACACACAAGCTCCCCCTCTGTCAAAACTATGGACACAGAATCCAGCTTCATTCATGTACAGTTCTCTGCTGTTAAATCTCTAGAGCAACCCCAGGGCTTCAAAACTGCTTCCAGGTATCAGTACAGCCACTTTCTCTGCGTTCTTTGAAGGACTGACTGGCATGAATCCAATCAATGTAAACGACTCACCGGAGATTCTTTCCTCCTATACCCACACTGGTGAACTCGATCACTCGGGTGTTTGGATCCAGAGGCCCAGAGCCTGGTCCTCGGAGCTCTGGGTTGCGCCGATGACCACTGATGTAGTCTGAGTCCTTCAGGTCAAAATGGCAGAATGGCAGGGCGCTTCGCCCTTTCGTTACCAAAATAGGGCCTTGCTCTCCTGATGGCAGGTTGGGAATTCTGAAATGACAAGGTTATTTTAATTCTGATTTTATATTCTGTTGCTGCTTTCTTAGATGTTTGGAAATGGAATACTTTGTCCACCAGAATGGGAGTTCTGTATGAGTTTGTCTTGACTGTCAGTTCTACATAGTACGTATTCATTAACCAGTTGTTAAATGGATGGGTGGGTTGAGTATGAGGATGCTGAGTTGGAGTCCCTCTGTGGCTCCAAGTTTTTTCCTCCTATCTGTGTTACATGTAAAAGGAGAAGGACCTGTAAATCCTAAAAATACTACTGTCAGACCCTTGTAGATGGGATGCATGTGAGCAAATTCAGCTCCTGGGTTGAGCTGAGGTGGCCCTAGTGTGGCACAGGTCTCTGTGGTGTGAGAGCAGGGGCTCAGGAAACTCCGACAGCGAATGTAGTCTCCATCACCCTAGGCCGAGGCTTACAGAATAATCCCTCTTTGGAATATTTCCTGAATCAAGGTACTACAACTGCGACTTTCACTGATGTGTGTATTTGCTTGTTTTTTCTCTCACTGAACACCAAACCAGAGCAGGTACACCAAGCTCATATCCCTTCCTATTTTTGTTTATTGTGGGTCAGGCATTGCTCCAAGTTATTTTTCTTAAATTAGCTCATTTAGTATTCCAAGTAATTCTACATTATAAGGATTGTTGCTTGCACTTGTATATGAGACAATGGAGTCTCAAGGGCATGTAGAAAGAAGTTTTCTTAAAAGGTAGAAGCTGCCTGGTTGCAAATCACTCTTATTTAGTAGAGTCCTGTATGTGGCCAGGAAGGGGGGAGTAGGCAGACAGAGGCGATGGGCAAGTTGATGAGCAGGGCTTAGACAACATTTTCCTTGTTCTCTAAAGGCAGGCCCTTCAGACTTCTGGGCTCCCAGGTGTCTAAGGTAGGAAAGAAGGACAGTGGAGGGCAGGAGCCGCAGGCTGGAGAACACATTTCCTTACTGGCAGTACAGGGTGCTCTCGAACTCTCCAATGTCCATTGGGGAGAACTTCACTTTGAGCTTCTGAGTCTTCCCTACAGGCACGACGCCTGAGGAGGGCTCCACTGAGAAGGGCGATGGAGAGCTTTCTGTCCAGTGGTCCAAACCGCTATCCAGGGTGCTGCCTGTGCCCTGACTAAGCTGATCTTTTAGACTGGAACCTGAGGGAGGATGGAGAAAAGGTGACATTCTGCAGTGGCAATGGGAGGCAGCCCACTCACAAGTCCTTAGAGACCTTCTATGATATCTGTGGACCCATCTCTTATAGCAGGTATATTGAACCCTCAAGACAATAGAAAGGAATCAACTTGTATTTCACACATGATTTGTGAAAAACATGGCTATTACTTTTATGACGTTTTCAGATTTATTTCCTTTTGGCTCAGAGAGAGTAGGTCAAGAAAGGGTTTGTGGTTCTACTGTATCACGGTATTGGGCTATGAGCAGATTTTGTGGAGAACCATTGATCTAACATAGGGATTTGCAAAGTGGGAGTCCATGGATAAGAGCCCATTGGAACAGTCTGCTATTTCAATCTCCACAACTGAAATAACAATGAACACTTTATTTATCGGGTGCTGGGCTCTTTGATAGAGCTTTGTAGGTATAAGCTATACACTTTGGCATAGGCATATATTTTTTTCTGGGAAAAATAGTTTTCACTGGTTTTTCTTCTTTTAAGAAAGATTTATTTTTATGTGTATGAGTGCTTTTTCCACATGTACGTGTGTGCACCACATGCATTTCTGGTGCCACAGGATCAGAAGATGGTGTCAGATTCCCTGGAACTGGAGTAACAGTGGATGCTGGGAACTGAACCTGAGTCCCCCGTGAGAAGTAGCCAGTGCTCTTAACTGCTGGGGCATCTCTCCAGGCCCGTGCCAGTTCTTAAGTGGTCTGCAATCTTCCAGGTTGGGAACCACAAGACAAGATTACTAGCAGTAAGTGACAATAGCCATCACTTTGGTGGGACTGTGGAAGGACTGGGTAAGGAGTCCAGGAGGAGAAGAGGTCAAGATACCCATCTCCCAGGCCCAAATGGCTTTGTAAACCCCACAAAGCCCATAACCTGCTATTCCTTAGCTACTCAGGAGGCCTTGTGAGCAGTGTTGATCTTCTTTGAATGGGTGACTAGGGCCAGGCCCTGGGGTTCATTTGTCATTGAGTTTACCTTGATTTTCTGGCATGGCAAAACTGACTGCCTTGGAGGTGTCTTCCAAGGTCCAGTTGAATTCTAACAGCGCGTGTCCTGTGTTAACAAGGTCAAACCTGTGGGTGGATCAGGGAAGATTTCAGAATGTGCTGTCCATATTTTTGCCCCACCTGAGTGTTAGCTGTACTGTTTCTCAAAGGCCAGTCTCTTCATTTCTTAAGTGTCTTAAAAAAATCTCTGAATTATATTCTTTTGTGCACATACATAAGTATGTCACATTTTCTTTATTCATTCATTTGACAGTGGACACCCAGGCTGACCCTCTATCTTGGTTGCTAAGAAGAGTCTACATGGGAATGCAAACATCTCCTTGGCATATGGACTGTAATCCCTTTGGATGTATACCCACAAGTGAGCTAGCTGGGTAACATAGTAGGTCTATTTTTAGTTTCATTTTGAGGAACCTCTTTACTGTTTTTTATAAGTCTGTTCTTTTCAGCAAAATGGGTGGGCCTAGAAGACATCACACTGAACAAAACAGACATAGATACACAGCGTGCGTTCTTTCTCATATGTGGAAGTTCATACACTTAACCTCAAAGTATAAGAGTGTAGCATAATGATTACTGGAAGCTGGGACAGGTCAGAGGGAAGGTGTGAGTAGAGAGAGGTTGGATAGTAGGTATCAAAATGCATGCGTGGGAGTGTGCTCTAGTTTATAAATGCCTACTATGTATTTTATGAGGAACTAGAGGAGAGGAGTCTGAAGGCTCTGACTCCAGATAAATGTTAAGGGATGGAAATGCTAATAATCATTTTGATCCAATCATTACACATTACGTACTTGTATTGAGATAGCAACTCTACCCTGTAAATATGTACCATTATTACCCGTTAGCCAAAAAAATCCCAAATATAAAAGGATTAAAAACAAATGCAGCTAGATGTAGTGCACACCTTTAATCTAAGTGATTGGGAGGCAGAGGCAGGTTGGTCTCTGTGAGTCTGAGGCCAGCCTGGTCTACACGGTGAGTTCCAGGCCATGCAGGGATGCTTAGTGAAACCCTGTCTCAAAAACTACATTTTGAAATTGAGTCTTGTTATTATGTAGGCTATTATGGATTGGAGCTCAAGATTTTCTGGTCTCAGCCTCCTACAGAATGCATTACTGTGTCTGGCTGAAAATCTTTTTAAAAACAATTTTAAAGAAATGTCATCAGAACTCACACATTTAATGCACTTTCTTTTTAAAAGATGCAAACTATATGTAAAGATATAAAGAGTTTAAAAATGCAGCTGTTTAGCCCTTAATGATAGTTCTCCTAGTAGTCCAAAGGCTTTCAATGACTCACTCAAATACTCGGGTCTGGTAAACCAGTGTCTCCTTAAAGAACACATCATTTATATTGCATTTATAGGAAGCAAAGTCCACGTTGGCACTGATCTGGATCCGCAGCTCTCGGTAATTTTCTTCTAGGATTGAGTGGGCTGGCTCAGGGTCCGTCTCTATCACCTGGAACAAAGGCAGCCACATCTTCAGCAGTGCAAAGCCAACAGCCCACAGGAACACTAGGGACAGCGCACTACTTTAATCTACCATGAAAATGAACATGAACCCACAGATGTAGTTCTGGGAGACATGACTGGCAAACCTCCAACAGCTCAGCATGAAAAAGAATGACTGAGCAGGCTGGGACAACTCAGGTACGCGTTTGGATCAGATGGACTCTAAAGAGGATAGAGGAACTGGGCGTGGAAACGCACGCCTTTAATCCCAGCACACAGGAGGCAGAGGCAGGTGGAGCTTTGTGAGCTTGAGTCCAGCCTGGTCTACTCAGCAAGCTCTAGGATAGCCAGGGCTATGTAGACAGATCTTGTCTCAGAAACAAAAACAAGAACAAAAGTAAAAAAAAAAAAAAAAGAGAGAACCACAGAGAAAACAATAGATATTTAATTAAACAGCAAACAAATTGCAAATGGAGAATTGTTTAGTTGTGAAAAGATTTTAAAACTTTTGATGAGATGAATTAAGAAAAGTCCAAACAACAAGAATCATTAGTTAAAGGAGTGCATCACCAGCAACTCTATAGATCTAAAAATGTATAGATGATTTTTAAAAAAAATATACATAAAATTTGGAGGAAAAATAATTTAATAAAATTCAAGAACAAACTTTAAAAACATTAAAAATAATTGAATAGTAAAAAATCTTAAAAGAAATTAAACAAAAATGTTAAAGAAAACAATGGAAAAACTTTATTGCTACCAAAGGCCCGAATAGTTGCAAATCTTAGAGAAGACCTAGAAAATATAGAAACACCTTGTTAATAGGAAAGACAGGCTAATATTATAAAATTGTCATTTGTTCCCCAAATGACCTAGAGCTGCAATTCAATGCTAAATTTTCATTATAGGTTTTCACAATACTTGGCAAATAGATTAAGAAATTGTATATTATAAAAAAGAATTAAGAGTGACCAAAACATTTAGGACAAAACAATACAGAGCAGGAACTTCCCTCCAGACATCAAGGTTGACTATGAAACTGTAGAAATTACAATAATGTAAAACTAGCTCTGGGTTGGACAAACTGACAACAGAATGGAATTGAGAACAGAAATGACGTAGGCACATATAAACTGAGCGATGACATAGAGTCAGTCCCAGCAGATCACTCGGGAGCAGAAAGGCTGACCAAACTTGGCGAGGGGAAACACATGAAACTAGAGCCTTGTTTCACATCAGACAGCATTTTTCACATGCATGAAAGGCTTAAGTACCAAAAGCAAAACTCAGACTTAAAAATATGTAGAGAGGATAAGGACTTTAAAAGTAATAAATGTAACAAAAAAGAAACTGATAACTTTGACCACTTTAAAATTAAGGATGTATTCCATACTGGACAGATGGCTCATCGGTTAAAAAGCACTAGCTCCTCTTCCGGAGGACCTGTATCTCCAGCTCTAGTTGATCTGATAGCTTGTTCTGGCCTCTGTGGGCACTGTAGGCACATTGTGCATAGCATGTTGGCAAAACACATGTTTCTATAAACTAAACATAAAAATCTTTAAAAGCTTAAGAATAGTTTTTGTTTATCAAAATATAAAGGGGCTGGAGAGATGGGCTAGTGGTTAAGAGGGAATGCTGCTCTTGCAGAGGACCTGAGTTTGGTTCCTAGTACTCATGTTGGGTAGCTTACAACTGCCTGTAAATCCTGGTCCATGGGATCTGACGCCCCCTACAGGCCACCGAGGGCACTTGCTCTCATATGTACATACCCTGACCCCAACATGCTTACATGGAATGAAAATGAAGACAGATCTTTAAAAACATGAAATAAAAAGTTAAGTTTTTTGAGACTATGTATGGACACATACCACAAATGGAATTTTTGAAGGTACAAGCATCATAACTGGAAAGTGAACAAAGGCATAAAAAACATTTCAGTGGTAGCCTGCATGGTTAATAATCAAATCATATGAAGAGCTATTCAACCCCATTACTGGTTAGGGAAATATAATCAAGGTTAATAATCAGATAATTTCCCAGTTGCCCAAATGATAAGAGCCAAAATGCTTTGCCTAACAGTCACAAGGCTGTGGGTTCACCTCCAGTATCTTGCAAACAAAAAAACCTCCCAAATGTCTGACAAACTCAAATGTTAGAAAGGAGGCTCACGCCAGGTGGTGGTGGCACACGCCTTTAATCCCAGCACTCGGGAGGCAGAGGCAGGCGGATCTCTGTGAGTTCGAGGCCGGGCTGGACCGACAGCCTCCAAAACAATACAGAGAAACCCTGTCTCGTAAAAACAAACAAAACAAAACAAAAACCCCCCCAAAAAAAAAAGAGGGTCACAAAACTCCTTTGCTGGAAGAGTAGAAATTGTTTATCGAGTTTGGAAAACACCTGGGTATCAGCTTGGAAAGGCTGAGCATTCACGCCTCCACTTGTAGAAATGCAAACCTGGATGCCGAAGTGCACAGAAACGCTACCCATAAGAGAAAACCTGAACTAGCTTTCAGAGAGAGAGACAAAGGTTGGAAGGTATGCAGCAGTGAAGTGGACACACTACAGCCCCAAGTAGCTATGACTACATAAAGTGACCCTTGAAAAACAGAGTTAAAAAGCCCAGCTACACCTCAGTCCTTTTAGAACATGCAGGTCAACAAACCATCCATCGAGGCTTCGACAGTGATTACCTCAAGGGGAGAGACAGGGTGGCGGGATGGCCAGAGCCACACAGGTGTTCAGGGCCCAGTTCCCTTGTTGGGATGGGTTAATTATCACACAATAAGAGGCAAATGACAAGGAATAGATGCAAAGGGCATGTATAGGCCAAAGATGAGATCCTGTCGTGAACAGAACGTTGTAACTACTCTAAGTCCGCACCTCATGGAAACAGGAAACAATGGCTGGCAACGACACTTTTGAAAAAAAAAAAGCAAAAGGACTGAAGCTAAACTGTCACTAAGGCAGTGCGTGTTGTTAGTTAGGGGCCTGGGTGCGGACATTCAGCTTGCCAGTTTTGAAACAAAAGTCAGATGCAAACTTTTTTCTATTGTCTGCAATGGGACACTCAAGTTGAGAGCAGTAGGTATCCAAGTATGGTGGGCTGGGTTAGCTCTGGGCTTCATGTGCCCCGAATACTCACTTTTCGTTTTGTAGTCAAGTTCCCAGGTGTACTTCGGGGAGCATCCACCCACTTGACTGTGCGCATGCGGTCATCCCAGTCAGGGACCTGGTCTGCAGGGAGCGGAAACACGATCCTGGACAGCGAGCACTTGACAGTCATTTTCTTCAGGCTGATGGGCACATCTGACTTCAAGGTCACCACCACATCCTTGGAACAACCAGGGTGGAGATGGCCTACCTAGGGAAAAGTCTGGTATTGGTATTTTGGGGAATTCAGTCTTAAGTTTCTTTGATGCCTGGTGGTAATTTGAAATGCATCATCCAGGAAGACTGGCATAAGTGCATACAAGATTCTTTATATAGGTAGTTTGGCATAAGTACATACAGGATTCTTTAAAATGTCACCACGAAGTGAGACACGGTGGCTCACGCTATGAATCCCAGCACTTGGGTGGGGAGGGTGAGTCAGGTTTGCCATGAGGCCGACTTGCAGTACGTAATATGTTTCAGGCAAGTCTGGGTTACAGAGCAAGACCTTCCCTCAAAACAAACAAACACCATAATAAAACAAAACAAACACCATAATAAAAATAATAGTAATAGTTACCTATCTGTTACTTGCCTCAAGCACTATTCTAAACTCTTGAGCAATTTTACTAGTCCTCAGGATACCTTCTGAGAGGCACAGAGCTATCACTTCCACGTGACACATAACAAAACTTGCAAATTACCTGAGATTTTTTAACACTAGTGATTTGGACTTGAACTCAAGCCGTATGACTCCAAATGCCACCCACACCACCCGATACTCATTATGATTCATACAAATAGGTGCCTCACTACAGTATGTTAGTTTCTATAAAGTTATCTAATGACTCTTGGCCTCCCCAAGATCTCTCCAGGGTACCTGTAGGACAAAGTAATACTGAGCCGTCCTTAATTCTTTCACTCTCCTTTTCTCACGAGTGTACAATGGAACTTACTAGAAGTTAAAGATGATGATGCATAGTCAGATTGAAGTGGAAAGAGCAGATAGCGGAATCCATGTGACTCTTAATAAGTCAGATATTAAATAAATCTATAAAGACATAAAATGGCTGGGCGTGGTGGTGCACAATCACAGCACAAACATTCAGGAGCCTGAGATAGGGGAACAAGAAGCTCAAGGCTTGCCTGGGTTACACAAGAAGACCCTCCCTGTCTTAACAAGAAAGATGGGAGGAGTCTACCCTTATCACATATATTTCTGAAAATATAGTTTTAAAAAATCAAATGTGGTACGTGAGTTAAAAATAATTGATTTATTGCATTTTAATATTGCTTAAAATATTCTTAATTTTGGGGGTCGGAGATGGCTCAGTGGTTAAGAGCACTGATTATTTGATGGGGAATGTTCTTCTGTATATATGTTTCTCCTATTGGTTAATGAATAAAACACCGATTGCCTGATTGGCCAGACAGGAAGTGATGTAGCTGGGCAGAAACCTGCCACAAGCTAACCATAGAGGTCTGGAGGTCTGTGCAGACAGGCAGGAAGTGACTTAGCTGGGCATAATCAAGATATAAACAGGGACAAACAGAAATTGCTCTCTTCTCTGCAGCAGGCAAAGGAGTTGCAGGTCCAGCATTCCCCAGTAAGCTAAGACCATGTGGAAATACATGGATTAATAGAAAATGGGTTAATAATTAAGACAGAGCTAGCCAATAAGAAACCAAAGCCAACGGCCAGCAGTCTCATAATTAATGTAGCGTCTGTGTGCTTCTTTGGGGCAGAGAAGGGCGGCGGGACCTGCTGGGTCAGAAACATTCACACTACAGTTATTTCTGGAGAGAGAGGACCCAGGCTTGCTCCCCACATGCGCGTGGCAGCTTACAACTGTCTGTAACTCCACTTTCACGGGGTCTGATGTCCTTTTCTGGTCCCCGTGGGCACCAGGCACACATGTGGTGCACAGAAACACATGCATACCCATACCCATACCCATACAAATAAAAAGAGAAATCCTAAGAACATTCTTAGGCTTTAAATTGCTGAAATACACTGGATGTAAAGGAGAGCCTATTTGGTTTATGGAATAAAGTGATTTGTGATTTATCATAGATAAAGACATATGTACATACACCACCAACATGTATGTCATGCACATGACAGTCATCGGACAGGGAAGACATTCTCTCCCCTACCTCTGGACAGTGAAGGCAGATGAAAACTTTTAATTGCCTATGTGCACATACAGGTGTGCATAATGTAAGTGAACTTCTGGGAGCCTAGGTCTATCTTTGACAACTCTATCTTTGTCACATCCCTTATACTCTCTTTGATTCCTTATAGGCCAAATGTTGATAACAAAGATCAAATGAATTTGGCAAGGCTTTGGAACTGGATATGACATATAGTCTATAGCTAGTTTTCTGTAGCTATTCCTTAAGGGTAGATTTGGACCAAGATGGTGTTGGAATCTATCAGGAGCCTAGGCTGGCCTGGAACTCACTGTGTAGCTCAGGCTGGTCTTGAACTTGTGGGAGTATTTCTGCCTGGGCAGGTGTTAGGATTGCAGGTATGCAGTGTCTCTATTGGCTTGTTGAGCTGCTTCCGAAGGCTCATGCTCTGAAGAACACATGCATAGAGGGACACAGGTCTACACTCTGGAATGGGAAGCTAGGGCCTGTAGTCATTCATGAAGGCCTCCAGGGAATGCCTCACGTTCCTGTCCACAGCAGGACTTGATAATCTCCTCCTAGACCGTCGGACCCTGAGCAGGGCCTGCAAACACTGGGTCTGAGTGTGGGATGGCTACTGGGCACTTTCTTAATTCAAGATGCATGCATCCCGTTCCATGTATCCACAGGGGTGGCTTAGGCCTGAGGGAGTCTGGAACCTAGTGAGTGACTTTCGCTTACCTGTGGGGAGAAAGACAGCGTAGCCAACAGGGGCCACTCGAACCGAATCACATTCACCTGGCTGTGATTGGTGATGGTGAAGCTCACATTGTAGTTGTTTCCAATGTGGCAGTACCCAAACTGGATGTGATCCAACAGGGCAGCTAGGGGTCAAAGCAGAAGGCTGGTGAGTCCTCCCTGGCCTTTTTTTAAAGGTTTCTCTGTATTGTTTTGGAGGCTGTCCTGGAACTCACTCTGTAGACCAGGCTGGCCTTGAACTCACAGAGATCCACCTGCCTCTGACTCCCGAGTTCTGGGTTAAAGGTGTGCGCCACAAAAGGCCAGCCAAGAGCCTGCTTTCTAAGGGAGGCATGTCTTGATAGATAATGCATCTCATTCACAGTTTATCATTTTCTCCTTGAATGGTTACATATGAAAAGACCTTGGATACCTGGATAGAAATATCTACCTCCCAGGAATCGATCAATCAATCAATCAATTGATCGACTGATCCATCCATCTATCCATTCATCCACCCATCTATCAATCAGTTCTACCTGTCCACCTACCTTGGCTCTTCTATTTGTTCAAGAGAAAATAAAGAACCTAATGTCATTTGTTTGGTGAAAAAATATAATGAAATGTTAAATTGGCAGTTAAAATATAGGATTCTCAATTAAATTTGAATAAATTAATTAATAAATTAATAGAGATAAATAATGAGTAATTCTTTATGATAAACATGTCCCATGAAATGTTTGTATACATATACTAAGTTATTGATTATCTGTAACTTAATCTTATTTGGAATACCTGTGTTCAGGTTTGCTAAACCTGGAAATCCCACAATAAGTGTGGAATCTGATCTCCAAACTTGGATTACTGCTTGCTCCTGTTTGACCCTGACTAGAGTGATGCCATTGCATAGCTTCAAACAGGAGTGAAGCACCAATCTGGAAAGAGCATTGATTTCAGAGCCCGGTTATACGTTCCAGGACTATAGTTAAGCTCCTGTGGACATTTTGAAGCCGAGTTTAAAATTCACTTTAAAGCAATCAGTAATGCCGGGCGGTGGTGGAGCACGCCTTTAATCCCAGCACTGGGGAGGCAGAGGCAGGTGGATCTCTGTGAGTTCGAGGCCAGGCTGGACCGACAGTCTCCAAAACAATACAGAGAAACCCTGTCTCGTAAAAACAAAACAAAACAAAACAAAAAACCAATCAGTCATGTTGTTAGAGTGCTTAACAAATGCCCTTTGTTAATAATTATAATGTGTAACATTTCCTCCACAGTCTGGCCCCTAAGTGGAAGGGTCAGTGGTTTAGACTGTGGAGAGGCATGTCTTAAGCTTTAACACACACGATCAGTCAGGAATTGGGTTCAAATGTGGATTATGATCCTGAAAGTCAGGGCAGGTCTGAAATTCCCATTTCTGACAAGATCCTGGGAGATGTGATGCTGTAGGCTGCTGGACTGCTCATTGAGCAGCCCGCTGTGAAGATGAGGACACAAACCCATCCCATCTCTAACAAGACAAGCCCATGATTTCACTGAGAAAACACGCATTGTGGATGAAATTCCCAATGCCAACACAAGTCTGCTCCAAGACAGATCCAGGGAAACTGCATGGAAGCATGCATTTGCTAAAGAACTGAACAGGAAAATCAGCATCAAACTGTAAGCTCCCTAATAAAGGCAAAGATTTCCTTATTAATCTGCAAGTCTATGGATCAGTATAGTGCCCGGTACTTGCACTTGGTGCTAAGTAACTGTTCCCTGCAACAAACACATACATAAATGAAGAATAAAAGAGTGACTGACTCCAGCATGGCAGAGCTCATACTGATAAAGAGACTCGTTCCTAAACTCTCAGGAGGCTATGCCTGTTTTTAAACTTCGCTCTCACTTAGAATGATTGGAGTCAACAGTTGTCAAGACCTCACTTCTGCTTCTCCCACCTGCCACCAAGTCATCCATGGCACTTTCTTCAGCGATCTCTATGACCTCAGACATAACCGAGCCCTCCTGGTTGATGGAACCCATCAGCCCATGGATGTTGTCCAAGGTGATGTCATCCTCGTAGCTTTCTCCCACCAGGTGGATCATGGTCTCCTCATACTGGTTGTTGATCACCGACAAGTGGATGGAGCCTGTCATTCTCCCAATCTTCTTGGAGTGGAAAAAGACATCAAATTCGGCTGTGTCTCCAGGAGAAACAACCAGGGAAGCTGTGTGGGCTTTTTTGGCTGTAAACCGAAGACAGAGGTTACAATTCAGAATCAGTTTAGAAGAATACATCTCCAAGAAGACCATAGCTAGAAGGAAAGCAGTCACTTTGGGGGAATGAGCTCAGGCCACTTGGCTATTGGAGATGTGCCCAAGCACCAGCTGTGGCTGGGTCCTGAGAGGTCCCTGGCAAACCAGCTTCTGAGATCCATCACCCCACCGACACACCTGCCCTCCACTCACCCTTTTCATTGGGTTTATTTTCCTCGATGATGTAGATGTAGGAGGTGGTGGGTCTCCCTTTCAGAGAGAAGACTCCTAGCTGGTCCCGCAGATCCACATGCAGCTGGCAGGAGGAAAGTCGGGTCGAGTAGTTGAGCTTACAGGCTGCTCATGAATTTTGAGTCTGGATTCTGATATTGTGCTGAATTGTAGAGCAAGAATCTCCAAAGTCATTATATGTAGTATTCACTTTTTATTTTCTCTTTTTTTTCATGAATGTGTGTGGATGATATGTGAGTGTGTGGGGGTGCACAGGTGTGTGCAGGTGTGCATGTGTATGAATGCCTTCCTCAATTGTTCTCTATATAAAATCAGGGTTTCTTGCTGAATCTGGAACTCACTGAGTCAGGCTAGTCTAGCTAGTCAGTTTTCCCTGGGGATCTTTAGTCTCCTCCTCTTGAGTGTTGGGATTACAGGTAACTGCCACTCCCTGTCTCACGTGAGTACTCTGTTCTTTATACTTGTGTGTTAAAAGCTTTACCTATTGAACCACATCCCTAGCTCTATGATTCCTGGTTTTGAGAGTCTTAAAAGATATTCAATAAACATTAGACCTGGATAGGAAAAAATTCAGTCAGGCCAGTAGGAACTGGAGGCCTAGAGATCATATGTGACCTTCCAGACTACACAGATAGAATAAAAGTGGATTGCCAATGCTTCTATTACACAGAGAGGCAACTGAAGAGTATATTCCAAACTAATGGAACTGAATAACCATAATTTTATGAAGTATTGCAAAAATGTGATTCCTAGAAGGTAGTGTGTCCTAGGTACTATGAATTTGCCAGAATCATGGTAAACAACCTAGCAAGATGAGAGGAAAACCAAGGTGGGCATATGAACAATTTCAGGAAAAAAAGTGGTTTCTGGTCCATTGGAAAGCAGGCAGGGGTAAAGCCAGACATTTGATTTTAAATGTGAGGAATTTGGCTTTTTAGAAGGTAGCATTGCTGACTATAAAAAAATTAAGTAGCCCAAAGAGAGAAGAAACAGTCACTACACTGAGACAAGAGATTATGTATTTAGAAATAACTCTAATAAGAAACTAACTGGAGGGGTACTGAGATGGCTCAATGGGTAAAAGACACTTGCTGTTAAGCCTAACAAACCGAGTTCAAACCCAGGGACCCACAGGGTGGAAGGGGAGAACTGGCTCCTGTGGTTGTCCTCCGACATCCACATTCTCATGTATGGCACACACACAGAAAATAGTAAAGAAATATAAGAAAGAGAAACTGTATGGAGGAACTTAGGTTCTAGAGATACTGCGACAAGTCTAATGAGTGGATGGGAATCCTAAATGTTGCCCCTGGTAGAGTTACTCTGAAACCAGGAATTTCCCCCAGATAACCCATAGGCTTTCATTTTGATTCCAATGAGATCAAAACTTTTCTGAATGTATTTTATTATATGTATGTGGGTGTTTGACCTGCATGTATGTCTGCACACCATGTGTGTGCCTGCTTCTGACCTGTGGAGCCCCTGGAACTGCAGTTACAGATGGTTGTGAGCCACCATGTGGGGGCTGGGAACCAAACCCAGGTCCTCAGTAATAGCAACCAGTACTGTTAGCCACTGAGCCATCTCTGCAGTTCTTTTCAATGAGATTTTTAAAGGAACATTACAAAAGGACTCTTAAGCTCATAATGAGTGGAATATACAGAAAATTCTTGAGAAAAAAACAAACAATTAGTAGGTGGCAGGACCTCGCTGAACTAGACTGCAGAACAGCATTGATCTCAACCTGTAGGTTGTGGTCCCTTTGGTGGTAAAACAACCCTTTCACAGGGGTTGCCCAAGACCACCAGAAAACACAGGTATTTACATTATGATTCATAAAAGTAGCAAAATTACAGTTATGAAGTGGCGATAAGAATACATTTATGGTTGGGGTCACCACAACATGAGAAACTGTATTAAAGGTTTGCAGCATTAGGAAGGTTGAGAACCACTGCTGTAGAACATTTATAGTTACCATAATGAAAACCATGTAGGGTAGTGCCACCATGAAGTTCTTTCTCACCATGGGCCTAGAACCAACAGAACCAAGGACTGTGACCTGAAGCTTCAGAAACTGTGAGGCAACATAAATCAACTTGGTCCGGCTTACATGTCACCCAATGTGTCACCCTTAACTGTTACCTGGGCAGGGATGGTGCCATTGTTCTTAAGGATGAGAGGCAGTTTCTCTGAATGACCACGCAGAAGCCTCTTAAACAGGAGCAAGGGGTTTCCATGTTGGGTATATAGAGTTGGTCGAATGACTGTCACTCGAGGGAGGGTCCCCTCACCAACAATATCAAACAAAAGACCTCGGCTCCTGGCCAGGTTGCTGCAGGGGACGGGAAGAGCAAGGTGGCTTAAACCAACTTGGCGGGAACCCAATTTCCTATACAGCTTGTGGGCTGCCATTCTGCCACAGGTGAGGGGCTAGCTGGTACCTGGGTAAGCCATCCAAAGTAGCCTCGAAGATGCACTGGTAGGTCTGCATGGTCTGTGGTGTGAACATCACTGTGACAAAGGCATGTGAGCGACTCCCAATACACATCTTGTTGGGCTCCACATCAAAGATGTCAGTGATGCGGGCGACTGCCTGTGAAGGGGAGCAGCACCAGATGGGGTTAGCTGCTTTGCATTTCTGCTGGGGCTTACTGCTGATCTCTCTGCTCTGCTGTGAACTCTCCCTTCTCCAGGATTGTGCAAGACAAGCTCAATAACCTCCAGAGTCATGGACCCTGGATAGAGTGGCCTAGAGTCTGGGGACTTACCCCTAAGCAACATCTGGCTGCATGTGGCTACAACATGAACTCTGACTCAAATAGACAAACCAAGCCAGTCAGCCAGATGTTCTCACTACCACCCTATGTTGTCCCTAACCAAGAAAATTAATATACTTAATGTGGAGCTGAGCTGGAAGCTGGCTGCAGGTGCTGGCGTTATGATGCATTTTGATCGGGTCTGAGGTCTCTGCCTCACTACTGTGATCCCTATATCATTTGAGCTAAGTCAAAGGAGTTTCTGTTCCTTGGAACTTCAAATGCCTTGACTAGCATTCAACCTGTTGCTATCCAGTGAGTGGTTTTGAACTGGACAGACTCTCAGCATGGTTTTGGAAGGACGTTTTTAGTCTCATGAACACTGGGCAGAATACAATTCAGGCTACCCCACTTGTTCTTTAGACAAAGGGCGGTAAGGTTTCACTGACTTTTCCAAGGAATTCCCTTCAAGTCTCAAACTGCAGAGGAGGAGATGTCCCCAAGTTCAGTGTCGTGAAACTCTTCAGAAGTCAGGCTTCCACACTTTTTGTACTTGGAGTGAAGAGTGAGGAAACTCCTCAGTGCTCTACAATATGATTAGAGCCTGGGTGTCACCAGTGCCCAAAGGTACTGATGATGGATTAGATGGTCTCCCAACTCTCTCAGATCACAATCTTCCAGGAATGCACACAACTTTAAGCTGAGGCCAGCCTTGGGGACCTCCTCCACATCCATCAGCCATGAGCAATGTAAGGTCTTGGGCATGAGAACCACACAGGCTAAGACGGCACATTGTTCTGATAAAGCTAAGTAGTATTTGAAGCACATACTGGAAATTTGGGGTAATAGCAACCCATTGATTCAGTCCTTCCTTGTGCTGTCTTTGAAATTTTTCTTCTACCATGAGGAAAATGTCTTTAGTATAATCTGACCCAGTGAGATGGGGAAGTTTTAAGCTTAGCAGACCTCTGAAGTGGGCACTCATTATTTTATTTTATTTTTTTTTGGTTTTTACGAGACAGGGTTTCTCTGTATTGTTTTGGAGGCTGTCGGTCCAGCCCGGCCTCGAACTCACAGAGATCCGCCTGCCTCTGCCTCCCGAGTGCTGGGATTAAAGACGTGTGCCACCACTGCCCGGCGGGCACTCATTATTTAATATGAACAGAGCTTGGCTTTAATCCTAGTTGTTTATTCCCAGGATATGGAATGGAAGAAGACTTCAGCTTTTCTGAGCCTTAGTTAGTTTCCCTAACTGTAAAATAGGATAATGACCAAGCCCAGAAGAGAAGCAAACATGAAATAAAGCAATAAATAGACAATCATTTAGCATAACACCTGCCACACAGGAGGACCTCAATACACATATTCTATTCCACTTTACACCTGTATTCTGACACCTTCCAGATCTCCCTGACCAGAAGAACGGGAGATCTGAGGATAACCTGCCCCATGTTGGTGGCCGCCTTTGGTTTCTCTTCCAGTGTTTGTATCAATTACACAGTGAGTTCAGCTGGACAGACAAATGGGTTGCCCATTAGTAAGCACCAGTTTAGTTCAAAGGTATGTGCAGGACACAAATGCATATTTATATAGTCCCTGGCCTAAGGGGAGTGGCCTTGTGACCTCACAGAACTTCTAACAGGAGACTCATGGTTCCCACCTGGGTGCAGGGGCTGCAGAGCAGGGCCTTCCCAGGATTCCTTTCCTGGCTTTACACCAACCAAAGAGGGTCAGAGCCACTGGGAGCCTCCTACCTTGTTGGAGATGGGCTTGACTACAATGTTGATATCACAGGCGATCTTTCCCACATTGCTGATCTTGAACCGAGCCTTGGCCTGATGGCCCACCAGCACATTGCAGAAGATGAACTTATTTTCATCCTCCACGTACAGCCCTCCACTCTGTATGGTCTGGAGGATGTGGTACAGGTTGGGGCTGGTACAGATCTGGTGTTCCTCAAATATCAAGGCGCTGTTGTCAGTCACAAAGGCTAGGGAAGGGAGGGAAGAACATGAAACTGGCTGCTGCGGGATCCCGGCTTTCTGTCATGCTAATTTGGATGAAAAACTTTAAATATTCTGTTTATTCTATCTCCCCCCCCCGTGTGAATGTGAGTGAATGTATATTCTTTGTGGAGTTCATAGGACAGCTTGCAGGAGTCTATTCTTTTCTACTGTGTGGATTCTGTGGATTGTACTCAGGCCATTAAGTTTGGTGGCAAGCAGCACTCTTACCTTCTGAACCATCTTGCCAGTCCAGGATATTAAGATTTCTCACAAAGGAGAATCACAGGCTAGGGATACAACTTCATGACAGAGTACTTGCCTAGCTTACAGAAGGCCATGGGTCCTGTCCCTCGCATGGCAAATACGAGCTGATAATAAAAACCAAGAGTCACAGAGGACTGACAGGGCAGTGCACACACTGGGACTTCAGTGACGGGACAAGCCTATGGGCCTCCTCGCTTGTCTCTTCTGATTGGCACATCTCACTTAGCCTTTCCCTTCCGTTGGAAAGGAATGATGAGAGCCAAGGCCTGGGGTGGACGCTGGAGGGAGGAGGGAACTGGCTTATTTTTGATTTGAAGCTCTAGGGAGCCATAGCCAAAGCTTTGCCTGAGCTCTTGCTAGGTTAAATGGTCAGCATGATCACTTATTGAGCTCCATGAATATGCTGTCCACAGGAAATGGCTGGAGATCTGCTCCTCAATCCTGGACCACAGGATCCCATGCCAACTCACTCCTCAGAGAGCACCACTCATCTGGGGATCCAGGAAAAGACCCAGAAAGGCTAAGGGTTCAGAGAAGCAGATTCTCTTCTATACATGCTAAGGCTTTAACGATAAACATGCCCAAAGACCCCAGGAGAGGTTTTAAGTTGTCAGAGGAGCAACCCAGCCTTGTCTGCTGCACATCTTTTGAGGGATTTTCCTGGGGGCAGGGGCTGGCAAGTGCCAGTCTTTCAGCAGTGTTGTCCAGTCAGAGTTGCAGTACCTGGCAGACATGCTTCAGCAAGGAGAGTGTAAGGAATGCCAGCAGGATTTTCTCTAGGGTCTCTATCAGAGATATCGATGGCCAGAAACTCTTCACACCTTCCCACAGGATCAGCCACACATTCCACAGTGATGACCTGCTGTCCTCCAGAAGGGACAGAGCCAAATCCTGGGTACACAGTGAACATGCCATGGGAGAAGCGGGCCTGCAGGGCAGAGGCGGGAAGGGCAGGGAGGAAGGAAGCAGAGTGGGCATCAGAGTCTGAGACTTTCCAAAAGAGATGGGATAATGAAGTGGGGAAACAGTGAGGCCTCCCTGCCTGGAGGGGCAGAGGCCCTGGGAGTTCTTGGTGCATGGATTTTCAATACTTCCTTCTCTACAATCCTTCTGATCAGTCATGCCAGAACCAAGGGCTCAAGGAAACAGATGGTGTGTACATTACACAACACTTATCTATATGGGGGAAATTTCAAAGCAGCAGGGGTCAGGTGGGGTGCAGAATGGAATAGTGGATGAGATGATGGGTTTTGAATAAGATACTGTGGGTTTGAATAAGAATGCCCCCATTGGCTCTTATATTTGAATAAGTGCTTGGTCTCCAGTTGGTAGAACGGTTTTAGAAGGATTAGGAGTTGTAGCCTTGATGGAGGCAGTGTGTCACTGGGGGTGGGCTTTATGGTTTCAAAAGCCCACGCCAGGCCTGGGCTCACTCTTTGCTTCTGGCCTGTGGATCAGGATATAAGTTCTCAGCTCCTGCTCCAGTGCCATGCCTGCCTGTCTGCCACCATGCTTCCTGTCATGATGGTCGTGGGCTAACCCTCTGAAAATATAAGCAACTCCCCAATAGAATATTTTCTTTTATAAGCTGCCTTAGTCAGGTGTCTCTTCACAGCAACAGAACAGCAACTAAGAGAATCTAGGGTTTGAACTCAACCCCCAATATGTATTGTTTGACCTTGGAAAATGACTTCTCTGAGTCTCAGCTTTTGTATCTATAAATATCCTTCGCATAGTAGATCACTGGAGGGTTAAATGAGGGAATACTATGAGCACATACTATAGCATAGAGTACAGAATTAGTGCTAGAAAGAATGTTATTGTAAGAGAAGCCCTCAAATGTCCCTGAAGACCCCAAATCTCCCCCCTTCTCTTGTAGTTCTAAAGATAACTAGCATATACTTGGCATACAAGGTCCCATGAGAGAGAAAGATTGTCGTGGGTAGCTCAGTCTCTGTCCTCACATTTCCAGATGTTCTGTAGTGCTTTAGTTCGGAGACCCAAGTTTCTTCAGGGGTCTGAAACCCAGAGCAGAAAGAGTTTGAGGACTGCAGTGTGAGATGGCCGTGCACATGCAAGACTCCACTGCCTTGTGCAGCTTCTTGGGTCCTAGAGGACAAGACCCTGCATGTATTAGCTGTTACTTCTTTGCTGTGTGGGTGATGCTTGGCATGACTTGTATTGTGAGTGTCCTGTCCCACTGGACCCATACTCCGGCAGCTGGATCTCCTGCTAGATCTAGGAACCTCAGCAGGAGCTGGTGAAGGCATTAGGATGCCCCCGCCAGGTATGATGTTAGTGCATGATGCTGGGAGGTGCTTGCTATTTTACCCTGGGACTGACAACTGATGCACAGTACTCCCCATCACAGGGAGTGATCTGGCTACTACACATATACCACACACTCCTGCCTCTTAGACTTGTCCCTACTCTTGTTCAGTTTCACAAAGCTGCCCAAGAGCAGGCAATCTGGCTTCCAATGTCTTGTTCAATGCCCCTGTTGTGCATCCTTGGAATCTAGCATAGGGTCTGGGTACTGGCGTGGGACAACTTTCAACCAAATTCTGCTATTCTTCCCCTTGGAGATGTACTTTTCTTGCTTAACCCTACTCTCACCCCCTCCAAATCTCTTTTGATATGTTCTGTAGTAGTCTGCATTAGGGCGTGATTTAGTTTGATAAAGCTCAGATACCACTTTAGGGTTCTTCTGGGTACTGTCCCTAAATTCTTACAGGATAGGCTGGCACCCTCAGTGAGCACATGACATACAGGTACCTAGAGGATGAACCCCAAGCATGGTGAAGTGTGACTTCATGGCTCTGTATGGAAGCTTCTTGGGACTTAACTCGGTGTCTATCTACTGAAAATCTGCCATGTGCTAAGAGTTGTACTGAGCCCTGGAGATTCCCAGATAAGCCCTCTGGACAGAGAAGGACTTCTCTCCAGATATCTGTTTCCTCTAAACAAATGAGTCTTGATTTAAAAATTCATGAACAGTTTAAGATGGTAGGGATTCAGTGAAGGGTTTGAAGCAGGAGAGGATATTCAAATGAAAGGATGTCACACCTCAGCTCACTAAGTGAGGGTTTTGATATGAGTCAATATCCCTGCCACAGAAGAGCCAAATTCTGGGGCTGGAGGGATGCCTTGGTGGTTAGGGCCATGAACTACTCTTGCAGAGTTTGGTTCTCAGAATCCATGCCAGGGGGCTCAGACGTACTTTGTGGTGCTTTGAATGAAAATGGCCCCCAAAGACACATAAGGCGTGGCATTATTGGAGGTGTGACCTTGTTAGAGTGGGTGTGGCCTTGTTGAAGGAAGTGTGACTTTGGGGGTGGGTTTTGAGGTTTCAGAAGCTCAAGCCAGGCCTAGTGGCTCACTGTCTCTTCATGTTACCATGCGGAAACTGTAGATTCAGATGTAGAACACTCAGCTACCTCTCTAGCACCATGTCTGCCTGTGTGGGACCATGCTTCCTGCCATAACGATAATGGGCTAAACCTCTGAACAATAAGCTAGCCCCAATTAAATGTTTTCTTTTATAAGAGTTGCTGTGGACATGGTGTCTCATCACAGCAATAAAACCCTAACTAAGACATGCCTAGAGTGACTGTAACTCTAGGGAGCTGACACCCTCTTCTGGCTTCATCAGCACCTATAAGCCTGTGCACAAATCCACACACACACACAAAATTAAAAAAGCAAGCAAACTGTTATATTAGAGAAGTGTTTGCTGGAAGGTATCTTTGCTGTGTTTCTGTGAGAGATGAGGGACACTCACCTGGTTTGCTATGTTCATGTCTTTCTGGACCGTGTCCGAGAACTTGGCTGTTTTAGTAGCCGCAGTCTTGAAGAAGCTCTCACTTTCACGGGTTCTTGTGTGCCTTGCGTGGCTGACTCTGATCAGAGAAGCAACAGTATAGCCTCAGGATTTGATGGGGACAGGAGACACTACCTGTCTGCTTGAGGTCCTTTCTTATAGGCTCTGGGGATGGGAGAGGGCTTTCCTTTGCTCAGGAAGGTTATCAGAGTAACACTGTAACCTTGTGCTCACTAAAGGAATTCACTGAACACTAAGGAAGGGACATGAACAATTACACAAATCATAAGGATTTTGAAAGTTACTTCAAGCAAAGTCCACATGTTAAGGTTTGGTTCCCAGGATGCCACTACTGGGAGGTCCTTAGCTGATATTCCCTTGATGGAGACTGTAGGACCCTAGCCCCATCTCTCTTTTGCTTCCTGGTCTGAGAGGAACAGTTTTTCTCTGCTATATGCACTAGCCATGAAGAACTGCCTTGCCTCAGACCCAATTGATCATGGTCTGCATTTCCCAAATCGGGAGTGCGAACAACCATTTTCTCTTTGTAGATTTCCTATTTGAATTCTTTTGCTACAGTGATGGAAATCTGGCTAATGACAGAGACAATCGCAAAGCACACAACAGTAAGCAAGTGAACAAACAACAGACCCGGTGCCGGCCTGCCTTTCCCAGCTACTGGGGGAAGCCGAAGCAGGGGGCTTGCAAATTGGAAGCTTGCCTAGGCTACAAGCAAGTTCTAGGCCAACCTGGACAACTGAATAAGACCCCGTCCAAAAACAAAAACAAAAACAAACAAAAAAAACCCCCAAAACCAAAAGGTGGGCTTCACAGTGACACAGTTCTTGCCTGGTATACCCCTGTGCTGGTCCCTCAGCACCATGGACAGGAAATGAAGTTTTAAGTGCTTGAGTTCCCTGGGAAGCACTATTTTGGAAATTGGCCATATACATAAAATCTTTTACCTGATACCATTTTATTCATGAAATGATGAATATTGTCTCCATTTTTTCATGTTCATAGCCATAATGTGTATAAAGGCTAATATAAATAATAGCTAGATACAGGTTTTGGTAACTTGATTTCACTTGAAACCAACATACTCAATTGTTAGTTTGTCCAGAGACTACTGCACCTAGACTGTGCAATTATATTTGAGGTGAATCTTAAATATTTTGAAAATCTTACATATTCCTTCACTTGTTTGATGACAGGAACACATCTGGGTTCAAGCCCCTTGTGTGTTTTGAATTCATGCAAGCTAAAGTGAAAAGCAAATACTAAATAAATGAACTAAGGATATCTATCTTAAAAGATTATGTGCACAAGTGTTTTGCTTGCACATATGTACAGTGGGTATGTCTGGTACCCATGGAGGCCAGAAAGAACTTTGGATCTGGAACTGGAGTTACATACAGTTGTAAGCCACCATATGGGTGCTGGGAACTGAATCCAGGTCCTCTGCAAGAATAGCAAGTGTTCTTAACTACTGAGCCATCTTTCCAGCTCCAAATAAAAATAACTTAAATAAAAATATAAATTATAATCACCAGAAGCACTGCTAAATCACTACAAAAGAAACTGTGAGGTTGAAACTAAATCTGGAAGAAAGGGATTTTAGGCAATTTAATCTCAAATTTCTTAATATATTCAAACTTTGCCAGTATAGAAAACACAAAGTTACCAAAAGCAACAAGAGGAGCAGGTCTGCTTTGAAAACAGCAGCAAGTAAAAAAAAATCAAGGTAGACACAGCTTGGGAATGGATGAAAACCACCTTTAAATTTTGCTTTTAAGGAAAACAACAAAGCAGTTGGAGCCAAGAGCACTCAAAAGAGCTGCCGTTTTTGGTCTCCTGATGAGAGACACACATTGAAGAAGAGAGTTGCCATTGGAACTCCCGAGGCAGCTGAGAAGACCAGGAGTCTTCACAGGGCAAAGGCAGGAGTAGCGCTTGCTGGGTGAAGGAACCATCTGCTTTCTCTTGCCAGAATTGCCAGGGTACCCTTTGCCACCCCCATAGCACCGCATGAGACTTCTTTCTTTTGATTTAATTGTCTTCTGTCTGTAATAACCAGGACAACATATAAAACCCAGTATCTTTCCATGGAAGACTTTTTCTCCTCCCTCCCTTTTTCTCTCAATTTCTCCTTCCTTTCTCACCTTCCTTCCTCCCTTCCTCCCTTCCTTCCATGAGAAAGAGTCTCAAGTAGCCCAGGCTGGCCTAGAACTTGCTAGGCAGCCAAGGATACAGAACCACACATCCTTCTGCCACCACTTTCTGAGTGCTGGGGTACGGGTATGCACCATCACACCCATTCACAAGACTTTACATTTGCCCAGCTAAAACTTATCCTTTGTCTGATGACGGCTAGAAAATGCATGAACTCTGATCAGAAAATGGGGCTCAGAACCAAGTCCTACTTGTGATTTCCCACATAATCTTTCACGAGACAGTTCTAAACCGAAGTGTCTTCATTAATGCAGGGGGATGGGTGAATCTAGGTAGGTAAAGCACGTCACAGCTCTTTGTAGAGTGTAAAGCATCAGCCAATAACTTGTCTTACGCCTTCTTTTGATGGATCAGACTCTCCCCTGTCAGCCTGTAGAGGGCATATTTGAAGTCAGTTATGCCTTGGTTTTCTATGATGAAAGTGGTGGTTCTCCTGGTACCGCAGATCAAAGCCCCAAAGTTGATGATAGAGGAGGGGCTGATGGTGAATTTGGAGTATACTGCATTCACAGAAAACTTAATTGGGATGCTGGCAATGATTTCACTTTCTGGGAGACTAGGTTCAATAATCTAGAGAGGGGGAAAAGGTTAGGGAAGATGTTAGCCAGTGATACAGCAATAGAATTCCAATTAGAGTCTTCTTGACTGCTTTCATGACTGATACCCTCCCTGAGGTGTGTCTGACCTTTGACCCATGGTCCACATGCAGCCAAGGAGAGTTATAAATTTTCCCTAACATGAAATTATAAACATACTTAGAACATCATGAAATAAAACAAAACTTTTAAATTTATTCTTTGAGAACGTCCTACACGCCTACAACTTATTTCTACCATATTCATCTACTACTTCCCTCTCTACCTCCTCCCGACCCCCACTCCCACATCCGCTCCCCAACTCCATGTTCTCTGTTTTAAATAACACGTTGATTCAGTTAGTGCTATCCACACACACATGGGTGTGGGGCTAGCCACGGGAGCATGGTCAACCTACCAGAAGACAAACCCAAAAGAAAACCGACACTCCCTCTAGCAGCCATCAACTCCCAGTGGGCCCTCAGTTAAGGATGGGGGCTTGTGTGGCCCCCCATGTATATAACATATAAAACATATTTTAAACACAAATATATTATTGTGTTTAATAAATATAATATTAATATTAACAAATATATTTTAATGTACTGTATGTACAGTATATTTCTGGTGACTTTTCTAACCTCTGTCCTGACCTACCTGTACCTGTTAGTTGGGCCTGAACTCTGGTGTGGTTTCCTCGGCTGCCACCCAGGCTATCCTCCCTTCCCCCCTTCTTTTCATCAGGGTGGTCCTGACAATGAGTCGTCCCATTCCTCTGAGCTCTCTCACCTGGCAGCGAAGAACAGGCTGGCTTTCAATCTTCACTTCCCTTTTTGCACGAAAGTATACCTGGACAGTTGCTGGTTTGTCTGCTGCGGTCAGCGAACCCCTTTTGGGATGGACTGAGATCATGGAATTTAAACTTTTTGGCAAAATCCCTAAGGAGTCCACAGCAAAGCTGGAAGACAAGAGTAAAAGATTGGTTTAAACCATTATCCAGGGAACCCATGATGAGGGAGGACAGTTTGATTTGTTGAGGGCCTGCCTGTCTCTAGCCCCATGTAGCTATCATACCAAGCAAAATCCACCATGCTTTTATGTATATGTATATTTATGCATGTGTATGTTCACGTATGTGTGGGTATATATATATATATGTGTGTGTGTGTGTGTGTGTGTGTGTGTGTGTGTGTATAGAGGGCAAGCATCAGGGGTCATTTCTGAGCTGTTACTCACTCCCCCTCTTTTTTTTTTTAAAGACAGGCAGATGACTTTGAACTTCTGGTTCTTCCGTCTATACTTGCTGAGGTATGTGCTACTACTGTTCATATGGTACTCAAGGCCTTGCGCATGCTAGACAAGCACTTTACCAACAGAGCCACACTCTTAGCCCCTGTTTATTTGTTTGATTTTTTTGTATATGTACATGCATGTTTGTGGTACATGTGCATGTATGAATATGCACATGCAGATAGGCATGTATTCGTGTGTATGCTGTGTGTGTGTGTGGAGGTTAAAGGTCAATGTTAGGTGTATTTCTTGATTGCTCTTTACCTTACAAGACAGGGTCTCTTAGTGCACCCACCACTCACTAGGCTTCCTTCCTTCCTTCTTTCTTTTTCTTTTTAAGATTTATTTATTTTTATGTGCATTAATTATTTTTGCCTGCGGATATGTCTCTGCAAGGGTACCAGATCCCCTGGAACTGGAGTGACCGACCTTTGTGAGCTGCCATGTTGGTGCTAGGAATTCAACCTGGGTCCTCTGGAAGAGCAGCTGGTGCTCTCAACAACCGAGCCGCTTCCCTCTCCAGCCCTGCTTCTGGTTTCTTTATAAAAGAATTCCCAGACACACACTTGTCATCATGACTGGATGTGAAGGCTTGCCACAGTCCCTTGGATTTAGGTTACCTGAACACAATCTCATATTTCCCACGGTTCTTCAGTTGAAGGGGCTGCTTCATTTCCTCCATGACCCTCACAGTACCAAAGTCCAGACCTCCTTCAGCTCCTGCAGAGGCCAGGGCATGGGGTAGAGGTGAGAGAGCATGGGAGCTGGCACAGGGGCCTCCCTATCAGGATTACACAGCAAATTATTCCACGGTGAGGGTTTTAGACACCATCTTATCCGAAAACTCTGTGACTGGAAACACCTTTTGTGACAGTATGCCTCAGCAGATAAACAAAGCCTCTTACTGCATCCATACATCTCCCTTGAGATTCTATCCCAAGAGACCCCTGGCCTTTCATGACCATTGTTAGCTAAACTATCTAGGAACTTTATCTATAGTTGTTATTATTTTTAATTATCTGCATGTACATGTGTCTGTGTGTGGGTATATGCAAGGGAGTTTCTCTGTATAGCCCTGACTGCCCTGAAATTCACTTTGTGGACCAGGCTGGCCTCAAACTCAGAGATCTGCTTGCCTCTGCCTCATAAGTGCTGGCATTAAAGATGTGTACCATAATGGCCAGCGTGGTGTGTGTTCTTAACTTTATTTCACTTGTGTCTGTGCACCATATACAGGTGGACCCCTTAGAGTCCAGAAAAGGACATTGGACCCCCTGTGACTAGAGTTACAGACAGTAAAGTTCTCTGTGTGTTAAGACAGAAAGCGAACATGAACCAAGGATTATGGGTAGCATCTAGAGGTGGCAAAGCTTTCAGGAAGGAATTCTAATCTGTTGTGACTTTGATATCCACCTAGTGAGACCCAGTAGGACCTGCTTTGAACTGACCTCAGGACTATAATACATTGTGGGGTTTTTCTTCTTTTCTTCTTCCTTTTCTTTTTTGAGACAAGGTTCCAGGCTGGCCTTGAGCTCAAGAACCTCTTGCCTCACTTTCATTAGTAGTAGCTAGTTAGTTTGTGTTATATCAGGAGGTTTGTATCAATCTGCTATAGTAGTGATAGAAAAAATGTAGGTAGAAGGAGAATCCTCTACTGTCAGTTTCTCAGAGAAGAGCCCTGAAGATTCCATACTGATGATGACCCCTTGTTATCCTCCAGCAAGGATACTGTAATTTACAGTGGTGTTGCCAATATCACTCTAGGATTATAGTACTATTAAAAATTGTTCCCTCCCCCATCAACCCATCACCATACTAACAACACACCAGGGTCTCTCTACACAAACAGAGACAACATATAAGCAGCCCCTTTTCAAGGGCTTAACACACCTTTGGGGAAGATGATGTCCAAAGCAATATCATAGGATTCTGCAAACACCAAGATGTTTTCGATCTGAACAACACCAACGAGATTGTCTGCATCTAAAACCTGCCAGGGGAAAAAACCCTTCAGTGAAAGCCAAGACCTACCAAATGTCTGGAGCCCGAAACATGTAACATGTAGTGAGAACTGGGCTGCAAAGATGGTGAGAAATATTTCTGAGAACTTTAAAGTCAAAGTCTTCTAATCTTACATTTTAAGTTATCTGGTTCTACTCATTTAATAAACTGGCATTATTCTATTCTTTGTGACACTATCTACAGAAAAGCAGCTAGATTTTTCATGTAAAAATACATATCTAAGATTTCTATTTTGGAAATTTGAAGTATTTTAGCTATGTGATCATGGTAACCTTCAGATTTGTAGCCAGGAGCCACTGGGCTAGTGCCAAATGGCAGACCAATCTAGTTAACTGTTGATCTTGCACACAAACCAAGAGGTGATAAAGGGCAAGAGCTTCTGGGGGTGATCCAACACTCTGGCATCTAGGTGAAGACCTCTGCCATCTTGCTGAAGATTCCAGATGAAAAACAAAGTCACCAGTTTGCATTCCGTGTGCTTAGGGTGCAAGTGGGAAATTTATAATTACCACTAAATTTAAGATTAAAAAACATATTTTTAAACTTATGTGCATGTGTAGGTATGCTCATGTGGGTACAGACGTTCACTGAGGCCAAAAGAGAGGCTGGAATCAGGAGTTGGAGTTACAGGCAATTGCGAACCACCCCCTGCACTCTGTTCTGTAAGAGCAGCAAGTGTTCTTAACCACCAGACATCTCCTCAGCCCCCCCCAACTCAAGCATTAATTCAAAATTTCAGTCTTTCCTTTCAACACACATTTGTCCATATAGTTGGATCTGTGGGTGGAGAACTCATGAGTACAGAGGGCTTCCTGTGTCCCTCTAAGAATACAGGAGACAGGCAGAACACCTGATGATGGAGACAGAGGTTGGAGGGACATAGGTCCAAGCCAAAGCACACACTCGTAGGTCCCTAAACCCAAAGGGACAAGGAAGGGTTCTTCCCTGGAGCCTTCAGAGGGAGTGCAGTCCTGCTAGTCTTCAGCACTATGAGGAGAAAGGTCTGTTGTTTTGAACCATCTAGTTTGTGGTGGTTTGTCACAGTGGTACTAGGAAACTAATGCAGATGATGAACAAATCAGGAGAGATCCTGCATGATGGAGTTCATATGCCAAAGTCAGCAGGCAGAACAACACAAGTGGGGCTCTGAAGGATGGAAGACACCGAAGGGTTACACACAGGTGATTCCCTCAGGTTAAGCCCACTTGAAGCAGCAAAGTCAGCAGACCTTCAAGCAGGTACCAACTCCCCACAAAGCCTAGAGAAAAATGCCTAGCAGGGGTGTAGTAGTGTCAGGAGCGTCGAGTAGGAAAGAGGTTACAAATGATGGGAGTTGAGAATTCAAGATGAGGCCGGAACAAGATGCAGCAGAGACCAAGGCATAATCCTTGCTGCTGAGACAGAGTAGCCAAGTGCACTGAGAAGGTCGAGCAACGTCAACTGACCAAAGATCCCCATGGGAACCTGTGGGGAATACAGGCCAGGCAGAGGTCCAAGTGGCCTGGGTGAGGATGGCGCCAGCAGTGCAGACCAAGGTGGCAGTGGGAAGGAGATAACCTTGGAGGCAGAACTAGGAAGAATTGTTGGGAGGACCGGATTGAAAGGAACCCCATCAGGGCAAGTGGGCCACTGAGATGGCTTTCAGGTGACAGCTGGGAGCAGCAGGTGAAGGTGATGGCAACCAAAACAAACATTAGATAGATGACCAGGTCTGGGCTATGAAATAAGGAAAGTAATATTTACTTAGATCTAGTAGCTTCCTTCCTTCCTTCCTTCCTTCCTTCCTTCCTTCCTTCCTTCCTTCCTTCCTTCCTTCCTTCTTTCCTTCCTTCCACACTGAGAATTCTGGTTTTGGAAGTAAGAAATCAACTCTGTGTGATACTGCCTTATTGTGTACAGAGGAAGATATCATGGGCTGGAGACAGCACTTAGGGATCAGATGGAGAACTCCTCTCTCTCTCTCTCTCTCTCTCTCTCTCTCTCTCTCTCTCTCTCTCTCCCTGTCTCTGTCTCTGTCTCTGTCTCTGTGTGTGTATACACATGCATGAATATTTGATAACCAAGTCTACGGGGATGTCACTTCTCACCTCAATCCGGATGGCCTTCTTGATGTTGACAGGCTTGGTGGGCTGGAAGTGCACCTGTAGCCCAAACTCTCCCTTGGGTGGGATGCTGGCCTGCATCACGGACACAGTGAAGTCATCACCTAGGTGCTCCAGGCTGGAGATCCGCCAGGCTACAGGTAGGGGTGTGACATTGCGAAGAACTACTGTTTTGGATTCTCTTCTGCAGAAACCAAAAGAAATTTGATCAAGTTCAAATATTTTTTAAAATGTCTGTTTCTCTGAGTTTTTTCAACTAAAATTATATAATAGGGAGGAGAATCACTAACTTTTATTTTAGGTTTTTGAGACTTGAGTTTCATTATGTAGCCTGGCTGGCCTGGGACCCACCATGCAGAGCAGGCTGGCCTTAAACTTGCAGCCTCCGTACCCCTTGCTGGGGTCATAGATGTGTACCACCGCTCTTGGACCCACAGTTTTGCTTTTGAGGGTGATTATGTAAACATTCCTTAACTCTTCTTGTCTTGTTTTTATTTAAACTGCTTAGCTCAGGAGGGATGGGCGGATTTACATGATTTTAATTTTTTTCATGAGCAAACTATCTCAAACGATCTCAAATTAACAACACTTAAAACTCAGAGAAAAGTTCTAAGAACTCCCCCTTTATCCATTTGATCTTGCCTTTTTTGTAGCTCCATATTCTCTCTTCCTCATCATTTTTTAGAACCATTTGAAATGAAACAATAGATAATTATATACTTTAATCTTTAAATCACTCAGTACACATGTTCTTAGAATGAATAAACTTAATAAACCAAGGGTGTTCACCATCATAAAGACTATTATTTGGTCAACAGTTCATGTTCAAGTTCCAGCCCCTCTTAATTTTTTCCCAGTCAAGGAACCAACACACAACCATGTATTCTTGTAATTGTCATGCCTCTTTAATGTCTTTTTCCTTTTCTTAGTTTCCTTGGCTTTGACATTCTGAAGAGCACAGCCCAGTTAATCTGTTGGCTCTTGCTTATGTTGGATGGTCTGACACTTTTCCATGCTTAGCTCTTTTGGTGGGAAATGAATGCCAGCTCTGTCCTTTCCAGTGCATTGGATAGGGGATCCCTTTAGTGTTGCTTGTTCTGATTTTAGTGATGTTATGTTTGATGCCTTGGTTAGGTAAGGATCACCTGAGCTCTCCTCCATGGATGTGATTTTTTCCTTTTTAATTAATAAGTACTTTCTGGGGAGATATTTTGAGAATATACACTGTTTATTTTATTTTATTGTACAGAGTCTCATATTTTCCTAGGCTATCCTTGAATCCATTGTATAATTATACTATGTTAAAGTTAAAACTCTTATTTAGACAGAAAAGAGGAGTTGATGGGGGATGTCCTTCTGTATATATGTTTCTCTTATTGGTTGATGAATAAAACACTGATTGTCCAGTAGCCAGGCAGTAAGCATAGGCAGGGTTACCAGACCAGGAGAAGGCTGAGGAGAGGAAGGCAGAGAGGAACCACCAGGGAGACGCCATGTAGAGGCAGAAGGAGTAACATGCGGGACATTACTGGGTAAGCCAAGAGCACATGGGAATACTTAGATTAATAGAAATGGGTTAATAATTAAGAGAGAGCCAGCCAGTAAGAAGCCGTAGCCATCATCCAAACAGTTTATAAATTAATACAAGCCTTTGTGTGTTTATTTGGGGCCTAAATGGCTTGGGACCAGGAGGAACAGAAACTTTCATCTAAAATCCATTACTTAATTGAGGATGACCTGGAACTCCTGATCCTTTTGCCTCCAGCTATTAATTACCAGGACCACAGGCTGTATTTCCACACCTGGAAAAATGTATTATTCTTAACCAAACAGTCCCACACTAATGTTAGCATCCACCAATCATTTTCTAATACCATCAGTCTTTCTATACTTAGTTGGTATTCTGCTGTCAAGAATAGAACTTCATTCTCTCATGGGTATTCATACACTTATGCCAGTAGAGTTATGATTCTCTTTCAATATGTTATAGATCAGTGGTTCTCAACTTGTGGGTTGCAACCCCCTTTGGGGTCACCGAAGGCTATCAGAAAACAGATATTTACATCACAATTCATAACAGTAGCAAAATTACAGTTATGAAGTAGCAATAAAAATAATTTATGGTTGGGGTCACCTCAACATGAGGAACTTTATTAAAGGGTCACAGTATTAAGAAGGTTGAGAACCAATATATTATAATCATAGCATTATTTTATTTTGACTTTCAAATTGTCTCAGATTTAGATGGTGGGAGACCCTTTGAATTGGTTTTATGTCCCATTATGTGTCCACAATCTTTATGCTTATAATGGTACAACAAAAAGTTTGCGGCTCATCTGGAGCTTCCTTCCTCTACTTTACCTACTTCAGTACCAGAAAAATCCTTTTACCAAGGATCCTTGCCATTTACTGGAGAATGATATTTAGATACCAAAGTCTGGATGATGGGGTCCTCATAGCTACTGGTGTGTTACTGTTTCCAGGCCCTCTTGGTGACAGAGCTGGGAAATATGTGTATGTTTCTATATATATCTGTATATTAAAAGCCAGGAGTTTATACTGATATCTCTAAATCCAACCCAATAACAAGATACACTTAAAAAGCAGTGTGTGTGTGTGTGTATGTGTGTGTGTGTATGTAGATGCATATATGCAGTGTGCACTTGTGTTCAGAAGACAACTTGTGAGAGTTTGTTTTCTCTAACATGTGGGACCTTGGAATAAAACTCAGATTGTCAGGATTGATGGTCAGTGGCTTCATTTATTGAGCCATCTTGGTGGCCCACAAGATACATTTAAATCTCTTTTTCTCCAACATGAGAAATCTGACTACAATTTAATTATGCCATAGTTGGAAAATATGCTCAAGGAAATTTTATTAAATTGAAATTTAATGAGCCTTGTTTTATGGCTTTGCACTGCATGTTTTATGTGTGCTTGGAATAAATATGCATTTTATAGTTGATAGGCATTCAAACAACTCTACAGAGGATACTGGAAGCAAGATTTTAGTCTGAAGAGAACGATAAGCACACTCAAGACATCACATGGAATAAATAAACAATGCCAAACCAGCTAATCAAAAGGAGTCTAAGGAAACAAAAAGTAAAAAAAGCAGGAATTAATACACATAGTTAAATAATAACTCTTAATATTAGTGGCCTTAATTTCCAAATAAAAAGGCACAGACTAACAGATTAGATTAGAAAACAGTATCCATCTTTTTGCTGTGTCCAAGGACACAACTCATAATAAAAAATAGACACCTTAGTGTTAAAGGATGGAAAAAGATATTCCAAGAAAATGAAATTAAGAAACAAGCAGACAGCTATTCTAATATCTGACAAAACAGACTTCAAATAAAAATAAGGAAGATCACTTCATACTTATTGAAGGTAAAATCCCTCAAGAATATATTACAATTCTGACCATACATGCACTAAACACAGGCATACCCTATCTCACAAAAGTCATACTATTAGGTCTAAAGTCATAGATTAATTGGGTAACATAAAATGGATTCCTTGTTTTTTCCTCTAGTTTTTTTGTCTTACTGATTTTCTTACTTTATTTTTCTTTGTTTCAATTATTTTTGTTTTTTTACTGTTTTTTAAAGAGAGACAGAGAGAGGGGAGAGAGAGACAGAGACAGACAGACAGACAGACACACACACACACAGAGTATGAATGAATGAATGAATGAATGAATAAATGAAGTTGGGTGGGTAGAGAGGTGGGAATGATATTGAGGAATTGGGAAAGGGATCAAATATGATCAAAGTACATAATATGAAATAAAAATACAGATTAATACAGTGATTGTGGGTGAATTCAATACCCCTCTTCACCAATAGGTCATCTGGACCAAAAATAACAAAAACATCAGAGTTAAGTGACATTATAAATCAAAAGGACTTAACAGACATTCCACCCAGTCACTAAAGATTACTGATCTTCTCAGGAGTCCATGGAATTTCCTCCAAAACTGACCCCACATTAAGATGCAAAGCAAGTCTCAACAAATAAAGGAAAACTGAGACAACATTTGGCATTGTATCTGAGCATAATGAAATGAAGCTGATATCAACAGCAGTGGAAACTACAGAAAGTACACAAACTCACGAAAACTAAACAACACACTACTGAATGACAACTGGGTCAAGGAAGAAATCAAGAAGAAAATCATTATTTCCTAGGATTGAATGAAAATAAAAACACAACATATCAAAATCTATGGGACCAAGTGGAGGTAGTCTTAAGAGAAAAGTTTGCAGCACAAAGTGCCTACATAAAAAAATCAAGAGATCTTAAATTAATAAATTAATGATGAACATGAAGGCTTTGGAAAAAACAAACAACACCCAAAACAGTAGATTGGAAGAGATGACAAAAATCAGAAATAGAAATACAAATATTCAATGAAAAGTAGAGTTGGTTATTTGAAAAGATTAATAAGATTGATATTTAGTCAAAACAACCTTGAAACCTTCCCTCTGACCCCTTAATGGTTTTCCGACTTTTGTGGGTACTCCAGTTTAAACACATATCTAAATATTAAAAGCTAGCATCCACATATGAGAAGAAGGATTATGGGGAGGGATTACAACACCAAAGACCTTTGAAAAGTCATGTGGTAACCCTGCTACTACAGAAGCTTCCTAAAATAAATGCAAATACACATATAAAATGAGTTTAAATGAAGTTACTTTATAATGGTGGTGGTGGGGGCAAAGCCTTTCTTAGATACTATAGGCTATCATATAAAAACGTTCAGTGTCAGGTATAGGCTACATCTTTTAATGTTGTTGGTCAACAGGGTCCCCTAGACAGTCACAAAAATTACAGGCTGTTGCCATTGCTCTTGGTTACTCTCAAGAACTGGATGGATTGAAGACACTGCGTATCTGAGTGACAGAACATGGAGAAGTGAAGCTGGGACTGACTTGGAAGCTTCATAGTAAAGGAAGTTTCTACACAAAAAGTAATTAACATTTTTAATCATCCATGAGCTCTTTGAACTGCAGTTATGACTAGTCTGGCAAGAGATGCCTGTTGGTACAATAGTAGCACTAATGTTATGGGAATAACCAGTTTTGACTTATGGCCAGTTTCACAAGACAGAAATGATACCTGGTATTGTTAACTGGACAAAAATCCTTGGCTGGCTAGGTCATAGGCCTTGGAGGAGAATCTAATACAATTCCTCTGTTAAGCTGATATGGCAAACCGTCCCCTACATTCTTATCCTTATTCCCACAGATGAGTGCACCTCTCAGCCCTCATTAAAGAAGATTCTTTTTGTAGCAGATGACAATTAATAGAGGCCTACAACTGGCCAGCATGTAGAGAATAAGAGACTGTAAACTGCTCAGCTATAAATGTGACATCTATACCACACTGTTCCCCACAAGGCTGAGGGTTAGTCTCAGAAGAGGGGGTAGAAAGATGATAAGAACAAGAAGTAGTGAATACCTGTAGTGAAATATCAGTACAGTATTGCCTGGACATAGCAGTGTTATTGCACACATGAACTTATAGATGCTGTGACTATACACACAAGAGTTGCACAAGATTAAGTCAGTCAAAATCCCAGATAGATAGGGGAGGGAACTCATAAAGTCTTATGAGATGAAGCTCATGAAGTCCTTTAGCTAAGAACCTGCTGGCAACTGATGGCTTCTGGGGAAAATAAATTAAATTTTCTTAGGAATGTGGTTGCTGAGAGGCCACACATACTCTGCCGATGCTCCCACACTCACATGGATGACCAGCACTAGCTGGACTCTCAGCAAGTCTAAACACAGAGCACATGAAGTTGGGAGGGAAAAGTGGTGGTGAGGATGGGACAGAATTGAAATGGAGGAAGTGGGGGTTGGGTTTGTTCAAAACATATTATATACATATATGAAATTCTCAAGCAGTTAAATTAGAATCAAAATACATGTCATTAGGTCAAAGTAGTTAATATTTGTATTCAGACAATCCATGCTGATTTTTTGACTAGTTATTCTCTTAGTCTTTCAGAAAAGGGTGTCAATTTATTTCCAACTATGACCACAGACTTATCTATTCATTGCCTTAGTTCTACTGGTTCTTGCTTCATGCATCTGGAAGCTCAGTTACTAGACATACATGTGTTTTGATGATTATATTTCCACTATTTAATGTCTTAAACCATGTCCTGTTGGGTATTTTCATTATTCTTCTACTATTCTCATTTTTTATTTAATCAAACCATTCTTCATACACTATTTTTATTTATTTTAGTGGCTTTTAGTCTTGCTACTGTGAGGAATGGTTAAAGATCCTGGATCTGTCTTGTGATCCACTTTCCTACGAATTCTGGGAGATGGTTCTGAGGAACAAATAAGAGCAGGTGACTTGGTGTAATCTTTTTTTAGTCGGATCTGATGGTAAACAGGCTAAGGGTATTCCTAAGAAAATGGCCCTCATGTTTGAAGTGTTGGCAATGTCCCTAATTTAGGATTACTTACATAAGTAAACTCAGACCCCAGATATATGGCCAAATGACCCTAGCTTGTGTCAGGTTGACAAAGAACTAACCAGGACACTAGTTCGATGTGACATGCTCATCTGTGAGCAGTCCGATTCGGGGATACAGCCTTGAGCAGTCGTGCGTTATCATTGTTATTTTGGTGGTTGCTGCCATTTCTGCATTACAAACAATTCTAAAGGAATTGTGAAGGAAAATGACACCAGACAGAAATTCAGAGCCACAGAAAGGAAGCATGTGAAAAATTAAAATGTATGGATAAATAGAGAATATTTGATTTTCCTTTCTTGCTTTAATTAAAGGACCAAATATGGGCTGGTGTGTGTTTGTATGGTATGTGTGTGTGTGTGTGTGTGTGTGTGTGTGTGTGTAGGAGCTCAGTGACAGAGTCACTTGCCTAGCACACACAAAACTCTGAGTTGGAGTTCAATTTCTCCAGATACTAAATACAAACAAAACTAACAACAACAAACCCAAAAAGTCCAGGGTAACTCAAGATGAGTTGATTACCCTGGAGCTAAACATTCTTCAAGTTTCCTTCCTTTTCCAGAGTCATCCACAACTCTTACCTGTGAAGCAAGAGCCGGTCAAAATGTATTTGCCTGGGTTCCACCTCAATTTCTGGGCGAATTCCTTGGCAGTTTAACTTAAAGATGGTTGGCTCTGGGTTTTCCTTGATGCAGCAGACAATGCTGTCTTCGAAGACACCGATTGCAGTAGGGTAGGCCCATACATTTAGTATCTGATGGAAGAGTTGAAACAAAGTTCTTTTACACTGAGGATGTCAGGTCTTGACTTTCCAAGACAGCCTCGCCCTGATTGACTTTCCCCCTTTGATTGTACCTGCTTTTCATTGGGTTTCAGAGTCATGTTGATGGGTTCTAGAAAGTAGGTGCTTGCTTTCACATCATTTTGAAAACAAAAGTTTGCTTCCACCACCATTGGAGAATTGTTCAGGATTGTCAGTGTCTCCATGTTACCAGGGAACAAGGATGACTTATACCTGGAAATGAATGGAAATGGGATGAGGTTGTGATGACTGAGTGCGAATTTATGTGTAAAATGAGCCTATGAGGTGCAATGTAATTGGAAGGGTAGCATGACTGTGTGGAAGCAGTGGCTGGCTAAGGTCCTGACATCTGTAGTTGTTCACTTGCCTCTCAGAATACTGTACTGTAATGTGACCCCATTAGCCTTGGTCTTTTTATCTTTAAGAATGGGGTGACTGTATTGCTTAGGGTTGCTTGGTATTAGGTGAGATTGCACATTTGAAGCTCTTAGTACAAGTGGAACTATCAAATGTCTAGTAAATGGTAGTTATTCTTAGTTCTTAGCAAAGAGCCCTGAGAAAAGTGACCATCTATCCTTGTATGCCCTTGAGAGATTATCATTTGAGTCACCTGATATTTGACAACTGTCTTAAAGATAATCTCTTTCATCTTCTACAACACCCTGATAGATTGTTACTGCTCTGACATGGATTTATTTGGTCTTGTTCATATAACTAGTTTGTTTCTGTTCCCTAATGCCTTTAGGAGGGATCTGCAGAGGTAAGCAGGACTGTTGGAAGACATTCCATTAAAAGCAATGAACATAACAGGAACCACTGGAGAGGGCTGAAGGATATACATGATAAGAGGTCTCAGCCTAGAGCAGGAAAGTAGAGACAGCCTGAGAAGATCTTTGAGCAAGATGTGATGAGGATGGAAGGAGAGAGAATGACAGATTCAAACTGTAGTATCTGTCAGGTAACTCTACGTGAGTAACTGGGAAAGGGCAGGTGACCTCAACACTTACCCATCACTGTCACCCAGTTGGTTCTCACACACTTGTGAGGTGGACACTGTTGTCTTCCCATTATTCTGACAAGGATTGGCAAGGTTTACATGCATAATATGTGAGTGGTATCTGCCCTGTTGCTGATCTCATTACTTCCCAACACACAGACACACACACACACAGACACACAGACACACACAGACACAGACACAGACACACACACAGACACACACACACACGCCTGTGAATAATCATTATCCGATTCTCACTGCTGAACTTCTTGGTATGCCATGTCCACCAACTGGGTTCTCTCTTACCCTCCTTCCTAAGATCTTCTGCTGGGTCTTAAAAGTCTTACCTATCATCAGAATCTTTATCTCTTTCTAGTCTAGCTCCTCAGAAAATAAACTAGATGAGATAAAAAGGTTGGGGAACAAAGATAATCCATTAGCTCCACCAAGGAGGCACAAAGTAAAACTCTGTGTCACAGTAAGTGCTGGGTTGCATGGAGACCTTGGTTCCTTTTCCATCTCAAGTCTTTGTGCAATAAAAGATTTTGAGTAAGTCAATACCAGTATCACTAAAATTATGATAATCAACCTAATCTGGGACCCAATTCTGCTTCTGCTTAGCAATATTCACCAGTTCCTTTAACATACTTGCTTCTCCCTTTGTCCTCCTGCCTGAGCAGGGTCTCATGTAATTTAGCCATTAAAATATATTATCATATAGCTAATATAGATATAAGATATTTCAATACTTCTCCCTCCCCCATCTTCCCTCCAAGCCCTCCTTCATACCCCTCCCTTGCTCTCTTTCAAGTTCATGACCTCTTTTTTCACTAATTATCATTACATGCATGCATGCATGCATATGTACATACATACATATATATATACATACACATATCTATCTCTCTATGTCTATCTCTATCTCTCTCTCTCTCTCTACCTCTCTCTATCTATCTCCTCTATCTCTATCTATCTATCTATCTATCTATCTATCTATCTATCTATCTATCTATCTCCCTAAATATAATATGTCACTCCATATGACGTTACTCATATGCATATTTTCAAGGCTGGCCAGTTGGTATTGGATAACCAATTGCTGTGCTCTTCCCTGGGGAAGACTACTTCATCCAATCCTAAAGTTCCTTAGCTGCCTGTAGTTCTTTGTGTATGGTTGAAGCCTCATGTACTTTTCCTCATCCACTTTGGCATGCCTGTTGGTGTTATTTTTATTCAGCTCATGTTTGGGTAGTACTACTGGTGAGACTTTCATGTAGCTTGGTTTTAAACTCTGTATGCAGCCAAAGGTGGCTATGCATTTCTGATTCTCCTGCCTCCACCTCCCAAGTGCTTGCTTATGTGCGTTGGAGATTGAACTCAGGGCTAACTAGGTAAGCACTACCACTAAGCTACTTAGGGGCAGAGTGTCAGCCTGATGGGATCTAGAACCATTGGTGAGACAAGTCTCTGGCATGTGTGTGGGAAATTTCCTAGATTATATTAATTGAGATGGAAAGACCAACCCTATATGTGGGCAGCACTGTTCTATTTCCTGGTAAATCCTGGTCAGAATAAGGAGGAGAACACCAGCCGAACATGAGCATTTGCCTCTCTATAACAAATGTTCTTCATTTGGTCTCTCCCACATCTTAAATATGGTGGTGGTTGAATAAAATGGCTCCCAAAAGGCCCATAGGGAGTAGAACTATTAGAAGGTGTGGCCTTTTGGAGTAGGTGTGACCTCGTTTGAGGAAGTATGTCACTGTATGGTAGGCTTTGAGGTCTCATATGCGCAAGCTATGTCTGATGTGATACAGTCTCCTTGTGCTGCCTGTGGATCAAGGTGTGCTCCTTCTCCAGCACCATATCTGTCTGTATGCTGCCATGTCTCACCATGATGATAATGGACTAAACCTCTGAAAATATAAACCAGCCCTAATTAAAACGTTTTCCTTTATAAGAGTTGCCATGTCATGGTATCTTTTCACAGCAATAGAAACCCTAACTATGACAAACGTTCTTCACTTTCTCTCAGGAAGGTGACCTCAAATAATTTGTCATGGAGGCAATAAGCATAGTTGCTCCATTAGTTATATATCTTATACCTGCAACTGTATCATCACACAAAGTAGTCTCATCTTCTTCCTCATGGTAAAAGGTAGTGTTTCCTCTTCCTGGCCACAGGCAGCATCCCACATCCTATTATGTTGTCTCAGGGAGCTATGCTACTGATGACCCTAACTTTCTCCTCTTCTCACTCCCCCTTGGAATACAGACATCATAGGAACAAAAGAATTCCATCAGGCATCCAAGGATTCATATTTTCCTCCCATCCTTGAACCTCCCATCATCCCTTCTTATGACCAAACTTTCCCTAAGAGCTATTTTCTCACCTACCTTTATTCTCTTCCCTCTCAATGACTCTTCAACCCAGAGTTCCCAGAACTCTCCCAGAAGGACTCCTGCCAAGCCCCCCATACCCTCATGAACTCCATGTTGTTGAACTCATTGGATGCCTGCACCTTCATCTTTCTGCCTTCTCTGCAGCGTTTAACATAGCTGATCCTTCATTCTTCTCATGGAGCCATGACACCCCTTTCCCTGGTTTCCCCTAAGAAGTATGACCCTCTTTCTTGTGTCTACTGGAGACTCTTGTATATGGAGGAGTTCTTTGTGGGCACATCTCTTGTTCTTTTCTTACTACATGCACTATCCTTGTTCCATATAGTCCATACTCATGGATTTTGTCATCTTGAAAGACAGAACTCTCTTGTGAGAACTCAAACCATATATTCTATTCTCTGATTTATGTGGTTTATAGAGATGTGTTCTAAACACCTTGGACTTGATATGCCCCAAAGCAAAGCCTTGATTTCACCTTTACAAAGTCTGGCCTCCTTCTAGGCTTTTCCACTAGGGGGAGTGGTATCTGAGTCATTTGGGTATCAAAGGAGAGCCAGGAAATGGGGGAGGTGTCAATAAAAGCCATGCTTACATAAAAACTCTACTTGCAGTGTTTGTGAACCCAACCCAGAAGTCTTAAATTGACCTTGAAATAACGTAACACTTACTTATCTCTTGACTTTCCACAAAGCAGTGGCCCAAAGCAAAATTTCTCTACACTCATTATATACTTTTTAAAGATGACTTCATTTGACTTCATGTCTTTCTTCCTCTGAGGGAACACAACTCTGAACACAGGGGAGGAAGAGGTAAAATGAGCATACACAACTGGAAATTCAATGCTGCCATATGTGTGCTTTGAAGGGTCCAGGTGTCTGAAGACAGGTAACCTGAGGATCTCTGTGGAAGCCCTAGCTCCTGCTTTCTAGGAGAGGATGGTATGGTTGGAACGTGAGAAAAAGACTCCTAGAGCTGAGCTGAATATTCTACTCCATAACATCCAGATGTAAAAATTACACCATAATCACTATGGAAACCTACTAAACAGTTCCAGTGCATATCAATCAGTTTCTGAGTTACTTGGTAAAATAGGGATCCTTGGTGAGAATTATGAAAAAGGACAAGCTACAGAAGGTCCCTCCCTCCAGCTGGGAGTCACCTTGCCAGCTTGCTCACCCAGGTGCCTTTATCTGAGACCCAAACTGTACAGTGTTGCTCAGTGGTTCAGAGAAAAGCCACACATATGTTCGTTTTTACAGGATGACAAATCTGAGAGTAAAAATAAAAGTGGTTTGAATCTGCAGTTAAATATGCAGACTCACTTGCCAGAAGACTGCTTTTTTAATCTTTTAATGTAATATTTACTCTGTCTCAGTCTGAGGATACCTTGTACGTGGCTCTTATTTCAAGGTCTGATGCACTGAAGCCTGATACAAGAGAGTCTGGGATGTGTTTCCATTTCAGTGGTATTGTTGTTGTCATTATTATTGTTTTAGTGTGTGTGTGTGTGTGTGTGTGTGTGTGTGTGTGTGTGTGTGCATTCTCATTGGTCCCCATGTATTAGTAATATTTACCTTGCTCAAAATACCTTGTGATGAGAGGATGCAAAAACCATAGTTTTCGGCCTTTCCTTTGAAAATGAAACACTTACTTTGGGTCCCTGCAGATGTTTGGGTATGTGCAAACTCCACGGCAGTAGAGCTGGTACTGGCGGCGGGTCCCAAGGAGCTCGAAATTAAACGTTTGGTCATAGTTGCCAAGATCAATAGAGGAGAAGTGCACTCTCAAGGTCACCTCTCCATTGGGAGGCACAATCCACCGGAAGTGATTCAGCCTGAAACAACCATATAGGCTTTTAACGTAACCAGTGCTTCCAGCTGAGAGAGGACAGGGCAACTGTCTGGGACAGGTCCTGCGACACTGGGGTTAGGCATGGCAGGCTGTGAGACAGCCCTGCTCCCCTCTGATGGTGTGACAGCTGTTCTCCCTGTCCCTGGTTGCTGTGAGGCCTACCTGGTGAACTTTTCCTGGGAGTGTTCCCCATCGAAGCTGTTCTGGTCTATGTCAGACATCGGGGCAATGGTCCCTGATGGTCCCCCAGGGAGGCCTTTCCTGCTGTAGTTTGTTCGACGTTTTTCCTTCTGAGTTTCACGAGCTTGTTCTGCCTTTTCTTTCGTTTTCTGCTTGCTCCCCTTAGACGAAGAGGTCTGTTCTTCTTGGGCCTTAATTCAAAAGGAGCACAAAGGCTTAACTACATCTGGCACACAGCAAAGACAGAGGTGCCTGCAGCACCTCTGCAGTCTGGCTGGTGAGCAGCAGGTGCTGGCCTCAGGGGAAGAGTGGCGCCAGCTTAATGCGTTAGTAGCAAGGCTAGCGTTTCTCTGGGTATTCTGTTCCCTGAGGAGGGGAACAGTCTTGAAGCTGACGCAGAGCCTATGGGATGAATTTCAGCTCTGGGCAGGGCCCCATCATAGCCAGCTGGGCATTCAATTTACTTGGCATTGCTTGGGCCAGTTTCTCCGGCCATCTGTCACATGGTGGTAAATATTTTCTTGGCACATTCTACTCCCCACCATTTCCTTCCTTCTTCTCTTTGTTCTTAGGACTTAAAAAGGAATAAAAGACTCTCTTGCTAATTTGGGAAGGAGTACAAATAAACACTTGTGTCCAATTGGTCACATTTAATAAGTAGTTCTCTTTTTTTTAGGGCATTTTCATGCTTCTTGATCTAAGTTTTCTCTGATTTTTAATTTATTTATCATTTTAACATTTTAATATTAGAAAGCTTTAAAAGCTGAAGGCGTGTTACCATTCTGGATTTACTACTGGTAACCCTTAATCAAGTTCCAGGTGATGACTGTGTACCTTTATGTGTTGGTGTGCTGAAATACCCGGCAAAAGCAGAGTCTGTCGGGGGGTTGGGGGTGGGGGAGAGACATGGTGGCAGGAGCGCCAGGGAGCTGGTCACCCTGTACTCACAGCCAGGAAGCAGAGAGATGACTGCTCATGTCCAGCTGGTTCTGTCCTTTTCACTCAGTCCACGATTTACAATAGAATGGTGCTGCCCATATTGGGCTTGGTCTTTCCATCCCATTAACCTAATCTAGAACCCCCACCCCATGACCAGATATTTGTCTCACCAATGATTCTAGAACCCACCAACCTGACACTGCTTATAAGCACTTCAGTTCACGTCTCCTCAGAACACAGACTGTCTCCTACACTTCTGCAATACAGTTAACCAGAGCTAAGGACGTGAATGATACCCCTGAAAGCACACAGTGCATACTAATACTTCCCCATGTGTCTCAGGCATGTATTTTTATAGTTATGTGTTCCTGTGGTGGTTTGAATGAGAATGGCCCCATGGTCTCATATATTTGACCCCAGCTGGTGCAACTGATTTGGGAAAGATTAGGAGGTGTGGCCTTGTTGGAGAAAGTGTGTCACTGGGGGGGGGGATGAGGTTTGAGGTTTAAAAGCCCACACCAGGCCCAGTCTTTCTCTCTGTGTCTCCAACTTGCAGATAAGATGTAAGCTCTCAGCTACTGCTCCAGCTCCATGCCTGCCTGTCTGCCGGCTGCCATGCACCCAGCCATGATGGTCATGGACTCACCCTCTGATAGTGTAAGCCAGCCCCTCTCCCAGTAAATGCTTCCATGTATAAGTTGCCTTGGCCATGGTGTCTCTTCACATGAAAAGAAAAGCAATTAAGACAGTTCCCAAGTGGTCACATATTATAGATTATCATACTGCATTTGCTACTACATCTCTATATTAAATTTGAATCAAGTTCCTCTGATGTATGTCCAATCATGATGCTCAAATTCTGCCATCATTTTTATGTTTTCAGCTATTATTCTTCTAGCCCAAGGATAAAGCTTTCCTTGTCAATTGCAAAAGAGCTAGAGTTCCTCCTCAAATGACAGGTTAAAGATTGCTTAGTTGTTTCTTTGACAGGGTCAGTTTTCAGAAGAAGGAGGTTGGTGCAACAGCCACTTCTGATGATGATGCTAACGTCCTTTCTGTCTTAATTTGCAGGGTCACCACTGGGCTCTGCTCTGGTAAGGCACACCCACTAATGCTGCTCATTCTAGATGCTGATTTTCTACCTGTTATTGGACATGGGATAGAGGCTCAGTGTATGGCTTGCAGGAGCCAGCATATGCAAAGGGATTAAAATGTTGGGTCACCATTCTTCCTTTGGGATAATAGGCCATGCATATAATCTACATATTATTGCTCAGATCTATTTATTTCTTTGGCTTCTTCTATTAATTCTATGCATGATTTCTTCTATTTTTATATGATTTCATTTTGTTAAATTAAAAAAATAGTTCAACTGAAATTCATGTATTGTTAGGCAAGGAGATTAAAAAGTGACTTCCTGCATAATATCCAATCTTCCCATAGTAATTTCCTTAATAATATAACTTCCCTCTGGTGGTGTGTGCTCCCTTAACCCATAATCCTTGTATTCTTATACTGTGAATTACCATAGTTTTAGAACACATCTCTGTACCTTTTGAAAAGAGCCAGTTTTTCAAAATTAGCACACACAGTATTGTGTTTCATTATGACATTTTCAAACAAAATCTGTTTTTGCTGATTATCCTTCCTCCTCTTCTTTCTCATACCCCTGGCCACCCCAGTACACTTAGACCCCCCTCTCCCCATAGCCTCTTATCCTGCTTCACGTGTCATATGACATGTTGCCCTTCCTTGGTACCTTTTTATCCCTCTAGCAGTCTTCTTTCTGATTTCCTAGCCTGTATCCATACTTCACATTCACTGGCACACACATTAAATCCACATTCACACCCACTGATACACACACTCACACACACACACACACACACACACGTTAACACTATAAGCTAGTTTCAGTTGAAGAAGGAAACTGAAGAAGACACTGGAATACAGGGAGACTTCTCATCCTCATAGATTAGCAGAATTAATATTGTGAAAATGGCCATCTACAGACTTAAGGCAGTCCCTCTCAAAATTCTGATTACAACAGTCGCATGACAGAAAAATAATCCTAAATTTCATACGGATGCAGGAAGATACTGGATCTCCAAAGCAATCCTGAGGAAAAAGAGCTATGCTGTTATATTACAGAGTGTGGTTACAGGCATACAGACTGCTAGAATGGAACACAGGACCAAGAAACGAGTCACCTAATTTTGTTGAATATGTACTGTATGTTAAAACATCTATTGAGAAGAGGCAGCGTCTTCACTGGACAGTGCTAGCAAACTGGGGGCCCTCCTGTCAAGGGATGGGACTCATCAATAAACTGGCAAATGAAATGAAAGTTATTCCTCAAAAGATGAAGTACAAATGATCAATGCTTAAAAACAAAACAAAACAAAACAAAAAACAAGCACCCCCCCCCCAGAAACTCTCAACATCAGGGAAGTGAAAATCAAAACTACACTGAGATTCCTTACATACCGCTGTCAGAAATGTAAACTATTATAGCTACTATGGAAATCAATCAAACAAACAAATAAAACTAAAAAGTCCTATGATCCAGCTATACGACGCCTGGGAATATACTCAAAGGAACCTATGTCAACATACTACATATACCCTTGCTCACTCATATTTACTGTGGAACTATTCACAATAGCCAAGTTATGTAGACAGCCTATGTGTTCAGGAACAGATGAATGGGGAAAGAAAATCACACACACACACACACACACACACACACACATACACACACACACTGGAGTTTTATTCAGCTGTAAAAAAGTGAAGTTATGTCATTTGCAGGGAAATGAATGGAACTGGAGATTATTATGTGAAAAAAGCCTGAACCAGAAGAACAAGTACCTCACACTTTCTCTATGTGTAGAACCTAGACTATATACATGTGTATACACACACACACACACACACACACACACACACACACACGTATGGCATGAAAATAGAAGGGGCACTATTTGGGAAGAGGAAGGGACCGAGTGTTGGGAGGAGGATCATGGGGAATATGGTCATCACACACAATGTAAATGCGCAGAAGCTCAGAAGGTACCCCATCATTTGGTATGAAAACACACACACACACACACACACACACACACACACACTAATAATCTTAAAAAGCTATTTTGGCCATTTCCTTACCTATGAGCTTTAGAGTAATGTGATATATTTCCGAAACTGTCCCCTGGGGACTGGAAAAGAGGACCAGCAGTCATTATCAGTCTCCTCCAAGGTAGACAGAGGGGAACGCTCAGTGACAGAAGTTCATGGAGGCTCCTCAGGCAGGAGGCCCAGAGACACAAGCCTAATACCAGACTCAGACTATTGCCTAATGGGGGTGGCCTTCATGCTCTGTTCTATGAACCCTGCCAAGTTCAAGACCAGTCACGGATGCCTTACCTTGGCTATCATGGTGTTGAGGAAGAGATCCGAGTCTCCTTCCAAGTCTTTTTTCTCGTCCAACAGAGCGAGGTCATCATTTGGTGGAATCACAAACACAAAGTGTTTCAGGACCTCAGTGGCCACCGAAGACTGCCGCTTCACTGGGTAGGAGATGATGGAGAACAAGGCAGGAGCTGGGATGGGTGGTCCAGCAGACCCCAGGCCTAGGATGTCCAGGATCTAAATGAAAAAGTTTGTGTTAATTTCCTGTGCAGATTGTGTGCCAAAGTCAGAATGAACAAGGGTGGTCCATGCACCCTTCTTTGTCCTCAGGGCTCTTGAGATATTCTAAAGGAAGGATGGGCCTCTGATTGGCTCTACCAGGATTTTCAGACCATCCCAGAAGCTCTTGCTGTGGGATGTTTATGCTCTGAATTTATCATAGCCCTTGTCACATTTTAATGTGACAATTTGTCTGTCTTTGCAAATAGGGCTATAAACTCCATTAGGGCAGGAACTAGGTTGATAAAGCAGATTGTGGCCTAACCCTCCATAGGGCTAGTTGATTTATACAGACCAGCTCTTAAGGTTCAGATGTCTATAGCACAGATCTGTTTCATTCATTCTCATAGTTTATGTTCCTTTTCTTGAAATATTCTTCTTCCCAAAGACAATCAAAAGTTGGGTTGGGGGTAGGTTATATGCAGCAAAGAGAAAAACCTACCAAACAAAGCAAAGGGTTTGGGTTTCCCCTCACTGTGCTCTGGTCTGTAATACAAGAGCTGCCTCCAAATCAAGGGCCTGGAAAGTGGGCAGCATTCAGAAGTCCCCAGAATAAGTACTCCGCATCAAGATTATCATGGCAACAATAAAGGCTACAGCCTGTTCTGTGAACTAAGCAGCCTGGTAGATCTACCAAGTCAAAACCTCCATGTAATCTACATCCCATCCCATGGACTACAGATCATCATAACATGGAACTGGAGTTGCTTCCTAGGATTTACATTGTCTACAGAGAAAGCTATAAGTCCGACACCCATTATTAAATTAACAGTCTAACCAACCTATGGGTCCAAATGTGGAGGGTACAAGAAGATGTTCTTGGCAAGAAGGAAAGAATTTCTTGAGTCCCCCACTCCTATAGTTCTTTGCCTAGGGTTGGCCAGAAACAAAACTGTGAGTTGAGTAGAGGGAGTGTGCTGTACTCTTCAGCCTGCCCTGGACCTGCTATGGCAAGGGTGATAGTATAGACACTCACATAAATTTGTTTCTATGAAGAACTGCGTTCCCCCTCCTCCAACTGTCACCTGCCATTCATCCCTCTAGGGCTATCTTCTATTCTTCTAGAAAGTCTACCTATTTTCTGATGAACTAGAGGTCAGCAAACTGTGGCTCTGCCCATTCTCTGACAAGTTTGGCCAGCTGTTTGCTTTTGTAAATAAAGGTTATTGGAACATGGCCGTGTCCACTGTATCTTGGTGGTTGCCTTCACCCTCCAAAGACTGAATTGAGCGGTTGTTGGAAGACTGTATGACCTTAGCCTAGAATTTTACTTTCTGATCTTTTACAGTAAAAGTTAGTTCCTAGACAAACCTATCTCTCTCTCTCTCTCTCTCTCTCTCTCTCTCTCTCTCTCTCTCTCTCTCCATCCATCGTCCCCCCATAAGCCACCAGTTGAGGTTGCTTTATAAGTCACAATGCTTCTGTTGGTAGTAGTGAAAGGCTACCTAATAAATTAATTGCCATATAAATGGGAAGCATGAGGGAGAGGCTTTTGGAATAGACTAGTCTCTTGATTGACTCCCAAACACATCTCTCATTCTCCTGGGTTGTCATTATTAAAGATAGACTGTACAGGCAGCTTTTAATGAGGCCAGATAGATGGAATAGACTGGTGGATCTGCCTATGGAGTGAAAAACGTCCCTTTAGGCATTGCTGTTGTATATGCAAGGAGGCATCAAGAGACTCATTGAAGGGGATATGGGTTTTCAATACAAAGAAACATGTTAATGTTAGCACGGTCCCTACACCTCGCTGGTTGTTTTACCCCGCAGAAGCCTTTGTACCTGGTCTCCTTTGGGAAGCTTGTCGCTCTCCAGGGCATGCTTCCAGCTTACTCCTTCAAAGTCTGGAGTCTGGATGTTGATAAAGGGCACCCCCAGATCCTTCTTCCCCTCGTGCTCCTCTTCACCTTCCACTTCCACATCACTCCGCTCCTCCAGTGCCCGCAGCTTCTCCAGGCGCTCCCTCTCAGCCTTCTCCCTCTCCAGGCGTTCCTTCTCCGCCCTCTCCTTCTCCCTCTCCAAGCGCTCCCTCTCCCGGTCTTTGCGGCCCCTGCGCCCACCACCACCTGATGGAGCCTGGCGCTGGTCATCGGGTTCGTGGGGCAGCTCTTCCATGCCCGCGTGAGGCAGCTGGACCCCTTGCTTGCGGTCCCAGTATGTGAGGATATTTTGGACATCCTTCAGACACAAGTCGTAGACTTTAAACCTTTGTGCCAGTGCCTTATCAGCTTCCTTCAGGAAGTCTTCGCTGTCCTCTTGTTCCTGGGCAATAGGAAACCCAAATGTACTGTCAGTCGTGGGTTTCTTTCTCTTGGAGGATTCTTCAGCTGCTTGTTGCCCTCTGACAGAAATTTTCCTTTCTATCGATTCCAACTTCATTTCTAACTTGGCAGTAGCAGGAACCTAGGAGACAAAACATATGAATTATGTATCAAATAACTTATTAAAGATAAGCCAAACTGCATGCTGGACAGCAAGGGACATCTTGTTTCACCAGGTGACTGACAATTCAGGTACCTCTCTAGGTACAGGAAGTTTGGGAATAATGTTGTGTGTACAGTGGGGAACTTCATTGGAACTTCTGTCTCATGGTTTTACATTGCAGATGTGGGCCTCCCCTCGTGAATTTTGAGACAGGTGCCCAAGCACTTTAGCACACATTCTACCCTAGGGCTGTGGATCTGAACGACCAATAGGAAAAGGTTAGCAAAGCCTGTTTTCTGCACATGCATTCAGGTTCCCCAGGAGGGTGGTGGTTTGAGCCCAGCAGTATTATAGCTTTGTGATCCTGCCAACAACCTAGTCCTCTCTCTGCATCGTGGGGATAGTTATAAGTAAGTCAAAGGACTGTTAATGACTGAGGAGGAATTTACAACAGTGCCTCTCATGGAGTAAGGGTTCTCTTAGTGTGATGTTATTAAAACTACACAGCTTTGTAGTGTATTTCTGGGGACAAACAAAAGAATCTGGTCACACCTAGGCTTTGAAACAAGGACATGCTTATAGGGTTAGAAGCCATTTAAAGAGATAGTAAGGAAGATACCATCACTGGTTATTTTATGCTAATTAAAATAAGATGACTACCTACTTTTAAAGAAAACTATGATATCCCATGGTACTCAGGAAGCAGAGAGAGACAGTGGAAATGTCAAGAGAAGCTGTATCCTTCAAAGGCAACCCCTCAATGACCTACTGATGGGGAAAGTCCTTCTGTACATATGTTTCTCTTATTGGTTGATGAATAAAACACTGCTTGGCCAATAGAGGCAGGAAGATTGGCAGGACTAGGAGACGAGGAGAATTCTGGGAAAGATAGGCAGAGGGAGACCGTGAGAGACACCGTGTAGTGGAGGAAGGAGTATCAGGTCTGATCCTTCTTTGGTAAGATAAGACCACGTGGAAATACATAGATTAATAGAAATGGGTTAATAATTAAGACAGAGCTAGTCAATAAGAAGCCCTAGCCATCGGCTAACAGTTTAATAATTAATATAAATCTCTGTGTGTTTTTTTTGGGGCTAAAGAGGCAGCAGAACCTGGAGGGACAAGAAAAACTCCAGCAACAACCTACTTCCTAAAAGTCCATGTATCTATGAATTTCTCAATCAATTAATCCATTGATGAAGTGAGTGTCTTCAAGATCTGTTATTTCACAGGAGTCCATGAGATGGCAACAATGCTTTCACATGTGAAGCTTTGGGAGCATTTTCTTCCCCCTCCTCCCTCTTCTCTTCCTCCCCCTCCTCCTCCTTCTCCCCTCCTCCTACCCCTCCCCTCTTCTCCCCTCCTCCTCCTCCTCCGCCTCCTCCTCCTCCTCTTCTTTTAGATTTAAACCATAATGGGATAAAAATGATCAAGTGGGAAAAGAAGAGTTTGAGACTGAGGTCCTATGGATTGATTAAGGACTAATGGAATTAGGGCCAGAGAGGAAAGATAGAAGGTGGGAGGAAGAAGAGGGAGAGAATGTGCCAGGAGAAATGGGGGATGGGACATTTAGAGGAGAGTTCAAAGGCTGGTGGCATTTATAAAAAAAACCCTACTAAGATGCCAATCAAGTCAAACATTGACACGTGGATGACTGATATGAACATGAAGAGGCCACTGGAGATTTTGATCAAAAGGTATGCTGGAGACTAAAGTCAGGGTAAAAAATTTCCCATTGAATCATGAATGGGATTGAGCAAGTAGTGCCTGAGAGTAGGGAAACACTTTGGAAACTTTGATTATGAAAGAACAAGAGAAACAGTGCTAGTCCCAGAAAAGCACAGGGTTGAAGGATACTTTGTGTTTTACAACTGGGTGGTTCCCCATCATCTGGCATGCCATTTATTTCTTTTCACTTCCAGAGGATATATCTGGTCTCAGTTGGCTTTCTCTGAGCTAGTATTTTCAAGAACAGATGATGCCAATGGGACCAAGAAGGGTCTCAAGAAGTCTTCCCAAGGAATATGGTCAAATGTGTTTTGTGCTAACTAAGCTCAGGTCACGTGCACACAGCTTGTGTCTAAATAGATGCATGGGCTATGTCCTTCTCTGCTCAGTCTGAAGTCACCAAATCACACTTGGAGGTACTTGCTCTCTATCCTGTGGTAGGAAACAGGAGGGGCAGGGCTTAAGTCACTTAAAAGTCTCAGTGGATTCCAGCTGGAGACTATGATGAAGTTAGTGGACAGACTTCTAGGCTAACTGTGCTCTGAACAGTCTTTTTCATGATGTGTGAAATACTATCTTTAAAATGTATGTTTGGGCGATGGTGAGATGGCTCAGTGTTGACAAGCCGGTTGGCAAGCCTGATTACCCAAGTTTGATGTCTATGACCCTGTAATGGAAGAAGAGAACTGATTTCCATACATTGCCCTCTGACTTTCATTTGTGTGCTATGCGCGCGCGCACACACACACACACACACACACACACACACACACACACACACGCACGTGCGCACACACACACACACATAAATATATGGAATCAAAAATGAAAAAAGGGATGATAAATTGGTATAGATTGCTTTGAATTTTTTCCAATAAAATATGGAGGTGCTGGTTGGAGAGGAACTGGAGGCACCAAGAGCAAGGCCGGCTATTGCCGTTGCTCTTGGATGCCCATAATAAATCGATAGGTGGACCCCATGGCTGAGACGCCACATGCTTTAGTTGCAGGACCCAGAGAAATCAAACCTGAAACCTTACTGGTTGGCTTTTATTGTGCCATCAGGTTGCTGCTGAGGGAGAAAAGACATCAATGATCTTAACTGGCATTGGACTGCATGCTACAATTGACCTGCTGGGCAAGACGTACCACCGGTGCAATAGTGTCAAGACTGTTATGGGAGTAACCAAATGCTCTCTGTTTCGATCTGAGGCCTGCTGCACAGGAGGGAATTCATACCTGGCATTGTAAACACGGTCAAAAGCCATGGCTGCAGAAGTCATAGGCCTGGGGAGAACCTATTGATGCCGCTGGAGGCAAGTCTTTCATACTAACCTATTTAGCACCATCCAGGGGTCTGTAGCAGGCAGAAGAAAGAACAAAGACTATGGTAATACATTACTGGATAAGGTTCTGGGACTCTGGCTTCATCTGTGAACTTTAGGTGGGGACCATTGTCCTTCTGAGTGTGTGGGATGTTAAAAGGCATGGCCAGGTGAAACACAAACTCAGCACCTAGATACAGTCAGTGCTTAACAGCACTGGGCTTGCTCCTTCTACCTTCTGTCCTGCCACAGTATCCATGTAACCATATAACGCGGTTCATCAGGTTCCTGGTCTGATTTGTGGGTTGCAGTGGTGGCATCTTTGCTTCTCAGTAAGGGCTGCTACCTGCTTGTTTGGGGCTGGTTGTGACTTCTTTAGGGGTGGCTCCTCCTTCACGGGGCCCGGTTTAGACTTTTTGATCTTTCGTTTCAGCTCGTCCTCTTCCCTCTGCCGCTCCAGCTCCTGCTGCAGCTTCTTCTCCTGCATCTCCTTGGCCAGTCTCTCCAGCTCCCTGCATCAAGCCAGAAACAGAAAAGAGAGTTCAGGGCCTCCTACTTCACCTGCCCAGCTGGGACTGCCAGGAGGAGGGAGCCAGGGCAGAGCTTTCTTGGAAGGAAGGAGAGAAAGAAGGAAAAGAGTGAGGGAGGAAGGAAGGAAGGAAGGAAAGAAAGAATGAACAAATGAATGAAGGAGGCCACAACTCTCTTCGAAAGATCATTCAGCAAATCTCTGATGAATTAAATGCAATTAGATTTTTTTAACTTGTATTTCTATTCTTGTCTCTTTTCATTGGAGAGAAAGACAAAGGCTGAGAATATGCCTGCTCACTGAGAAAGAATGTTCAAAGATGGCTGTGACATCAGTGCAGGCACTGTCCACTCCCCTGCACCCTCATATCTGATGTTCAGACATGGAGGAATGGTGTGCTTTGAATATCATTTGTCTCAGAGTCGCGGTGCTGGCTCTGGAAGGGCAGTCCTCTCTTTTCCTTTGTTCTGTGTATTTGGTCACATCTGCCCCGCTGCTAATAGCACAAAGGCATCAAAGCAGATACCACATGTAAAGCAGCAAGCAGATGGCACTTCTGAAAATATGTAACCCACAGCTTTTTCATTTAAACAAATGAAAGTATTTTATTAAATGTGAGAGATTATGGGTTATGTATGCAGTCATAGCACAATGATATGTGAATAAATAAAAATAAAACCCATTTCTGACACTTGTCAAAGATATAACTAAACAAATGACAAAAGGCATAAAAATAAATCAGAGTACTAAAATTTTTTATATAAACAGTGATGTGAATAATATTACTAAAGCTTTTTAGCAATTAAAAGGTTTAAAGACAATGAAAGTGGTACAGCAACATGAGCAGGGTCTCCTCTGTGGGAACTGATGCCAAGAACCCTGTGCCCATGACCTCTTTCTTGAAGGGAATCAGATATGATGACCTGAAAAAGAACACATTAAAATTTGCCTTGTGAACCCACAGCTTTTTTAACACGGGGATCACAACACTAGATGGGATTATGTAACGGAATACAGTGGTTGTGAAAAACTTGGCAACAGTAAAAAGTATCTGGATGTACAATAGCCAAAAATTAATTAAAAAATCAAAACCATGTAGACTAGGCTGGCTTGAAACTCAGAGAGCCCTGCCTGTCTCAGCCTCCAGAGTGCTGGGATTAAATGTGTACTCCATCATGCTCAACGTAGCTTTGGCTGTGAACATACAACATACTTGCTGGGCTGTGCATGCCATCACACCATGCATGCAAAGCCAAGGAGACTGCTTGGCTCAGATTCGAGAATTGCAGGGTTTTTACTATGTAAAGTTTTCTGCTTTTATGTAAACAGAATAGCTTAATTATGGAAAAGAAAGACTTCAAATATTTCCCTAGCCATTTTTTTTTAGCATGGAAGTATCAAATTAGTATACCACTGTGTTAGAATGATTGATTTTAAGAACTGCTGTTTGAGTTTTATTTTAAAAGAATCCCGAAATGAATTTTGGCTTGAGATTAAGGCAGAATTTCCAGAAATTTTTTAAAAAACAGACTTCTGATATTTTGTACTACATATTTATATGAAAGTGTTCCCAGCATTAATTATTATAAAATAAAAATATCAATCAGTTCCGAAAAATGCTGAAGATATTCTTTGTGTTCAGCATCAAAGATTTAATTCTTTACATAAAAATAAACAAGTAACTAGCTGTGGTGGCACACACTTCTACTCCTAGCAGTTGGGAGGCATAGGCAGAAGGTCTCTGAGAAGTCTGAATTTGAGGCCAGTCTGGTCTACACAGTGAGACCCTGTCTCTCAACAACAACAACAACAAAAAAATCTCATTACTATGCAAATTTATTCCTGTATCTAATAATTAGTAAAATTATACGTATACCAAAGAATTGTTTTAAAATAAAATTTATTCTGATTTATTATGATACCAGAAATTGTTTGGGTTGTATATTAATTTACCTATATTCCCTGAAGTCATATAGACCTTTATTAGGCAAGAAGGACTCAAGAACGCAAAAGCTCAGGAAGCGCTGATTTACCCATCCCTTGGTCTCCACTAATCTGTAGTTGCTCCTGGTTGCTGCTCACTGAGGCCGTGTCTACATCCTTCATGGTGTGTGTGTGTGTGTGTGTGTGTGTGTGTGTGTGTGTGTGCATGCGTGTGCATGTGGGTGCGTGCGCATGTGTGCATGTGCGTGCGCTTGTGTGTGTGTGCACATGGGTACCCATGTTGCAAACAGCTTGTTGATGAGTTCTGGGACTCAAATGTACTCTATGAAGCAAATGCATAAAGGCAGCAGGCACTGTAGCCTTGATGGTAAAGGGGTGTTTCTGGGGTGCCAAAGCTAAGTTTGCTAGGCCTCTCGATGAGCAGACATTTTTCCTATACAGGGAAAAGGATGAAGGGGGGGCAGGAGGCAGACAATCTCTTTTGGAGTCAGTGAGAGAAGTCTGGAGGCAGAGGGAGAGGAGAAAATGGGCATATGGGCATATATTATAGCTGAGCACCACCGCTCTGTGCCTCTAATGTTGGAAACCCCAGAATGTAATGGGCAATGGCGCTGCTCATATCTGTGATGTTTGAAGATAGGAAGGCTGTTTGTGAGGCAGATAGCCTGAGCTTGCAACTCAGCTTTCTGCAGTGCTATATGGTGTGGGAGGATCTAGTTCCTGTACAGTCCCTAGTGAGGGGCACTGTGCTTGTTGATTGTGAGCTGTGCAGGTTGAAGGTCATACAGAGGCAGCCAGATGTAGTCTTATGAAGTGGGAGAATAGTTAGGCCACTATACCCATGTCAACAGAGTGGCACTTGGGTCACAAGTTGCAGACACATAGGCATAGAGGACAATTAAGTCCTACCAAGAATTTATTTGCTAGGGCAGCCATGGGACCCTAGGGGAGCACAGGGACATGAAATCCTTCTTGCTAGCCTCAAACGCCCCAGCAGGAAGGGAGCAGAGGTTAGGGGAGATACTCTGAAAGCCTGCAGCAGCTGGGGCACAGAGTAGCCAAATGGGTTTCCCCACACTCCCTCCACAGGTATCATCCCCGGCCTTCTGTGGTTGTGACTGTCTTTCTGGAAGAGATCAGAGCAGAGTGTGTACCCTCTAACTCTGGTCTCCCCATGTGCCCCTCTCCAGAGAACAGCGCTGTTCCGGCCAGCCATTGGTCCCACCTCTTCTTTCTCTCCCGGAGTGCCTGCCGAACCTCACGGTCAAATGTGATTTTCTCTTCCAGGGTTAGGGCATCATATTCTTCCTCATCTAATGTTTGGAGACGTTCCTTCTGCTTTGCAATAGCTTCCTTGTGTTTGCTCTCTGTGGAGTGAAGGGTAAGGGAAGGTCAAGGTCTTAGTAGCTTTGCCCACACAGTGACAACAGGAGGTAGATGGCATTCCAGGTCCCTGCTGGGTTTCCTTAATGTCTATCATGCCAAGTTTGGGTTCCATCTATGGTTGGCTGAGTAGTGGTCCCCAAAGATGCTCAAGTCTTAATCCTTAAACTCATGCAAGTGGGGCTTTCCACCACAGAAGCACATGACTGAATAAGGCAGAGTCCTGTCAAAGATTCCTTATAAGAGGGAGGCGGGAGAGTCAGAGCAGAGGGTTAACGGGAGAAGTGAGAGCTGTGACAGAAGAAGCACAGGCTCCGTGGTAAGTGCTGCAAGGAGGGGTGTGACTCGGGGAATTCTAAAAGGTGGCTCCTAAAAGCTACGAAAGGCGAGGAGCAGGGTTCTTCCCACCACGGTCTCTGAAGGTCCACAGCACTGTTGATACCTCGACTTTAAGACCCTTGACCCCAGAACTGTGACAAAACAAATCCATGTTGCTTCTTGACACCAAGTTTGTGATTTCTATGGTATTAATGTTTGTGTCTCCCAAAACTCACAGCTAGGAACTTAGTCCTTGGTATGAAAGTGTTAAGAGATGAATAGGTCATAAGGGAGGGGCCCTCATGAATGGGATTAGGGTCCTTTCAAACAAGGCCTGAGGGAGTATGCCCTTCCTATCAGGTCAAGATTCATCCAGAAGACACTGGGTCTGACCACAAGCTGGTCTTCACCAGACACCAATTCTGTGTTGAGATACAGATTCAGCCCAAAGATCGTTGAGAAATTAATAATTATTATTAATAATAAGCCACTTTTTTCAAGTTAATCATTATAGAAAAGTGTTCTACATAGCTGGGAAGCAGGAGGTTGAAATACTTCAAAGGAGCCTGCTCATGGTTCCCGATGAGAATATGATGAAGTTGACTGGGTTCTGTTCATGAACGAAGTCTGCTTTAAGTTTTTCTTACTTTAAAAGGATGAGCTGTGCCAATGATGCCCTGAGAGAAGAGCCCAAGAGAAGCCCAGTGGAGTGTCCAGGACCAATGCTTCTCAGAAGCAGGGCTCTCCCTCCTGGGGATAGAGTTGGCAGCAGTCCCCAAATCCTCCCTCATAGGCCGAGTTTTGCTGACCTGCTTCTGACTAAACTAATACTAATTCAAGTAACATTATTTTTATGTTGCTGTATCTATTTTTCGTTTTAAAATTACATTAATTTATTTACTCCCTCTGTGTGTGTGTGTGCGTGTGCATGTGTGTGTCTGTGTGTGTATGCAAGCACACATGTGTGCCATGGTCCACATATAGAGGTCAGAGGACAACTCACAGGAGTTGGTTCTCTTCTTCCACCATGTGGGTCCTGGGGATTGAACTTAGGTTGTCAGGCTTGGTAGCAAGCACCTTTACCTGTGGAACCATCTTTCTGGCCCATGTTACATATTTTTCAAACTTTTTAATTACTAACTTTTTCAGGCCATTGAGGTAATAAGAGAAGTGACTTCCCTCTGAATGCACTATACTTGCAGTTTTGCTATGAAGGCCCGGCTGGCCTTGAGTTTACAATCCTTCCAACACCTACTGAGTGCCATCACATTTGTGGTCATGTAATCTTGAGAAGACTTTGGTGAGGACAGAATGACCCAATGTGTACAAAATAGCCCCATTAATTCAAAGGAGCTGCATGGTGTCTTAAACTGGGCCAGCAAGCAAAGCATCCTAGGCCAGGATGTGCCTGCAGTGTGTTCTCCTATTAGAAACAAGTGCCTACGGCATTTCCCAGGGCAGAGGTAAGGTGCTAGTGCGATGTGGCATAAGTGTGACAATGTCATTATCACACCAGGGAAACAGGTTGAACAGCACAAGTCCCCATGGTAAGGAAAGCCCTGCTGGGTTTGGGAAGGATGGCCAGGGAGGTTGGGGGCCTTGCCTTCTAGCTCCTTTTTGGCCTTCTCCTGGGCTTTCATGGCCATGTAGTCCTGAGCCATGTTGAGGACATATATGTGCTCCCGGCTGCCGATGGCCTTTAGCAGGCAGAGGAGGGCAGAGGGCACACTCCGAGCAAAGAGCGTTTCCAGGCTGTCGAACACCACGCCTCTGAAGCAGTCACTCAGCTGCAAGCAGAGAGAACAGAATGGTTATTTCAGTCTGGAGCTCAGCTGTTCTCCAGGGAGAGAAGGCTTGTTCTTTTGTCAGGTTCTGCACACCCACTGGGCTCCAAAATAAACACTTGAAACGGAAGTTCAGGTGCTGACGTGAAATGAAGACGCTGGTCTTATGGAGCTTACTGGTCCTTTCAAACGTATATGAAGACTAAACGCCTAGTCATCGATGAAAGAGCACAATGGCAGGTGATTGGACAACAGAGGATTTGTTTCATATCCATGTGTAAAGGAACGAAGAAAATGTCAAAACGTCTAGAAAGATCCATGAGGTGTATGAAAATAAGATGCAAAGAGAAGAAAAGGGAAGTGTTCCCACGGATAGGAAAATAGACAGCAGAGTAACAATGGCATGTGGGCCATCTGCACTTTTCTTTTGGTGTGTGCACACGTATGTGCATGTTTGTGTACAGGTGCACATATACATGCATGCATGTACATATAGGAGCCAGAGGACAACCTCAGGTGTTATTCCTTGACAGCCATCAACCTCTTATTTATTTTAACAGGGTCTCTAACTGGGACTCAGGGTTCACCAATTCCACTAGACTGACTAGCCAGTGAATCTCAGGGACCTCCCTGCCTCCCCAGAACTTGGATTACAAATACATACCACCATGCTTAGATTTTATGAGGTGCCTGCTGGGAAACACTTTACCACTAAGTTGTCTCCCAGGCCCGTATTTTCCCCTAGGTCCCACTGCCTTGGAGTGGAAGGAACTTTGGCAATGTAACTGGAGCAGAATGATTCTGGTGATAGGACCACCAAAGAATGGCTTTTCCTGCAGTGTGATATTACTCAAAGGAGCCCAGTGGAGCTACCAATGGCCAGGAACAAACAAGCAGAATGGAGTTGAATCCCCAGAACTTAAGTAGGTATCAGGCAGATGTGGCTGCTGTTTGTATCCCAGCACTTGGAGTCTCTTCAGTAAGCTGACTAACCAGACTAGCCAGAATGGGTAATCTCTAACTTCAGTGAGAGACCCTAACTCCACAAATGAAAAATGAAGAGCGGTTGAGAGAGACACCCAAAATCAACTTTAGGCTTCCATGTGCATGTGTACTTCTCTCCCCTAACTGCCACCCCCATGCGCGCGCACACACACACACACACACACACACACACACACACACACACACACGAAAAATGTGCATTTAACATTTAACAGTGGCCAAGTATGAGAAACCAAGGCAAAAACACAGCTCTTGGGCCTCCTAGGTTTTGTTGGTCATGACTGCATATCAGTTATGCACATTTTTTTCACGCGTGAGGCCTGGAGGTCAAACCAAGGCCATGAGCAAGCCAGGCAGGCAGGCTTCCATTGAGCTGTAGTTCCAGTCCCCTCAAGCTCTTAAAAAAGTCATCATATTAGTTTTGACCTTAAAAGTAGTATGCCCTTAAAAAGAATTAGAAAGACAAAAGGAGATGTAAAATCTACATACTTACTAACCAAAGAGAACACCTAACTTGTATGCAGGAGTTTTTGTTTTTGTTAACCACGAATGTGACATTATTTACAAATATGTAAAATGTAATTTTGCTTTACATATTAATCTTTTTCACATTGCAAACTGAAAAGATTTTTTACAGAAATTTACAGAGACTGATGTTTTATTTTGGAGACAAGATCTCACTATGCAGCCCAACCTGGTCTCAAATCCACAACCTTGTATGCAGATGGACTGGGGGAGAATGGTGCATGGCTTCAGCTTCCTGAGTGCTGGGATTTCAGGTTTGCGTCACCATACCAGTCAAATTCTAGCTTTTAACTGCTTACACTATACTTTTAAACCCATCACTCTTTTTGCTTTATCTACCTACCTATCCATTCATCCATTATCTATCTATCTATCCATCTATCTATCTATCTATCTATCTATCTATCTATCTATCTATCTATCTATCTATCTATCTGTCCATCCGTCTGTCTATCCATCTGTGTAATCTGCTCCCTGGATCTCTAAAAAGTGGCTTCAGACTGCAAGGAGGTCAGAGGTCATGAGCAAGAGCTGCCAAAGGGATAAGCAAGTGGCTGTTGAGTGTGAAGGAGCCCACTTGTCCTCCTTGAGACTTGTGGGTGGGCTCCGAATTGCTGACGGCCTAGAATCTCAGCTCTCAGCATGTGAGTTCCAAGCCTGCAGCTTTGTGTGGGTGGGGTGCACCCACCTGAATCCGCTCAGCCAGGATCTGAATGAAAAGTTCTTCTGGGAGCACACAGCTCATCAGCCCGGTCTCGCCTCCGACACTGGCGCTGACGCTGAGACGTCGCTGGGTGGGCCCCATAAGAGGGCTAGAGGAGATCTGATGAGTGGGAGGGAGAAGAGCCAGAGGTCAGAATCTGTCTGTGCCTCAACAACTACATCTACAAGTCAGGTAGCCTCTAAAACATCAAACCACTTGTGTAGGCTCCTTATTTATAGACAAGGACTGTGTTGTAAAATGCAGGATTCTTATTTTCTCTCAAGAATGGCTGGCAGCTTCAGGTAGGAATACTGTAGGAGGTGTTTTTATATGTGTCCTGAACTGCATTTGACTGTCCATTCTCTCAACAGGTATTTGTTGATCTCCCATCATGTGCCAGGTCCTCCCCGTGGACTAGGGATCCGACAACAAGCAGGCCCAACAATGGCGCTGCATACGTGGCTCCTAACATTCTCATGGGGGACACAGAAACTGAGCCCTTCTCACAGGAATCAGTAATATTACTGGCAGTGCGGAGTGTGGTGGGAAAGTGACCAGACAAGGACATAAAGAGCAGTGATGGGGGCAGAGATTGGTCATGGTGAGATTATATTACCTGGTGACAGAAGGAGACAAGAGAAAGGTCTTTCTGTGAGGAAGCTGCAAGGCACCCCGGTGTGTATGAGATGATTTGGGAGCATACAGGAGCTCAGTGTGTGTGGAATCTGGTAAGCAATGAGGTCGGTGGAATGGAGGTGGGAGATGGATGTCTCACTGGAATTGGTGAAGGAGAATGGAGCCAGCCAAGACAGAGGAGCCGGCACAGCCACTCTTTGGGGGAATTACAGTGAAGAGGATCTGAAGGATGAGTTAAAAACTGGACAGGGATGCAAGGTCATTTAAAACAAAAAAGGACACATTACAAAGAAGGAAAAACAGGAGAGCAGGGACCACGGAAGGAATGTAACCCCTGAACTGAACAGGAGGGAAAGGGGTGGCGTCCAGTGCACAGGTAGAGAGATCAGCCTGGAGTGAGAGCAGGGACAGGTACTCAGCTGCAGGCAGGGACAGCACTGGGCTAAGGAAGCCTGCTGGGGTGAGGTCATTGTCTTCTGAGCTCAGCCTAGGGACTGCCAGCTGAGGATGAAGTGCAGGGTGTCTTATTGGACAGGAGAGTGAGGAGGGCCACAGCACAGTCATTTCAAGTGGACGGGAAATTTACTAGGGAAGACACTGGGATGTGTGGTGCTAAATTTAAGGCTATTGAGGAGAGACAAATAATTTTTTTTAGCTATGATTAGTTTGGTCTGGATGGAATTGAGTCCCCTGGGCCTGGGAATTGACCTCCCGGAGAATATGATAAAGGAGAAGATACAAGGGAGTGTGGATCATGGGATCCAACTGGAAGAAAAAGGCCAGAGAGGTGGGCAGAGGGAATGAGGACGGGAGGTTTCTACGGGACCAGCTACCTGAACATGCTAACTGGTGTGTAGGGTGTGCTGGTACAATGGGTGTGTAGCATAGTTGGTGTGTAGGGTGTATGAAGTTAGTAGGTGATGATGACTAATGTCTAGGATACAGTCATGGTAGTGGGAGACCACAGAATTGAGAAGTAAGAATGCTAGATTAAATATTACTCAAAAGATAGTATTTCTAACTAGTGAGTTAAAATCTAACTGATGAAACTGTTATATAGATAAAAGAAGTAATATTTCAGCCATATGTTAATTAAATGACACACTGCACATTTCTTCCTATTTGCAATACCAACAGTCAGTCCCAGATGTTGGAGGACTCACGTTGTATGAGAGGTTTAAGAAGACCAAGCACCCACATCTTTGGGGCAAAACCCTCTGCTGACAAAACCATTTGGGTCTTGTCACACTGAACAGTGCATGCTTGTGTGTATGGTGCAAACCTCTGGTTTTTATTCTAATTTTTAGGATTACTGTTTATTGGGAGAGGGTTAGAGTCAGAAATGGGATTTTCTCCTGTCCCTGGAACATTCTAAAGTTTTTACTTCTAGATGGATAAAAACAAACAAACAAAAAGCAAATAAAACTTACCATAACACCATATCTATCGCAAACACAAACATCTGTGTAAAGAATGTCACATTAACTCTTAGGAAAGAGAGTGAAAAGGTTGGTGCTCCCAAAGAAAATGAGCCAGTGGTTCCAATTCATAAGATATCATGTATATAAAACAGACTTACAGTGGAGGTGAAGATAAAAGACCTCACCTGTCACCAATTCAGTCCCAGAGGCTCCATCCAACCTGCAGGTGTCTTATGCTACAAAGACTTTGCTCCACCCACCTGTCGCATCTACACTTGGGTCTATTCCTGTCAGCACCCACATCTTTATTCAGTTCACATTCCCCATCTAGTGCTCAGCACCCTCTTCTTATGAAGGTAGGTCTGCAAGCCTGTTCATTCCATCTGCCCATCCAGTTCATGGCTTCCTTTCTACAAGGACCTTCAGCTATCTCCATCCACCTCAGCCACCCACTATGAAACACCCCTGTCTATATAGCATGACTCCTAGACACTAGTAAGGCTCGAAGACCCTCAGCTCTTCCGTTTTCCCCACCCCATGTCCTCTTAGTTCCTTCTCTGTTCTGGCTGGCTTCCTCTTACTGATTCCATCTCAACCACCTTACATTGCATTCTGACTACATCCTGCCCTCTCCAATGATGACGACTTGTTGTTCCTCTGTCTCTGAACAAGGGCTGCCAGGGGTCACTTGGAGAAATCTTTCTTTCCTTTTTCACCTTACTTATTCCTTTCTATTCATCATTTTAAAATGTACTTTACATACCAACCACGGTTTCCTTGTCTTCCTCTTCTTCTGTTTCCTCCCTCCGCCTCCCTTCTAACTGCGCCCCCATCCACTCCTCCTCTGCCCATTTGGAGAAATCTTAAAACTGTGAACTTGTGGTTTCTGGTTTTAGTTTGGCCACTGGCATTCTCAATTATCCTTTCTTTATGCAGTACTGGTTTCTGGTTTTATGTATGACAGTTGAAATATCTGTGCTCTGCCCTTCCCCCGTTAGCATAGTCTACAACCCTAAACTCGGTATTGCTTCCTATCAAAGATCACACTCCTTGTGTACACATCAGAGCTATCAAATAAGACTTTCCCTATCCTCCATCTCTTAAAAAACCTTTATGGATCCTAGAGTATCCCAGTGCTATTACCTTTTAACTGTGCTTAATCCTGCCCCTCACCCTTTCTCCTGGAATTGCATTTCTTCCTGGTTGGACCTTATATTTCTCTAAGAGTGCCTCTCCCTTTTCCTTTTTCCTGCTTTTTAAGCAGACAAGAAAGCAGTTTATCCTGAGTCAAATATGAGTGCTTGCTGATGACTTGGAAACACAGAAGCTGTCATGAATGACAAGTTTCCCAGAGCTGCTTTCATTTTAGACCTGCATCTTACTTTTGCCTTCACTGCTCTCCTAGCAACTCACTCTTGACCTCAGGCTTGCTCTCCGACAACTCCTTTTGCCCCTTCTGCTCACGCATCCTAGACTTTTATGCTCACTTGACTTCATTTGTCTACCCACAACTCATTCTTCACTTTCGTCTTATGCCTCTGCCTTTAGCACTACTTTTGCCAAGATAGCTCTTTAGGTCCCTCGCCATGTGGCTCATACCATGTGACCTCTTTATGACTTGCCATGACTTTCCCTATAGCCCTGCACCACTTTTATTAGTGGTGCAATCCTTTATATTCTTTTAGTACTGGTTTGAACCATAGGGAATTACTACTATGGGATTCTAAAAGCGGTTGATTTTATATTAGCCATTTTCGATGGTTCAACTTTTGCAGTTATCTTCTGTCACCACTCTATTTCAGACAATGGGGTGTGTGATTGCCTTCCCCATAAGTGCTCATTCCATCAGTGCAGCTTCAATGCAAGACCTTGCTTCCTTAACCTTTGCCTCTCTGGCATCCAGCTTGGTGCCAACAACAGGAAAGAACTTGCTGGGTGCCAGATGGCTGCACACTAATTTCTGAAGAAGGAGCACAGGGAAAGCAGTCTCCTGGTAGGGACAGTCATAGAAGCAGAGGGTGCTGGCCTAGCTGCAGGATGCTGGGGAGGAGAAGAGATCCCGGCCGTCTTCCCAGGGATCCCTGAGTACCTGTGGTATTTCGACCTGGTGCAGATGATGCTGCTTCTGAGAGCCAGACCAGTGGCTGTCTGCCTTGCCTTTGGGGAGCAGCACGCTCCCACGCACACCCTTCACAGGTTTAAATTCCTGGGTCACCAGAGTGAGTTCTGAGGTAAACTTGCCCAGGTTCTCAGTGCTTAGTCGTGCTGGTGCCCCAATATTTTGGGTCACTGAAGACTCTTGAGCTGTTAGGAGAAGGTAGGAGAAGGTGGATTTTTAGTAAACGTCATCTTACAATATGAAGGAAATCTCAGTGGAGATGATACACCGAAGCCAGTGCTACTCTCTTGCAGAATACTGAACCATCTTCTCATACAGCTGACTGGACTGGATTGGAGGAAGGCGCTCCACACACTAAGCATTGGATGATGGCTCACTTGGGGTCTGGGCTCTTTTCTTCCTGCATTAGTTACCTTTTCATTGGAGGCTGAGGGAGAGAACTTAAAGGGAGAGTGAGGCTACAAACCCCCAAAGCCTGCCCTCCACGACGCACTTCTTCCAGCAAGGCTGGAAACCTCCTCTCGGTTTCAGAACCTCACCAAACAGCGCCACCACGTGGGGACCGAGCCTTTAAATATCTGACCTGTGGAGGGATATTTCTCATTCAAACTACCCCACTGCCCACCCTTTGAACAGCTCCTGCAATGGTCTGTGTGCACTTTTCTTTCCCGGCCCAGAGGCCAAGAATTCCCTGAGTTGCCTTGTGCATCAGGTTTTGCCTTAGAAACCTGACACTTCACCTTTTGGGCAGTGGTGAGGTCAGGGAATATCCAGGGCAGATTTCTTCTGCCCTCAGCAGAGTCAACTCAAATGATAAATGAGTTTAGCAAGAAGTGTGTGATGGTTGGCAAATTAGACTTCATTAACACAATTATTTCCTTCCTTCCATCCCTCCTTCCTTCCTTCCTTCCCTTCCTTCCTTCCTTCCTTCTTTCCTTTCTTCCTTCCTTCCTTCCCTCCCTCCCTCCTTCCTTCCCTCCCTCTCTTTCCTTCCTTCCCTCCTTCCTTTCTTCCTTCTTTTTTTTTCTGATTCCCTTCCAAGCAGACTGCTAACCCCTCAGCTCCCTCTGCTGGGATACTTTCTAAAATTTCAGGTATTTAAAATCCCTTTAGAAAAAGTCTTGCTGAAGTACCATTGTGCCGCCTCTGAGCCTCAATCTTTTGATGGTCACTTGCCTGACATATCTGCCCTGTTCTCATCGTGCCCCCTGGGATCCTGTCTCCAGAGATGGACTAGGCACCCCTGCAGGAGACCAGAGGTAGAGAACACATTCTCTGCCTCCTACACTAGGCAACATCCGTGGCTCTCTAGCTCTCGGGGAGACTCAGGATCAGTGTTCCTGTCAATCATCTCAGCAATAAGTCTCCAGAGTTCCCTCACAGCTACAATTCACTCTGACGTATTGTTTCTGCAACTCGCCCCCCTCCCAGGATTTGGGAATATGTATAGAGAAGCCATATTGTACTGATGGGGTTAAGGAGGCTGAAACCCTCTAGTGGAGCAGCCACATCTGAGTTCTGCGGCAGTCCTGGAACTTGGTGGTCCTCCACTCACCGTGCCCTTCACCACGCCCGACACCTCCATTCAGCTTCCTCAGAAGCTGAAATCTCACTAGAATTTCACCCACTGTTCACTGCAGACTCTGGCTCTCCTGCACTCCTGTTCTTCCTTGACCCTACAATCTCTTTATGGGGTCCATGTGCCTCTAGCTGTGTCTCGTCCACTGCAGCCTCCATACTTCAACAAGAGGTTCTAGAAATGATCTTAGTAAACAATTTAATTTGAAGGAATGACTTCCTTTCTCCTTCCCATTTTCTTTCCTCCTTCCTTCCTTTTTTCTTCCCTACCCCCTGTCCTGTCATCATTTTACCTCTGTCCCCGTTATTGATCAATTTCTCTAATCAGTGATCAAACCACGATGTCGCAATAATGTATATCATTTAAAACTTCCAGTAGCCACATACAAGTAAAAAATAAACTAAAATGGTGTAATTTATTTAAACTAGTACGTTACAATGGATGGTTCAATTTGCAAGCCAAGCATAAAAACTGACAGTGTTGTGAATTCTGTCTATCCTGCATCCTCAGTGGTCCAGTGTACACTGTGCTCTTACACCTCACTCAAGCTTGAACTAGTCACAGTTGAAGCACTCAGCAGCTTCCTGAGGCTGGTGGCTTCTGCTTGGCATAGGCAGGCTTGGACTTAACCTGCTGACTGCAGCAGACAGTGTGTGCTGGGTTAGGGGCCTAACCCTTCCACTGAGGCTCCCAATGGCACCAGAAACCAGTGTGGGGCTCATTCATTCCCTTGTAGCCTTCAGCAGGATCCAGTTCTGCTCACTCATCAGTTCAATGTCTTTTTGTTTTTTAAAATACATCTTAGGTGTCGACTCTACAGCCTACACTGCTCCCAGGGCTGTGAATACAGTAGTGAGGGAAATGAAGACAACCCCCGCCCCAGAAGCATCTGTACTGAGAGCAGCTGGGACAGACAACCAAACAAATAAGTGAAACAAGAAAACTGTGCTAATTAGAGCAAAGGGCTCCAGAGCAAGAAGGCAGAAGATGTGAAAGCCCCATCCACCCGTCTTCCTTCCTCCAAAGCTGCATGGTTATCTCCTTCTCTCCCCAGTGCCAGTCCTGCTGAGTCCCTGCCTTCAGGTGCCCACCCCCATCTAAGTGCTCCCTGGCTTTTCTCTAAGTGCTTCCTGCTAACATGGGAGTATTCTCGGAGGATCTCCCTACTCCTTCGGGGCCTCTCTGGGCCAATTCCATCTTCTCCAGTGTCTGAAGCTCTCATTTCATTGTCTCCAGCTTGATGGCACTCAGTTCAGGAGCTCAAATTCATCATCTTGCCAGGATGCTAACATAATCACTTGGACCGTTTGTTTATTGGAAAAGGAGAATGCTTAAAGGAGTTAGAATCATGACATTGCTTGGGGGTTTCCCTGAAGAACTGTTTCTCTTTATCTACCCAGAAAAGAGCCTTGTTTTCTCCCATGATCATTCCAAGTAGAGGGACTTTGAGTTGATCAACCAGCAGGTGTGGTGCTATGAGGAACTGTGCCATGTTGTTAGGGCTGTTCACAGAGATGGGTTCCAGCTCCAAGAAGGTCCTATGCTTCGGACTCAACATATGTTTTTCCTTGTGCAGTTGCTTTCTTGACCCGTGGTCCTTGAATGACTGGATGGAGCCAGGATTCTTGACTTGTAAAGGGAACAGCACACCAGGCCTCTCTATGATGAGATCCAAAAAGTTCAATCCATCTTCATATGCTGCCTCCTCGCCCCCAGGATCCCTTCCATGGCGAATGACGCTACTCTCCTACGTTCTGTGGCTAGAAGTCTCTGTGATCACTCCTGAACATCCCCTGATCCTTCGATTCTCCACCATGCAGGTAGACTCAGAGCCAGCTGAACCCAGGCCATTTCCTCTGCTTTTCTATTGCTCCCTTTATATTATGAGAGGTATTTTCCTACTATGGTTTTTGGACATCTGGGAGGCATACCACAGTCACCCAAAAATTCTTCCTTTTCTTCAATAGAGTTCGACTTCCAAATCAAAGCTAATGATAATTGATCCAGTCAGCCTTCCCACCTCTGAGTTACCATCAACTTCCCTGATTTCTTGTTTTTTCCCTTGTCTCTATCTTGCCTGTCAATAGTCACCTTATCCCCAAAAGCCCATTTCCATGAAGACTTTCCCAAGTCACCTTTTGTTGGAACCTTCTAGTCCCAAACTTACTCTCTCACAGAAACTGAAACTTTTTTGGTTGTGGTATTTCCTCTGTGCTGACTAAGCTTGTCTGTGCCTCCCCTCCAAGTGTCAGCCCAACTGCAAGATTGGTTGTGTCTCTTATGGTCCTGTTTTCTACTGTGTCAAGCATACACCTGCACTGCTCATGGAATAATACCTCTGTATGCTAGGTGAAGAGACTGGCAACATGTCACACACCAGCCTTCGACCAGGAAGCTCAATGTGATGAGCAGAGGGATGATCTTACCAGCAAGGGTACCACCACTTGACCAGAAGAAGCCAAGAGGGGCCTGAGGTGGTAAAGTGCTTGCTATGCAAGTCCGAGGACCCGAGTTCAAAGTCTGGTGTGGTAATGTGCACCTGGAAGCCCAGTGTTGGGAAGAAGAAACAAGTGGATATTTGGGCCTCATTGACCAGCTAGCCCAGCTAATCAGTGAACTCCAGACCAATGACAGACCTTGTCAACAAACCAGGTGGGCAGTTCCAGAGGACACCCAAGGCTGTCCTCTGACTTTTACATGTACATGCCCTTACATGCATATGTACCTACACACACACACACACACACACACACACACACACACACACACACACACACATGCCCCCTCCCACAGAGAGGAAACCATGGAGAATGGGTCTTACCTGACTCCTCGGCTTCCCTCATGGACTGCTCTATGGCAGCCCTGATGCACAGCTCCCTGGCCCGAATCCCTGAGATGTTGTTACTGTCTGACATGGCTTCCAGGACAATGGAGTCGATGTTCAAGCAGGCTGCATTGTAGTACTTGGCCATGCTGATGGCGTTGGCTGTCTTTCCTGTAAAAATGATTCTTACTCACTCAGTGTCTTAGACAGAAGTCTGCAGAACAGAGGACTCTATGGAGTGATTTCTGAGTGCTTTACCTCCCAGTCAGGGGGCTCAGAAGTTCAAAGCCATTCTCAGTTATATAGGGAGGATGAGGCCAGTCTCAACTAGAGTCCAAGAATGAAAGAAAGAAAAGGAGGGAGGAACTGAGGGAAGAAGGAATGGAGGGAGGGAAGGAAGGAGAGAGGGAGGAAATGGGTTACACAGGATGCTGAACTATGACCCCTAAAGATGTAGATGTTCCCATCCCTGGAGCTGTAGGGGTGTTCCCTTATATGCAAAGTGTGATCATTTTGCAGGTGAGATCAGTTTACAGAGTCTACCATGGAACATGACTCCAGATTATCTGAGTGGCCTCCATCTCACTACAGGGGTCCCTAGAAAATGAGCAGGAGGACTGCAGTCAGAGGGGTCCCTAGAAAATGAGCAGGACTGCAGTCAGAGGCGGTGCTGTGACAGCAAGACACGGGACGTGAGTGCACTGCCAGCTTTGAAGGCGGGGGCTGCTGCCTTGAGCCAGAAATGTGAGTGATATTCCTAGGTGCCAGGAAAGTCAAGAAAATGGACTGTCCACTAGTGCCTCCCAAAGGTAAAAGAGCCCTGCTGACCCACTTAAGCCAGGGCCTCCAGGGCTGTGGAGAGGGTAAATCTGTATCCCTTCAAGCAGCTAAATTTGTGGCTGTTACAGGGGTGCTATCAAACAGGAATAAATCCTAAGTTTGACACTTTCTCCTTATGAAAGGTATCAGATTATGAATATCTTTTCTAAAAATGTGTCTCTCTCTGCGTGGTACCTGTGTGTGTGTAGTGTATCCACGCTGGCACGTGTGGAGGACAGCGTTTGATCCAGGACATCTTCCTTTGATGGTTTCTACCCTTTCTTTTAAAGTCAGGGTTTTAAAAGAGCTTCATCTGGACCGGCTGCAGTGGACCCATGGGACCAGCTTCCAGCACTGGGGTTACAGGCACAAACCAGTGCTCTCAGCTTCTATGTGGGCTCTGGGGAGGGGTCCAGACCCATGTCTTCATGCTTGTCCTGCAAGCACTTTAATGATGCACTTTTGTGGTGCTGGTTTTCCAATTGTAAACTAGACACAAAACCATTTACATCTCTTTTTTTTTTTGAGACAGGGCCTCTGGGTACATGCCTGTAATCATTTGATATGCTGTTCCTCAGATCAAACTCTTATGATTGGCCCTGACCATGGCTGATGTCGCCACAGTTCCGTGGGGAAGAGACATGGCATCTCTGACCATAGTCTCCCCTCAGGATTGTCACATACCTGACAAGGGTGTCCCGTGGACGATAATGGCGATACCCTTCCGGTTCTTGGCCAGGCGGCCTTCTGCAGAGATGTCGATGCCTAGATGGCGGGCAATCGCCTTGCTCACCGGGTTGCTTTCTACCTCTCCCACCTCCTCAGCAGAGTGACTGTCTGTGCTCTGGATCTTGTCAGCTGGAAATCCAAACTGCACATGAGTGCATGCCCAAGTATGCATGCCAGAACTTACATAGATACCAACAGAGGTGGGGATGAAGTTTTCTTTTGAAATACCCTTGTTTCTAAAATGCCCAGTTCTGCAGCAGTCCCCACCTGTGCTACACGAGAATGTCTCATTGGGCTAATAATGTATCTCTGCATTTTAAAATAATGACAAAAAGACATTCATTGACTTAAATTCCACTTGGAGGAAATTCTCTTGTTGAAAAAGAAAAAGGATGGCAGTGTGGAGAGGAGTCTGGAGTTGGCTCTCGGGGTCCAAGGCACTTCAAAAGATAGAGGCAGAGTCAGGATTGTAGAACGGGGTAAAGGTGCCAAAAAGGTCAGGGACCACTCGAGGGTGAGTTGAGCCAGGTTGAGCTAAACACGAGGCATGACACTGGAACTGTGCCTTTGTCTGGGTTTGTCGTTGTGTTCCCTGGCTTCAACTCAGATATCAGAGAAAAACAAAGGTCAGAAAATGGGTCCATGATTTTGGGAGGTAGAGTGAAGAAGGGTTTCTTGACGTTATGATTCGAGGGGCATTTGGAAGGATGCTCTCCACTTCCTCAGAGTGTTTCTTTAAACATTTCCCATTGGCTATAATGTTAGCATTAAGGGACCAGGTCTCCCTTGTTCTAATTATACGCAACTGACTGCAACAAGAAGAAAACATCACAGGCTAAGCTGCCCAACAGCTTCCGTGTTCATAGTACAATTTGAGTAGATGGGTCACTAGAGGGTATATGAGGTGGGTGGGAAGACATTGCAGGAGGCCCTGAGTACCCCTCTTATGGGGAAAGCTATGCAGAGATTGACAGAACTGCCCCCTGCCACAATGCTCGGTTACTTTGGAGGGTTAGTTTCTCCAGGCTTTCTTCCTCCTCATCCTCATCTGGGAAGCTTTTGGATTCACCCACAAGATGCCGCTCTTCTAGGTTGGATGTGGCTGAGATCCCTCGGCTTAGTGATGTCCTCTTTGTGCTGGTGGAGGTTCCCTGGTCTGATGCCATCTCTTCTTCTTCTGCAGGGGAAGCAGAGGATGGAAACACACGGGAAAGAGCTGGGTGGGGAGGAAGGGGGATGGGGAAAGAGAAACGGAAGAGTGGCTGTGCTGACCGGGACCCTGTACTAGCAATCCTAGTGACCAAGAACAACAGTCGGCGGGCTCTAGCGCTTCCTCTGCACACAGCGTTTCTGCATTGAAACATGTTTACATACCGAAAGCATACATTTGCCCAGGACACTTGGAGAATTCCTAAGAGCCCCAAATTATAGTTTAAATTGAAAAAGAAAAAGCAATAAAGACTGAGCTAGACACATGGTGACAGGGACTGAAGCCGGTTTTTTAATTGCCAGAGCAGGAGACACACTGCTCCGCAGATTAATTTTCAGGCTTTCGGGACCATGTGGAGATTGTTCTGTGCATAACAGCCTGGAGCCTGCCTCCACACTTAGCTTCTCACCAACATTTCATGTGTCACTGTTAAGTGTGTCTGACACCTGTCAGACCAGCACCCATGCTATTATCGCCTTTTCCATAGCATCTCAGTGGGCACAGCAGTCTGTGTCAATGCTAGGTGATCCCCTCTAACTTAGGAACACTATCTGCTTTGTTTAGAATTGAGATGTGACTAGAGGCAGCTGCCATCCCTGGGTCATGATCAGAGAAGAAAGCGTCCACAGCATGAGAGCAGATTGGACCAGTGTTGGGAGACAGATTGGTGAGCATCCATCCTGGGCTCCCACTGGACCCATCAGCCCTGGATCCAGACCATCTTCTACTGGGACAAATGGAAAAAAATCAAACTTATAACTTTGATGTGTATAGACTTCAAGAGCAACAAGGCTCTTGTCTGCCTCCATGAGGTCCCTTGTACAAGGCAGGCTGAGTGTCTCCTGAGGCCACCGGACATCCCTCTGACTGGAACTTCTCTCTGATCATCTTCCTGCCTGTGAGATCTGCAAAGGGAGGAGCCTTGTACCATTTCATCTTCTTTCCAGCCCTCCAGCTCAGGACTTGCAACACAGTGGGCAATTATGTATGCATTTCTCTCTCCCTACATCTGTACACTAAAGCCTTAACCCCTCAATGCCTCAGAAGGTGACTTTATTTGAAAATAAGCCCTTTAAGTAGGCAATTAAGGTTCCCAGGGCATCACGTATATATGTCTGGATTTAGTATGACTTTTATCAGCATTTGAAGAGATTAGGACAGAGATCCACAGTGGGAAGGCACAGGAGGAAGAGAACTGTCCACAAGAAGATGGGTTTCAGAAGGTACCAACCCCAATGACACCTTGATCAATTATATATAGCATCTAGAACTGCAAGATCCACTTGCCCTGCGACAGCTGTAAAAACAACTCCAACAAGTTACTGGTGCTGAACACTGAGTGGAGAGGCAGCCTTTCCTGCAAGCCAAGTGAACTTTCCGTGACTGGCTTCTCTTTCCTTGGGAGACCATAAGGCAGGAGGCAAGGATTCCATTTGTACCATTAGGTCGTCCCTCACATGCCACACTTTGTTGAGCATGTCATGTACCAACTGCTCTCCCATGTACTAGGCTCACAAGCAAAGGCTATGAGGTGTGTGTGTGTGTGTGTGTGTGTGTGTGTGTGTGTGTGTGTACATGTGAACATGTAGAGGTCCTCCCGCTTGTTTGAGATAGGGTTTCTCCAACACTGCTGCGTATGTCAGACTAGCTGGCTTGAGTATGCCCAGACCAGCTCCTGGGTACTCCACCTCTTATTCCATCAGAGGAGCTCTGGGGTTGCAGACATACATCACTGTATCTTGCTGTACATAGGTTCTGGGAACCTGGTTCTCATGCTCACTGGCAAGCACCTCATCCGCTGAGCTGTCTCAACAGCTCTTGTCTAATGGGAGATGCAGGCATGAAGAGCAGAACTGTTCGTGCAAGGACTCTTAACACAGAAGAGAGTGAGACTAGGTTGGGACTATTTCCAGCATCAGGGACAGAGAAGCAAAAAGGAAACAGGGTCACAGTGTCACCAGCCATATATTCCTACAAGTCAGGAAGGGGCCATTCTGTTCAAGTACACAAGAGAAGCCCTCGGCAAGGGATAAGATAATACAGGGCTTCTGGACCAGAGAGGACAAGATGGTGAGAAGACAGGGAAGCCCATGATGGGTCTGGAGGACCACAAAAGGGCTGCACTTTTTAAATGTAAGTTACCCTGTCCCCGGCCACTTGAACACATTAGGGGATTGATTTTGGGAGACATTATCTAGGCATGCCCACAGGAAGCAGTGGTGTACAGTGATTGCTGTCAGTTACATGCAGGAGGATTTGGACTGGAATCCTGGTTCCTCTACACACAGCTGTGTACTTGGACTCTCTTTGCTTCAGTTTCTGTGCAAATCCTTTGGCTCAGCCTCTAGCACACATTCTTCTGTCCATACTCACTGTTTTTAACTCTCAGCATCCCTAGACTCTAGTGAGAGCAGACTGTGTCCAGTTCTGCATCCTTAGCACAAAGGCCACAGGACCTATTTGGTAATGGTCTTAAATAGGATACAGCAGGCACCTAGTACCTGGCAGGTACTCAGGAGCTGATTGGTCCCACGGCAAGGGTAATTTAAAGGGAGTGGAACAATGACCAGAGTCCACGGTACTTCATCTCACCGTTATCCTGTGCCATATTCTCCAGATATTTTGCCTTCATCTGCTCTTCTTTAGATTTCTTCACCTCCCTAAAGTAGTCATAGATCTCCTGGGGCAGCTTTTCCCCTGGGTTCCGGGGAGGCAGCAGCAGGGTGTTGTAGGAATCATAGCCCTTCAGCTGTCGCAAGATCTGCTCAGGGGGAGAATGAGAACTGCTGTTGGCCTCATTGGAGGTTTCCTCTTGCTTGCTGGCCTCCTCAAAGCCCCGATTTTACTAGAGACTGAGATCTACAGAGATGCTTTGTGGGTTTCACATAGTGGGGCCCTTTGGAGAGGTCTGAAGGCAGAGCACCACCCTGAACTTACAGGGATGCAAAATCTTTAGTTTGCTCCATACATATGTGGGAGACAATTTTCTTCTTTTTTTTGAAAATAGTACACATACTTTTTTTCTAATAACAGAGAATTCTAATATCCTCTCTGAGTGAGTCATTCTTAAAAAGTGTGGTCACTTAATGAGAGGGATATGTTCTGAAACATGAGAAAAGCATTATTAGGTTATTTTTGTCATTATTATAAAACTAAGATGGCTATGATATCATTATTAACTGAAATATTGTACAGTGCAGTGTCGTACTGTGTAGAGGTGAACAATATTACACTTAGTAAGGTTGCTTCCTCATAAATAGAGAACAGAGAGAAAATTGGTAAAATGACTCTCTCTTCCTCTCTCTCTCTCTCTCTCTCTCTCTCTCTCTCTCTCTCTCTCTCTCTCTGTGTGTGTGTGTGTGTGTATGTGGGCTTCTCAATGAAGTATTTAAATATCAGATAAATAGCAATTTTAGTATATAATACTTTGACACAATTATACTATGTTTTTATGTATTTAAACTGTAAATGTAATCGCAAATTCTTCCCTTCTTAAGTCTGGCAACCCTAGAGTGCATGTAAAAAGCAATGACATAAGGTCATAAAAAGCATGTACATCTACAAGATGATTTACTGACATGACTGTCTGCTTTGTTATGTGAACCTTTTCTGTGATCACTTTTAGTTGTTTAGATAGCAATAATCCATAGATTAAGAAAAAGGAAAATTCAGAGACAGGGGAAGGGCAGGGAGGGATGGGGAGACAGACAGACATGGAAACAGATAGGGAGACAGAGACAAAAACAGAAAGAGAGACACAGAGAAAGAGAGAACACTGGATTTCCCACTAGGTCCTGGAGGGTGGAAGGAAGTGTCACAGTTTTCAAGAGCTGGATGAACCATTGGTCCAGAATTCTGTAGCCAGTAGGAAGAACATTCTCAATAATCAGGGAGGAAATGGAGACATTCTCAGATGAAGAAAAATGAAAATTTCACCAGCAAACCTACCCTAAAGGATAACTAATAGAGTGTTGGGGCTGCAAATTACAATGACAATATATACGAGAATGTCATAATGAAACTCATTATTCTGTGCAACTAATTAAAAACTAAGAATAAAAATAACAATGGATCTTTAGATGGAAAGGCAACAGTAAAAAGCAGCCTTGGAAAGCAGAAAGAAAATGGTGAAAAATGGAAAGAATAAAAGGGTAAATGCTTCTCCTGTGTGGTTTTCTAACAAAAACTATACAGTTATTTTCTATAGGAAAATAGATGACATTTACATAAAATGAGGAGGGTGAACCCCAATTTGTCATGGAAGTTACACAGACATAATATAATGTGTGTAGTAATAACTAAAGATGCCTTATGAAGAGATATACTCAAAAATGCTCCAGTAAATTGAGATGGAAATGCTAGACAACATTGGAAGGACTAGTAAGAAGCCAACACAAATACACAGAGGACAAAAAACAAAAACAACAAAACAAAATGGCAGATGTAAAACCTAATACATCAAAAATTACATTAAATGTAAATGGTGTACAAATGCAAACTAAGGGCAGAGATTGACATAGCACATATATTTAAAAATTATTTGTGTGCATGCCTTTGTGTGTAAGTGTGTATGTGCGTGTGTGTGTGTGTGTGTGTGTGTGTGCGCGCGTGTACGCATGTGTAGGGTGTAGCTTGATGTTCATTATCTTCCTCAATCTCATTCCACCTTATTTTTTTGACTCAGGGTCTTTCACTGAATTCTGAAGCTTACTGATTTAGCTAGCCTGGTTGATTCCAAGGAATCCTCAATGGACCTCACCTGTCTCTGCCTTCCCAGTGCTAGGATTACAGGTGTGCACTACTGTGTCTGGTTTTTTTCTCATGGGTGCTGGGGACTGAACTCACTCAGGTCCTCATGCTTCAAGAAATGAACTTCACTAACTAATTCATCTCCCTGTCCTTATTAAGTGTCTCAACTAAAAGACGTCTAAAAGAAAGTCATTTCAAGTACAATGTCAGTCTGTTCCACGCAGTTCTTTACTGTGTAAATACTGACCATAAACATGCATTGGCTTGAAAATTTGTTTAAAGGTGCATATTGGAACTACAGAAAAGCAGGTAAGTTCTTGCGGGGAAAGAAGCAGGTGGGGGAACCCTGCAGAGAAGGGAGTGGCAAACTGACAAGGAAAGCGGAGGGGAATGGCCAGAGGGAAGGCACTGCAGATGCTGGGGCGGGGCCTGGCACGGCAGGGGCGGGGCCTGGCACAGCAGGTGGGGGTGTTTGGTTTTGGTCTCTGCTCACCTTCTCTTCTAAGAGGTACTGCTGGTCGAATTCTAGGGAGTAAAACTCAATGGGGAAATTGCAGGGGTTTCTCACAATCACCTCGGCCTCATCCCCTGATGCATAAGGCAGGAGGGGCCCCAGTTCCAGAACTGAAGGGCTGAATTCCAGGCGCGGCTCCAGACCTTGGCCCTGTGCCAGGAGCGCAAGCTTCTGAGTGCTCTGGGCAATATGGAACATCAGCGATTGGCTGTACAACTTCTAGAAAACACGGAAACAAAGTAATCTTTCCCCCCTCCACAACACACAATGTAAAACTGAGACCACCATGGGACAAACTGTCTCTCTTGTGGGGAAAGTGAAATCACCACAGTGGGATTCTTACCTGCTGTGTATATAACATGTTTCCTACATAGCCGTGGAATGCTATCAAAGTAGTGGGTACTTATGTGCTGTGTATATAGCAGGTTTCCTACATAGCTGTGAAAGAGCAGTCACTGTAGTGGGTACTTATGCGCTGTGCATAGCATGCTAGGCACTGCATGAGGGCTTGATCACTTACAGTAGGTCTAAGTGTCATCTTCATGCCTCAGAGTTTCCTGAATGGGTGCCACTCTCTATCACTCTGGGCCTCAGGCTGTCAAGGCCCATGGGCAACAGAGAGTATGGTAGAAAAGCCAGGAAGTCACATCTTCTGCCATCATGGACTTCCACCAATGACACTCAGGAACATGACAAGCATCCCACCTCCCCTGCTCCATTGTGATATTTGTCTCATTCAGAAGTGATAAAAATCCCAAATCAGGCTGAGGATAGCTCAATTTCCAGTTCCACAAAGAAAATAAGATAAAGCCCACATTTTGTAAACCCTTGCTAGCCTTAAGACACACTTAAGAACAGCAGGCATGTTACTCGTTTTCATCTAAAGCATGGGGAAGTCAGATGTGCTGGTGTACGTGCTTGAAATCCAGCAGAGGCAGAAGGTTAGGGCAAGTCTCAGGCCAGCCTGGTCTACTTAGCAAGTTCCAGGCCATCCAGAGATACATAGCAGAACCCAGCCAAAAGCCCAAGGGGGAGGAGGTGGAGGAGGTGGGAGAAAGAAGGGGGAGGATGGAGAGAGGGAAGGAGAAGGATGGGGAGGGAAGAGGGGGACAGAAAGGGACGCTTCAGCCTCGGCAGCATGGTCGGCAGACTTTGATAGGCAGGAACGCAGGCTTCATCTTAGAAGGAAATAGGAAGTTATTTATTTACTTTTCTGCTTTCCCACTGCAGATTCTGAACATTTCTTCAAAGCTATTACCTGGGAAATTAGAGTTAGCCACATGTTGTATAAAATTCACATTTTTCCTATACGAGAACAGAGTATGTGAGGCATGGGGGTGCATGGCTGCAACCGCAGTCCTTGTGAGGCCGAGGATCGAGAGTTCAAGGCCATCTTGGTGTGACTTAGTGAGCTCTGCGCCAGCCTGGGCTACATAAAACCCTGTCTTTGAAAACAAAATCAAAAGGAAAACACATCACTCAGATGTCTTTAGCTCTGAATAAAAGTTGTCATGGTGAGACTTTTGGAGATCCTCTCCGGTTTTAGGATTTTATTATTCTTGCCATGCTCTCCATTAGGAGTGACTTTGGACTTATGTCATTTATCGAAGAGATGTTTTTCAGGCTCAGGGAGGCTTTCTGCCGGGAAGTACTGACTACCGTGGTGACTGATGGTAGAGTTAATGATTACTGGGTTACTGATAATACACAGGGGAGTGTGCTATGTGCTCCATTCAGTGTCATTAATCTTCAAAATGACCCCAAGAGCCCTGGTTGTGACTCAGTACTAGCTTATTGGAATTCCCAGTGTCCAGCTGCTTTTAAATTCTGATCCATAAGAAGGTACACACAGTGCATATAGGCTCTGGTACCTAATACCCTAAGTAGAGTCTCAGCAAGGTCTCCTGTAATGAAACACACAAATATTTTGGCAGTTGCAATGTTTGAAAACAAAGTAGGATAAAGAAAGGCAAAACAGCCATGTCAGTTCAAATGGGAATTTTTCCTATTGAGTAAGTTTTAATAAGAAACTTATGAAATTTCAACCCCCTCTCTTTTGAGCTTATTGGATTTCAGAATTGCAATAAGGGAGTTTTGATATGGGAGTGTTATTGCTTTTTATGTTACTTATGAACAAGTTGAGGCTTAGTCAGACAAGTGACTTGTTCAGAGATACATAGTCTGTAGATACAGAGGTGGAATACCACTAATACCATGCTGCCGAGAAAGTCTGGATGTTACTCCGGGCTTCTGGGAGTAGCCCAGCAAGTGGTGAACTTGAAGAGCATGCCATCCACAGAATGGGAAGTATGAATATCAGGCGAGCCTTGGCCTTGACCTCAAAGAGACCTAGAAGAAAGATCTCTGCAAAGGCTCATATTTTTTCAAGCTCACCTCTTCTTTGGGCATGAATTTCACTTGTACATTGACCCTCTCGCCAGGATCCAAGACTCCAGAAGTGGGTTGGATCTCAAAGATCCGAGACTTTGGAATCATCTCCGCTCGTATTTTCCGTCTTAAGTATTTTGGCATGTGTTTATCCAGCTGGGTAATAAATGTCAGACAGTTAGATAATTTACGTGGCAAACAGATCTATTCTATTCGCCACTCACAAGAGCTACATTTTCCAGAGTGCTTTCCAGGCACCAGGGAATGCGCACCAGAGGCAGAAGGGCAGTAAGACATTATATCCAACAGCAAGGCCTGATGACATCTTTGAGTTTCAGGCTTAGGGACTGGGCAACAGTTAACACTGAGAGTCTAGTTAAAATGATAGGATGAGAGGTCTAGAGCCTCCAACTCTGACTAAAGTAGAGATAGAGAGAAGGGAAACACAATTCACCTTGTTGGTAGGCTGTGGGGTGTGGACAAACCATTCACAAGGAACTTGGAGAGGGTTGGAAAGCTGGATGGTTTCTACCATGCACTGTCCACATTGAATCGTAGAAAATTCTACTTTGTTGCAAGACAGGGTCATACTTGGAATGGTCACAGTGGCTTGGAGGCAGAGGTGAATGGTTGGCCCTCCAGACACCTGGAGTGGGCAGAAAAGTGCAGTTACCATGTGGCTTGGAGCTAGGAACTACAGCAGCAGCAGCGACAGCCTCTCCGGCTGGAGATGGGGCTCAGTGATAGACATCTTCCCTAGGATGCTCAGAGCCCAGCTTTTGATCACCACTACTGCATCTTCTCGGGGCTCTCAACGGGCTTGGCTGGCACCTGGAGGGCCCTGTGGGCCCCGTGGTGCACCATACCTTGATGGGAAGAATGACTTCTTTGCTCCCCACAGGAAGATTAGCCCCTTGTGGGTCGCATCTCACTTCAAATGCTTCCGTCTCACAGTAGGGCAGATGTTTTACACGGTCTAGCTCAGTGCTGAAGCCTAGACGGAGACAAAGGAATTTTTTTTCATCATGAACAAGGAAAACAGCACCAAGGAGCTGCTCTGTGTAGCAGGACCTCTGGGATAGGCTAACCAAAGTACCACTGAATAGCCCAGAAACTTCTTCAGTGAGCAAACAGCAGGAATGCTCTTCTAGAAGAATGGGCACCCAGGTGGCCTCCTGGTACCTGTGTCACGAAGCACATGCTTTTCTGCATGGAAGGACACTGGAAAGTGACTGGTGTTGGTGATCTTGATGATGTGGGTTCGAACGTCACCGAGCACAATGTAGCCAAAGTCCAGGATGTACTCTGGTAGCTGGATTCTGAAACAGTTAAGGGGCTATCCTTACTAGTCACTTTCAAGCCTGGAAGGCACTTTTCCCCAAAGGAGAAAAATGTAAGTTCTCTCCTGTATGTAACTTTATTTTCCAGGTGGAGAACAGCTAAGGGCCATCAGAAGAGAGACTGGAAACTCCATGCATTCTTCAGAAGTCCACATGTGTGTTTGGCCATTACCTAGAAACACGTTCAGTGTGGGTCCCCATGAACCTAAAATGGGGGCCTGTCTATTGGATGCGGTATTCTGGCTTTAAGTCTAGAATTACCCAGTTGGCTTGATCGTAGGGATGGCAGCTAACACAAGGTGCATGACTTTCAGTCCTAGGTGATCAATTATTTTCTCAGGACTCGCACACGCGCACACACACACACACATACACACACACACACACACAAAAAAAAAACAACCCAAAAACTGTTTGCTTCACCCCACTCTGGAACAAAGGCAACACAAACACAAAAGGGCCCTCACTTGGCTATTTTGCAGCGACTCCGGTGGCTGAAGTAGGTGTCATCTGTGGTACTGGCAGAGATGGCTTTCTGGTGTTCCAGGGCATAGTCTTGGACTATAAGTCTCTCTACTTCCATCTGGAGATGAGCACTTAACTGGAACAAGAAGAAGAGCAATCCAGAAGATTGTTCTAGAATATGTATTCTCTTTACTTACGGTTGGTAAGAATTTTTTCCACACAGGGAAAACTACTGGTTCTTTTATCCTTTCCATGTTTTAAATGTGTAGCAAGTAAACATTAGTTTCACAATGAATAAATTCTCATGTGCTCATAAGTGAGGAAGGGTCTTTTTCAAAACTGTTTTTAACATTTGTTTATGTGTGCGAGTGTTTTGCCTATATGCATTTACTTGTACCACATGTGCCTGGTGTCCATGTACTTCAGAAGGAAGCATCAGATCCTCTGGAACTGGAGTCAGGGATGATGTGAGCCACTGTGTGGGTGTTGGGAAATGAACCTGGGTCCTCTGGAAGAGCAGCAAGGGCACTTACTTGCTGAGCCGCCTCTCTAGGCCCAAATAATAGAGTTTAGACAAATGTCTTGACATAGGCTGGCAAGGTGACTCAGCAGGCAAAGAGGCATTTGCCCCCAAGTGTGATGACCTGAGGTCAGTCCTTAGGTGGAAGGAAGAACTAACTCCCATAATCTGCCCTCTGAATGTCTCACTACACTGAGACACGTGCACAGTGTCCTGACAAGTAACTATGTAATAAACATTTTTGAACATACTAATGTATTGACAAAAATTATTAAGTATCACAGAACTACTGTGTGTTTTCTCTGCATGACTTCAGCCTCAGTGGACATTTTTATATTCCTGTGCAAGGACTCAGAGGTAGGGTGTTCTGCCCCCGGGTTCTCTGTTAAAGTTTCCCTTGTTTAGATGTGTGTCTGTGATTGTGTGCACTCGAGCCCAGCGGTCCACAGTGGCCTGAGATGTCGGATCCCCTGGAGTTATGTTATAGGTAGAGAGATTTCTTATTGTGGAGGGTAGTGTGTAATACAGACAGTTCTAAATGCTAAGGACATGTGATCGTGAGCGCTTGGCTGTAGATGGGACATTATTGTCACATCCCCTCACAAAGGCTCAGGGTACATCTTGGAAGAAGGGGTTGAAAGAAAGTAAGATCCAGAGAATAGGGGGGAGTGCTGTGAAGGGCTGACTGCCGGACGTAGCATGACTGTTACACACATGAACTCACAAGTTCTGTGGTTACCACACAAGACTGCCATGAGATTAGTCAGTTAAAAATTCCAGCATGGGATCCGGTCTGACAACTGGAGAACCTGCATAAGACTGAACTAGACTCCCTGGGTATAGGTGACAATGGTGTGACTGGGACAATATGTGAGGCCGCTGTGTCCAAGATCTAACTCTAATGCACAAACTGACTTAGTGGAGCCCATTCTATATGGAGAGATACCTTGCTCAGCCTAGACATGGGGCACGGGGTGGGGGGCAGGGGGTGCAGGGGAACACGACTTGGTCCTGCCTGAACAAGATAATGGGACAGACTTAGTAGACTTCTTAGGGGAGGCAGATGGGAGGTGGGATAGGGGAGAAGTAAGGGGATTGATTGGGAGGAGAGGATGGAGGGGGAACTGGGATTGGAGTGTGAAAGTTAAATTAATAAATAAAATTTCCAGCATGCAGTGTGAAGTGATTCCCAGTGCCCCACCCCTAGCTGAGGGGTGACTGATGTCTGCTAATGGAGGGAGACTTTTCTTGGGGATGGGTGGATATTGGTAGGATGCTCATGATCTAGTAGATGACCTCATACATATAAGCATGTGGGCACCTCTAATTGGACTTGGTTGGTTAAAAAAGGGGCATGAAGCTGAGAGGGAGATGAGAGATATATTGGGGGTATTTCAACAGATGGGAGCTACATGGGGGAGCTGGGAGGAGTGGGGAGATGCTTATAAGGCTATACATTGTAAATGTGTACGTAGTTTTCAAAAACTAAAGCGAAAGCAATTTTATCCTCAATAATGGACCATCTTGACCCACTTTCCCTCCTCCTTTTCCTACCAAAACTTGTTTTTCCTTCTGAATTTCCTCTCCCAATACGCCCTCTTTATGATGAATCCAAATGAAATGACATTCTACCTCATTCCATAGCCCATCCATTTTGAGTGGTTGATCATTCTGGGATATTCTGGAATATTCCTTGTCCTCGCTCAAGTCTCTCCTCTTTGACCGTCATCACCATTGTTTGCACCACTACATGCCCAGAATCATCCCAACAGCTTTAAAAAGCCCCCATCCCCTCAAATCTGCTCCTACTCCATTAAACCCTGTCCCCTAATAGCCCACAGGGATCATTTAGAGACGCAAGTTTAATTGCACCACAGTACTTCTGGTTATAACAGTTCAGAGGCTGCCTCTAGCCCCTTTCCCCCGAGGAAAGTCGAAAACTCCTAAGAGTTTTCCAGATAGCTGCTCACCTCTTTGAGCTCATCTTGCCTTCTTTTTATGCCCCTCTTTAGTCTTGGCTGTATTTCTTTCCACCCTGTTTCTGGGATGTCCCATGTCACTATCCCACCCTGCTTGGCGCATGCTCTCTTCCTCACACACATTCTGTGTGTGAGGTAGAGCTGCTCTCACCTCTGTAGCCTCCTCCTCGGGGATCTCCTCAGTTACCATCTCATAGTGATTGACAGCCTCATATTTACTGTACTCTTTCTCCAGGCTTTTCTTTGCTTGCTCCAAGAAGCGTTCATACTTTTCATTGTCTGTAGAGGGCAGAGGGGAGGGGATCAGCTGGTCAGAGACATGCTCTGCTAGAACCTAGACACTTAGCTCCGGAGAGCTGAAAAGGAAAGGGAACATTTTGATACGTCACCTGCTATATTTTTTCTACTTGGAGGGCCAGGTAATTTGTGAGTTGAATTTGTTTCTGAGACCTTGCTGAGTTTAATGGCATGGCACATGTTATTAAGGACATGGTGCATGAACTACAATCTGGTCTTCAAGACGATGAGACACTAAGTGGCACGCTGGGAAGTCTTCTCAGTTCCACACTAACCTTCTACTCTCTATAGTCCCTTTCAGTGCTGGACAAGCTGAGACAGCTGGTCACCCTTTTGGTGGCCTTTTCACACACCAATTTCCTCCCAGTTAACACAAAGGATATGTTGGGGTCAAGTTACTTTAAATTGAAGTAAGTCACAATACCCATAATAAACTAGGGAGACAATTAGCATAGGATTTCCAGAACATTTGGATTCACCAAAAGTCACTGCAAATTCAAATGTTTTGAAGGTAAAAGTAGGTAAAGAAATTCAAAAGCCTACTATGAAACAACAGGACTGCTAAAACTGTAGTCAACACCAGTCAGTGTCTATGCCCAAACGATGCTCGGGTTTGAGTATCTGAAGAACATTCCTGACAACCACACCCTCTGTGTTTTGATACTAACAGAGAATACAATTTTCAACTGTGAGGCGAAGGTCTCCTTCCTGACCCTCGAAGCTGACTCTGTACCTTCAGGATCTGGATCTACAAATTCAAATATTTATGGAACAAAACTGTTTGGAAAAACACAGTGCATCTGTGCTGAAGTGGTATAGACTTTTTCTCATTATTGCCTCCTAGAAATTGAGTACAATCATTGCTTATACACCACTTTTACTGAGGCGTTATAAGAGTCTACAGGTGGGTTGAAGTATATGGGAGGATGTATGTAGGATCCACGCAAACATCCTGCCATTTTATGTGTGGGACTTGAACATGTGTGGATTTCAGCACCCAAGGAGGCTCTGGCTGCATCCTGACGGGGGAGGGTGTGTGTGGAGCTTGTCATCCTCCCCTGGCTGAAGCTCTAATATTGGAGTGTGGCGTGGTTCTTAGCTTTATTAACATTTTTATGTTACATGAAATATAACACAATATAACATGAAAGCATGTGTTTTCAGGGAGCTGATAATTATAATTTAATGGATGATTTGGAGCCAGTGAGGAGGAGGAGGAGGAGGAATGGGAAGTGGCCTTTAGTCTAAACATTGTAGGGAAAGTGGATCCAAGGAATGCAAAGAACAAGCATGTTCTATTGACCTTTGGTCCTGCCCTGAGCCAGGAAGGGCCTGCTAAAAGAGCATCTCAGCCAAGTATTGGGACACACCAAGGCAGAGTTGCCAGCCTGGCACAGGAAGATGGCTCCGGGGACCACATGAGACTAGAAAGGCATGAGGACAATAACTAATAATACTAACTTCAGCCTTTAAACATGCTCCACTCCCCGGAGTAAAGGTCTAAAGGGTGTGGCTGCTTCCTGTGATGGTTCTAGTCTGAGAGCTCTATGCCTGTCAGTACCCACACTCCATCTTCATCACGAGGATACCAAGTGGGTTACTGGGACAGGAGACTGGGAGAGAAGTTTTGGCTGGAAGGAATACACAGTGGTCCAAGTGTCATAATCTCTCCATTTGATAGGGAGTTTAATGATGGGAAAACTTACCAGGAGTTTTATTTTGCAATGGTCACAGCTTGAGTCAAATTTAACTCTTGCTCTCCACCCCTGGCAACAGCCCAGAAGAGTACTAGAGAAGATCTTTCAGACAAGTGAAATGACCAAACAAAGCAAGTAGCCACCAACCTTCAAAGATGCAAAGCAAAGCTACAGAAAACACTGGTGGTTTTTGTCTTCTGGGGGTAAGCTGCTGCAGTACCTCGGAGGTTCCTGTGTAGATCAAGGCTGATCCGTGGAAAGATGCCCTCTCCGTACAGAGTGATATTTTCTGGATCCAGGTGGGCGATCTGTATCTGGAAGCTTCTTTGAAAGATCTCAGGTATTCCAGGCAAGTAGTAAACTTTCAACACCTGCTCCTTATTTGAGTGGATAAAACCCTGTACGGTAGAGAGATCAGAGAGAGCTGGGCATGGTGCAACAGATTTATGCTTCTTATGGGTGGCTAGACACACCTCCCCTCAGATCTATGGTGCTGCAGGAGAAGTGACGGGAAAAAACAGGGAAGCAGGTTGCATAGGGAGAGGCACTGCCCAAAACAGGAATACAAGGAACAAACAGGAACATTTTAAGTGGATTGTTTCTTTATTAATGTCTACCTTTTGAGCTTTGTGTGTTCTATACACTAGCCCTCTGTGTGATGACTCACTAGCAGTGGTGTTTTCTGACTCTGTGGGCTGACTATTCAATTACTTTACATTTTCTTTATCTGCACGGAAGCTTCTAAGTTTCATGAAAACACATTTGCCCATTGATGGTCTTATTTCCTGTGCCACTGGAGTCTTATTCGGAAAGTTCTCACCTGTACTGACCTATAAGTTGAAATATACTTTTTTCCTTTACCAATTTTGCAGCACCAGGTTGGTCTTGAATTCACAGAGATCCACCTGCCTCTGCCTACCAGTGCTGGGATTATAAGTGTGCACCACCACACCTTGCCAGACTAATAAGCTATAGGTTGAGGTCTTTTATCCATTAGATGTTGAATTTTGTGAAGGGTGAGAGATTAGGATCTGCTTTCATTTTTCTACACATTGAACTCCAGTCTTCCCAGCACCATTTGTTAAAGACAGTATCTTTTCTCTGACGTATATTTTTGGCATCTTTGTAAAAAAAAAAGAATCAGATGACTGTATTTGTGTGGATTTATACCTGGGCCATCAATTCTGTCCTGTCGATTTTTGTATCTCTCTCTTTTTTTTTGGTGCTGGTGCCATTTTGTTTTTATCCCTTGGATTCTGTAGTATAATTTGAAAGCAGGAAAGGTGATATCACCTGCAGGGTTCTTCTTGTTCTAGATTAGAACAGTGGACGTACTCACCATTGTAAGTCATGAAGGAATGCAGCTACATTTATGTGCAAATACACGGATGGCTCTTAAAAAGCACAATGCTGGGTGAAAAAAGCAAGTTGCCAAGGACTAGACCTAGCTTTACCATTTAAATTATTTTATTTTGTGTGCATGAGTGCTTCCGTGGACCACATGTATGTCTGGTGCCTGTGGAGGCCAAGAGAGAGCACTAGATTCCTAGGAACTAGAATTACTAGGTTGTGAGCTGCCACAAGGACACTGGAACTAGGCCTCTGGAAGAGTAGTCAGTGCTTTTAACCACTGTGTCATCCATCTGGCCCCAATTGTGCCGTTTTTAAATAAAGCTTGGGAAAAGGCAAAGCTTTTTTTGGAGCCTCAAGTGGGAAAGTAATACTTCCAAATTCTAGTTACAGAAGTATCTTCATAATTTTTGATCTCTCTCTCTCTCTCTCTCTCTCTCTCTCTCTCTCTCTCTCGTGTGTGTGTGTGTGTGTAAGGAAGAGGACACTCTTGGGTGTCATTTCTCAGGGAATGATGTTGGTTTTTGAAGCAGAGTCTCTCATTGGCATGGAATTCATCAGGTAGGTTAAGATGGCTACCAGAGAGCCCTGGGGGACTGCCTGTCTCCAGTTCCCCAGAGTTGGGATTACAAGTGTGCACAACCATGCCTGACTCTCTTTTTAAACCTTCTCTAGTCCACCTTTTAAAATCTTAGGAGTAATATATATTCCTTGAGGAAAAACTATTGAATGAGGAAAAGAAAAAATAAGCCACAGCATAAATAATACTAAAACAATAACAACATACTGATATGTAGTGATTTATAATTTAGTTAATACACATGTTCTGGGGATACACTAATTATGCTAGAGTCAATAAACTTATTTGGAATCCTGTCACAACTCCCATGAGAAGACATTGCTCTTTCTCTCCATTCGCAGGCTTCCTTATAAGTTATTTCAATATGCTATAGACACTCATTCCTGAATTTCACAAGACTCTCACCCTCATGAATCAGTGTGTGAGATTATACACATTTGATGGAGTGGTGTGTGTGTGTGTGTGTGTGCATGCACATGTGCACACGCATGTCCATAGCACACAGTCCAGTGCCAAGAGTGGCATGCCTGTGTTGGTGGGGTTTATCCTCACACCTTCTTTATCCCTTTTCCTCACTCTGGGAAGTACACAAATTCTCCTGTTTTCCTACAGAGCCCTTCTTCTTGTGTTCAGTGTTGTGGGATGAGGGAGTCTCAGCCTCTATCTCCAAAGCTGAGCAGTGCATTTTCCCAAAAAGAACAGTTCTCACACAAGCCTGCTGGGTAAATGTCTGTATGTTGTATTACACTAAATATGTAAGTACAATTCTGTATTCTGCAGATATTTATTTTCATGGTAAGAATCTGGCTCCACAATAGGATAGCTGACATATAGGGAAAGAAAAACATACAGAAAACTCCCATTTAGACATAAAGAGAAGCCCTAGCTTAAAAAGCCTGGGGTGGGGGGCAGCACAGCAGCTTCAAAGCCCTGGATCCTAGAAAAGCCTCTTGCAAGGCTGACTCTTAGCATCTGGGAGCCCAAGTTCCAGAAGGTTCTTTCCATGTCCTTGTCATTCCTTACCTTGCCTCATCTGTGCAGATAGAACAGTTTATGTCAACTCCTTGCTTGCTTTCTGAGGGAATTTTGCTATGTGACAAGGTTCCAATAAAAATCCTGGCAGTCTCCAGTGAGTCCCTGACAGTTCTCAGGCTGTCACTACAGTTTATGACTGGGGGTTGTGATGATTAATCTTTACCATCAACTTGATTGGCTTTAGAATCACCATGGAAACAATCCTGTCTGTGTGTCTGAGAAGGAAGGTGTTTTCAGAATGGTTTAGTTGAGGACATCAGACATATCCTGAATGTGGGCGGCACCATCCATCCCACAGGCTGGGGTCCGGGGCAGAATAAAAGAGGAGGAAGCAAGGTTAGCAACTGGCATTCTTCTCTCTTGATGCTTTCTGACTATGGACACTGTCACCAGCAGCCGCAGGCTCCTGCTGCAGTGTGGAAGGTCACTGGCTACCCCACATCATGATGGACTATATCCTCCCTTCCATCCTTCAATTATTATCATGGAGGAAATCCATAGGTTGTCTCTAACTGGTTCATCATGTGTCCATGGTACCTGGAAATTGGTAATGTAGGACTTGCTAAATGTTCGTGTAATGAAGAATGTTCCTAAGTGTATCTTTCTATCTGTCAACCTACCCACCCATCCATCAGTCCATCCATCGACAGAGGCTCATATAACCCAGGATAGCCTCAAACTTGCTAAGATCAGACTCCATCAAACTCCTGGTCTTCCTGCTTCACCCTCCTGAATGCTGGGATTACCTGTGTGCACCACCCTATCTGATTCCAAATGACCAGTTTTAACTGAAAAAAGTCACACCTGTAGTACCGACAGTAACGCTTCCCCACCCTGGGTGTGGCTCGTCTGTTTGGTGTGAGCCCTCTCACTGCTGACTCACCGACAGAGGCAGGATAAGTGGTACTCCAGGGACAAGGTTCTTTGGCGGAGACCGGTAGTTAGTGAGAACCTTGAACTCAAAGCCAACTTTCCCAATGTTTTTCAGTGTGATTTCACGTTCTGTGACATGATCAAACAGCTGGAGAGAGGACAAGAAAAAGGGCCGTTACCTGTCTGTGTGATTCCGCTCTCACCCTGACAAAGGGGGTCAGCAAATGTACCCCACAGACACTCCATAAGATACGAGTCAGTCAGCTGGTTCACCCTATCATCTATGACCTGCTGGAGTTCATGAAGGGAGGCTGGTGGAATGGTATCCTCAGGATCTCCATAACTCAGGGCCACAACAGGATATTCAAGAGGAGTTTCAGTGAGGGTCCAGTGATGATGGCATGCCAGAGGCCTTGCACCAGACCAATGACTCATTGTAATGAATATTTTGCAGGTGATGATTGGACAAAAGAGTATACTGCATAACACACCATAGCTCCTGATGTCACTAGGATGAATGAAGAGGTGTTGGAGAGACAGGTGTGAGGTAGTTTTTGTTTCTTTATTTTCTTTTTAATTAACTTTTTCGGAGTGTTCTTTTGGGGGCATGACATAGAGGTAAGGGGCAGATATTGAAGGACTGGGAGCTGAGCAGGATTGGGGTACATGATGTGAAATTCCCAAAGGATCAACAAAGAATTACATTAAAAAGATACTGGTCAATCCACATTTGAGCATCATAAAGGGCTCCCAGGGCAGGAGGACCCCTGGGTTCTGTACACCTGGCTTTTGTCTTAGTCCTAGCTACTGGTTTAGTTTGGCTCTGGCCCTCAGGATACACCTCAACCTTTGTACCTCAGATTCCTCATCACAAGAAGTGTATTTGAGAATCTTGAAGTAAGTTTCCTGAAACAAGAGGATTTGCTCCTAATTCTATCATATTAGAAATACTAGATTTAAATTTAGAATGTTGTAGGATGAATTTTCCCATGTATGTAGGGAACCATAGGCATAACATGTCCGTTGAGATTTTCTAGCATAATTCATCAGCTCATATGGTAGGCTCAATACCCCCAAACTGAGGTCTACTTTAGGGTTTCCTAGGACAAAGCAGGGCAAAACTAGTTGTCTTAGATAGGATCTGGTACATTTATGATGGCATATCTGTAGAGATGACTTGAAATCAGTTTATCAGAGGATCCTGGAGGTAAGGAAGAAAAGAAAATTCTACCTTGATAACCCAGAAGAGAGGACAACAGTCAGTGCTGGATGAATGTGAACAGGTTCAGTCTTTAATAAATCTACACACATATGTGCGCACACACATCCAATAATAAATCTACACACATATGTGCACACACATTCAATAACAAATCTACACACATATGTGCACACACACATCCAATAATAAATCTACACACATATGTGCACACACATTCAATAACAAATCTACACACATATGTGCACACACACATCCAATAATAAATCTACACACATATGTGCACACACACATTCAATAACAAATCTACACACATATGTGCACACACACATTCAATAACAAATCTACACACATATGTGCACACACACATCCAATAATAAATCTACACACATATGTGCACACACAAATTCAGTAATTTCAGTAGTTATACAATAGGAACCAAATGCAGTAAAAAATTGCCGAGATGCTCAGTCTCCAAGTACATAACCTGTGATCTAAGTGGAAAGAAGTATGCAAAGATTAAGCTGACTGAGATCCCTATCCAAGTGAGAAAGTGCATTGTGACTGAGATAATATCTAAATGCCAAGTGAAGGTAAGGAGACAGTAAGGTTTTGGAAAGGAGCTGAGCTGTGACTGGCAGGATGGGCAGGTCTGCAGGTGGCAGAGCGGAACATGAGAGGAACAGTTTGTGAGAAAATGTGGAGGCAGAAAGGGCTGGGGTGCACTAGAGGCAGTGGGTAAACCAGCCTGGCCACAACTAAATGGATGGCTTATAAATAGGGGAATGGTGAACTTGATATCTGTGCAGGGAGCATCAGTTAAGAGAAAGGATAAACAGCTTAGTGTGGTGGTGTATGCCTCTAATCCCAGTAATCAGGCAGCAGAAGTAGGTAGATCTCAAGATGAGTTTGAGGCCTATCTGGTCTATATAATGAGTTCTATGGTTACATAGAGAGACCCTGTCTCAAAAAAACAAAACCAAGAAAAAAGAGAGAGATAGAGAGAGAAGGGCTTAACAGTGTGTTCTGCAGATTCCCCAAATAGACTATTGCTAATAGAGCTTTACGGTAAGACCCTACTGTCAAAAGTATCACATACTTGAGTCACAGAACATGCAGAGATCTAGTTCATCCTGGCTGCAGCTTTCAGAGTGCTGCAAGATGCCATGAGAGCTACTGGAGGAGAAAGGTAACCACCAGTATTGCATCACCCAGCTGTCAGTCCTATGAGCTCCAGCAATGACCTGGCTAGCAAGGTATTTCCACCAGCACAATAGTGACAGGAGCCTACATCTGCCACTATCAATGAGGCCAAGAACCTGTGGCTAGATAGGCCATGGGCCTTAGGGCAAAGCACACTACTGTGTTATTCTGCTAAGTGGACACACTATTAAAATGACATTTAATAATATTATATATCCATTGATTAGTCTATCTCTCAAACCTATGAGAGAAGCTTCTTTTTGTAGTAGACGGCGTTAATACAGAGACCCACAGCTGGTCAACATGTAGAGCAAAAGAGACTTCAGAGAGCTGGCGCCTAAACAAGATGTCTACATTACACCCCACCCCTCAAGGCTCAGAGACCTGTGTGGAAGAGGGGCAGAAGTGTTTTAAGAGCCAGATGTGGTGGGCAACTTCAAGAAAACAGTGTTTTCCAGATAGAATAGGCATGGGGGAGGGGAGGGGTGGGCACAAAACCCCAGCCCTAGATGAGGAGCTAACGGTGACAGTTTTCTTTAATGGTGCGACACACCTGGCACACTGATCACACTTCAGGGCAGACCCAGAACTCAGGAATAGTCCAATCAAAATGTACAACAGGCGAATACAGACAGGACTTAGCGGGGAGAGCTCGGGAGAGCAAGAGCAAGGTAGAATAAGGCGGGAAGGGAGGTTGGGGAGTATCTGAGAGGAGTTGGGTGAGGGGTAAATATGATCAAAATGCACTGCATACAATTCTCTAGGAATAAGCCCATTATTATCTGGGGTCATCCTTATGGATTCTTGGGGATTTCCTAGCGCCAGGTTTCTACCTAACCCCGTTTGAGTGGCGTTGACGTCACATGGCAGCGAGCTTGTGTTTGAAAGTGAAACCCCAGACCAAATGCGGGGCTCCCTGATGCAGACCCTGAGTCCTTTACGTACTGCAGTGTGGGCGGACTGCTGCAATGTTTAGGCATGGCAGCCAGGTGTCATCGTGTGTGCATGTAATACTCGAACTTGGGAGGTGGCGATGGGAGGAACAGCAATTTGAGGTCATCCCTTGGCTGCACAGCAAGCCTGGCTGCATGAGACCCTGTCTCTAAAAATAAAATAAAAAAATTCACCAAAACAAAAATTTAGGTGTGGCTTGATGAAGTCCTGTAATGTGATTAGAGCGATTCAGAGTGGGATTCGGGGGGGGGGGGGCAACTCGAAATACTGGGTGCTGCAAGTATGTGGGGCGTGGGGGAGGGTGCAGCAAAAAATCCTTGGAGATTGTAAATGGAGGGGTGGGAGACAATGGTGTTCACAAGAGAAAGAGCAGTCACAGCAGCTTCTGGACTGGAAAATGAGCATCTTCTGATGCTTAGCTTGAGGAGACAGTGAGAAAAGCAAGGGGGAATGATTGCAAACAGGGGGACCAGGGCCGGGAGACTGATTATGGATGAAGGGCATGAATGATGAGTGATGGTTCAGGAGAGATTCAAGGATATGGACTGCAATCCACGTTTAAGGCAAACCCGGGCCCCCGCCCCCCCAGGCCTGCAGTACCTGCAATCCATAGTTGATGTCCTTAGTGTCGAAGGAGTAGCTGACCAGGGAAGCCTCCCCCTTCAGGGCTATTTCATAGGTGGGCCCGCCTTCCACTTCACACAGAGCTTTGGCCCGCGCAATGATGTCACAGTGTCCATAGAAGGTAAACGAAATCTGTTGGCTGCTGTATGGTTGCAGAACTCCATAGAGGGGCAAAATGTCAAACACCTGCAGAGAAAGTCATCCCACAGGGGGACAGCTGTCACAGTGATGGGTCTGCAGCAGGTGAGTTAAATTTTGCAGTGGACAGACTCATTCCTGACTTTTCACTTGACTCTTGGACAAGTATGCAGGTAACGGCGGGAACACTCTGGGTAGATGCTAGTTTCTGATATACGGCAGGTGCTTGGGAGCACCCGTGCTGGGTGAATTAAGGGCCTCGGGACGCCACTTACTTCTTCTATCCCAATGGAAAGCATCTCCTCCTGTTCAAAGATCCACAGGGATTCTGGGTAGTCCACCTGGCTCTGGCTGTGTTCTGTTCCTGCAGAGCTGTTTTTTATTACCTGGAAATGAGAGAGGGAGGAAAAATTAGCAAGCATGTGCAACTCATCATCAATGCACACCTCTCCATCCCTTTGAGGGAGAGGAATATTGCACATATGATGGTAAGCATGGGACATGTGGGGGATGGAGAGATGGCTCAGTGGCTAAGGGCAGGTACTGCCGTTACAGGGGCCCCCTGTTTGGTTCTCAGAACCCACGTTGAGTGGCTCAGAGGCACCTGTAACTCCAGCTCAAGGGATCTGGCTCTCTCTTCTGGCCACCATGGGCACTGCAGTCATGTGCATATGCAATTGAAAATACCTTTAAAAAGTTGGACATTTTTTCCTATGACAATAATTGGACAACGTCCAAAACATACATGTATGGATATGGACAACAGAGTCATTTTAACAGGAGAGCTCCTCTCTTTCCATGGAGGACGACACAGTGTACATTTATGGACAGAAATGATACATACAGCATATTCTTGAGAGAAAAGGTGGTTCCATTCATGTGAAATTACATAGGCTTCAAGTGAGTCACATTCTGTAGGCATGAGTGGGTGTAAACTTATTCTGAGGTTTGCATATGCAAAACAGATATCTGGGAGACTGGTAAGCATACCAGTAGTATTTTTCTTATGAATGAAGGGATTCAAAGGAACTTTGTTTTGATTTTTCTGTATTGCATGAATTTTTGACAACAAGCATCTCTGAGGATGGAAATTAATGAACATTCAGAAGACAGATGTGTGAAATTAAAAGGCAGGAAAGGACTTAAGGCAAGAAATTACAATCAATTAATAGGTTATGGCACACATGTATGTATGTGTCTCTGTCCTGTGTATATATGTCTATCTATATCTCACAAGATGGGATAGTTTTCATGAGCATCACTTAAAATATTAGAAGTAGCTGATACATACTTATGATACAAATTAGAAATATCAAAAGGATATGTAGCTGAAAACCAATACTCCCCCAATATTCCTTTCTCTTTAGTTGTCTCTTAGGGTTTTTATAGGTTCCACCTGATTATTTTCTTCCTGGGAGTAATTTTTGAAATTTTATTTAATGATATTTTTATGCATCTCTGCATGCATTTGAGAATGGGTTAGGGCACAAGCGGAGGTGTCCACGGAGGCCAGAAGGTGATGCCAGATGCTATGGCGTTGGAGATACAGGTGCTTGTAAACCTCCTGATGAGGGTGCTGAGAATGTCCTCTGCAAGAGCAGTAAGTGCTCTTGACCGCTGAGCCATCTCTTCAGTCTTTACTTAACTAATACTTATGGGAGACATACTGTGAGCCAGTTCTAGGTTCTGTGGATAAAATGGTGAACATAACAGGAAAAAGAAAACCCTTGACCTCATGACGCTTGTACTTATTCTATGCATAAGTAAATATATCTGTTTCACTATTTAAGAAACATAGAGACTGCCAAGTCTCCCAGCTGGACTGCTTGAAACATGCATCTCCTCACTGAAATGGGAAAGGATAATGGTTGCCAGCAACAGAGACAATGTAAAAATGTTTACAACTATGCAAAGTATATTAAGTGCTCAATATGTACTAGTTGTTGGAGCTGGAGAGATGGCTCAGTGGGTAAAACAATGGCTACTCTTGCTGAGATTTGGTTCTATTCCCAGCACCCAGCTGACAGGACACAACCTATCTGGCCAGTTCCAGAGGATATGATGCCCTCTACTGGCCACTGTGGGCACTGCATACACATGGTGTGCATAAACACATGCAGGCAAAAAAAACCCACATACATGAAAAATTTGAAAGGTAACTATTAGTTTTATATACTGCATATACTTGTGTCTTGGCTTAAATGGTAGTATACACTATGTGCCCATTTTCACCTAGCACTTTTTTTACTTTATACTTTAGAGTTTATACCAAACTAGTAGAGAACCTATTGACTTTTCATAATAGAATTCCATTCCATAGTACTGTCTTGTGCAGATGCAATTTGGTTTATTCAGTTAATCTCATGTTGTAAGAATTGTTTCACTGAGCTATTTCCCTGGCCCGCAGCTTTAAACTTGTCTTTGTATATTCTACACTATTCCTGAGAAAGACACTTTTCCATTAGTGGCCTCTTTGCAGAGAAAGAAAAGAGCACATGACCAGCCAGGCTTGGAGATACCAACTTTTCACTTTTGGGAATTGTGTCTTGAGGTACCCTGGGCTCTCACTGAGGTCTCACTCTGGGGAGAGGTGACCCGGACAAAGGTCCCCAGCCCCATGCCAGCTCCATGCCAGTGCTGTTCTTAGCACTCTGCCCCGTCTCTTCTCTGCTCTGGGAAGGCCCTTTTACTCGCTAGCCATGCCCAGGAGTACATGAATCATACTTCCGAGGTCATGGTGGATGCTGTGGGTTTTTTGATTTCTCTTTCTTCAGGTCCAGCTTCATCATCCATGAGGATAGTCCTGAGAGGTTTGAGGAAATGAGAGAATCACTCACTTGGCAGCCACCACCATCAGCCCAGCTGTAACCCCACTTGCACCTCCTCTATGCCATGTCCTAGAATAAGCAGAGTGTTGCTCAAGGGGCACTTTGTCTGAGGGACCAGATGGTAGTGCTCAGCTGTCCTCTGCCTTCAAATGTGTGGAGTGGGCCTTCGCACTGCTCAGTTTCCCAGAGGCCATCCTCTCCTGGGGCATCACATTCATGTCCTGCTTGAAAGGCACCCTGGGAGATGGGCATTTCTTCAGACAGTTTGGACACGTCCTCCATCCTCTGTTCAAGTTCATAATTTTTCATTTTTTTTGAGGCTAGGTGTCACTGTGTAGCCCAGACTGGCCTCAAACTCATTATCCTCCTGCCTCAGGCTCCCGAGTGCTGGCATGACAGCATGGGCCACCATACCTAGCTGAATTTCATAATTACTTAGAACATTTTGTTGTGAGGACACAGTGTTTGCTGGATGGCCAATGGTGCTATTTTCTGCTTTCTACCCCCAGTCGCGTTCTGCCTGCAGAGCTTTGCTCTGTGGAGGGGCAATGGGAAGGAATGGCTGAGACTCCCAATGATAAGAAGTCTTATACCTCACCTGAGAGCAGGGATGGCTCTCAGCTCTATAATCTGGAGAGCCAGGGGGGGGGACTAACACAGAATCCACTGGTTGACTGGTGTTCAGCTGAATGGACGGGTGAGGGATGAGTGTTGAGAACGTAAGTTCAGTGAGAGGAAAGAACGCTGTTAAGGACAAGTCCACACTGGCTTTGCCTACTTACTTGATAGAATCACTGAAGTCCACCTCAGTGTACTCTATCGTCTGTGGGGCTGCTGGAGAGCTGGCGGTAACTGAGGTTGCTGGGACGGACTCCATCTGGGATGTGAAAGCACTGTAGGGCTTGATGCAGGGCTCAAACCTACCAAGACAATGAGGCATTGTAACTTGCAGATCTTTGGACCCTGGGCTCTCGTTTTCATATGCTCTACTGGAAGGATGCAGAATGACAGCCTTGAGCCCTCTCTTGTCTTCTTCAAATCTCAACAGATTTATCTCTAAAAATTTCAGGACCACCCATCTCAGCCTGGATCCAGGGTTTCTTCTCTGATTATACACAGACTCCTGGGATTCCCCTCTTCCATGTTCCTTCTCATCCCTAGGACTGTGAGCTCCCCCAGGACTTGTTTCTAACAGGGTACCAGATACAGTGCATTGCCTGAACTGCGTGGTCAGGCTCAGACCGGAACGAATGAGGATCTGCTCCCAGACAGCGAGGGGGAGGTATGTGGGGCACTTTGTGTTGGGATCCTGATGAAAATGACCTCATCCCTTACAATGCCGAGTCCTCAGCACCTTGCTTAACACATCCCAGTGCTGGCCCAATGGGTAAGCTTTGCTTCCATTCAAGTCCCGAGAAAAGGGGTCCAGGGGGAATTAGGGGCTGCACTCAGCTGTACTGAAACCAACGTGTTCAGGTTTCACTCATTCAATTAGAAAGGCTTTTGGATGTCACCAAAGGCCACGGCCAAGGCTCACCCCCATTCCTCTTATTTCTGGGCACACACTGCTTTGTTCTGGCTACCTCCTCTTCCTACCCTATCTCTTCCTATGAGTTCCAGCCCAGGTTAGTTATTTAATCCTCCAGGCCCCATCTGAACTCAGGCTCAGCACTGTCCCACTTCCCCTGTGCAGAAGGAAAGCCTCCTCAGTTCATCACAGCGCCTCATCGGTTTCAGGATGATGCCCTCTTCCCACCGAGGCCTGGAGTGCGGTTTCCTAAATTGTAGGTACCCCATTACCAACTCTGGTTTCTGCTTCTCCAGTACTACCTAATAAAGCAACTTTATCGAGGTGCGGTTTACTTACAACATGAACTCATCAGCCTATTGTTTGATGACATTTTACAAATACATGGCCCAAAGTACCTACTGCCCCATGTGTAGACGCTATCTTCCCCTCAAATGTTGCGTATCATCCTTGTAGATTTGTGCTTTATGGCACAGAGGTTAAGTTCTGCCCGTAGTTTCATAGAAATTGAATCTGGTATCTATACTTACTGGTGCCCGACTTCGCTGGTTCAACACCAGCGTTTTGAGATTAGTGTTGTTATGTGGAACAGTATTGTTTTAAAAAATGGAGTAGCACCCCGTAGAATGGAAGCTTATCTTCTTGTTGATGGACACCCAAAGCTGTTTTCTAGCTTTTGGATGCTGTTAATAAAGTTGCCATGAGCATGTGTATATGAGTCTGTATGTGGACACATGTTTATTCTCTGCTTTTATTTGGATCTGGTATGTTCCCCCAAAGTCTCACGTGTTAAAGCTTGGTCTGCATCTCGGTGCCACTCATATGTGGTGGAAATTTTGGGTGGTAAGGCCTAGAGGGCCTTTGGTCACTGAGGATATACCATTAAAGGGGATGGTAGAAGGCAGCTCTCTTCTTCCTCTCTTTGTTTTATGGCTTGTTTTAGTCTGCCTTATATCCCCACCATGATACATTGCTTTGTCACAGGCCCAAAAGAAACAAGAAAACCAATGCCCTTAAAACTGTGAGCCACAGCTCATTCTGATGCCAGCGATAAATACTGATCTAGTGCCCGAGGCCCCAAAGATTGCCCAGGGCTCCTCACTGACACCCACGTACAGGGGGTCTGGATCAGTTCCATGGTGGCCTCTCAGCCATCAGTCTGGTGTCCATGAACTCCCCCTAATTCAGGTCAGTTGTTTTTGTGGGTTTCACCAGCCCAGTCTTGACCCCTTTGCTCATCACTCCTCCCTCTCTGCAACTGGGTTCCAGGAATCCAGTTCAGTGTTTAGCTGTGGGTGTCTGCTTCTGCTTCCATCAGCTACAGGATGAAGGCTCTAGGATGGCATATAAGGTAGTCGTCATCAATCTCAGTATTGGGGAAGGGCATTTAAGGTAGCCTTTCCGCTATTGCTTAGATTTCCAGTTGGTGTCATGCTTGTAGATCTCTGGAAATCTCACTAGTGCCAGATCTCTCCTCAAATCTATAATGAATCCCTCTATTATGGTATCTCTTTTCTTGCTCTCCTCTATTCTTCCCCTGACTCAACCTTCCTGCTCCCCCATGTCCTCCTCTCTCCTTTCTCTTCTCCCCTTCACTTCTCCCCAGCTCCCTCTCCCCTCCTGCCATGCTCCCAGTCCACTTAGGAGATCCTTTCTCATTCCCCTTCTTTGGAGGTACCATGTATATCTCTCTTAGGGTCCTCCCTGTTTCCCAGACTCTCTGGCGGTGGGACTGTAGGCTGGAACTCCTCTGTTTCATGCCTAAAATCCTTATATGAGTGAGTACATAGCATGTTTGCCTTTTTGTGACTGGGTTACCTCACTCAGGATGGTTTGTAGCCCATTCCACATGGAGGGATGCTCTCTTAGCCTGGACACATGGGGGAGGGCCTAGGCCCTGCCCTGGATGATATGACAGACTTTGGAGACTCCCCCATGAAGGGCCTCACCCTCTCTGGAGAGTGGAGCGGGGATTGGGTGGAGGGTTGGGGAAGGCTGGGGGGGCGGGGGAGGAGGAGAGGGAGAGGAAGCTGGGATTGACATGTGAAGCAAGCTTGTCTCTATTTTAAATAAAAAAAAATTAAAAAAAATCTGTGAACCAAAACAAACCCTTTCTCTTTATAAGATGATTGGCTCAGGAGCTTGTTATAGTAATGGAAAACTGACTAGCTCATTCTTTTTGGATGAGTTCCTTTGCAGGGAACTGTTGGATTTTATGACCTATGTATATTTAACATGAAAGGGAACTTGCCAAACAGTCAGTCACATTTGGTTTTCAGATTAACGTAAGTCACTCAATGTTGTATATGTAATGTTGGCAACACATTACATATACACTTATTTTAAGGGGATGTTTCACATGATTACTACAAAAGGAATCCTAGTTTTAATTAATTTCAAAAGTCAACAGGGGGAAAGCAGTGCTGTTTATTTGCCTAATGGAAGATCAGTTTACTTCCCTTGCAGGCTTTTGGGGATGGCCCTATCTGTAACTGGGTTCATTGCAGTACCATGAGCATTTGGAGGGCAGGGTCCTATCAGCCCTGCTGCACAAACTCTGTTTCACACAGACTGAGCTCAATGGACATTTGATTGGCTGGCTGGCAGGGTAGGTGGTTAAATGAGAGCAGAAGAGCAGTGTGCTGAGCTCACACCCCATCTAGGATGCTCTTGTCTTCCTGAGCTCTCACTGGGCTTGTTCTAGATCAGATGTCTTTAGTTGACGCTGGTTTCCTCTTGGTTGTTGAGGTACAATAAAATCTCCTGAGAAACTTGACACAATAAGATGCTTGGCCCCATCTTTGGGCAGGTTCAGGTCTAGGGCAGGGCTCAGGAGATAGTTTTTTTTTATTACTTTAATTTTAAATATCTTGCTTCACATGTCAATCCCAATTCCCTCTCCTTCCCCTCCTCCCGCACCTTCCCCACCATCCCCCCCAGCCTCCCACCCTATCCCCACTTCCTTCCACATATCCAGAGTCTATCATTTCTCTCAGGGCAGGGTTTAGGCACTCCCCTAAGAGTCCAGGCTGAGAGAGCATCCCTCTTTGTGTTATGGGCACATGAAGTCCATTTGTATGCCAGGAATAAATACTGATCTACTGCCCAGAGCCCTATAGGTTTCCCAGGCCTCCTCACTGACTCTCACACTCAGAGGGTCTGGATCAGTCCCATGCTGGCCTCCCAGCTGTGGATCTGGGGTCCAAGAGCTCTCCCCTGTTAGGATCAGCTGTCTCTGCTGGCTTTGCCAGCCCATTCTTTGCCCATTTGCTCATCGCTCCTCTCTCTCTCTGTCGCTGGGTTCCATGGGTTCAGTTCAGTGTTTAACTGTGGGTGTTTGCCTCTGCTTCCCTCAGTTGTCCCAGATGCTTCCAGTGATGAGCAACCACCATGGGTGGGAAGTCACTGTGATAGCTCAGAACAGAGCTGATAATTAATGTGGGGCTAACACTGTAGCCTTACCAGCTAGGGACAGTGAAAAGCAGCAGAGGACAATCCTGAGCACTTATTAAATCACCCCAGGTCAGCAGAGATGCCTGGGGGGACCCTCTGCTGGGTCACTGTGCACAGAATAGCACTCTCTCACTCAACACTGGCACCCACCCTGGGATGTCTTCCAGATTGAAAAGAGAGCATGTGGGAATGTCTGTCAGGGAAAAATACAAAGCTGTGGAGTGTCTGCACACCCAGGAAAACAACACCTCAACTGGGAAGTGAGAGGTCTCTTTGGAAACAAACAAGAGAGTTTAGTGCAACGAGACCTTTAGCAGAATGGAGGCTTTAACTTATTAAAACTTGCCTCCCCCACTTCAAACCCAGCATTGTTATAGCCTTTCCCCCAAAAGATTCTTTTTCCCTTCAGGTATAGACGATTGCTTTCCTGTCATGCTGGCTCTCACAGGAGTAGATTCCATTATTTTTAAAAGAGAGTGTGCAGCAATCAAGGAAAATCAATATTGCTCCAATTCTAGAAGAATCACTAGAGACGCCAGGAGAGGACGCTCCCTTGGGCTACGGCAGCATTCTCTAAGTGTTAAACACAGGCTGGTGAACAGCACTGAGCCAGGCTCAGGAGGCTCGTGGGTAAGGCTCAATATAAACCTTTGTGCTACACAGTAAGAAACGTCCACCATGCTTATTTCTGGTCCCCCTGCAAGGCATGCTGCACCATGACTAAACAAAAGACCAAGAACAAGCTTGTGCCTAAGTGCATGGTGGAATTCTGGGATATGTGTAGATAGGAGGTGACAGTCAGACGTGTACTCAGGTCAGCAGTGACGTCTAGGTGGTGGGCAGAAAAGGTGATCAGGAGAGGGTGCTTTGCAGTACACACAGTGACCGCTGGTTTGTTTATTCATTACATTTGGATTCTGGAAGTGCCCCTTAGTGAGGGTCACAACGCCTCTAGCTTTATGAAAAGGGCCTACAGATGTGGATGGTCCCTCTGCTGCGAGAATGTGCTCATTGCCTGAGATTGTGGGTGCTGGGAACACCCTTCTCTGGAGCCTTGCCCTGACCTGATTGAAATGGCCTTCCAACACTAAGAATTTCTCAGCAAGTTATGTTTTCCTGTAGGAAGGGCTGACAGGTAGGCAAAGGACTGGCCAGTGGGTGTGATGCTCTAAGGACGCAGCTGCCTCATCTGAGAGTGGGACAAACTCTCCAGAGCCCCCTGTGGGATTGGCTGAGGTCAGAGAACTTTTTAAACCACACCCCCCTGCTTCCCCTCCTTTTTCTCTGGCTTCCCTCTCTCCCATACAGTTTCTCCTGAGGCTCTTTCCTCAATACACTACTTGCAGAACCACCATCCCAGCCTCTGCCTGGGAGGAACCCACCACACCACTGCACAGCTCCAGGGAGGAGATACCCTGGCTTCCAGCAGCCCCAGAGCCAGAGGAGCAGAGATGGAGACACTGCAGTGGCTATCACTGAGCGCACGGTGCTCTAACAAAGCTCTTCGTGGCCACACTTCCTACTCCTCCCCTACTGCCCTGAGCCTTCCCATTCTCCACTCCCCTCGCCTGTCCAGCTCCCAGTGAAATTCTCTCAGTACCGAGAAAGCTTTCTCGTTGTCAGCCTATGTAACATGCTCTCCCTCGGCACTCTACACCTTTATTATCTATGCTCATGTCTATATCTATGTAACGTTTAAGCCTTAGCTTCCCTGACCCCGAGGCCACGTCCCCATAGACGGGACATTGTAATCCACTCAGCAGCCAGGTCTGTGTCAAACACCACTGTCCCTAGCACATGATGCTGTATCGAGTTTCAAGATGATGCTCACTCAACGTTTATTGAATAAGGAATTCTATTCAAAACTCCTATAAGGCTGAGGAGACAGCTCAGCAGTTAGGGAGCTTGCTGCACACACATGAGGACCAGAATTTCAGATTCCCCAGGACCCATGGGAATGTTGGGTGGGTGTGGAGGCCTGACTGTAATGCCAGTGCTCCAAAGGCAGAAACGGGATCCCTGGAGCAAGCTGGCTGCTTAGGCTAGCTGAACCAGTGAACTATGGGTTCAGTTGAGAGACCTTTCCTGAATAAGTGAGGTGGAGGGGGTTAGGGAAGATTCCTGATGTCAACCTTGGGTCTTCACATGCCTGTGACTACACATGTACCTACATACTTAATGGGCAAACTCACACATACCACACACACACACAAGTATATGAGAGGGGAAGATGACTTATTAATTTCCTATATTAAAAGTTACAAAGATCTTGTTAGGGACATGGGAAGATAGTTCAGGGGGTAAAGTCTCTTCTGCGCAAGCCTGAAGACCTGAGTTCTGATCCCCACCTCCACTCACATACAGCTGGTCACAATGGTGTACTCTTGTCTTTTAACCCTTGCGCAGGAAGGCTTCAAGGAGACAGATGGAGTTCTGGGGCTTGCCAACCAGTCTAGCTGCAATGACAAGCTCTGGGTTTATGGAGAGAACCTGCCTCAAAAAGCAAGGTGGACAGTGACATCTGAAGTTGGCTTCTGGCTTCCCCATGCACATACATGCAGATGGCCACACATGGACACCACACACATGCACAGATGATCTTGTTCTCTCTAAGTATTGCATTGGATGATGCTAAAATGACCCCAGTTATCTCTCTAATTCCTGCAAGCACAGATCTTTGCAAGGAAATGTTGCTCCCCTTCCATCATCAGGTAGAGTCTATTTCCTTCAGACAATGAATCTGGTCTGAGCTTCTCTGGCCAATGATGATGCATTAGAAAATGGGAAGTAAACAGCCTGTTTATCATCTAGTATCACGATTAATATGTATTTAGGGTTTAAGAAGCATATCTCTTCTTCCTCTTGTTTCTGTTTCTCATTTTGAACAGCTCTCCCTTCCCTCCTTCCTCTTTCTTTCATTTTTCCTCCCCCTCCCTCTCTCTGAGTCTCTCTGATACAATCTACTGACCCTTTCCGTTTCTAAAAGGAGCAGATGTAAACCATTGCTTTGAACTATACTACTAGATAGCACATTTTCTTGCTTCCTACACTCAAAGTCCCTGGAATGATCCAGCATTCGCTGCCTAGATTTGTGGTTTTACACCGCAGTTCTTCCTACATGGGGACTCAAATGATAGAAACAGATGTGGCTGTTGGAACCCTCCCTGCTAGCATTCATTATAGTTTTGTCATATGACGAGGGGGAAGCCAACCACAGACACAACCATTAAGGGGAAGCAGCCTGCCTCAGCTCCCAGATGTCACCATGTTTCCAGTGCTTCCAACTGGCCATGTGTGTCAAGGGGAGGGTAGTGAGAGCTGAGTGGCTGAAACTCAAATCCTTGGGGTCTTAGGACTGGACACTGCAGTCTTTGAAGTACTCAGGAGGAGTTCTTACAAAGTGACTGTCCTTTTGAGGTCACTTGTGGGATCATAAGAGACCGATGCCCAAGACAGAACTGCAGAAATTGACTTTGCTTAGCATCAGTCCATGTGGAAGCTCCTTCAAAGCAGAGAAGCCAGGCCTCCATGATGGCGGGGAGAAAGTCACAGAGAAGATGGCGCTAAAGTACATGTACCAGTGGGAGCCTGTGTTAGGTGACTCTGGCCATCACTGTTGATCAGTATCCTGCCAGGTGCCACTAAACACTGAATAAGCATTGTTCAGTTTGATCTCCACACCAGGATGCCAAACGACAAATGACAAACCGAAGCAAGAAATTTACTGGGCTGTGCTAGACTGACCCAAAGCTCACCCTCCTAACAACTTTGCTGGCAACCCTCCTGAGCCACAGGGGCAAGCACTCCTGGATTCACTCTCTTGGTGGCAAGTCCCAAAACAGGCCTTCCCATGTCGAAGACATTGCAATCCCCCACACAAGGAATGTGTAACGCGTTGTCTGGAACATTCCCTGGTAATGTAAGGAAAAGAAGACAACACCAACTTGGGGAGATGTCTCAGGAGTTCAACTGGAGTGGAGGAGTAGAAGACAGTTAACAACCTCTATTTTGAAGCTCTCTAGAGGGATGGCTGTGAGACACGGTCACTTCTACAAAGCTCCAGAAGGTGTCCCCACTGCTACACACTCTGGGAAGGGCGGCTGAATAGGTAGACTGTGAAATCTCATAATATGCTTAGCTTCAAAGACCTTGAAAAATACTTTCAAAACTGGCAAGTTTTTAGAAGTCAGTTTCTTTGAGTGTCTGGGCTCCCGCAGAGGTAACTTACTTTGGGGGAACGAACTTTTAATTAATATGAATACATAGATATATGAACTCCTTATGAATCCTAAAGGAACCAAGCAAACCTAATCTGTCCTGGAATCAGATCTGCACTGATACCCTCCACTGGCTTCTTCCGAAGCCAGCTTAGCTCACGTTGAATCTCTGTGAGGCTGATGTGTGCTCGGAAAATGCTTTGAGAAGAGTGAAGCTGTAACAAGGTGACCAGGGGTCTTTAATACACCATGAAGGGAGGACAAAAACATTTACAGCACTCAAAGCTGAAATGAAAATCATCCTTCCTCATGAGGTAGCAGCTGTGGGGAAGCATTTGGCACGTCAGGAAACTCGAGTATACTGAATTACAAATAGAACTGGACAGCAGAGACCCAACATGGAGACCTCTTTCAAGTTCAATATAGAATGGGCTAAAGATCTCCTTGGTCAAGGGACTTCCCTCTGCTCAGGTCCCTTGCTTGCTTACAGGTTTGTTTCTGGCAGCTCCGATCTAAGAGATGACTTATGGCTCTCTCAGGCTCTGAGGCTAATGTGGCCCTCTGGTTAGATCCCTCACAGCAGGAGAGGGCATTCTTGATAGATGGGCCATAGTTATAGGAGCTACAGCTACAGGTTATAAGTTATAGGAACTTCCCAGAGGACTCTGAGGACACCTAAGAGGGACTGACCTACTGTTTTCTTTCTCAGTGGACCTCATTTACTAATCACTGCATATTTGTAATAGGGGTGATACGGCATATAGCATTTGCATACAGGATGTGATTTCACGATAAGAAAAGAGTGGGGAACTGTCTTGGGGGGAGGTTGGTAGACACACACACACACACACACACACACACACACACATGCTATACCTGGCAAATACTGTTATCACTGACCTTGCAGAGAGGTGGTTTCAGTGACATGACTCAAAGCACCTCCGATTGGGTTGGGGAGTTGATACCACAGACATTTATTCCATTTTCTTCTATCACCTGTGACAGAACCAGTGACTAACCGAGGAGGAACCAGAGAAGGTCTAAGACACGGCGCCATCATGCTGAGAGCAAAGGACAGGGAGTGTGAGGCTGTGGGGAGCCAGAGGAAATTATTCAGAGAGAGGAACAGATGGGAAGGCTGGTTCTGCAAAGCGGCAGATGCTGTTTTCTGGATATTAGAAAACATTCTGCATATTTCCCATACTCTGGGAGGGAAAGGCAGGAGCTAATGAGAGGCTAGAGGCTAGAGAAATGTTCAGGTGGTAAAGCTCTTGCCTTGCAAGCATGAAGACATGAGCTCAGATGCCCAGCACCTATGCAAAAGGCCAGGTGTGCTGGCACAAGTCTGTAAGGAGGGAAGATCCCCGACACTACTGGCTAGCCAGCCTCGCTGAAGGGGCAGGCTCGGTGAGAGACCCTGCCTCAAAAAATTAGTTGGAGAGTGAATGAGGACAACGTCTGACACTGAACTTAGACCCATATGTACATACACATATTCATGAACACAGGCATGTGCACACCCACACAAACGTGTATACATACCCTACCCCCAATACACAAATTGGGGATCAAAGCGAAGCTGGTGTGTGTGGAGAGGGGGAAGGGTCCTGAATGGAACCCAGTGTGAGGGTGTGGCAGGCCAGAAGTAGGGTCATTCCGACAAGCAAGCTGGAGGAAACCGGGGGCCGTGCAGGGCCTTAGGGAAGCTCCCATCAGCTTGACCAGTCGCTTGGCATTGTGACTGCATCAGCTGAAACTCACCAACTTAACCTTCCTCCAGCCATGTCTCAGCTGCCGCCCTCCATCTCCCAGCAGCATGCGGTCAGGGCCTGTCTTAGTTTATCCAGTGTGGCGGGTAAGTAAGAGCATCTTCACATTGCTTCGGTTTCCAGAAGTCAAGATCACTAATGAGGCAGAACACCTTTCCATTCTTTGTTGGCTTCTAATATTCTAGCTTCTGTGGACTTACTGCCAACCATGCCCTCTCCTTTCTAAATCCAATTGTGTCTTTTCCTTGGAAGCTATTCTTTATCATGTATACTAACCAGTTGAAGAATACGCATGCCAAAACCTTCCCTCAGCTTGTAGCCTGCCTTTGCACTCCTCCTGTGTCTCTTTCATAAATAAAAGCTCTCAAGGCCATTGCCAAGTTTGTAAATAGCTTCATTGTGGTTTTATATCTTGAGAAATTCTCCATTATTTAGAGATCACCATCCTATTTCTTACCTTTTCATCTTACACACTCTTCAAATTTAAAACTATTTTGATCTTCACATTTAAATTTTTAGTCCCTATGAAATTGTTTTGTTGACTTTAGGAATACAGTTTGGGTTTTTCATTTGTGGATAACAGATCATTCCAAAGACACTTACTGAATAGCACCCCGCTATTCTTGGTTCAACAATTTCATCTTTGCCATGTTTTTATAAAGTTACCGTTCTGTTTCTGGGCTCTCTATTCTGCACCTTTATTCTGTTTGTCCCTCTCCACAAAAGAGACCTATTGCTACTATATTTTCACATCTGAAGGGGCCTGGCTAATTTCAAACTTTAGCAATTTCATGTAAATTTTAGGATCAACCTGTCAGTATTCTGACTGAAATTGCATTGTGGGTTCAGACCATTTTGGCAAAAGAGACACCTTCGCTAAATTGAGTCTTTGGAGTTAATGAAAAAGTGTGTGTCTCATACTCATCTGTGTCATAGTGACTTTTAAAAAACATTTAAATCGTGTGTGTGTGTGTGTGTGTGTCTGTCTGTCTGTCTGTCTGTCTGTCTGTCTGTCTATCTGTGCTCACCCACCAGCCATGGCATGTGAGTGTAGAGGTTGATTCTCTCCTTCTACCTTGTGGGTTCCCGGGATTGAACTTGGGTTGTTACACTTGGCGGCCAGTGCCTTTACCTTCTGAGCCATCTTTCTGGCCCTGATATGCCATTTTATTAATTTTATGAATAAAATTTCATTTAAAAGTCCTATTTCTTTTTAGGACTGCTCTTTGCTGAGGGTTGCTGGAAATGCCCAGGGCAGTTCTGTTGGCAAAGCTCCCATCTGCTGACTAGTTTATGGCAGTTCACACTGCTCTCTTAATTCAGACCCTCCCATGGCTTGTGACATTTGGAAACTAGATCAAACTTTCCAGCCTGGGTCACAGCTCCTCCCCAATTTGCCTCACAGAACTTTCTAGCTAAACATCGTTCATTTTCTTGATGATGGACTTCTGTTGCTACAGAAGTCTTATTTTCCATTTGTTTCCTCCTTTGCTTAATGCTCTTAAAGCAAATACTGTCAAAGGTCAGATGGGTCTTCTTGAAACTCTTATATTAAACTCCTAATTCATGGACACTCAGAAAATAACAGTATTTAGAGGCAGCATCTTATTACAGGTAACTAAGTCAAAAGGAAGCCATTGGGTAGGCCTTAATCCCAACATGGCTTCAACATTTCCAGGGAAGGGAAAATCACTTTGCTGCCTGCAGAGGGAAGGTGTGGTGAAGACACTGGGAAGCTGGGAGTCTGCAAGCCAAGGGAGGCAGGAAGCAGACCACTCCCTCATGGTCCTCAGAAGGAATCAGCCTCAGCCACACCTTCATCTCCAGCTCCTGCCTCTAAAACTGCGAGAGAACAGAGTCCTGCTGTTGAGGTCCCGTCTGTGGAATCTCACTATGGCAATGATGGAGATGTTAATGCAAACACTCAAGTTCCTAGGAAGCTTTTCTGTGAGAAATCTTGTCAGCTCATACACACCTTAAAACAAAGCAAAACAACAACTAAAAAATTTGCTGTTTTGGTCCAACATATCACTGGAAATGGAAGTGCTCCCCTGTTTGTCTTCTGTCCCTTCTTTGTTTCTGTGGCTGCTTTCTTCTGGTTCTCTTGCTGAGTCTCTTCCTCAGCCTCTGAGGCTGAGTCCTCTAAGTTTCCTCCTTTAAATAGACATTCTAGTCTTGGTCCTCCGTGGAGACTCACAGAATGTTAGGGCAAGCATGTGCACTTTCCCCATTCTCCTCGATCCCCCTCTGCAGACTGAAAAGGGACCAAGATGGAGGGAGGGTGGCCACAGGGCACCAAGCTTCTTTCATGCCCTTAGGGGACAGGCAGGGTTCAGACTTTTGTCCTTACTGCTGCCATTTCCTGTTTCTTTCAGAAGTTCTTAAACGAAGACCCAGGCACAAGGAGCTAAGTTGTATGGTACAGATCTACAGGTCTGGCTTAAAATTTAATCACACACACACACACACACACCACACCTTGGGCAATGATTCTGTTATCAGTGCAGTCACCATGCCTCCATCGAAGGAGCCGAGCCTCTGTTTTCTACAGCGATTCCCTTTGCACGGGGAGGAGCAGTGTCATTGTGATGCTCTCTCACCATCTCCCCCAGGCACAGACCTTCCTCTCCGTCACTCTTCCTGGACAGCCGCCATCCGCTCACTGGCATTTTCACCTACGTCTTTCCTTCAGCCAGAACTCCAGGCACCAAATTGGCCGTGTCCTTTCCTACGCACTTAGCTCTCCGGACATCCCATCCACTCCTCTACAATACCCCCGGCTGGCTCCAGAGCATTTTCTTAAGTTGCCAAGATCTTGGGTGGTCTAGAACCCTGAAAATGGAGCCCAGCTTTAAGGTCTTACATGCTTATTTGTCCTCCTTGCTGCCCTGGAAGTGAACTCAGGGGATATTCTGATTTGCTTGTTCTTGCTTTTGACTTTCTGCTTGAGCCAACTGATTTTTAAAGAGACCAACATTTTTTTCCTCATGCAGTGTTTACAAATTTAACTCAAAATTCCTAAAAGTGGGGGTCTATATGGCTGTCTGGTTAGTGGGCACAGGTTACCCACGTGCAGTGCCAGAAGCAATGGTCAGCTGGAGTGGGGAGTGGGGCCCTTGCTCTCCAAGGCTAGGGGAGCAGAGGATGGGCGCAGGCTTCCTCTATTCTTCAGCACCCAGGGTGTGTTTCACACACACACATACTCTTTCAGAGCCTTTGATGGCAAGCAGGGTCAGAATGTGCAAAAAGGAACTGGAGAAATGCTAAGACAACTATCACCACCTCAAGCATCGGCATTTCTGAGTTGCTATTATGGGATGGGCTTATTTTTAAGAGTCTATGAAAAGCACCCCCCCTCAACATTCTGTATTAGTAATACAGAAACAGAAAAAGGCCCTCTCCTAGTTTCTTATTCCCATGTCCTGGGTCACCCAGAGTTCCTAGGGACTTTTGTCTGCAGTCAGCCAGGCAAATCCTTGGATCTTGTCTGAACCAGGACAGTGGCCAGTTGTGGGGTATGATGTCAACACTAAATGTACAGAGCCCCACCCACGACTCCAGTGCAGTAGGCATCATGTCTTCTATCTGGAGCCAAAGACCAAACACTGACCCATCCCCTCCACCCCCCACCCCCCAGCTCTCAGAGACTCTGAGAATCCTCACAGGGTTTCTCCATTGAGTGAGATTTACAACGTACAGTGGAGAGCAAAGTGATTTCAGACTATGAAACAAACTGTAGCTGTGGGTTCTTATTATTCCTATCTATACAGGCAAAGACGGCTTTCCTACCTAATCTTTCTCTCCTCCCTGCCCCCTCCTTCCCCTCCTCTCCCTGCATTTCACCTCCCTCCTAACCCCCTCCCATCTCATCCCAATGTTCTTATGTTGGTGATTTGTCTGTGCTATTTGGGTTTTATTGTTTGAAAACCATAGCAATAATACTTCCTAAATAAGCTTCATGTAAACAAGCCTGATGGGAAGAGGGGGTTCTATCATATCAACTTTAACAGGTGTGTGTGTGTGTGTGTGTGTGTGTGTGTGTTGGGTCCCATGCACAGCTTCCATGCTTGTCTCTGCATAGACCAGGAGGACTCTATTTTTGTATTACCACAGCATTTGGTACAATGCCTGGGCAGAGTCTCCACCGAAGCCCCATTTAACCCAAGAGTGGGCACACTGCAATTAATTATACAGGGACTCTGATGTGTCAGTAGGAGACAACGTTTAAGGCCAGGGCTTCCTGGTCAGTTTTGTGTCTATCATGGTGGCCTCCATGTTGGGGAGGGGGTGACATTCATTCTGACTTTCCAGGGTTGGTGGATGACAGGTTGCACATGTTGCCCAGGATATGAAAAGTACTCGGTTCTATTTATTGCTTCTGGTCAGAAACCTTCCGGAACTCTCCTCTCACTGATCCTAATATCACCATATTGAGGGGCTGACTTCATGCAGCTGTCTACAGGAAATATTTCTGACTTAAGACATTTTCCCTGTGTTTTGGAAAGCTGTTAAAAAGCTTTTCCTCATAATAGAGATTTGAGTTCATTCCCACTGAATTGGTGGTCTTGTCCTATGAACCTCAAAAGCAGGTATGCGGTATTTCATAGGGAAGATCAAAACTGCAGAACCAGAAAATATGATGGTGCCTTAGCAGTTCCCAGGGCCCCATGGTGACAGAGCCATGCTGGGGGGTGGTGGTATCTCACAGCAACTTGCTTTCCCATTGTCAGAAGGGGACTCTGACTTGTCGTATCTCCAGTACACTGGGGAAGTGGTCTTGCCGCTAGAGCGCCCTTCCGAGTAGTTGGCATCTAATTTCAGAACTAGGCATCCATGTGGCATAGGGTCAGCAAGGGAAACACAAGGGGTCCTGTCAGGCATTATGGGGACATCTTTGTTCTCTTCTGCCTGGCGTCCAGCCTCCCCTTCCCTGGTCAGGTGCCTTATCCTTCCATATCCACCCAGTTTGCAATTTGCCAAGGCAGCAATAGGAGAAGAATCTATTAGGAGGAGACTGTAGCCCTCATTCCCGTTGGACTCATCTTTGGATTTCAAAATCTATCATCCTGCGTTAGAAACAAGCCAGCAAAGAATCAGCCAGGAGAAGGGGCTGGAGGGGCATAAATACCAGCCTTAAATGTTGCCCAAGACAGACTGGTCTGTATTCTGTTTCCCCTTTGGGACCATTCATCCCTTCTCAGAGCTACTGTCCTGGAGCCCTGGGGCTGGCTGTTTACTATTGTGTCCAATCCAAACTATCCTCTGGAAGGTAAAAAAGAGTAGCCATGCTTGCAGAAGCTTAAAGGTTTCTGAGAAGCACCACACAGGTAGGGGAAAGAGGGATATTAATGGAAGGGACAGAAGTTTAAGTCAGCAAGAGGTCCCTGCAGCTCTCCAAACCTATGGGGCCTCTTTGTGTTTCAGAATGGCTTCAGATTGATTTCAGTGGAAACATCTCAAAGCTGCCTCTGGGTACCACTTCTCAAATATGGCTTGGTATCAACATGACAAAGGTGCCCTTCTGGTCTTCTATAAAGACATGGCTGCTAATGGCTGGCTTTTGCTGAATGTGCATGATCGGGGAAGTACTCTGGGCACCTACAGACTCAGTTCTCTTCCAGTCCCTGGATGGAACCTTTATTATTCTCATTTCACTCATAAAATCTGAGACTTACTGAAGATTAGCCACTGCCTAAGGTCATATGGCCAAAGAGGGCTGCAGGTATAGCTCAGTGGTTCAGCATGCCTTTACCATGCATGGGGCTGGGGTTCAGTGCTTAGCAGCTCACCACTGCACCCCAAACGAAACATCACATTCATGCAGGGGCCAAGTACAAGTCTGAATCAGAGTTGGTTCTTAACTAACACATTGGATTGCTTTGGGGGCAGCTGAAGCCTAGGCATTAACCCTGAGGGATTCAGTAAAGCTATAATTAGGCCCTTGTACAGAACAAGGGACTGCTTCTAATCATGCAGCTACATAGCTCATTTAGCTACACAGAAGCATGTTGGGGAGGTCAAAGAAGCCACATACCGGCTATGCCATACCTATGCTTTTGACTAAGGCCTGGTGTGATGGTTAATCTTCCTTGATTTTTAGAATCACCTAGGAGACACACTTCCAAACGTGCCAGGGAAAGTGTTTCTCTTTCGCAGATTGTGAGTGTCACTATCTGAATAAAAAGGCCTGAATAAGCAGGGAAAAGGGAGGACAGCAAGATGGCTCAGCAGATGAAAGTGTTTGCCTGCCAGCCTGATAGCTTGAGTCTCACTTCCAGAACCCACATGGTAGAAGGAGAGAACTGCCTCCTGCAAGTTGTCCTCTGATTTTCACACACACACACACACACACACACACACACACACACACACACACACGTACACACGCACACACACACGCACACACACTAAACAACTGTAAATTTTTAGAAGGTAAAAAAGGATAATGTGAGCTTAAAACCAGCATTTATCTTTTACTGCTCTCTGATTTTAGATGCAATGTGACTCATTGCCTTGGGTTTCTGCTTGCTATACTTCTCTGCCTTGATGAACTGACTGTATCCTCAAAAACTGTGAGGTAAAATGAACTCTTCCACAGCCAAGTTGCTTTTGTGAGGTATTATGTAACAGCAACAAGAAAAGTAATTAGGATAGAAAGTGGTACCAGGAGTAAGGTTGTTGATGAGATAAATCTGGCCATGTGAGTTATAGGGCTTTGGAACTAGTTTGTGGGAGAATGTGGATACATTTGGCACTGTAGATAGAGGATTCCTGGAATGCTATAAGCATGGTGTAATGAGTGATCCTGGTTGGAAGTTAGAAGATGAGAATGTAAAGACTGAGGTTTCTATTGTCAACTGGATTGTAAGGCATTCACTATATTCTGGCAAGGAATCTGGCTATATTTTGCCTATGTCATTAAAATGTGAGTGAAGCTGAATTAAAAAAAAACTAGAGTAAGTTGTTTGGTAAAGAAAATTTCAGCACTCCATAGCATTCAGGCTGTGACACTGCTACTTCTCATCAATCTTAGATCAACAGTGATAGAGAGCAAATAGATAAAAAATGTACTATTTGATGAGGAACGGAGCATGAGGAAGTTTAAAGTTGCAGGCACTATGGGTGTTGTGGAAGCCTTTGTTAGTTTTGAAAATGCCATTAAAATCCTTGCACTCTGCACTAGAGAATAAGAAAGGTGCCCCATGAGAGCAAGATTCCCACCCACTGAAAGCTCCAACTTGTGGAAACACAAATTCATCTTAATGAGAGTGACTGAACTGTGAATGCTGTTGAAAGGGGTTCCCTACTCTAAAACCACACAGGAGGAGTTCCCAATTTCAGTTACCAAGTTGTACCGAGCTACTATAGATGTGGTAGGAGGCCAGGTGGTATCTCAAGCTTGCAGTAGCACTTGGTAGCTTCAACTTCTTGTGCTGATCTTTTAGGTGTGCAAAATCCAGGAGTTACAGGGTTACAGGGTCTTGAAACAATGTCCTCCCCCTTAAAAAATCCAACTGAGGCTAAGAAGAGTGTGACATAGTTGGATTCTCTGAGAGGAGGCCCCAAGGGGCCATATTTGAAGCTGTTAAAGTGAAGGCCAAGTTTCAGTGTAGACCCCAGGATGGTAGAGAAGGCAGCACTATGGGGTATCTGCCAAGGAAACCCAAGACATGGAGTAGAACTGGCCCAAGAAAAAGTCTATATACAATGTAGTCAGCAGAACTACAGGAACTGCCAAAGCCCACTGGAGCTCAGATGATGTCACCGTAAGCCCCAGATGTTAGACCTGGAGCTGTAGGGTTTGCCATTTGCTTTACTGTGTTTAAGTCTTATTTTGGGCCAATCTCTCCTTGGTATCTTCCCATTTTCCCCATTGTGACTGGGGATGTTTACTAAATGCTATTGGATATTGGACACATGTAATCTATTGTTAAATTTTATAGAATGGGCTGACAAAGTTTTGTCCTGCCTCTTAGAAGAGATTTTGGACTTTGAACTTTAGAACAGTGTTGGGAGTGTTAAACAGTTTTAGAGGTTGACAACATGTACTTTGCCTTATGAGATGACTAAGAGACTTTGGTCTCCAGGGATGGGACGTTATGATTTAAAATAATGCACTTGGGGGTCATTTTGAGAAGGGGGTGATGTTTAATCTTGTGGTGGTGGTTAATCTTCATTGTCAACTTCACTGGCTTTAGGATGATCTAGGACACACATCTCTGAGTATGCTTGTAAGGAAAGTTCCAGAGGATGACCTTAACTGAGGAGGGAAAACCTACCATGTGGTGCAAGAGTCCTATGGACTAGAGTTCCAGACAGACTAAAAAGGGGAAATGAAAAGGCACACTTGGGGCCAGGTTCATCTCTCTGATTCTTGACTGAACACGCAACATGACGGGCAGCTTCGTAGGCCTTGTCATGATGGGCCCGTCGCCTCAAACTGTGAGTCAAAACCAACCCTTCTTCTTCACACTGCTGTTGCCAAGCATTCATCACAGCCAGGAGAGAATTAATAAACCTTGATGAACACAGCCTGGTAGAAGAGGATTCTCTATACTTTCCCAAGAGATACCAGTTTCTGGGTCTATTGTCTTGGTGTCTGAGGAGTCTTTGCCTCTATCTAGTACTTTAGGGTTCTGTGGGGGAGGCTGCACTTGTGACAGGGTTATAGAAGAGTGGACGGGAGCCCTCAACGAGACTTAAAACAGTCACTAAGGTGGGAGAACTCAGTATGTCTTGAGGACATGTATTTTTTGACACTTTTTCATTATATATTTAAATTAGAAACAAGCTTGCTTCCCATGTCAATCCCAGATCCCTCTCTCTCCCCTCCACACCCACTCCTCCCCATCAGCTCCCCTAGCCCCCCACATCTCCACTCCATTCCCCAGGAAGGGTAAGACCCTCCATGGGGGAGTCTCTAGAGTCTGTCACTTCGTTCCGGGGAGGGCCCAGGCCCTCCCCCCAAGTGGAGGACATGTATGTTTTATGGAAAATATTAGCTTTAGCCATGAAACCTCCATTAAGATTCGAAATTACCCCCATTATACAGGCTAAGAATTCAGGACACAGGATTATGTGGGTTAGAAGGAAAGAGCTTGGACTCCAGTTGGCTTTGCCTGGTTCTATAGTTCTGGACCCCAAATACCATGAATTCAGTACATCTTGGAAAAGTTCTATTTTTCAAGCAAAAGAGGTAGAAGGAAGATGAGGACAGAAGGAAACATCCAGAGAATCAGACTTCCTCTCCCTCACTGCAGGCCTTCCACCTCCTCCCCCGATAACCCTGAATGACTGGTGCCCACTCCTGACAACTCAGTGTGAAACAATGTGTTCTGTTGCCACAGCGCTTGGTTCCCTTAGGCTCTCATATTTGATTTATTTGTAATCTAATTTGGAAATGAAAAGCCCAAGTGGTCTGTGGAGACTACTCAGGCCCATGCTCTGAGATTTAGTGGTGGCTCAGCTGTGTGGCTGTGAGATCGGGTAGTGTTGTACTTCACGTTACGACTCTCTGGCATCTGCAACTGGTCTCTTAAAAGTGAAGGACAATTCAAGGACAGGCATTTCCTTGATCCTTTCTTATACGTCTCTTGAAGCATCTTGTTCTTGTCAAGTTGTTCAGAGAGGCTGAAGAGACACACCCAATGGAAGACTCCTCCCTACAGTGACAGTGATGGCAGCAGGCTCCAGGCCCTTGTCAATATCCTAGTTACGTGTACACATGCGACAGACTGTCATTCTTCACATCCAATCTAGGATACTGTCATGGGCCCTGGTCCATGTGGATCAGCATGTGGCTAAGGCAGTGACTGGTATTTCCTGATCCTGACTATTCATTTAGCATACTTGTTCATTTAGCTTATTCATTTATTTTAGAAGAATCTCAAGGATGATGATGATAATGGTATATGCACACAAGAGGTCAGAGGCTAACTTTCAGGACTTGGTTGTCTCCTGGCTCTGATCACTGGGCTTGCTTGGCAAGTGCTTTTACCCACTGGACTCTCACTCCAGACCCATTTTTTTGTTTGTTTTTATTTGTGACATGAACGCTAACTTAGATGGAAATGTATTCCCAAACAACAGATGAGGTTTTTTATTTTTTGTTTTTCCAGACAGGGTTTCTCTGTATTGCTTTGGAAGCTGTCCTGGAACTCACTCTGTAGACTAGGCTGACCTCGAACTCACAGAGATCTGCCTGCCTCTGCCTCCTGAGTGTTGGGATTAAAGGCGTATGCCACCAATGCCCGGCTCAGATATGCTTTAACTGAGTAAGAATTGCCTACAAACTCTCTCTCTCCCTCTCTCTCTCTCTCCCTCCCTCTCCCTCCCTCTCTCTCTCTCTCTCTCTCTCTCTCTCTCTCTCTCTCTCTCTCTCTCACACACACACACACAATACACACCATGCAGGTGTCTAGGCATCTTCATACATGTCTATACAAGAAAAAGAGACCCACACTCATGCCTTCATTCCTCTCACTAGCCACAGAACTCTGAAGAATTTTAATTGGAAAGGAAAGGTTAGTGCTGATATGTCTGATAAAGTGACCTTTAGCCAGTGGGTTTTTTCTTTTTTTCCTGATGGTTTGCACAGAGACTTTCAGGAGGGCAGGTGGCATTTTTGGTTCTGTTATATGTGACATTTATGCCTTGAGCTTCTCTATTTGTCAGGTGCCAGAAAGCTGACAGAAAAGATCCTTAAACAAGTTTTGAAAAACTACCTTACTCTCTCTGCAGTAAGCCGGTGGGGGCTGTTGATTAGCTAAGGGGAGAGCCAGGCTTTGGGGCTCTAGAGATGGCAGGGGGTGTGTACTTGCCAGCTTCCTGGGGAGTAAGGCCCACTGGGAGGATAGATGGTGAGCTTTCAGTACAGGTGTGATGTACACCAGAAGGTGGAGGTACCAATGCTCACAGCATGAACTCTGACCTGGGCAGGAGTCTCAGAGGAGGCTCTACTGAGGAAAAACATGGAAGCTCAGTCTTGAGGATTGACTCGGAGGAAACTAGGGCAAGTGGGGTAGAGCTTTCAGCAGAGAGGGGGTGGCTGGACAGGAGGTGGATGGGTCAGAAGTTGGTAATTACATAAACAGAAGATGTCACTATGGTATATATAGGGAGGAAAACAAAGTAGGAGGAACCCAGGGATTAGCTCAAGCTAAGGCTCACTGAGTATCATCCCAAGTATCTTGTACTTGATTCTGAAGAGCACAAGTGACTTGAATCATTACAGACTTAAGCCATGGGGGACATATTCTCACCACCAGGACCCTGAATAGAAATGAGACTGTGGTGTTTGTGTGGAAACAGAGGGGCTGTCACAATTGCCCATGTCACAGGTGACGGTGACTAGAATAGAGTTAGAGCAGTGGGTTTTATAAGGGAGTGGGTTTGATGTAGTGGGTGGGGTTTGGATGAGGAAGAATTCTGGTCCTTCTGGGGAAGTAGTGATGCCACTCGCTGGGACAGGAGCCCTGAATAAGAGGGAGGGTGGGGAAGGAAGAAGGGAGGGGCGGGGTGAAGGCAGACAAGAATTACTGTGCAGCGTGTTGGACATGAACCACTTGGGACATGGCCAAGAGAAGCCATCAAGAGCGCACTGAACTTAGAACTGTGGTAGAGGAGACAGAGTCAGCAACAGAGGGACCTGAAGCTGCAGGGGGTCGGTCACTGAGAGAGGGGACCCTGCTCTAGTGCAGTGGTTACTGGCAGAGCTGCGAAAGAAGGGGGAGGGTTAGGAGGAACTGCAGGGAAATATGGAATCTTCAAGTCAAGAAACGAACGGCCAACAAATGTTTACATTCCGTGTGGCACGCTGGGCTGCTACACACAGCAGCCAGTACTCCTCTGTAGGTGCATCCTCCATGGTTTCTTCTTACCTAAGGAAAGCCAAGCCCTCTCCCTGTTGCAGCCCCACTTTCTGCCCCATCCCCAAACCCATTCTCCCCCTAGGCCACTTTTGTCTAGAGGTCTACCCTATTCTCAGCTTCCTCAACCTCAGTGGTTCACGAGTCACTGCTAGCAGTCCTTGGTGTGAGGTATGTGGCCACGACAACGACAAACACATCACCTTCTTGGTTTGGGGAGGGAACAGGAAATGTGATTAAATTAGTCTGATCAGAATGAATCTTCCCTGGGCATGCAGAATCTGGAATTCTGGTAGCCATTTGGAGACTGGGAAAAGTGCTGACCTATGAAATGAGGTCAGCATGTGATGTCAAGTAGAGTGAAGGGACAGAGAACTCATCTGTGATGATGCTGTTCTATGAATTTACCTTAAGCCAGGCTAGGGCTAGACTAACTCTGGCTCTGCCATTTGAGTTCTGCTCAAGGTACAAGTTTCTGTGACTTACAAGTCCAGTTTACAACCATACCCAGTTCCTGTGACTCAAAATTCTCCCCAGCTTCTGCTCCGGGACATGCGAACTTGATTTCTCGGGGCATAGTTCCCTCCTTCCTCAGGACCTGTCATTACAGTGTGTCTTCCATGGTTTCCACATTGGGTAGGATCATGCCTTGTCCATGCTCATGTTATTGATATAACAACTGAGTTACTTATCAACTCTTGCCAAAAATGACTCTTTGATTGAATGAATAAATGAATTATAAGAAAAGACTCAATATCAGTAGATAGGAAATACTGAAGACAGAAAGAAAATGGTTAAATACATGTTTGAACCAGTAAAAAATTAAATGTATCATATTCAGCATTGGTCAAGTACATTTTAAAAATATCATTATTTTAATTATGGAAATGGTCTCTCAAAAAGTAAAAAATAAATAAAGCATGCCCTTGCTCCCAGATGGAATAAGCTCATTTAGCTGTGTTACATCAGAATAATTTCACAAAATCTGGTATTCAAAGTGTATTAGGTCAGGTTGGATGATTTTTCCATAATTATTTTAAATGTTCATCTACAGAATTGTATTCCAAACCCAAATAGTCCATGGCATTTAATGAGCAGGCTCCAAGGCTCAGGCCCAGGACTAGCTGCCAACTTCAATGAGACACTGGGTCATTGCTAGATGTCTGCAGAAGACATCCAGAGCAAGCTTTTGTTACTATGGTAATGAGCACAGGCAAGAAAAGGACCATTGTCACATATAAGATGAGGATTATGTACTGGAAGCACTGACAAGCCACTAAGGAGATAATAAGAGGTCTCCTCAGTTAAAGTGGCTGTGCACAGTCCACAGCTGAACACCGAGCTGTCAAAACATGCAGGAGGTATACATTACTCCATCAGTCCTGCTCACGGAATAAGAAGAAAATCAGGTCTTCACCATCACTCACTATTTTCCAACTCTGTGCATGTCTAGACATATAACACATATGGACCAGAACAGAAACTCATCCAAATATTCAAGAAATATGGAGCTCAAGTGGGACACACACTCAATGTATAGTCCATGTTTTGGGGTTTGGAATGTTAATTGGGAAAACTCTAGAGGCCAATGAGATGGCTCATCAGGTAAAGACACCTGCCGCTAACCCTGATACCTGGGTTTGATCCTGGCGCTCATATAGGAGAGTCCCCACTCCTATAAGTGTACCCTGACCTCCATATGGCATGCCATGGCATGTACCACAACCCTAAAGTAAATAAAATGAAAAACCAAAACTCTAGGGGCAGGGGAACAAAGCTCAGTCAGTAAAGTGTTTGCCATACAAGCATTAAGACCTGAGTTTGGTCACCAGAGCCTATATAGAAAGTTTGGTGTGTAGCATGTACTTGCTACTCTAGCATACAATACCCACAGAAGAATGAAATTAGCAGTATAGCTCTCATGCTGAACAAACAATGAATCAAGCTGGACCAGAGATGTTAATTTAAAACCCGAAGCCCTGTAACCACAGGAGAACACAGCAGGACACAGGTCTAGGCAACACGTTTCTGAATGGAGGCCTAACAGCACAAGGAACCACTCCAAGAATTGACAAAGGGACTGACCACAGTCAACCAAACCATCACAGACTAAGTAGACAGAATTGGAGACACTCTATGCCAGCCATGTCTCAGACAAGGGTTAGTATCTAGAATATAAAAAGAACTGAAAAAAGTAGACCCCAGAGAAACAGAGTAGCCAAGCAATAAACAGGACAGTGATCTGAGAGAGTGTGTTCAACAGAAGAAATACAAATGGCCAATAAGTATTTGAAATGGCCTTCAAAACTTTTATCCATTAGGGGAGTACAAACTAAAATGACTGATAGGGCAGGAGCGATGGCTCTGCAGTCAAGAGTCTAGAACGGGATGAGTGAGAATGAAATAGAGAGGCTTTAAGGGAGGGAGGCAGGAATGTAAGTAGTGCAAAGGGAAGGAGAGGTACAGTGAGAATGGAAGGCAGGGAGACTGCGGGCAGTAAGAGGAAGAACCAACCAAATGAAGTATGCGTCAAATGCCACTTGGAAGCCAAATCTTTCGAATATAAGATGTCATGGAATCACATATTTCCCCACTTCATTGCCAATACTTTTTGAGATTATAAGCTAATTTAAAAATTACAAATTAATTTAAAAAACCATGGTGGATGGTGCCTGAGGAACAACATCCAAGGTTGTCCTCTGGCTTCCACATGCATGTGCACATATGTGCATAGATGCACATGCATACCTGTACACACCCACATACCACACACACCCACACACCACACACACACACACACACACACACACACACACACACACACACACACACACACACGCATGGAGCAGCAGACACATGAACATGCACACACATAGACAGAAAACTCCGTAGCCAATGAAACAAAAACAAAATTAAGTGGGGCTGTACCAAGCTCAAAAGGCAAAGGAAAAGATCAAGAGAGTGAAAAGGTCATCTGCGGAGTGGGTGAGAACTCACCAGCCAATCAACTAAGAAGAGGGGCTCATTTCCAAAACTAGTAACAACTCCTACAATTCGATAGTCAAACTAAAGCTCCAAACTTTAAATGGGTTAAGGATTCGAATAGGAATCTTTCAAAAAATGTACACATTGTGAACAGTTGCATCAAAACCCTTCGGCATCACCAGTCATCACAGAAGTGCACATCCCAGCCTCAGAGGGAAATCGCCTCACAGCTGTTAGGGGAAGCGTTAGTGCAGTGAGGAAATAGCACACATGATGGAGCGGTCGCCATGGAACTGAGCACAGAGACTTCTCAAAGCAAAACAGACCCGGGGAAGTATCTCTGTGCTACAGCACTTGTCTGGCACACATGGAACTCTGAGTTCTGTCCCCAGTGGTAAAAATAAGTAAATAAAACCACATCTGATCCTGCAATCTCACTCTTGGGTGTTTATCCAACAGGACTGAAACTGGGATCTCAAAGAGGTCTGTTCCTTGCAGCATTATTCCCCAAAGATAAGCCTTTCAAATAACCCAAATGCCAGCCCAAATGTGCAAATAGGAGGGATTATTTACACACCACAGAAAGGGATATCCTTCGGCTTTTATGGATGGAAATTCTACAGTGTGTGACAACATGTATGAAACTTGAGGACATGATGCTTATCACTCAGCAACATCCTCGAACCAACTTTTAACTTCCCTTCAGGAGCCTCTATACTGTTTCCCACAGATTTGACATCATCTTCCCTCCCTGGTAACAGTGTCCAGCGTTCCAGTCTCTCCAGATCTTATCAATGGTGTCAGTGTTCCTTTTATAATAGCCATCCTATGATTTAACTAAAATAGTCAGATTCATAAATCAAAGAGTGCAGTTCGGGTTCTCCTGAGTTTAGGGAAGAGGAGAATGGTACCAACAGGCAGAGGACTTTAGTTAGGTAAGAAATGGTGAAGTTCTGGAAGTCTGCTATAGAATGTCACACCTGTTGTCATTGTGACATTTGCGAAGAGGGTTAGATCTCACATGGCATGTTCTTGTCATATGAAGTGATCAGTTAAAAGCCCTGCAACGACTTATTTTTACTGACAGGCTTTTAGTGCTCTAACCACTGGATTCCAACAGAAAGTAAACTTTTAAATGTTCTTTCTTAACTTTGGTGGTGATAGGGTTTTCAAAACTGTGTTTGCTTTCCTGTTTGGAAATTTGAGTGGAACCACATCTTTAGATTCTCTTAATTCGGTCAGCAGTGGCCTATCAGACTGAATTCACTCATGAAAGGCTGGTGCAAAGAACACAGTTAACTCTGAGGGAAGTTGCAAAGAGACTGAGAGCAACGTGGGTCTGAGGGCTTCCTGGAGGTTTGTACCTTATCTGATTTTCATTATCGTCCACAAGGAAGAACCAGCGGAATTTCACAACCAAGGGGCTGCAGTTAGTGATAGTGATATAGCGAATGAGCTCAGTATCGTTCAGGATGCAGCCAAAATCCACCTCCATCATCTGGAAGCTGAGGTTGGGGTAATGCACTTCTCCACGCAAGCACAAGCTGTCCACCTGAGGGTGCTCCACATACTTAACCGACAGGATTTCCTCTGCCACCCAGTTGTTCAGGTCATTTCTGTAGGAGGGGTCAAACTTGACCAGCAGGTTTTTCTCTTCATCAACCTCCAGTTTTATAGGCTATAAACAAGATAATGTGAAGTTACCAACATGATAGATGACACAGGAAAGTTAAAAATTATGTGCATCCCCAGTTTTACACACACACATACATTCATACATATTTTTTAAACACACACCTATGAATAATTAACAGCTATTGATGGAGTCTAAAAGATTATTTTGTCTCTCAAACTCATGCTGAAATTTGATTCTCACTGGGGATAGAGTCCAGGAGACCTGGTTAGCTAACGCTAACTGTTGTTACAAAGCAAGGCTGACCCCCATGTTGTTCGTCCACATATACCCTCTTGCCTTTCTGCTTTCTGTCATCACTGGAAGTGCATGAGGCTCTCCCATGGACACCATGCTTTTGACCTCCAGAACTGGGAACCCAAATAAACCTCATTTCCTTATAAAGTATGCAGCCCAGATACGATGTTGGGCCATCTGCACACAGAACAAGATAGCTATAACTGTGCGTGTGCATGCATGTGTGTCTGTGTCTGTGTGTGTATGCATGTGTGTGATAGTTGAAGAAGATTCTGCTAATAAATGTAGCGTTAAATGAATTGATGAATTGCACAAAGTCAAATCTGCAGTGAATGCTCATTATTAAATATTCTTAAAACTTTAAACTTATTTTATGTATATTTGTGTGCCTGCTTGTCTGTGTGTACACCACAGGTGTGCAGGTGCCCACAGATGCCAGAGGGGGAGTTAGAACCACTGGAAGTAGAGATACAGGTGGTTGTGAGCCATGTGGGTACTGGGAATCAAACCCAGGGCCTTTGTAAGATTAGCAAATGCTCTTAACCTCTGACCCACCTTCTCCAGCCCCTTATTAAATCTTCTCCAGCTAAAAGTAAACTAGGTTGGAAAATGTTCTTCCCTGACCAATTGGGAAGTTCTTTCCTTGAGATAAATTTAAAGCCTTCTGAAGCATGGAGGAATGGACTTTGTACAGAGTGGCCCAGAAAGGATCAGGTTTAATTTAAATGTCTTCCATTGCCTACCATTCTAAATATTAAGAACTGTGTTATCAGTTTCCCAGTGTTTTCTGTTCAACATAAAAGGACAAAAAGTGCAGGATTTGTTTGGTATCTTTTATTCATTCTTTTTTGATTTCCAATGTCCATTGGTCCTTTGGTGTTCTGCCTGTAGTAAAGTTACCTCATAGTTTGCAATGCCAGGAGCATGAGTCAGAGATGACTATCCTCAGGGCTAACATGCTCCATTTACCTAGGACCTATTTAGCTACCCACTTCAGTTGCATGATGGCATAGTTTCAATCGACAGAGCCAGTCAGCTGGTGAGTGTGTGTGTGTGTGTGTGTGTGTGTGTGTGTGTGTGTGTGTGTATGAAAGAGAAAGAGACAGAGGAGGGTGAAGGGATGGATTGATAGATGGTAGGAGGGAGGGATGGAGGGAGAGAGGGAGGGAGAGAGGGAGGGAGGGAGGCATAGAGGGAGGGAGAGGAGGAGAGAAATCACAAGCACTTGGATCTGTCTAATCCCATCTCAAGGGCTTACCAGACACCTGCCCTTCGTCCTGCTTCTGGCATACATGCTCCCTGGTACAATTTAGACAGAGTCATCTCCATGCATCTTCACGTGTCTGCCTTTGAAGAGTAACTTAAAAATTTTTGTTTTCTTTCGATTTTTTGAGACAGGGTTTCTCTGTGTAACAGGCCTGGCTGTCCTGGCACTCTGTTTGTAGACCAGGCTGGCCTGGAACTCACAGAGATATGCCTGCCTCTTCCTCTGGAGTTCTGGGATTAAAGGAATGTGCTTAAAACTGTTTTAAGAGGCAAGATTTTTATAGACATTAGACATGTTAGCAAGATCTAAAAATTTTAAATTAGAGATCCTTCACCATGTTATTGCTTGGAGTTAGTATTTTTGGTAAATGTTAGCCACAGGCATGATGGGTAAAGGGTTGAACTTTATAAAAATGGGGCTCCATTATATTATTTTATTAAAAATATATGATGAAATTAAAAAAATCTGAAGACTGTAGATATGGCTGAAGGCTGTAGATATGGCTGTGGTTAAGAGCAGGCATTACTCTTGCAGAGGACTCAAATTGTTTCAAGCACCCATACTGAGTGCTCACAACTGCCTGTAATTCCAACTCAGGGGATCTTTTTTTTTTTTTTTGGCTTTTATGAGACAGGGTTTCTCTGTATTGTTTTGGAGGCTATCAGTCCAGCCCGGCCTCGAACTCACAGCGTAGGGGATCTTATGCCCTCTTCAGGACTCTGACCACCAGCACTGGTGTGAACATACCCACATGAATGTGCACACATATCTGCATGCACATGCATATGATTTAAAGGAATAAAAACAAATCTTAAACCGGAAGACTTTTTTTTTCTGTAAGGGACTTAATCACAAGTTGGAAGATTGGAGTCAGTGTGCTTGCATTTGGAGCTGGGTTCTCCCAGATTCTAGCTGTATGAGGTTGAAAAACATGTAGAAGCTTAGTTTCCATATCTGTGAAATGGGGGTAGTGACAGTGCCTCCCTCCCTACCTGTTTTGAAGGGGATGAAATGAATTAATAGAGATGAGTTGTTTCAGCATATAGTGTGTGACATATAAATATTATGATGATCTCTTCTCAATAAAGAAAATGATGCCTAAATGCTAAGCAGCTTTTATTGATATCTGATTGTAAAAAAGGGATGAACTTCATCGAGGGAACATCTCTTTACAATAGATGTGGACCAGTACAGAAAACCACAGCCAACCAAAATGCAGAGTTGTGGAGCTCAATCCTAATGGAGGCATCTATGAAACACTCTTCACCCAAGGCTTAGGGAACATTGCAATGGGGGCATGGTGGTGGAGGAGAAAAGATTTTTAAAGTCAGAGAATCATCATGGAGTTTTCTGTGAGATTGTGTCTCCTACTAATTCAGAAGCTACACCCATAAATTCCCACCAAACGTGAGCATCTGGGTCAGAATTAGTGGTTTTAGGTCCTCCAAGTGCCTTATTTGATGCTTTGGATGAACCTCATCCACTGTCAACTCTTTTGAACAAGGAGGTTTAAATGGTTAATTTTCCCTTGTGTCCAGAGAGCATCTTTTTTTTTAAATCTTTTTTTTTCCTCAAAGGATACCATGGATGGCTCTAAAATCCTTGCATCACAATTTTCTATTAAAATGCTAGTCATTTCCTTGGTAACATTAAGTTATTGTAGAGAACTTTGAGACCAGTATAAAAAAACCCTTTGAATAATTCTTTTCTTTTCCACTTAGATGTTACAGTTCCTGGGTTATCAATGACTCTTGTGACAAAATCAGTTCAGCCTTTTACTCATCTTCACACTTCTACCCTAGCTTCCCTCACACGAGGTATCCAGCTTTACAAGTGTCTTGTTTATCTTTGTAGATATTCCACAGACATGAAATCACATTTATGCACGTTTACTTTTTACATATGATAATTCTTACTTATCTGCATTTCACTTTTCTCAATATAAGATCATACAATATTTGCTTTTTGAAAATATTTTATTTTTAATCATGTGTATGTGTGTATCTATGTGGGGGTATGTGTACAGAAGAGAAGATACTGGTAGAGGTCAGAGAAGGTGCCACATCTCCCAGAACTGGAGTTACAGGCAGTTGTAAGCCATCTGATATGGGTGTTGGGTAGTGAATCCCAGTCCTCTGAAAGTGTAACATGTACTCTTAACTGCTAAGCTATTTCTCCAGCCCTTGCCTCCTTAAAACAGAACAAAAATGCCTCATTTTATATCATTTTATAATCCTGTTATCATTCACTCAACCACTCACTCAAGGTTATTGGTTCCTAAATGTTTGCCCTTATAAGCACTGATCTGATGAATGCTCTTGTCCCTTGCAAATGTGTCATCTTGTATCTTGGGTCTGTAGAATAAATCCTTAAGCATGGGATTACTAGGTCAAAAGGTACTGATATTTAAAATCGTGATAGCTATTGGCATATTGCCTTGCACTGCACACTGCCCAACATCATAGGAGAGTGTGTCCACACATCCTGCCTAAGCTAAGTGCTATGCACCTTTTGCTCTTTGCTAATCTGACTGGGTTATTGCATGTTCTGCATGCCTGTTTGCTCCGATATGAGCAAAGCAGAAGCTGTTTTCTTGTGTTTGAGAGTCATTTTGTTTTCTTTCTGTGAACTGACTTTCTATTGGGCTGCAGTTCTTTTTCTTGTTGGTTCATGGATGTTCTCTATTTTTAATAAATTTGAATTTTTTACAGACTGTATGAATAAATAATATTAAAACTGAAAATGTACCACTAGGAACAGAAGCTCTTGACCCACCCTGCTGTCCCTCTGTCCCCATCACTAACAAGCCATCATTTTTTAAACCTTTTAAAAATATTTATTCATGTGTGTGTGTGTTGAATTTCTGAGTACTATGTGTGTGGGAACCCATGAAGGCTAGAAGCCGGTATCAGGTCTCCTGGAACTGGAGTTAACAGTGGTTGTGAGCCACTTTATTGATGCTAGCATCTGGACCTAGGTCCTCTGTAAGAGTAGTCAATGATCTTAACCATGGAACCATCTCTCCAACCCTTCATTTCTTAATTCTTCTCATGAGGTTGGTCCATGGTAGTTTTCTTGGGCCAAGAAGGGATGAATAGGCTGTAGTCACAGCTGGGTACCAGAATGAGGAAAAGGGCGAGGGACTATTCAGGGTCAACAGGGCTGATACCACCTGAAGCATGAGACTTTCCCCAAATATTTTAACCCATATTTCTGGAGAAGAGTACTCTTTTTGTTTTGCCCATATTTTCTTGGTGGAGTCTGGTACACATAAACCCCCATCTTCAGCATTCTCCTCACATGTATTCTCTTTCATCTCCCACAACTCCATTGCAACATTTTCTGGGATGCAGATTTTAATATCATTTCCAGCCTCCAGCTCACAATAAAAGCATCATTCTATCTATCTATGTAAGCTTAAAATCATATTCTTTAGTTACGTGTATCCCCTATCCACTTTTTTATTGCTTTGGGCTCTTCTTTTTTGGGGGAGAGGGGGGCTTTCTGTTTTTACCCCATTACAATCACAAGAACAACAACAGTGGACTAATACTTCTGACTAAGACTGGTACTCATGTCTGAATCTTCACGTCCTCCCATCCATTTGTTCTGTCCTATGTGATGTCACCTGCTATCTCTTTGAGGACTCATGCATCATCCTTGAGGTTTCTCCAGAGCCAAGTCATGTCAGCTGTACTTCCATTGAGGCTGTAGAGGGTTTTCCTTGGTTCCATTGTAGTGTATTTTCTTCTGTGTCTCACTGGGGCTCATCTCTTCTTTATTTTTCTATCTTGAGAGATCTTAGCTGGTTTTCCCTCCTTGTGGTCAAAGGAGACCAAGTGGGCACTTTCTGGCCCACCCTCTCCCCAAGCACTCTGTCCCCACCCACTTCAAAGATCCATCTTGCTGAGTGTGGCTCACAGCAAGTCTCCTTAAGCCACAGGCCCTCTCGTCTGAGAGATCTGGACATTGCTCTCTGCCCTCGTTTGCACATCTCCATTGGCGGTCTCTCTAGAAGGGAAGGCCGAGCTTCTCAGACAGTGTGTGAGCTTGATTTGTCCTTTACCCGTCCTTTTCCACAGCCCTGCAGCATCACCTGACCATAGCCATCAACCCTCGTGCCCAGCAAAGACCACAGGGACACCTCAAAGGGCTGTTTAGAAAGTGCTGTTTCCGGCCTCAGACTGGCATCAGGGGTGGGCTTGTACCCTTCTCTCTCAGCTTGGATCAGGTTTCTCAGTATTTGGAGATGGACTTATTCACTGGGACTTGGTCAGTTCCTTGAGGCAGGGTCTTTGGTTAGATTTCACTAGTAGGAAGTTATTGCCTTGTATAGATTAATGCCATTATGATGGGCAGGAGCTAGTGAGTTATTCTGCTGGGCTGGAAGGTCTTATACCATTGCACGAGGCTTCCCACCAACTGAGAGTTGAAATAAGTTATTGCTTAATAACAATTTTCTGTATTTTTTCATATTGGTTTTCTGGGTCATTTTAATTTTTTTCTGGACCGAAATTAGGCCATATATCTTTATTCTCCTCCTTTACACTCTCTCTCTCTCTCTCTCTCTCTCTCTCTCTCTCTCTCTCTCTCTCTCTCGGTCTCAGCTACATCTCTCTCTCTCTCTCTCTCTCTCTCTCTCTCTCTCTCTCTCTCTCTCTCTCTCTCTCTCCCTGCCGAGTTACCTTAGGAGTTGCGGGCAGCAGGGATTTATCAGTCTCACATATGAAGAAGGGTCCAGTTGTTGAGAGCATAACATTCACAGGCAGGGTGGTGACATTCTTTATAGCCAAGGGCTGGTAATCAGGTTCCAGGACGGTGTTAGGCTTCTGCACAAAAGGAAAGGAAAAAAGAAGAAACGAAGGCAAGTCACAATAAGTTCAGTGAGCCCCAAGTAACAAGTCTCATTAGTTCTGAACGAAAACCTCATCACCCCTCCCTTCACAGAGACATTTATTTCCCCTGGTACAGACTTAGGAAATGAAGTGGAATGAGGTGTGTTGGTATTCTGAAACATGAACTTATATAACCCAGAAATCAGAGGGTAGAGTTCTGAGAGGCTCTGAGTGCTTAGTTTAAAACAAAACAAAATGACTCCCTGAAACCCTACAGAAGCCCAGCTACTAGAGCAAACTGCCACTGCAGCATTGTGCACACCCTGCACGCGGCACACCCTGCACCCACCATGAACAAACACTGCATGCACCTCGAGCTGCACGCACTGCACGCACGCACTGCACACACTGCCACAGAACAAAGTCTAATGAATCAGTGATACTGTGAAAATACTTGAGGAATTGTTACAACAGATTAAACATTTGGCTTTTCTATGATCATTCCCCTTCCGTTTTAAATATCCACTTTACAGACGTGCTTATCTTGTCATGTTGGCAAATACTCATACATCTTCCATGTACATTTTCCCCAATAGCAGAAGAGGTGATGCTGAAACCGTCTACCTCTGTGAGACCTGATAGATTGCATTTTTTTTCAACCAGAGAAAAGGTCAGAATGGCTCTTGAGTGAGATGCTTTTGCTCGGGCTGGGTTTTCCTCACTCTAATGTTGGGGCGTACATTAATCTTTGTGTGATCTGAAAAGCAGTACTTTAGCATCAGCAGGAGGTGACCAGTAGCTTCTAAGGTACAAACTCTGATCATTTGGGGGGTTATTCGAATAAAAATGTGGCCCTTAAAAATAGTTGTTCTCCTCATTCTAATTTCATCCCCACCAACTTTCGTATTTTGATCTGGCTGAGTCTGCCAGCTGTTCTTCCAGCATCGTCTTCCCCCCACTGTGGCTCTGAGGCTTCCTGGGCCCTGGGGGAGCTTGGATGCCTTAGTTTCTCTTGGCTCAAGCCTCTGCTTGAGTGGTTCTCCACAGCTCCCGTGGACTACCAAGGCTGTGTCAGAAGTCTGGTCTGGGATTTGTCACACGATGCCAGCCTTTGGTTCTCGCCCTCTAAGAAAGGAGCACAGACACTGGCTCCCTTTGCATTATCAGTTCACGGAGGGGGAAGCAGCATAGTCAGGCCCACTGAGCAGCAGCAGGCTGCTTGGGGAGCAGTCCGCACAGTGACCTTCCCCGAAGGCTGCTGTGTCACTGCAGATGGCTCTGAAGTGAAGAAGCCACACTTGGTTGGCTTTGGCAAGAGGCCATTTGGAGGTTAGTGATGAGAAGGAGCTGAAGTCTGGAGAAGCCAATCTATTTTAAAATGACCCCTTCTTTCTGGGCTGTTTGTCTCCCAAATATCAGCAGACAGTCTGCTTCTAGAACTTCATGAAGCAAGTTTCAGTTGACCTTTCCAATCCCACAGAGATGCTGTTTCATCACCACAGTGTATGAACAATACAAATAGCATAGAGTTGATGGAGTGGGAAGAAAGAAAGAAGTCCTCCCCACGGGCAGGGTTTATATCTTTATATTCTAATAAAGACACACTGCCCTGGGCCAACAGCAAGGAGGCAGAATGGTTGTCTGCTGGACAATTCAAATACCAAGCCCTCCCAGGCCTCTTGTGCATGCCAGGCAATGCAGATGTATCCATCACCATCCCTGGTAAGCTCTAAGGATGGACAGGATATGGATGAGCAATGGAAAACATGGTGGAGGACAATTCAGGCTTCTGAATTTGTGGAGAAAGAAGGGCAGAAACAATCAGCAGGAAGATCAGAGGACTCCTTGCCGGAGTTGCTTATGTCCTTCTATCATGTGGGTCCTGGGGGACTGAGCACAGATGATCAGGCTTGGTGGCAAGCACCTTTACTTGGTGAACTATTTCATTGAGCCTCAATCCACTTTCTAATCCAACGAGAAATTATTACTGCATTAAGAATTTTGTATGTTTTAATTTAGTGATAATCTCCAACAAGACATTGAAGCAAGAATATGTTACCCTGCTTCTGTCAAAAGGCAGGCAGATACAAAGACAAAAAGGGCACACTGTCTGCATATGCTATGAGTGTTTACAGGCTTAGAAAAATTGAATAAGAAACTATGCTGCATATTAAACATGTAATGTCTTGCACAGAACCACTTTCAATAAATCCTCACTAAATTCCTTTAAATAGCTGTTTTCAGGAAAATATAAAGTTACCAAATTCAGTGAGGCTGTTTGCCAATAAATATCTTTTCTGATTGCTTACAATGAAAGGTCTGGAAGCAGCAGTGAACCTTCCCAAGCACTCTCAAAGCATCGCCAAGTTCAGTGTGTCATGGAGTTTGTCAGCTTCACGGCTAGCTCTACTGCCACTTAAACCCTTACTCAACTCCAATACCCACAAGGTCTGCAAGCTGGCGAAGCCAGACTCTTCTCTGTATCCCCTGTAGGTGCCCAGTACACGGCAGTCATTCAAAAACCTGATTGGAATTGAACTTGTATGTCTCCCTGACCCCCTGGACTTTGCAAAATTTCTTTTTTTCATATCCTACCATAGCACCTTGTCCATGGAGTCCTCATCAGATTTACTGAACCAAGTATGATGGAATCTACCCCAGAATAAATGGTTTTGAGTGCTCTCCTTCAAACTCTGATGTAATGAGAAGAACCCCAGTTGACCTACCTGTGACTGGTCAGGCACAGTGACACACTCACTTTTCTGTCACAGTAATAGATAATGGGACAATGGCTTAGTTAATTTTTGGTCTTCCCAGCAGGCTATGAGCTTCAGCAGGGAAGGGCTATCCTCATGACTGTATTACTAGCATCACACAGTGTCTGATGTGTGAGGAGTCTGAATAATGTTCTGCTCAGCAGCCAACATTCTGATTAGGGTTAGGGTTAGGGTTAGGGTTCTGTTCTAACGAATAAATCTGACCACATTTGTTACCTCTTTTGAAGACCTTTAACAACTTCCTAACATGAACCCCAAAGTGCAGAACATGTCTAACATGCATGCCATATGTAGCTGGTCTATGCCCCATCTCCAGTAGACCTACCTTCACTGTTCTTGGTATAATTCCTTTCTAGGGTGACTCTGGTCATTCTTGGCTTGTTCTGTCTGGGGTCCCCTCTCAATGTTCATATCTCCCCAACATCAGTCCTCAGTCTGGAGTTCTTTCCCTTGCCATCAGACTAACTTCTACCTTTACTTTAATCTCAACTTGAGGCACTTGCTCAAGGAAGTGGCCTTGGATCAAACAAGTATGAGTACAACTAAGGCCACACCCCCCTGAGCTACCCATGAACCTGTTTATCCCCAGAATTGAAACAATGACACTCCCCTAACCTGTGTACAGTCTTTGATCCCAACCAGTCTCTTCTCTTAGCTTTGGTTCACCTCCAGCTTAGGACAGATGCTCTACTCACCTCTGTTCAGAAAGCCCTAGGATGGAAACCCAGGAGCAGGCCACTCCCTACTCCGCTGCTGTCCTCACCTCTTCACTGCCCCATCCCTGCTCTTGGTAATAACCAATCTTCCCCCATCTCTTCTCTGAGCCCATGTTCACCAATTTATTACATGACCTTAATAGCTACACAATAATCACAGATATCTACAGCCATATAAATGAAAGAGTGCAAATTAAATGGGTTTAGTTGATTACTTATTCCATAGCAATCTTAGGGGCAGCATCAGCTTCCCTATGTGTATCACAAGAATGATAATGGGGCCAACCATGGTGGGATTTTGTGAAGGGCACCTGGAGAGATGTAGGTAATTGAATGTGGATGCTTAGCAATAGTAATCAGTTGGTGGTAGTCATTCTTACTAATTATTATAATTGTTGCTGACTCTACTCCAACCCCTTCTCTGCAGTGATATTTACTCTACCTAAAGCAAAATGATGGAGCATTTGCACACTTTCATGTGTATTCTGCAACCATAGACCCCTTCCCTTTGGTCTTATGCACCAGGAATGATGCAAACAGGATTTCCATTTCATAGTATTATAGGTTTACATTCAGAATTTTTTAGCTAAATATGTACTGGCCTCTGAAGGTTTAAAAGAAAAAACAACATATTAACAGGATTCCAATTACTTTAGCTTCTAACACGGAAGCACGAGCCTATGGGCTCTGGCTAGAACAGCCAGGCCTCCCTAGCACAGCCCCACTGACCTTTTCCAGTCGATATATGAGCTGCCTAGTGGAGAGCTGGATAAGAGGAGCTATAAATTCACAGATGACGTTCACGTACATCAGCAAGCTTTTTCCCTTCTTGGATCCGACAATGGCGTGGCACACCAGCTTTTCTTTGACTTTCTGCACACAACATACATGAGCAGTTTTGAAACAACTGGACTTCAGAAAACTTAACGACCTAACAGTATAATGTGTCTTTGGACTCAAGAAGGCCAGACCTTTATAAAGCAGAAAGGACCCAAGAGTAGACACATGCCATCAATAGATTGGACTGATGAGCACTCAGGTTTGGGCTGTTAATGAACTCAACATTCTCATGATTTGCAAGCCTACACAGGGAAGCTTTCACTGAAGCTCCAGGTGAATTTACTTCCCTTGTAGTCCAGATATAATGCCTCTTAAAAACATGTTTAGCTCTTGGTAACCACATTAGAAAAATGCTTCTACTGCAGACTGTGTCTTAAGACTAGGGCATGTGTTATGCTCATCTTTGTGTCCTTAGTGCCTAGAAGTATTTATCTCATGGTACATACACAAAGTTGGCTGATGCCCCAAATAATGAGAAAAGGGACACATCATATAAGACTCCCCAATGATAGGTTACCCTTTATGCAGGGAGGATGTATTCTACCTGAAAATACGTTGTGAAGAGATAATGTAAAAGAAATAAGGTAGAATCTGTGACCCTAAGGAAGCCAACAAATGGACCAGATTTCCCACTTTACCTCTGGGAGACATTTTCTTATTGCTTCTTATTTTGTGAAGAGGAAAATTCAGTGTCATCCCATAAGCCTCCTAAGCAGGAGCTCAAGTAAACATCTTATGCCATCCAGAAAGTCTATGCTTTGGGAATGGGAAAGATTACTCCTGGGTGACTATATGGTACTTGGTGATATCCAAACTCCATAAGGGACTGTAATAAATAGATACATAGTGCCAATATGCTTAAGTGTTTTAAGCTGAATGTCTGGCACTGATGTAAACAAAACTAGAAATCCCATTGCTAGAGATTAACATGATGACAGTTTCATCTACACAAAACTGTATGTGTATGAATGTTTTGACTGCATGTATATATGCATACCTCATATGTGCCAGGTGCCCGAAGAGGCCAGAAGCAGTCATGGGTTTTCCTGGCACTGGAATTATATAGCTGGCTGTGAGCTGCCATGTGAGGACCCAGAACTAAACACAGATCCTCCGCAAGAGTAGCCAGTGCTTTTAACTACGAGCCATCTTTTCAGCTACCCCCAAAGATGATGTTTTTAAATGGGATGTCCTTTAGTCAGGAAAGGTTGCAAAAAAATCAGAGATGTGGCTATGCCTGAATAGCAGAGGCAACCCAGAACATCTATAACAGTATGGTATTTTCGAAAAAAAATAGATAAGACTGCTAAACGTTAATAAGAAATTTTTCTTGGAATGGAAACTGGACATTTTTCTATGAGGGACTTGCTGACTGGTCACTGTTGACTGTGGCAATGAGAACAGGCTTTAAATGATCATTTAAGGTTGGGATTACAGTAGCTATAGAAACAAACAGAAAACTGAGCAGAGATGAACCTTGAAAGCAAGGGATGCTGCCATGGCAACTCAGTGTAGTCTGTGAGGTAAATGTCAAGGGACCTTCCTAAGAAGCAGATACAGCACAGCAGAGATTTACTTGGGAGGAAAACTGCTTCTCAACATGCTCTTCTCTTACCCTGGGAGTGGCAGAATAGCCTTCAAGGATCACATCAATTGTCTGGCCTGGGTACAACTCCATCCTGACAGGGTGAAGCTGAAACACTGGGCTCTCTGTATCTGTGGGTTCCTGGGAGGCCTGGGACTGGCGATGGCCGCTTGTAGGTCCCTTCTTCACTGCTTCCTTCTTACTTCTTTGCTTTTCATTGGGGTGGAAATCTTCATTCATCCAGAACAGTTGCTGGACCCGACGTCCTTTGTTGGTCAGTTTGAAGCGGTAATAGTGCGTATCCAGGCTGGAGAAGAAGGGCAGGCATTGACAGGCTCAGAGTAGGACTGTTGGGTTCGATTCTACACCCTTGTAACTTATTCCTTTGGAAGTACCACAGAATGAGCACCAAGACACTCCTCTAAAAAATTCATGGAGTCTAGGTCACAATGCTGCTAAGAACTAGTAGTGTGATTCAAGAGCTCCCAGAGTTGAGTCATGAACTGGGTTGAGTATGGAATTTTATCCCAGAATCGCTGGTAGATAAGGGCTTTGGGAAAGTGGCCCATGCATACTTTGTCTTCCCCAGCAGGTCAGGCCCACATAGGATTCATGGACAGAGTTAACACTCTCCTTCATGAGAGGTGGTTCTGAGGTAAGGAAAGGAAAGCATAATACTAGCTGAAGGAGAAACCCACGTTGAATCCATTTCTCCTGACTGGGATGTGTCTGCTGGTGGTGGGTTTCCTTTGGAGTTCAATGTGAACAACACAAACCTATTAAGCCTTGGCAGGACAGAGGGGCTGGACTGAAGGAGACCAGAACACCAACTAGATTAGACACTTTCCTCAGATTCCCCCGCCCCCTCGTTTCTTCATGCTTTCAAGTTGTAACTGTTTCATTTGCTAATCCATTCCTTCTCTATTTATTAAAGACCTCCTTATTTGCCTAGCTCTTTGTGAAGGAGATGGTATTTCTAAGGTAGATCGAAATAAGTTAGAACACACACACACACACACACACACACACACACACACACACACGCGCGCGCGCAACCCCCTCCCCATTTATAGGCTTAATCAATATATTTTTCTTCAAGGAAAAAAAGCTCATCTCTGGACAGGCAAGGTGCTGCATGTCTGTAATACCAGCACTTGGGAGGCTGAGGCAACAGGATCACCATAAATTCAAGTTAGTCTGGTCTACATAGGGAGTCCGAGGTTAACCTAGGTTGCATAGTGAGATCCTTTCTGAAAAACAGCAGCAGTCGCAGCAGCAGCAGAAACAACACAACACAAACATCCCAACTCATCTTCAACAGTTTATTTTTCTTGTAAGAACTTATTAAAAAAATAAACATATACAGTATGAATAAACTAGGTATAGCTATTGTTACGTATTTACAGTGTGATTTTAATAATCACAGAAACCCATCCATCAGAGTCATTTAACTTCCATTTTAAGAAGGGAGAAAAGCTCTAAATATCTAAGAGATTTGACCCAAAATACGCGATCAGAAGAAGTGGCATATGGGTATTCCTTTAGTTCAGGTTTGGCTAACTGCCTCTGTAAAGAGATGAAGGATAACACCATAGACTTTTAGGTCACATGACTCAGGCATAACTACCTGACTCTCCTTCTTAGTGTGAAAGTAGCCCAATGTACTGGCTGCATGCCAACAGAACCTTCTTCATAGAAACAGGCAGTGGGCGGTGATATACCCATCATGGCTTTTGCTCATTCTTTTGGTTACTGTTGGCATTGTGATTATATGTTAATAAGGAAGAATAACAGGGTTTAGACAGAGGGGAAACTAATAGCTAACTACAGTTTGTTTATATATTCATAAAACCTGTTAGCTAGCCCTCAAATTTCCAGGTAAGGGCTAGCATATCCTTTGGGGAACAATATTTGACATTATTTATAGATTTTGAATAATCCCAAACAATTAAATACAGTGTGCAGAATATTGTTTTCTATAATTAGGTTTGTGTGCACTTAAGAAGTTTAAATGGGCAGGGTGGTGATGATGGTGCATATACCTTTAATCCCAGTACTCAGGAGGCAGAGGCAGGTGTATCTCTGTGAGTTTGAGGCCAGCCTGGTCTACAGAGCTACTTCCAGGATAGTCAAGGTTATAAAGAGAAAACCTGTCTTGAAACAACAACAAAACCAACCAAACAACCAGAAAACAAAAAAATAAAACAAGGGCCTGGAGGAATGGCTCAGAGGTTAAGGGCACTGGCTGCTCTTCCAGAGGCCATGAGTTCAATTCCCAGCAAACCATATGGTGACTCACAACCATCTATAATGAGATCTGCAGGCTTACAGGAAGAACACTGTATAAATAAATAAATAAATAAATAAATACTAAATTAAATAAATCTTTAAAATTATTTTAAAAATCCCTCAAAACCAAACAAACAAAAAACCCAACCAAACAAACAAAAAAAACCACAAGAAGAAGAAGAAGAAGAAGAAGAAGAAGAAGAAGAAGAAGAAGAAGAAGAAGAAGAAGAAGAAGAAGAAGTTTAAGTAGCAGTATTAGCACACAGTGACAAATGTCTTTCCTTACAGTCAAAAGATAAAGCAGAGAGGAGGGTTTTGATATTTACCTGACTCAAAAAAATGTACAACTGGACATGTGTAAAACATGCAGTTCAACTCCTTGGGCTGTCACTTTGCTATTGCTTGTGGTATTTTTCAGTTAAGAACCAGGGGGTGGATGGGATTGTGGGAAGGACTTCTCAGAACATAAGGCATGTGAGCTGGGTTCAGGGATTGTTAAATCAGGTTAGAGGGGCAGCCATGAGGTGTCTTTCTAGTACTGCACCTGAGAAGAACAAATCAGCCAGATCCTGGGAGTCAACTACTGATAACTACACAATGCCCCTGTGGAACCAGGGGTCTCTGGTCTACTGCCTCTTATTGAAATATTCAGAGCCTCCAGCTTTCCCTGGGAAGCCAGGGAAAACAATTGCAGCTCAATCATTGGTACTATGATGTGGAAGCAAATAGATGAAATATGATCCACAGAAGTCACTGGCTTTGCAATGCCTTATGCATTTGTAATGGCTTACCTTTCTAGGTGAACTCTACTTGGGTAACACTAAGCTGTGTCAGTGTTTTCTACATTTGTGGAGAGGGATGAGAAGTGTACTAAAATTGGAGAGGAAATTATGCAGAAATACTGAATCCATCATAAAGTAGTTACCACCCCTTTGCCCAGAGTAGGAGGGCCTAGCTTGGAGAATGTAAGCAGGCTTTCCAGTTACTATCAACTGTCAACCTTACACAGCCTAAAATCATATGAAAAAAAACTCACCAGAGTCTCAGTTAAGAAATCACCTTTTTCAGGTTGGTCTGTGGGCATGTCTCTAGGGGATAGCCTTGATTAGTAATGCATGGTAGAGGGTCCAGGTCGCTGTGGGTGTTACTGTTCTCTAGGCAGATGGTTCTGAGCTGTATAAGGAAACTTGCTGAGCAAGAGTCTGACGGTGAGCCAACAAGCAGAATTCCTCCACGTCCCTGCCTTTAAGCTCCTGTTTTGAGTCCTGACTTCTCTCAGGTGATGCACTGTGATAGGGAAATGCCAGATGAAATAACCCCTCCCCCAGGTTGTTTTTGGTCAGTGTTTTATCACAGCAACAGAAAGGAAACTAGAGCACAGGGCGATGACTTGGAAATGTCTTCTTGTAACGAATGTAACCAAGCTGTGACTAGAAAATGTCCAGTGTACTCATCAAGAAAGGAGACAGTGAGGGCGGGACAGGAGACGATGGGGAGCTAGTACTACTTAGTTAAGACTGTGACATATGTAATTATACAATTGCTCCATGGTATTTCCTTACCTAAAATGTGCTCCCAGGTTGAGTTCTGGAGCAAAGGGCTTGTCTGACACGATGGTAGAACCAATCCCTGTAGCCTGGATAGGGATCCGATAGGTGTTGCTGTGCTCAACCTCCAGAATGACTGTGTCTTTGAATGTCACTATGTCGTTCAGATTGGCAGTCAGGGTCAGCGGAATGTCATCTTCTGCAGGAACCATGCCCTTACTGGGTTTAACCGTCCAAAGGGATTTTTTGTTTGCCTGCAACACAAGACTACAAGTTAACTGGGTAGGCGTTCTTGGCTCTTCATCTTGAGTATGTCAAAGCCTTCTGCTTCAAATGGCCCACACCACAGAATTCAAGTTCAAAGACAAACATCATCATTCTATTTCTTTTAGAATCAAAGAAGCTGGATGTTCGGTGACTTCCCGAGTCTGAAGAGCAAGGCCACCCACCCTTCAGCTTTGGAATGCTCTGTGAAGACTCATTGCGTCTCTTCTCCATGCTAACAACCTAGGTCTCTAACAAACTTCTACTAAATATGTGCTCTAACCTCACAATTCTGAGATGGCAACGGAAGGGTCAGCACTCCTTCTGGAATTTTCAGAGAAGTACTTCTCAGAGGAGAAGTTTGTAGAATTAGAGTAAAGATGCGTACCTTTTCATAAACATGATAGGAAGTCATCCTGGCTTTTACTGTGTTCTTATAATAATTAAAATAATTCCATGCTTATTCTGAAATCCATTACAAGGCTGACTCTGAGTTCGAAGTGACTCCTATCAGTTTATTAACTGCCTAGATATCCACAGCACACCACTTTTCCTTCCCCAAAGTCTTTGCCAAAGCCAGTGCCCGCTAACACCTATTCTGACCATCGAACAGAAAATGGCCAACCCATCTTAACATTCCTGGTCACATTCACCTTGCTCTAGGTTTTCCTTCCTTAGCACTCATGGTGTTCTAGCACAGTATATGGCTTATTTATCATGTTTATTGTCTTGCCCCCTGCAGTGGGATGTAAACTCAACATAGAAGGGGGTTTGTCATTCGTTTGTGTGTTTGGTGGTTTTTTCCACAAATATCCCAAATATTTATAGTAAGGTATAGTACATAGCTATAGTACATATACAGCTACTTAATAAATATCTAACAAATGAGGCCAGGTGTGGTGGTACATGCCTATAATCTCAGCACTTGGGAGTGGGAGGCAGAGGGATCCCAAGTTCAAGGCCAGCTTGGGCTGCATAGCAAGATCCTGTCTCAATAAGTAAAACACAAGTTGATAAATGAGTATACCAATCTATTATTCAAACTCTTTTTGATGTTAGCATATTCACTTCTTATATATGGTAATTTATTTACTTCAGGTTGTAACTCAAATTATTAGACATTTATTCCTTATATTGGGTAAAGATTATGACTCGTTTTGACCCACTATACATTGCTTTTGGTCCTTCCTTGGCATTACACAGAGTAAATAGAAGGCACCACTTATACTTGATAGTCCTTCAAATCCTGCCTCCCACATTTAGAGGAAAACCTCAGATGTCAAAGTGAGGTTAAGATGTCAATTATGAAAATGACTCATGCTGTAAATATTAATCAAAATACGAGTTCTGCTTCTTTGATGGTAATCTATTTTCTACTTTTAGACTTTGCCCTTGTCTTTGAAAGCCTATAGCACATTCTGCTTGGAATTTGATCTCTTTATGTTTTTTTTAGTTTTGGATAATTATCAATCATTGTCTGTTTAAATATTTCACCTCATTCTTTATCCATACCATTTCAGAACTTCCTAATATCATCTCTCTTGTAGTTTGTCCTGGCATGTCCCCTGGAGGCTCGTGGGTTGAAGACTTGACACCCAGTTGGTGGCGCTGTTGGGAAGCAGTGAAAACCTAGGAGGCGGGGCCTAGTTAGAGGAAGTGAGGTCACGGGGCATGCCTAGGAGAGGACATTCCAACCGAGGCAACCCTTCATTGCGCTCCGCTTCCTGGCTGCCATAAAGTGAGTGGGTTTGTTTCACCAAGTGCGCTCCGCCACAGGGACAAAGGTCCAAGTGGTCATGGACCGAAATCTCTGAAACCACGACCAAAGGTAAGCCTTCCTCCACGTAAGTTGCTTTTCTTAGCTATTCTGTCGCTGAGAGGCATAGCTAACTATTAGGCCATCTCTTAGCCTTGTAACTACATTTCCTATACTTTCACTCTCCGATTTCTTTTGGGTGGTTTCTCCTCAGTTTTCTTCCAGTTCACTAATTCTCTCTTCAGCTGAGTATAGAACGCTGTTAAACAAACCTATTATGTTCAGAGTTAGTTCTGATTAGTTGGTATTTATGTCTGTATAATTCTGGTTCTGATACCCACCTGGTCAGCTACAAGTCTGATGAGCACACTGACTTTAGGACTTTCAATCAGATACAGTGCGTATAGACTCAATAGGCATGATGTTTCGCCTTTGTGGGAGATAACAAACGCCCAAAGCACACCCTCGCCCCCGAGGAGCCGATGTGAAGGGAGTCAGGAGGAGGCTGGTGACAATGTGCTTCTCCAGAGGAGGGCATGTTAGAATCCTCCGACGGTGACAAACGTGTTTTTCCTCCAAATATGAAATTAAACCTAATTAACAAGTGGTGTGTTTCTAATTGTATTACTATTGATTAAAAAGTCTAACACACACTCTCTAATTTTATGTATAGGCAATTATTTCAAAATTAATAAAAAGCATCTTCTCCGTATTCCAGTAGCTATTTCTGCTCATTTAACTCTTGATTCTATTTCAGGGAAGATATTGCTTCTGTAAAATATTTAGTTATTACCAGTAACACATTGAGAAAAGGCTATAGAAGATAAGCCATGGAGATGGTTAGAAGCTGCCAGGATAGTGTGGGCAGCTCACTAGATAAGAATGTGGTTATTTGCCTGAAAATCTTCCCACTTCCAGACTTCCCCAAGTCATGGGCTCAAGAGAAGCCCTCAAAAGCCAAGCATAGGGAGGAAAACACTCTCTGAGCTCACTGGCTTTGGAGGCTGTTTCAGTCTAAAGTCATCCTTCTTTGGATGGTCAAGTGGTTAACAGCACCTGCTGCTCTTCCAGAGGATCCAGGTTCGATTCCCAGCACCCACATGGAAATTCACAACCCTGCGTAACCCCATTACCAGGGGATCTGATGCCCTTTTCTGGCTTCCATGGGTGTGAGGCATACAGATGGTTCACCTACATACATGTAGGTGAAACATGCATACACATAAAATAAAAATAGATAAATCTAAAAAAAATCAAATCTATCCTTCTTCCATTTGATTTCCATGGTATATTTCTAGCAAAATAAAAAGGAGGGATGTAAAGATACATGCAACTGTATGAGGCTCACAGTGGTGCCCGTCAGTCAAAAATGTCCTGAGAGTCTTGTGAGGGTTTGAATGGTGCTGTTAATGACTATGATTAATGAGAGGTACAGATCTTGAATAAAAGTTAAGAGTCTGCCACCAGGCGGTGTCCCAAAGGCTGACATTCCAAATTCACTTTAGTTCCGGTGCAGACTAAGAGGCTGGATCTGGTCAGTGGACCCATTATCCACTCTTAGGATCCGACTCACAGGTATTTGTACAGGGAGAATCTAATATTTAAACCCAAATGTTCATTTCCCAATTTGAAATTGAGGACAAATCCTGTTAGACAGGCCAGAAAGCTAGTTCCATTTCCTTGTGCTTTGCAAACCTACATGGGAAGCAAGTAGATTGCATATTAAAATGTAAATGAATTAAATGAATGCCAGAAGAACATTTTTCAGATTTACAAAGTGTGCGTAATGAGGATACAGATGAATGATGCTGAGGAAAATTTACTTCAGTGTTGGCATTAATGGAAACTGTAGGAAGTCTTAGCATTCCTCATGGAGGAACATGTCTAGTGACACTGAAATAGAGGAAAACCATCCAACAGCAAGGATTGTTCTAGACATGCTAGAACCTGGAGAGAGATAGTATATTTGTCTGTATCTGAAGGACACTTGTGGGAAAAAAAGTTAAACCTTGCATGATTCGATCTGTTTTCCAAAATCTCTCTGTACCTTTATTCCTCACTCACACGTCCTTCTAGTGGAGTACTAGACTATGGAAAGGACTGTGAAGTCCTTGCTTTTCCAGAGCGGTCATATGCAGTTGTCTATAATTTTACATTTCTTAGACCGGGAGATGGCTCAGTGGGTAAAGGCTTTGCTATAAAGCACGGGGATCTGAGTTCAAGTCCCCAGGACCCATGTTGAAAGCTGGTGTGGTCACCCATGTGTGTGACCCCAGCTGTGGAGCAGGTGGAGATAGGATTTCTGGGGTCCACTGGCCACCAGCCTAGTGCTGGGTTTAAGAACAGATCCTGACTCAAGGAAAGAAGTTAGAGAGTGATAGAGTGGGGCCCCTGGTGTCATCTTGTGCCTTTATGTGATTATACGGACTTCCACACCCCCACACGTGTAATTAAGGTATTCCTTACACATTCAGCTTTTAGGGTGTACACAAACTACTATTGATAGGAGAAACAGCAAGAGTGGGAGGTCACAGAGTTATGTTCACCTTTGGACTCAGAGAAATACTTCCTAACCTGTCTTGTTAATTTATGCCCCAGAGTTGTCTTTTTTTTTAATCAGTCCTAAAGTGAACGCAGAACCTAAGATATTAGTCACAAATGTGACATCAAAATGAGTTCCAAAAGAACTGTAAATGCAAATTCAATTTTCTGTAGCCATTTAAAAAATGGATCAAGGTAGCTCAATTGCACCAGACTTCACATCCGTCTACTCTTAGGAAAATATACAGAGGCAGCTAGGAGAGGAAACAGGAAAGTGTTAGGTGAGAAGATCCTACTCTGCTGACCTCTCTGCCCAGTTTGTGGCTTTAAAGCATTCTATATAGTTTTTGTTCATTATTGAGACTTAGCTTACAATGGGGACATAAGTCAATGCCACTTAAATCAGAGAGCATGATGTCTTTCAGAGAGGGTACCGCCAAAGTCATTTTGTTCACTCTGACTCTTTGTAGTCTTCCTCTGACTAGTGGTGCAGTTCAATCCTCTATCCACAATGAAGTGAGGCTGTGGCCTGGGTGAGTGCTATTTCAGGTCATCAGTTTTTGATGGATGTATAGCGTCTCTGTTTGATTCCTGCTGACACAGGGTGGATGCTCTGGTAACAAAGACCTAAGTTGCTCTCCAGGGCTGAATCAGTGGGTTTTCTTTTTGATGAAGCTTATTAATCAATGCCTGGCATAAAACCAGACAGAAAAATACATCATAGACTCTAGGAACAAGGTACAACAAAATACCAGATGCTAAGGTCCTGGGCTGCCCTCACTGTAAGTCAGATTGCATTGCTCTGCCATGTCTGTGTGGCTTTGCTGCTTGACTTTCGGGTGTGCCCCTTTATTGTGGGAGGGCCTAGGCTGTGTGGTATGTGCCGTGGGAGGGAAAACTAGGCTAAAGAAAAGGTGGATGAATGACAAGCATGACAGTTGTGGAGACTACATCCTGACCTTTTTAAGACCACAGTACAGTAAGATGACAATGGATGGGGATAGGTTAGGAAGGAAGGCACTGAGGGAAAACCGATGTGGACATGAGTCTCCTGCATACCTGCCCTCCAGATGTTGGACTTGGGGCAAGTCACTTGTGGTTTCACGGAGATACCCTCCCCACTAAAGTCTTGGGCATTTGATCACTTGGTTCCCAGTTGTTGGCAGGATTAGGAGGTGTGGCCTAGCTGGAAGAACTATGACACTAAGGGCAGGCTTTGAGGTTTCAAAAGATTCTCTCTGCTTTTTGTTTGTTATTTGAGATGTGAGCTTGCTACCTCTACTCTGCTACCACAGACTGTTAACTCCATGGAACCGTTAGCCAAACAAACCTTTTCTTCTATAAATTGCCTTGATCATGGTGATAAAATAGCAATAGGAAAGTAAGGCATCACCCATTCATCCTTTTGATCTAATTAGCTCTGAGTACTGACTGTGCTTTCCACATGAGGTGGTAGTTAACTGCAGTCATATGTGCAGACTCTAACACATAGTTAAGTTACCATAAACCATAGCTGTTATCATTTTACTCACATTTGATCTGCTCTTATATCACACAATTATGGGCTTGATAGCATTTTGCTGAAAAAAATAGATTATGACATTGAGAAAATAAAGATGGATTCTGAGAAAGAATTTAAGATTTAATACTCTTGCCAGAAAGAAGTGGGTGGAGACTTGTGGTAGACAGAAGGTGTCCGTCTCCTGGGCGTAGGTGTCTTCTCCATTATTCAGTCAAACACTAGTGCTGATGCTCCTGGGAAGGGACTCTGCACATGTAGCTAAGGTCTTAAATCAGTTCACCTTCAGATGGGGAGATCATCTTCAGTGGGCCCAAAGGAGGCTGAACACCTCTTAGTAAGGAAATATCAAGTCCGGGAGATATCAAGTCTAAAGGAACAACCATATGATAGGGTAGCCATGGTGGCCCAGTAACAGTTGGGAGGCATCAATGCAGATAGCAAGTAAGACAGGAAATTTCAACTACAGAGCAAAAATATGCCAGTAAACTCAAGATGCTAACTGTGGGTCTTTCGCCAGACAAGCCTCCCAAGAGAAATGCAACTCAGCTAACACACTTATTTTAGTCCTTGGTGATCCTAGGAGAAGGGCACAGCCATGCCAGGCCTGGATTCTTGACCCATAGGAACAGATAACCAATTAGTATTGTTTTTAACTAGATTTATGGTAATTTAAAACCTAGCAACAGAAAATTAATACAAGCTTCCGTACATTCTCTTTCAAAGATGCTAACATGAAGCCCTCTAGAAATTTCCCATTAAAACTTCAGTTGGAACTGGAGAGATGACTCAGTGGTTACGTACTCAGTATAAGCTAAGTCTCATAGGTAAATAAATCCTATGCAAGAGGATTGGAGTTCTATTCCAAGCACCCCCACATCTGGCAGCTCCCAACCACCTATAACTCTGTGTCCACAGATCTGATACCTGCTTCTGGTCTCTGAAGGTACACCCTACCCCAGGCACATACATGCAAATAAAAATTAATCTTGAAAAGAGATAAAGAGATCATCGGTAATGGCTGTCTCTGCTTTTTCAGCACATTAGGGCTGGAAAGTCAGCCATGTCCACAGTCCATACACAACATATATAGGAAGTACATGCTTAGTGCAGGTGAACATGGCTGTGGGAAGGATGGGGGCTCTATGATCTTTTACAGCTCAGAATCCCATGTCCTCTGGTGAGTACTAATAAACCCTCCTCTCAAGGTTCCACACATCTGCTTTTGATTTGGTAATGGGCTACATCCCTCCACTTCTTATGCAGGCTCAGCTTCCATGGTAAATCAGACAGGGCCTTTTTTTTAATGTAAGTTGCTGTATCAAGTATTTAATATTTTCCATAAAAGGTAGATGCAATTGCTCCTCTTGCACATGTCACACTGACAATATGTGCTTCGACAGGCCTGCTGCTCTGCAGGGCTAATAACTATGAAGCCTGAAGAAAATAGCACTGTGCATTTGAAAACGACAATTCCTTTGCCATTTAAGCCCGTGAAAAAGAGGAAGCAGATAACAACAGGAGCCCACGTGTGGAGTGAGGAACTGCTTTAACTTCTATTATCTCAGCAGATGATCCTTTCTCTGTGGGGCAAGAACAATGAAGGCTCGCCAAACCCGTGTCCCTTCATCATCTAAGTGGCGTCTGGAGTCATATACTCCTCTCTCTTGAAGTGAGTCATTTCTCTGCTTTAAACAATTAGCTGGCAGTTAGGAGGGAAGCCCACCAGAATCCATGTTAGGATTTTCAAGGGAGGCGGTGCAGGGTCAGGACTGCAAGGGTGGGCTTTGGAGTGGCATGACTTAGGGGTCAGTCCTGGAGTCCATCGTTTGTAGCTAGATGACCTTGGGCTGATTTTCCAACCTAGGTTTCAGGTTCTCCATCTGTGAGTTGCACTTCTCTTTTTCTTTTGGAACAGGGTCTCACTCTGTAGCCAGGAATGCCCTTGAATATGTAACCCCTGGATTGCAGGTGTCTGCTGTCACATTTGGTTTGATTCCCCTCAGAGCTGTACCACTTACAAAGATGAAAAAAAGGGTGCCAAACGTCTCACACCTTGTCCATCACTCAATAAACAGTGCGCTTTATTCAGATTGCTTTCTAAAACTTCCCAGCCAGTTTTCTGTCCTCCACAATCCATGTCACTGACAGGGCTCTCTTCCCACACAGACCCGAGCCGGGTCCTCTTCTCACTCCTTAGCCCCTCCCAGACATCTGTGTATCTCCTCCAGAAAGAATACTCCAGTTCACCCCAAAGCTTTGCGCACAAGCTTCAGAGTACACAAAGTGCAAATGTTTTGTTGTATTTTGTCCTATTTGATCCATATCTGTCTTAGTCAGGGTTTCTATTGCTGTGAAAAGACACCATGATCACAGCACGGCAACTCTTATGAAGGGAAACATTTGATGGGGTGGCTTACAGTTTCAGAAGATTAGTCTATTATCCTCATGGTGGACATGGTGACATGCAGCCCCACATGGTGCTGGAGTTGAGAGTCCTTCAGTTTGATCAGCAGGCAAAAGGAAGTGAACTGAGACAGCGGGCATGGCTTGAGCACATATGAGACCTCAGCACCCATCCCCACAGTGACACACTTCCTCCAACAAGGCCATACCTACTTGAACAAAGCCACACCTCCTAATAGTGCCACTCTCTATGACCCTAATACATCCAAACTACCACAATGTCTAAGCCTTTTTTATGATTAGAAACTCATGGTTTTGGGGTGGATCTTAGTTGGACCTCAGGCCCCCTCCCAAGACAGGATCTTTCTATATAACAGTCCTGGCTGTGCTGGAGCTCTCTCTGTAGACCAGGCTGGTCTCAAACTCACAGAGTTTCACCTGTCTCTGCCTCCCGAGTGCTGGGATTAAAGGCGTGTGCCACCACTGCTTGCCAGACAGACCTCAGGTCCTTTTGAGACATCACCCAGGCCCTCTGCAAACATGGTGGTCCACATTAGGATTGGTATCCTACACATGGCCTCTGGTCTGGAGACTCGAGCTCCAGACTTACTGCCCAGGACAGAAGGTCACCTGCTCCTCCCAAATGTGCTAAACACCATTGCTGAACATAAATGGATGCCTGTTTCTGTCTTCCACTAGAGCTTTCTGACTGACAAGTTTCCTTTGACAGAACTGGTTACTTCCTCCTCTGTGCTTCAATTTTATCATCTGGCTATGTTTCTTGTAGGGTCATTTCTTCTGTGTGATTGTGAACTCTGAAGAAATGAGTCATTCTGTTTCCCCTGTGTTTCTCCCCTTTAAAGTGCCAGCAATGGGTCAGAGCTCAAAAATAATATTTACTTCATGGTCAATAAATATATGAAAAGTGTCTTGTCTCACCAGAAAGCCAAAGAAACACAGACTTAAAATGAACATTTAAAAAAATCTGCTAGATTTGGCAAAAACAAATCATTGGTAAGAGGGTAGAAGCCTCATGCTCTACATCTGGGGAGGCTCTGCATATAAGCTGGTACAAACTTTCTGAGAGATAACTCGTAAAATGCATGAAGACTTTTTGTTGCATTTAATGTCGTGTGACTCAGCAGTTGTGTTTGTGAGGATTTAGTCAAAAGAAGCAGTTAAGAAATTGATACACATCATTTATAACAGTGAAATCTGGGGACCGTCTACCGGGAGGGTAGTCATTAAGTCACCTTAATGACTGGAGTGAACCCAGTGCTGGAGTGAAGCAACCCAGTCCAATCAGTCAGTAAACAGGACCTGGGGAAGAAAACTTCTTCCCCAGTCTTGAATGAAAACAGCTGGCAACAAAAGTCATGTCAGTCCATGAGACGGGGAGGAATACATAGGCCTCACAGGAAAAACATCGGAAAGTGAACATCAAAAATTTAGCGGCGGTCATCTGCATGATGTGATGATGAGTGATTCCCCTCCCATCTTTGTCTGTTTGTTTTAGAAGGATGTTATTTGTGTAAAGCCAGAACAAAGGGAGTGTATACTCACTTTAGTGAATGAGCATTTCCTCCTAGAAGGATATTGTCATTCTTTTTTCGTCTCTTTACTTTTCAGAGCTGGAGTTTGATTCTCTCTCTCTCTCTCTCTCTCTCTCTCTCTCTCTCTCTCTCTCTCTCTCTCTCTGTCTGTCTGTCTCTCTGTCTCTGTCTCTCTCCCTCTCTCCTTCTCTTCCTCCCTCCCTCCCTTACCCCTTCCTCCCTCACATGGGAATTTTCTGACTATCATCCCCAGAGGCATCCATTGTTAGTCATTTTCTATGTATCTTTTCAGATCTGTTTTATGACTAAAAGAAAAATCCCTTTTGTTTGTATCTAAAAATTTCCTTACGTAAATGGTGGCACACTGTGTGTGTATAGTCTTTTCTGTGCCATGGAGGGCTGTTTCTGGATATATCATAGGTATACAGAGACACAACGAGTGAGGCAAATGGTTCTAGAAAAGGCACACATTGAAACATACCAGTCCTTTCAGTCTGCCTTTCCATTTTCAAAACTAACTCCAATTCTTGGCCATGACCAAACACTGCCAGTTCTTTGACCATTATCTTCCAGTCCCTGTTTTGAGATCTCCAGATAACCTGTTGGAGCTAATGTTTGGATATCAACTAGTTTATTCTTTCTCACTTTCTCCTTTCCATCCTCCCAGCAGAGATGACTTCATGGTCATTTAGACCAAATTAACACGACTCACAGTTGAGCCTTGAGCATTTATCTTGGCTACACTCTTCACTTAGGTCTTCAATCTAGCAAGCACAGGTTCATCCACAGACACATACCCATGGGCAAGGGACGGTGTTTTAAACTTTCCATACATTTTATTTCTCGGAGACAAACCCCTCCTGGAGCCACCTAGCTCACAGTCCTCTGCTGAGGGAAGTCGGGGCAAGGGTAGAAACCTCTGGCACCCAACTCTCAGCCTAGGTTGACTGGAATTTTCTTCCATTAGTGTTTATATCCATGGCCCACTATTGCTCGAAAATGTATCTCACTAGAATGTACGCCTTTTGAAAGTGGCTTTAAGCCTTCCAGCATCTCCTAGAGTCTAATGCTTGCTGTTTCTCTTGGTTTCCTTTTCCTTTTGGGCTGCCATTGGGTTGGTTGCTTCCTCACTCCCCCAGACATGATTTTGTTTATTTTGTTGGCCTTTTCTTTGTGTTCATGTGGGGAAATAGCTTGTGGTTGTAGATTGAATAGGAGAGATTTGGTTGCTGATATGAGATTCCCCATTACTCAAGCAGTAGCTCTACTTGCTTGTGGCAGAAGAAAGCTGTGGAAATTATAAGACCAACTGACTTTGTACTAGGGGAATAGGTATATGCAATTTTCATTGTTCTCAAGTAGTATGTACCAATAATCTGTTAGTAAAAGATCACACTGCTCTTTTTGAATATCCCTGTCTTCTTAAGACTCAGCAAAAGGTCTCAGAGCAAACAGACAATTAGATACAAGGAAACGGGCTAGACCCTGAGCACACACATGATCTGCATATTTTAGAGGCCCCTGAGCACACACAGGATTTGCATATATCTGGGTTCAGTTGTACAAGTGATGAAGTCCTAGAAAGAGAGTCAGGGTAAGCTTAAAGTTTCTAGATAGTTATTTGCTAATGAGTCCATTTTTCTCTGACATGAAAGGACATATTCTTACTCACCAACATTGATGCTCTAAAATATTTTATAAGATGATTTCACTATGAAAAATTTAGAAAAAAAAGGTGAAAGGTGAGTAAGCAACATTATAGCCTCTATTCTACAAAGCTCTGTATGGTGTGTGTTAGTTGATTCAAAACCTCTGCCCTTCACTTTTTCTTCTTTTTTTCTTATTAAAGAAAGACAAATGCAAGACCTTAAGATCTGGTACCAGAAAACATTTATCTTTCCACAAGCTGTTTGCCCTGGTTCCTTTTGTCTGTCAGATGGCAATAAAAGCTATCATTGGTCAAGTTCTTACTTTTTCAACAGGTACTTTCTCCGTATATTATCCTGTACAGTCTTCTAGATACCACTGCCATCACTACATCTAAAGAGGAAGAACTGAGGGCTCAAAGAGGTTAAAGGATGTACCCAGAATGTGAAGAATTAAGACTGGATTGCTCAACATGCACACGATACAGCCCATCTGTACGGCCGCTGTGCATAAAGCAACTGTGCTTGGTATGTGACCCCATCAACCCTAGATGGTGTCTTCCCTGCTAGATGTGACCTGATTTAATGTGCTATCACTCAGAGACAGGTTTCTTTTCTCTTCCAAAGCATGCAATTTAGAATGTATACAGCAACATCATTACAGCTGTTATTTTACAAAAGACACACTCCAAATGGAATCCTATGGACAATTCTGCCATGACGAACATCTGTCTGGTGTCTGTTTTCTTACTTGTGACAGAGAAGGGGAAATAAACCGATAATTTTCTTCCTGATGAAAGTCTCACTGGAGGTATGCCGAGGAAGCCATACCGCACGGTACTTGTATTTCTTCTTTTGTTTATTGTAGTCAGTTGCTCATCTCCTTGTGCTAGCGACTCGGCACTGAACTGTGGCGGTTTAGTGTCAGTGCACAGAACAAGAGAAAATGCTTTAGCTCACAAGGACAGCAAGAGCCATCTCTTAAATGTGGCATGAGTTGAGCTGCTGCTGCTGACTGTGGGGAAGAAGTTAAACATTTTCATGGAGAAGGAAAAGGGTGACTAAAAGGAGGAAAAATTGACTTCATACTCCCTCTAGATGATAGTTACTATAAGTGCATACCTGAATAATAATTAATAGAAAAAGTAATTTTCCAAAATGGATTAAAAGTCAGGACACATAGAGTGGAGATGGACAAGCATGCAAACAAAGCTATTCTTTTGGACAGCTCCCTTTCATTTCTGAATGCTCTGCTTTCATTTTAGCTTTAACTTATACTCAGACTAATCATATTTGACCAGTAGAGCTGTCATCCTAGACTCAGGGAATGTGCTGACCCAAAGTGTTACCGGATGTAGAGTCAATAGCTTTCCTGCTGTCACTGTGGTTTATATAATCAATGTGACCTGGGGGAATCTGTCTTCTGTCTTTCACTTTTAGCTTTGCCAAAATGAAAGAGGTCTCTGGTAGGGGCTAGGTAGGGGTGAGCAGCTCACTGTTCTCTGTGAAGCACAAACCTTTGCTTCTAGAACTCTCACTCTTAAGGCCACTGGCATCCTCTTGTCACTTAGTGGGTCACTTGGGGTTGTCTCAAGAGGAAACCAACTCATATTGGAATAACCATGACTTTTACATGGCAAAAAAAGATGCTCCTTTCAAAGGGTAGAATTTATTTTCTTCCCGACCCTTTTTTTCTAAGAGTTTTTTTAAAATAGATTTTTTTTTACAATTAACGTCAAGACCGACAAAACAAAATAAATATAAAACAATGCCCCCAAGCCCTCTGCTTTCTTATTTCTGCTGAAGACATAGTCTCTTATTCTCTTGTAATTGATTGTGTATTAGCACCTACAAAGGGCTAAAACAAAGTTAAGAGGACAGTTAGTCAATGGGTTGAAGCTTTAAAACATGTATCTCACTCTAACCCATCAAAAGATGCTATAAAATTTTGAAGAAAAAAAAAGAAAAGCTAAGCACAGTTGTATTCAAAACCAAGTTAAACCTCATATGAACCACACATGGAACAGAAACAATGAGGGATTTAAAGCCACAGACCTACTAGGCTTTTACTACTTAATATTAGTAGAGGCAAGTTGAGGAAGAAAACTAGAAACCAAAAGATCAGGGTTGGGATGCAGGTCAAGGTCCCTAGAGAAGGCAGCTTCCTGAAGCCACAGTCCACATTTGTTTGTGTTGTGGTCAAGTGGAGGCTGTTGGGAAGACAGAACAACTGGAACCTGATTTCCCGGTGTCCATATGGGAAGGGGGGCACAAGACCTGACTCTGGGCTGGCAATCACCATCCAGGTGAAGGCAAATGTGAGACTTGTTAGAAAGGGAGGTGTGAGCACCCAGAATGAGGCACAAACATACTCCACACCGGACTGACTCATTGTTTAAAATGCTAAACGTCTGGGAGAGCAGCTGCAGACAATCAGGCAATTAATTCACCCCTGAACAATCAGCAGTGCCAACTGAAATTGATTAGAAAGTGCACCCGAGATCCTCAGAGAGCTGTGGAATGGGATAATGCACCCAAAACAGAGCCTATGAAACAAGGGCAAGGAGACCGGAATCAAGAACAAGCATTTATAAATAACCAGCTATGAATCTTAGAAGTGAAAAGTACAGTCACCGTTTTAAATTTAAAAATGTCTAAGATGGGGACAGTTTCCACCGTCTCCTACCAAGTCCTCCACCATGATAGAGATGGGATAAGTCTTAGATTTGCCTAGATTAAAGTCAGGATTTGTAAGTTAGAGCGTACTGCTGAGGTGGTGAAGAGAAAACATGAGCAGGTAATAAAATAAGAACAGCTATGAAGGATACTACAGGAAAAATTCTGGTATACACATTTGTGTGCATATGAGTATGTATGTGTGTGTATATATATATATATATATATATAATTTGTGCATGTATTTCTGTCTATCTGTGTGTGGGTATATGTGTATATATGTCTATGTGTCTCTTTGTGTGTGTTTATGTTTGGGTCCCTGTGTGTATATGGGTTATGTGTGTGGGTATGTGAGTGTGTGTATATGCATGTATATATGTATGTCTCTGCATGTGTATGTGTGTGGGTTATGTATATAGGTATGTATGTATATTTTTTCCTTAAAGCAGAAACAGAAGAGGCAGCAAAGAAACATTTTCCAGATTTTACGTCTCAAATTTTCTGATACATTAAAAAGAAAATTTAAAAAAACAAGGATTAAAAAGATTTTAAAATCAACTAGTAAAAAAAGGACAAGCTGCCCTTGAACAAGCAATCATCCAAACTAACAGAGAAATAACCAGCAACAATTAAAGCAAGAGGTCAATATTCAGAAGAAAGGAAAGGAACAAAAGAACCTGTCGAGTGGAATTAGACACCATGGAAGAATTTAGAAAGATGTAACTTTGTGAAAAAGAAATACTAATCACGCTGGGCTTCATGGTGCACATGTATAATAGCAGCAGCTTGGGAGAATATGGTAGGAGAAGGTGGTGGAGAGGCTGCTTCGGCTAGCAAGAACTCAACCATCCTAGGCAAGAGCACGTATCTCAGGGTAAACCAAGCAAGACAAGCCAAACCCATCACCATACAGAAACAACACAAGAAGGAAGTAGGAAGTTACAGGAAATACTTTGGTATCTAGGAAGAAGGGGAAGTCAGGAAACTACTTTGGTATCTAGTGAATGGTTAATCCCTGACTGACAAAAATCAAAATTTCCAAGGTCAATAAGAGAAGGTTTGAATTCTACACATTTAAAGAATGGTGAGGTCATGAAAAGGTCAAGATGTAGTGACTGTGTAGACAGGCTTAATGGGGGAGATCCTTCTGTATATATGGGTCTCTTACTGGTTGATGACTAAAACACTGATTGGCCAGTAGCCAGGCAGGAAGCATAGGTGGGGCTACCAGACCAGGAGAAGGCAGGGTAGAGGAAGGCAGAGAGAAGCCATCAGAGAGACGCCATGCTGTCAAAGGAGTCACATGCCGGATTACAGGTAAGCCACAGCCTTGTGGCAATAGATTAATAGAAGTGGGTTAATGATTAAGACAGAGCTAGCCAAACAGTTTAATGAATAATGGAAGCCTCTGTGTGTTTATTTGGGACAAAGCAGCTGTAGGACCAGGCGGAACAGAAACTCCAGCTACACAGGGCCCTCTCCCTGTGTAATTCTTGAGGAAGTTTAAAATACTAAGTTCATTCATTAATGTTAGAGAAAGACTTGAGTTTGCTAACAAAGGCGGCCACTCAATATGGATAAACCGACAGCGCTCGAACAAGGGCAGCGAACGGGGTACAAAGAGACAGTGCTTCTGGGGGTCACACGGAGAAAGGAAACCCTAGTGCAAAGTGAGAGCGGGAGAGGAGGGGCGGCAGCCACAGCCACAGTGATTGTAAAATAGCAGTCTGGATGTCATGGGCTGTACAATGGTCTTCACGAAATGTCCATGTCTTAATCCTCGATGTCTGGAATGTTATTAAAGATCTGGAGACTATCGGTCCCCGGCTCAGTGTGATCATAAGGACCCTTTAAAAGAGGCCGGAGAAGAGAACCAGAAAGAGAAGATGCAAGGAGATCAGAGAGCAAGAGAGAGGTTGAGGGCTTTGGAGAGGGAGGGAGGGGTCAGGAGGAAGTTTTGCAGGTGACATATACTCCCCTAAAGTCTCAAAACAGAGCAGGCTTATTTAGACAAATGACCTCTGGGGCTGTTAATTAACAAAATCATTACATTAGCAACAGGGCATTAGTAGAGCTGGTTTAAATGCAGTCTGTCATTAGCTAGCTAAAAATCTAACTCAGGGCTGGAGAGATAGCTCAGTGGTTAACAGCCTTGCTGCTCTTGAGGAAAACCCAAGTTTGGTTTCCAGTACTCACACTGGGTGGCTAATAACCACCTGTAATTCCATCTTCAGGGAGTCTGAAACCTGCACACGGCACGCACAGCCCCCACCCCCCACAACTATAAAACTAAAAACGCAACCCTATACTATTTAAATTATTCTAAACAAATCACAAAAATGAAATTAAAGGAATACAAAGATATATGAGGCAGATAGCAATTAAAAATTATTCTCAGGAAAAATAGAATTTAACTCAGAAATAGTCAACAGGAATTAAAGTGAATAATATATTCTGAAAAGGAGTAGTATCCACAAATAAAATTCATGAATTTATAGACATTTATCAATTTGCTTTGAAATACATGGAGTGAAAATTGATACAAGGGCAATGACACGGAATTTTGATAAAATTCCATCAGAATTTGGGAAAATGGCAATATTGTAGGAGATATAAACAATATACTTATGAAATTGACTTGCTAATATAAACACACAGATATATGGTCTGGTAATCTATATTCTTTTTTTGGGGTCTTATGGAGTATCTATAAAAACTAATCATATGCTTTGTCTCTTAAAGATCACAGTTAGAGTATGTTTGTTCTAACTTTAATGTTAATAAAATTACTTTCAGACTTAGACTAACAAATAAAATACCGCAAATAAGAGCACGTGTGATGGTACATATACCTTGTGCTATGTAAGGAAAATGCTCATAAGCGCCAACTGCCCTAGCAGATTGAAATGGAAAATACATTAGTTCAAATGAGGGTGTTTGAAAAAGAACACGACAGTGGCAACGAACCTAGGTGGAAGGATGTAAGACTAAGAGCAGAAATTAGCAGATGAACTTTTCAGTCAACAAACGTAATAGTTTGTGGTTCCCTATTCCCAAACAGAGAGGGAGGCGTCGGAGGGGAGAAGGGGAGAAAGAATGAACGTGGATGGCACGCTCATGTCTGGGACTCTGGTGCAGCACTGTGGGGGAGGTGCTGTCTTCACAGTCTATGGCTTCTAGACTTCTGTGTTTCTAAGACTTTCTCTGTCAGTAACCTACAATAATTTTCATTTCTCATTCAAGCCATTTCTGAGCATTTTCTTCAGTCTCTTGGCAACCTACTCCAGTATCTTAACATGGCTGGGTCATGAAGAAGACAGTTACTAACCAGTGAAAGGACAACTGACTTTCTACACATAAAAATAGGTATTACTTGTGTAATTTATAAAATTTCCACTTAGATGGATTACATTTGTATATTACATAAAAGTCAACATTGTTCAGCTGTTCCCTGGAGCATTGGCCATATGAGACATGGCTGTGCTGTGGAGTCCCAAGGAAAGAAAAGGGTCTTTGAAAGAACACGAAGCCCCATTGTAGACAATGGATCGGTATACACAATGAATGTCATCTAAAAATAATTGCTGATAGATAACTGACAGCGAGATTCTGAAATACAAGTTCTGAACCTCAATGGTAGCAAAAGAAATACAACTGAAAACTATGGTGGCATACCATTTCAGGTTCATGCCGGTAAGATCTTAAGACTCAACTATTCTAAGTTTGGCATTTAGAGAGAAAGCTCAAATACTTCTGGAAGGGTGTACTAATGCAATTTCTTTGGACCCAGCAATTCTATAGACCTTGGTGTTTGTCCACTCTGCATAAACCCTAAGTCATCATTCATGTATTCAAAGTGACAAGGATTTTGTTAACTATAGAACTGCTACAATAACCCAATTGTCAACTTGTAGACAAAGAAACAATCTGAATATGCACAGGTAAGTTGAACAAACAGATATATGTGCATGAGCATGGATAACTGTTGGAACATAACACTGGGACTAAATAAGTTAGAAGGTGTCACATACAGTGACATGACTTAGGTAACATTTTAAAGTAAAAAAGCATCATATAGCATTTATAAATATTATTGTACTAATATGAAAGCATGACTGGGATACACCAAATTCATGACATTGTTGCCTTTGAGCGGAGAGGAACTAAATAACATTGTCCAGGATAATATCTATTCTCTTATTAGCATTAGACAAAAATCATTATGGCATTATGATGTCCAATGAGCAGGTAAAGTGAAGCATTATAGAATCCCATGAAAAAGGTCACAGGTCTGGGGTCAAACCACTGGGGACAGAACCAGCTTGCCACTTATTCCACAGCAACTTAACTAGTCCTTACCTCTGTGCCTGTGATAGATTTGTAGTAGATGTAACATTATCTATAGAATAGAAATCATAAGTAATAAACACTTGTCACAATGAATTTCATCTTCCTGTCACCACCATAACTGCCACACCTGTTGCTCGGTGCTGGGAATGAAGTGCAGAGACTGATATCGTAGGAATGGGACAGTTACATAAAGAAATACAAGAAGGAAAGAGGACCCTGCTGTGGCAAGGGAATGGACCATTCAGTGCCTACAGTTCTGAGATGTGAATGCCCAGATCTCCACTGCTGCATCACCGTGTGGCTCAATGAGCAGCCAACAAAAAGGAATGTCTTCTAAGAACCATGTTTGGATGAGACACCAGAATTTCCTTTCTCGGGATCCAGGAATTCTAAACATCAAACCACATGGCTTCTCACTTGGATCACAGAGGCAAGAGGCCCCTGTAAAGTTATCTCACTGCCAGCTGACTCCCAGGGTCTTACTGCTATCTGAACAGAAGGCTTTGAGCTAACTGTAGCCAAGGCCAAGTTAGAGTCAGGAGTGTGACGGAAAGGATTCCAGATGCTTCCAAGCAAATGCTAAGCAATGTCTTTGTTCTGGCTAGCCAGGGACACCCAGGAAAAGAAGGTGCATGCCCTCCAGATAAGTGCTGATGTCCTCGGGGTCCTTGGGGGTGCTCCTGGGACTGGGGTATCTATCTTCCTGACATTGTGCTGTCAGTCAACCTACATTCTGTCCAAAGAGCTTTTCCTCATGAGATTCTTTATCCTTCTAAGCCCACGGCGATTTACTCTACTCTACTTCCCTGAATAAGTCTGTTCCCTGGCTGCCCACGGGGCAGGTCGGTATTCCGGATGTTGTGGTTTGAATAATATTGAATGTCCCCCACACGCTCCTTTGTTTGTACCCTGAGCTGGTGATGTTTGGGAGGGCTATGGAAGGAGGGGTTGGAGGCTCACTGCAGGAACTTTTATAGCCCAGCTATCCAGTCCTCCACATCCTGTGTGCAACACAACACGATCACAGAGTTTCCAGCTCTGGCTGCTGTGCGTTCCCTGCCTGTCATCGTGTCTTCTCACCTTGGTGAACTCTAGCTCTCTGGAATTGCAAGCCAAAATAAAGATTGCTTTTCTCAGGGTATTTTTCATAGCAACAAGAATAAAACCAATGCAGGGTGTTCTAAGGCAATGGAAACCCATTATTTCTTGAGTTCATTATTATTATTATTATTATTATTATTTGGTTTTTAGAGACTGGGTTTCTCTGTGGCTTTGGAGGCTGTCCTGGAACTAGCTCTTGTAGACCAGGCTGGTCTCGAACTCACCGAGATCCACCTGCCTCTGCCTCCCGAGTGCTGGGATTAAAGGCGTGCGCCACCACGGCCCGGCTGAGTTCATTATTTTTTTAAACCTAGAATGAGTTAAAATTCTATAGATATACAAATGTATACACATATACCATGCATATATTCCTTCATTCCAAACTCTAAAGGTCTCAGTTTTTAATCCTTTTTAAAAATGTCTAGTATGTATTTCTGAGACATTAAATTTTTCTCTAAACTGTCATTGAACTTCCTGACATCACCATGAGGGCTGACTTTTCATTTCCCACCTTCTGACCCCTCCAGCTGTATGTTTCTTGCTAAGGGAGACTTGAATCACGGTGGTGGCCATGAAGTGTGTGTGTGGCCCTGCATGATGCAGATACCAGCAGACAGATGACAGCAGGGAGCGTCTGGAGAAGGATGACATTTGCTGACCGTCAACAGAAGAAAGAAAGTGACCCCTCCTGTCAGGACAGCCAGCAAAAAATAGATTGTGGGGTTCCTGAATGTCAGCAGGTTTGATGAAAAAGCAAGCAACTATTAGTTGAGTCTCTTTCCTAATGCTTGGCCATCTAAGACTGGGTTTGGTGTTGGTACTGAGGTTCAGGTTGAAATTTAACAAATGGCATTCCAGTTTCTCTCAATTTTCGAAATTGTCATAATTCAATTTCTGTAGCATTAATACATGTTTATCCCAAAATTCACAAAACCTCAGCTGGCAACATGAAAGGAGATAGTTTTCACCTATGGTAACTTAGTTGAGACCACTTCAGACTTGTACTAAATTCAACCAACACTGGTTTCCGGGAGTAGACGGAGGGCAAACTGACCCTGTAGTCGATCTCTTGTATCCCATGCTTGGCTCTGATGGAAGGAAATATTAGACAGGTGGGACACAGGTGTGGGACAGAAGAAGTCCTGCTTTACTTAAGCCAGTTGGGTCATTCACTATATATTCATACTAATAAAGAAAAAGATCATCTGTGTAGTTTCTGTGTGTTGAAATGTACCAAAAATTGCATAAAAGGTGAGAGACCAGGGGGCTGGAGCCACGGCTCAGCAGTTAAGAGCATGGAGGGGAGCTGAGTTCCCAGCACCCACAGTGGGTGGCTCACAACCACCTTCACTCCAGCTCCATGGGACCTGGTGTTCTCTTCTAGCTACTTTAGGCACTTGCATGTATGTACATGTATGGATGTGTGTGTGTGTGTGTGTGTGTGTGTGCACGTGCGCGTGCACCACCACCGTTACTACCAACAACAATGAAACTTTTTGGAAAGAACAGTAAAATTCAGAGAGGTTAGTGAATGGGAGGGAACGGGTGCTATAAGTGTACTGAAGCTTCCTTGGGTTGCCCGTGTCTTCCCTCTGTTGTCCTCAGGCCCTGCTGAGTCCACCCCTAGCTTCTAGTCACTGACCTCTTTCCTTTTCTAGTGTAAGCTTCATATTGGACAAGAAAGCAACATGTCCTAGGCAAAACATCATGATCTCTACAAAGTGCAACCATGAATTCATTGGGAAAATAGTAGTGAATTATTTTTTCTTGACAAGACTTTCCTCTATTGATTATTAAATAATATTCTCTAGACCAAATCCACAAGATCTTGGGGCCTAAGGTTGAAAAGAGCAATGACTGTTTATGAAAATAGTTTCCTTGACAAGGAATAAGGAAAAATGATAAAAATGAATCATCATGATGAATAAAGGCTACTAATTGGGACCAGTGTCCAATGGGCTGTTTTGAGACAGGAGAAAGTGATAATTCTTTTCAATAGTGATTGCTGTAAAATCAATAATATTTGATTCTTCACCACTATCTGAAAATGTTGACATGAAATGGCAGCTCTCATTCAGATGACAATAATTTGGAGATAGGAGGACTGCAATATTAGTTATAATTTTATGTTTAAGTATGGAAAACCAATTTTAAAAATCAATGGTACTTTTAACTATGAGGATAGAAATTCCTAAATTTGTCAAAAACAAAACAAAACCCAAACAACCTCCAATGTCTCTTTTTTAGAACAACAAAAAAATAAGTAAAAGAGCTTATAGGTGGCTAGCAGATCTGAGACAGACTCATTTAACATATTTCTTTACCTTGTTGTTTTCTTTAATTTCCGTTTTTGTCTACATTATATATCCTTATAAGATTTATTTTAATTGTGGTGTGTGTGTGTGTGTGTGTGTGTGTGTGTGTGTGTGTGTGTGTGTGTGTTCAAGAGGATGCTGAATCTCTTGGAGCCAGAATAAGCCATCCAATATGGGTACTGAATACAGCAAGGACTCCTAACTGTGGAGCCATCTCTCTACCCCTGATACATCCTTATAAATTGCATTGAAATACTCTCTGAAGGAGAGAACAAAAATAGGATAAACATATTTAAAAAATGTATACCTAAGGGGAGTCTAATGAGAAATGATTTCAGCTACAGAGACAATGGTCTTTGGAGGGCTTGGAGCTGGGTTTGGGTGCTCAGCTAAAGCTGATCGCCTCTGAAACATCTTCCCACATGGGATTATATGAAATGTATCTGCTTGCTTACCAGATATGCATATTGTGCTTCTTGAGTAACAAAAGGATTATAATAAAGAGAATTAAGGATGGGAATGACATGGTTTCATACTGCTTAGCCACACAAAGCTCTGCTTCTGGCACTCATGTTTAAACACATGTTGCAAAAACAGGGACACTGGACATAAGCCAAAACTGTGACAGCCCAGGACTTACTCACCATTCGAGCCCGAAATACTGCAGGGATGAAGGACTGGTTAGATAGCTGGAGAATTCTTGATGTGTCCTTCAGGACATAGATATTGCCAAAATCAACTTGAGTGGGATGTATGAAGATAACCGGGCCTTCTCCAATACTCTGTATGTGGCATGCCTGAGTTCCATAAGAGAAAGAACACAAGCACAGGTGAAATGGCCGCACTGAAGAGGGATGAGAACAAAGGCTTCTAGTCTCCTCTAACAAAACAGAGGAGGCATGAAGGGTGCTGATGCGAGGTGACATCCCTTCCCATTGGTTCTCTGTGGTTAGAGGGACATAGAACTGAGCATGTGTAGTCAGACATGTTGGTCTAGCCTGGAATGCCTTCCTGGGATGGTCAGCTTCCCTGCACCAGCCCAGGGTTACATGGTAGAGAAAATCAGACTCTTGGGGCCGTATGTCCCACTCAGCCCTTCAGCCTCAAGAACATGTAACACGAGGTGAAGAGTCAGTGCTCTGAGTTGGATGTGTCTGCATTTGATGCCCAGTTCTGTCTTTCTGATAACCGTTGACAGGCAGAGCTATGCACACATCTGTGCAGGCTGGTGGTTGATATCCACACTTTGAACTATGTGGCCTCTTGTCTTTCCTAGAGCACTAGCCTTTTCACCAGGTACATCTGTGCAGGGGCTGGAGAGTGGTCACAGGGAGCCATGGGGGCGGGGGTTGCTGGCCTGCTGTTGATCACCTATAGCATCTTATACAGAAGCGGTCAAAGAAAACCTTAGCTCATTGTGCTGTCTAGGCAGCAAGAGTCAGCTCAAAGGATATCACCCAGCTTCCAAGTAAACTGAATGCCCAGGGAAGCGCTCTCCCGCAAGACTCCAGATTTATCAGTTCAGCCCAAGCAGCAGTGTTCAGTGTTTCTCTCCTACCTTGCTCAGAGACTCTTAACAGTTCTGGTACGAAATGTGGTGCTGGCTAATGTAGTTTCTCTATAGGAAAAGATCTGGGCAGCCAGGAGTAAAACTGATCTTTCATCCTATAGGTAATTGAATGATGGTTAAACTTGGCTTTGCTTTGGGAACAACTGAGGAGCTTGTTAAACATACAGATATGTTGATCAAGGAGAGGCACTAACGTGTGTGTGTGTGTGTGTGTGTGTGTGTGTGTGTGTGTGAAATGTTGGTACTCCCGTTAGGCTTACGACTTTTGGGTGTGTATCTGCATATAGATTTCCTAAGTAATGCCACACATGTGTTTTACTACTGTAGAATGAAAACAAAGCCCTGTAACTATAGAAACCAGAGGATATGCAATGATGACATGTCTTCAATGAAAAAGATAAAAACTCTGTGGTAGGGAGCATGTGACTTCAATTGTGATTCTGAAAACTGACTCACCAGAGGGTTGTCTTGGCTCCCGAAGACTGAGATGTAAATCGTGGATCTATGTTCACCTGTGGCCTGGGTCTCCAAGGTTAGTGGTATGTTCACGGTGCTCTGCGGGGAGATGACCCCACAGGGGGAGGGGCTGGAAAGCAGTACAGCAGGTGGATTCTCATACAGCTACAGAGAGACAAACCAGGGGATAAGCAAGCCATGTTCCGAGGAGAACAAACGCTATATTGGCTTATTTTGAAACTGTCATTCTGCATCCATGGAGAGTCATTAGGGAGGACCAATGCATCATTTAGAGTAGTCTATGGGATGAAGACCCTGATTCAGCCAAAAGGACATGAGGCTAAATGGAATGTATATGAGGAAAAAACTCCTAAGTTGTCAGCACAGTGAGAAGCAGAAATGAGCACAAGAGGCATTCAGGACAACAGCCTTTCATGGCCAAGGCTTACAGCTGGGTCCCTTGTGCCTTCATGCTTCATTTCCTGATGCCTTAGACCTTTGCACCCCATTAATGGAGGCCATGCCAACCGCGATTTCTGGGCACATGGTCCTCGTCCCTCCTGCCACCATTTGCTCTTGTGATCTCCTTGACCTGCCCCAGGTGCTTTGTCTGGGATTTACTCGTTACCCTACACCCAAAATCTGTAGAGGTGGGGCCTCGCTCTGAGAGCCTCCAGTGAAGTCCTTTTCTATGGCACAGGAACCACTTGTGTGTTTATCTTCCCTATGGGCTGCATGTATTTTGGAACTTGGCTTCTCCCTTTTCACAAGCCCCGTTTCTGGCCCAAAGCTTAGCCTGTAGGTCTGGGTGATCCTGACAAGCTTCCTGAGGGTCTTAGCTCTCAGGAGAGAAGCTCAGCATGCAGCTTCCACCCTTCTGAGCACCCCGACCCTTTATGCATCTGATCTGGCCTAACATAGCTTAATGTTAACACTCTATCTTTGTGTTTCATTCACTGGCTGAGTCTCTGGGGCCTGGGACAAGAGGGAAAACGTCTGTAATACCGATCTTTATTCAAATTTTGATACTTTGTCTGCTATAGTTTTTAAAAATTATTTTAATATTTAGAACATGTGGTAAAAAAGCATTAAGTATCTTGAAGACTGAGTAAGCTTCACCTTCGATTTTGCACCCAAGGCAGGCCCTACCTGCTTCCCAGCTCCCCTGTGTTGAAAGTGCTCCCCTTGACCCTGGACACAGGCTCTAGTCTCAGTCCTTGAGATGACTACAGACAACATAGGAATCTCCTCTGCTGCTGGGTCTCTGTTGTATGTGTCCTATAGCTTGGTCCCTGGTTTCTGTTTGTCTCAGTGTAGCTCACAAAATTATTCCAAGTTCCTCTCCTACATAATAGTCCTTTGGCTAGTGGGAGGTAGTCATCTTGTTCTGGCCAAGCCTCTTTTATTCAGTTTAACCGTGTGAGTTGGCTCTTCTCATGACTTAGATTTGCAGATGACATGGGCCACATTCTGGTTACTGTAAACATGATGTTTTCAGTAAAAAAAGATGACAGCAGCTACAGAAAAAACTCTGGTCATGTTTTGACCAGTGGCTACCATCTTTCTTTAGCTGTATTTCTCAGATGCAGCCCAAATCTTTATTGATTCTGCGGCCCCCACAAAACACTTAACTTGAACTTGGAGCCAAACAAAGCTCAGTAGTGGTTTGAATGAGAAATGCTCCTCCCAGGATCAGGTATTTGAACAGTATGGTCCCTAGTTGGTGGTGCTATTTTAGGGTGAGGAGCCTTGCTTGAGGAGGTACACTATTGGGGTTTGTAGCCTCTCTCTACTACAGCCCACTCTCTCTGATCCCTGTGTCTTAAATGTTCTCAACCAACTTTTGCTCCAGCTGCCTGCTGCTAGGCCTCCCTGCCATGATGAACTCTTACCCTCTGGAACCATAGCCAGAATAAACCATTTCTTTCATAAGCTGTTCTTTGTCGTGGTGTTTTGTCATAGCAACAGAAAAGCAACTAAGAAAACATCCCAATTACCTGCCCCCCAAGAATTTATATTGTAGTCTATATGCAAAGAGCTAAGATTTAAGTACAAATACATTCTAGGTAAACTGTATGCCACTGGACCATTGGTGAGCATCCTTTAGTCTGTGTAAGTCTTTCTGAATTTTCTGCACAAGTGACCTGTTTGGTCCCCCATGCAACCAGGTATAGCGGTGTGTGGAAGGATATAGTTCCTAGGCATTAAGACACAGTCTCTCTTCCTGTGTAATCCCTAACTTTCTGGTCCAAAAGGCTGGCTAATAAACACTTCATTGCCGTATCTTGGTGATGCTATTCAGCCGTGGCCAGGAGCACAAATGACATCTCCCAGCTCATTTCCCAAGCTTGGTTAATTCGCAGACAATTATTTGCAGGTGCACTTTTCATGTTGGCTTAATTGACACTTTCCCTTCTTTATCAAGGACAATTTCCCTGGGAAATTAACCGCTGTTTTCACCTGCAGCTGCTCATTCACACAGACAGCCATCCAGCTGTGGCTTCCTAACCCAACACCCAACTCATCTGAGGGTTAAAAACCAGAAGCACAGAAGGTCGTGTGGGCAGGACCATGGCTTTTCAGAAGGATGCCTCTTGCTCCCTGAGGGAGTCCACTGGAAGAAAGCTCAACACCAAACAAGGAGGAAGTAACTCACCTGGGGCAAGACCTTATAGCATCCGGGAAGGTCATCGTGATTGACAAGCTGGATGGTCTTCTCATATGGGTACTTCAGGAAGCAGCGTCCAAAGTTCACCTCTGTGGTAACCAATTGGAGGGTAGGCACGACACACCTGCTCAAAGGAGCCCATTAAACAATTCAAAATGGAACGCTTTTTTACATCCCGAAAGGCAAGAGTCCTAAGCTAAATGCATCTGTCACTGTCACATAGCAACTTTTGTCTAATGACTGTAGGATCCACCTGATCATTTCAGTTCTTCTGTCCTACTCTCTCCCTTTTAACCCCCACTAACCACTAGTTAACCAGAAAAGAATTAGCGGTAGACCTCCTTACATAGCCGCCTTTGCTGGGCAGTGACACCCCCCCATTGATTTTTCAGTGTGTCCCTCTTTTGTGAAGGGTCCCATTGCCAAGTTCATTAGAGCAGTAGGTCTGAGTCTGGGTCAAGTAGGGCCCGTGCCAACTACATGGGGTCTTAACTAGCTGTGACACTTTGCACAGGTCAGAAAGCCTCCAAGGACTAACAAAGCTTGAATCATCTAAACAACTGTAGCAAGTCCAACTCCTGTGCTCCTGCAGCTCAGCCCGGGGCTGGAGCTACATCAGTACTTCTTCATGCAGCCCTGTGCTGCTGCTGTTCTATCGCTCAGTGACGGGTTTTCTTTCATGTCTATAGCTCAGTGTCTAACCTGGCCCTAGGTCACTGTCTGACACACAGAACAAAGCTGAAGAGGACTGGTGGTTAAGTTACGTGGAGCCCAGTTTAACGCTGACGGTACAAAGTCCAGCCTGGGTTACTTGGAGCCAGCGGCTTTCTGTCGCACATCTCAGTCTCCTAGGGGTTAAATGAAATTATCTGGAGACTGGATGGGATTATTTAGTGGGGCTGTTACTCTTAGGGGTGTGTCTGTGTGGAGGAACCAGGGGAGCAGAAGTGCACAGCAGAGGGGAATGAATCTGGAGTGAGGGCATGGCAAGCGTCACTGATGGTTCTTTCAGGGGATGCCCTGGGGTACAAGTTCTAAGAGAAGCTCTTCTGTTGAGAGTCATCAAGCGGTTCCCACAGATGGCATGGGAAATGACAACATGAAGGTACCTCTCTTTAACCCAATGCCTGTGTCTGAGCAGGGATCCGTGCTCATTTTTAGCTAGTATGGAAGTTGTCAGTTGACCCAGTGACTTTCTCAAAGCTAATCCTTTGCTTTCTGAGCTAGTGTGGCTGAGAGGGTTTATGATATTTTACGTGGGTCACAGAGAACCTTAGCAGGAAACTCATAGTCCCTTTAGGCATTATTTTTTACAGTTCAGAACAGCTGCAGGGAAAGGAGGCTGAAAGGTATCAGAAACAGCCAGCACAGAAGCCAAATGCAAGATTAGACCCAAGGCAGAGGCAAATCTCAGAGTGGCGCACTGTACCAAAGAGCTTTTCCTGTTTCAGTGAAACAAACCAGCAAACAAATGAATTGGATCGTAATGACCTTTAAGTAGACTGAGGCAGTTCCTTCTGGGTTGATAATTGCCTCTGTTCAGGCTTCAGACACACACAGGGAGACCAGTTATCATCTCCCTAGCACTCATGCCCGCATCTTCTTTAAGGCTCACAAGACCTATACCCCAGATACGGACACGCTAGCTCTCCTGTGTCATTTCTCTCTGTCCACAGCGTCTGCTTCCACACAGTCCCAAAGCCTATTTGGGAAGAGTGAAGCCTCATTTCAATCTGACTTCAGAGATCCTTACCAACTCACTGAAAGAGAGAGGGACGCTGGGTGCCTGGGAGACAGGAGCTGGGAATAAAGGGTTTGCTGTGCAAACATGAGAAGCTGAGTTAGGAGACCCCCACCCCCACCCCCACTCATAAAAGCACAGAGTGGATCCAGAATATACCTGCTAAACCCTTTCAGGTATATACCTTGAAAGACCCCCCCCCCTCTCTCTCTCACACACACACACACAGCCTTTTGGTCCTTAGTTTCTCCACCAAACATCCTTTACAAGCAGTCTCCTCTTTCAAGCTTTGTCTTTTGCACCCCAGATTCCATCTCCCATCCCAGGAAGGCAAGAAGAATCCAGCAAGCGTTGCTTAGCAGGCCAGCTGCCCTGTGGGAGGCAGCCGGACACTGGGCACAGGAGGGTGGGGTAGTGTCAGAGAGGAGCGGGCCAGGCTACCTGGCTGTAATCAGGAGTGCCAGCACTTCTTCTCCGATGCCCTCCACATCGACCACGAGCGCCAGCTCGTATTTCTGCACAGTGTTGGAGCACAAGGTCACCTGGGAAGAAGGAGGCGACAAGGCCGTTTTCAGAAAGGCCAGCTCTTTGCATGGGGAAGCCGGGAACGAGGGGACGGCCCTGAGTCAGTCACTTTCTAAGTGCTTCACTAGAGGGAGGAATGGTGTTTTACACCCAACCAGCTACATCTTGGGGTCCAGCACAGTGATGTTTTCAAAGGCTGGGTTAGAAACCCAATGCTACTGGCACAAAAGGCTGCTTCATTTCTGAGGTGATTTTTATCATGGGGGTTACACACCCACACAAAGGGGAAAATGACCACAGATGGTGAGAAATAACAAACTGACTTTAATTATTGCAGTTTACATTGTTCCTTATGCTACAGGCGGCTATCTAGAATGACAACACTTCAATATAACCGAGTAAACAGTTTAGTGAAGTTTCTCTTACATCAAAGGGAAATGAAAATAATTGTGTACACTTTAGAAATTGGCTGGGGCCATCAGTTTTTTCAAACTGAAGCTTCGCCTCCTCTTTCCGTTTTCATTATTAGAGCAGAAAACAGTAAGGTCTGAGCTGGGTCCACCTGAGGACAACATTCTAGTCTGTGTTTGTATTTACTGCTGCAGAACTTGTGTTGAGGTCTCTGAAAGCCTTGTTACAGCTTTTAATTGCTTCAAAATGATTTCTGCTGGAAGGGATATTTGTTAGTCGAGAGAACAGCTTCTGGCATGGGCTAAGGGTTTGCTGTCTATAAATTATGTATCAGGTACTAATTAAAATCTTTTTGGTTGCAGAGGGAATTGCTGCATGCAAATTTGAGTCCACACAGACCTGGCTGAAGTGCAGATCAGAAGGGAGAGATGAAGCACGGAGATTTTTTTTTTGCCAAACATACAGGAAATATAAAAAGAAGGAAGGCATTGATTTGAAAAGAAAATTTGTCAGGCTTGGAGAAAAGCAGAGGATGGCAGCATGATTGGAGCCCTTGTTATGTACTGGGATTGTGGTTTATAGGAAGGAAGCCAAGGTGTCCCAGCAGGAGACTGGTGGAGAGATGCTGTCTTCAAACTCTCCTGTGCTATCTATAGGGGCAGAAGGAAAGGTAGATAGCATGGAGGCTGAGCATCAAGTGATATCTGAGCTTCTTACCAGGAAAAGCCAGTTAGCAGTCTCAAGGGGAGGTGGTGACATCTCAAACCTCTTTACACCCCTGGAGAAGCCCATGGAAGAACTGAAAGTTCCCAGAAAAGGAGTTAAGATGAGCAGATCCCAGGCAAGATGCTGAGAAGCATCTAAAATAAATTTGGGGATGAAACAGTGGCTGGATTAAATAGTCAATGATAATATCTAAAGAATTAGCCATCTAAATTATGGAGTCTTCCTTTCCCAGAAATTATCGCTTCGGTGCATTGGTTTAGCAGCGTACCATTCTGCTAGATCCCAGGGCTAAGAGAAGCAAAAGAGGAGGGAGACGGCTAAAACCCTTCTCAGTTAACTTGGAAGTAATCCTGCTGATGGCACCATGAGGCCATCACTAAGTCCACTGCACTGACCTCATTTCAGACCAAGCCTAGGGTGAGGACTGGGCAGCCTTCGTATTCCTTTTTCCTGTAGGATCAAATACAAAACTCTAATGGAAAGACACACTTCACCTACATTTGCCAGGACCCGGGTTTAGACTGCAAACCCGAATGACCTGGCAGTCAGCTTGGCGTAGACTGGATGTTTATGGTTGTGGTGGATCTGAGTCTGAAGCCAGAGTCTGAGGTCTTCCCTTCTGTGAGGGCCAATGGGCGGGTTGTCTGTATGGAACAGTGACTGCACTAGGAATAACTAGAAGCACAGTTCCTGTGAAGGTGCTGCATCTACATTCTTATCAACCAATTGCAATGCCACTGGTCTGTGGGAACAAGGTTATTCTCAAGAGCCACTCATGCCCTTCTTTTGGCTATTAGACTATTGAAACAGTGGTTCCCGAGAAGGAATCCCCTACCCCACCAACTCTTGGAATCTCAAGTTGGAGTAGGAGAAGACTGATGCCTGGTGCTAGCCAGTGGGGAGCTTGTCTCCTGGAAAGAGATCTTACACAGCTCTGAAAATTGTTCAGAACACCTTGGAGGAGAGACCAGAGCTGAGATTGTGATGATGAGTGAGGCCATACCTAGACCAGAAAAACTCTCCTTAAACCAGATCTCATGCCAGGACCCCAAGACGATGGGGGAGTGGGTGCCACTAGGTTTCTTTGTTCCTCCTTCCATGGTGGGAATTTGTCTCTCTGCTTGGCTTACTGAGGACTGGCTTGTTGGCTCTGCCTGAGCATAGCTCTGACCTTAGCAATTCCTGTAGCACGATCAGCGTAAATTACTTTGCCCAGCCTATCTGGGTCTGGTTCCTTGGTTTCAGAGGTTTTTTCCTACAGGACCAGTTTTACAAGTGATTCCCTATTGTGGAATATTATTTTAAGATGTGTTACATTTAGGCGCACGTCTTTAATCCCAGCACTCGGGAGGCAGAGGTAGGCAGATCTCTGTGAGTTCGAGGCCAGGCTGGACCAACAGCCTCCAAAACAATACAGAGAAACCCTGTCTCGTAAAACCAAAAAAAAAAAAAAAAAAAAAGATGTGTTACATTTGTTTAAGCTGTGGAACATTTGTTTTAATGATGCAAAAATGTGTTGCATTCTTTTATGTTGCATTTGTTTAACTCTGTGAAGCTGTGTTATTTTGCCTGTCTAAAACACCTGATGGTCTAATAAAGAGCTGAATGGCCAATAGCAAGGCAGGAGAAAGGATAGGTGGGGCTGGCAGGTAGAGAGAACAAATAGGAGGAGAAATCTGGGAGGAGACGATGTAGGAATGAGAAAAGGAGAGGAGACATCAGGGCTCAGCCATCTAGCTACATAGTAAGCCATGGAGTAAGAAGTAAAGAAAGGTATACAGAAATAGGGAAAGAGAAAATCCCAGAGGCAAAAGGTAGATGGGATAATTTTAAGATAAGAAAAGCTGGTAAGAAACAAAGCTGAGGCCAGGCATTTATCAAAATATCTGTGTGCATAATATTTGGGAGCTGGGTGGTGGGCCCCCAAAGAATACAAGGTAAAAAACAACCAACAACAATTCCTTGGCACTCCCAGAAAGCCCTGGGTGTGGTCTCAGTGGCTATCTGAAAGGCGGGTGTTTGGCTGTGTGTGCTGAACCCTGTGCACTTTACCTTGATGGCAGCAAACCCCTGTGCACGTATGGTGCCGCTGCTGGGAGTGATGGTGAATTCCTTTGGTTTCGTTGTGGATATTTCTGTGTTGATCCAAGATCGTCTTTTGCTGTCGAACTCCTGAGAGTAACTTGGGATGCTTTGCATGCTATCACCATCCCCACGGACACGCAGTTTGAAGGTCATGGACACCAGAGATGTGTTATTGAGGGAACACATCAAAGTGTGGGGAAATCCTGGAAAACCAAGTATGTGGTGAGAAAGACTCCCTTATCCCAATAGCCTCCCTTGGCCAATAAATCTCCCCTAGCAATGGCCTAGCATTGCATATGTAATTCATCACTATTCTTCACTACTTCCAACTTGCCCTCAGTTTGTTTGTTTGCTGTTTATTTGTTGTGTGTTGGCATATGTAGAGGTCACAGATCACTGTTAGGTGTCTTCCTCAATCACTATCCACTTTATTTTTGATACAGAGTCTCTCTCACCAAGCCTGGAGTTTCCTGGTTTGGTTAGACTAGCTGTCCAGCAACGCTCAGGGATCTTTCTGTCTCTGCCTCGAAATGTTGGGATTATTAGCTCCACTGCATCAAGATAGTTCACAGGGGAGATCAAACTCAAGGTCCTCACAGCACTTCCTTAGCTCAGCCAAGTCCCTAGGCCCTCTTTAAAAGTCTTTTAAATGTTATGTACAAAATAGTGGGTTTCATTGTGACAACCTCATCTTCACAAATGTATGCCATTCATTCTCCTTGCTCATCTTCACTCTCTGTTATCTCCTTAAATCATCAATTCATTCGTGAATTAACTAAAGAATATCATGCATTAAGTCATGCAGGTTAAACAGGGATACAAAACAAGACCTTTCATTGTGGCTTCCACTGCTAGTTATTTTGAATTGTCTTGTAGAGTTTATTTTGCCTCTAATCTCTGCATAAAATACAGATTTTTAAAATACAGGATCATATGCACTCCTATTTTCCAGTGTGTGAAAGGAGAAGCCTATATAGTTTTGTCTGCTGCTTGATCTAGAACCTAGCCAGGAAGTGACAAAATCTGTACTTGTCCTTTCCGAGACTCGTACTCTCAGGGATGATGGTACAGTATGTAGTAATAGCCTCTCCCAGGAAAGACTTGGTGATCTGAGCTAGAGCCAGCCAGAGGCTAACACTAGTGTGCCTCTCCAGAGCTCTGTGTCAGGTTATAGCCAATCCTATTGACTTCCCCATTGGTGAGACTTGTATCCCTTTCAAAAAAGATGTAGGCCTCCTTTGCTGGGATAACAATAAATTGACTTTTGGCTGGATTCCTTGGGTAGCTGTTATGTTGCTATCACTTTTAAAGCAAGAATAACTACATGACAATTTACATGGTTGGTTTTTCTAGAAACAATATCCACTTTTCTGCCTAAAACCACTTCTATTAGGAATCCCAGAGAGACTGATGGAAAGTCACCTTCACAATCATGTAATTGCAGTACTGGACTCTACAGAGCTTGCCCCATAATGACTCTGAAAACTATACAGGGTATTATGGAAAATGGACCGGTTCTATAATTACATGATCCTCTGAATAATTGCCCATACCAATTCCCTTAGCCAGAAGCTTTTCACAGAATAAAGCCCATTATAACTAACTCAGGACAGTCCTCATACTAGTTAGTGCCTGCGTTGCCCCCCATCCTTCACAAAGCCTGCAGAGGGGATTTTGGCTTGTTAAAGACCCCAATGGGCACTGGCAAGAATACTATGCCCAGGCTTCTGGCTCTCTTATTCCATCTGCAGTCTGTTCTATCTACAGTTCCACCTGAATGAAAGTATTTTACAGATCTCAACATCTGTATTCTCTCCAGCTAGTGTCTGTAGCCAAGTCTTGGGATAATTAACAACACAGCTGGACAGATTGTTCAGGGACTCACAGAGGTGCTTATACTTTTTCCTGTACTCAGTATCGACTTGAAGGAAACCATTCTCCAAAGATTTAATTCCCCTTCAACACTGCCATTCTATCTATCCCTGAAAAACCCTTAGGAAGCTCTCTCTCTCAGGGCTAAGATGGCTCAGTGGTTAAGACTCCTGACTACTTTTGCAGAGGACCCTGGTTTGATTCCAAGCATTGGTGGCTTACAGCTGTCTGGACCTCCAGTTCCAGGGAATGTGATGCCCTCTTCTGGTCTCCATTGGTCACTGCATGCACATGGTATGCTTACAAACATGTAGGCAACACATTAAATAAAAATAAATCTGAAAAAAGATCTCTGTCTGTCTGTCCGTCCGTCTGCCTGCCTGCCTGTCTGTCTCTCTATTACTGAAACTGGGATTCAGGGCGTTGAACACATTAAGCGAGTACTCTACTGGGTGCAGAATCTTCACTATCAAGACTTTGTGAAAAAACTAGAAGCTGTGCTCACAAGACCACACAGAAGCAGCAGCAGAGTCTTCAGAAAGACTATTTGTGGGGAACATGAGTTCACTACTGAATGACAGCCCCTTCCCCCTAGAAGACACCACACTGATTCAGTAACATGCATGACCAAAAGTTAGATGACCATGGAGAGACTTTTGGGGGTTTGTGGGATATTTTAGACAAGAGGATCCTAGTGTTTCTAGTAAACTAAGAATCTGCACAAAGCAGAAGGGATCATGTGAGTAGGTCATTTTGCAAATGAGGTGACACCTCTGTTGTCAGTGGCATAAAGAATTCTGGACAGGAGATATGCAATCTAGGAAGAGTATATACACCTATATTATGTACCTTGAGCAGTGTAATGCATATGGGGGCTTCATATAATGTTTTCTGAGTAAAAATTCTCCTAACATCCAAATATAAAACAACCAAGCAACACTTTATGAATAGGTTTTTGCCGAAAGAACTATTTTCCTCCAGTAGATAGGTCCATTCCACATGAAGCAAGACAAACAGGAAACAATGAAATGGACTGGGAAGAAGCAGGGATGTGGATTTGAATGAGCAGTTCTCAATCTGGGCTTTTCTTACAACTACCTTCTAAACGTAAGGGTAAATTAATTTTAAGTCAGAGCAAATTAGCTCACTAAACATGACTTAAATTCTCTTTCTCAAGAGGAATTGGGAATAGGATTTGGTTACATAAACTTGGGCATTGGAAGAGCATAAATATTATAATTTTTTGTCATTAAGGACCAAATTTTGCCTTGCTAGCGCAATAGTCCAGTTGAAAGCAGGTCTCAAAACAAATAGCAATTCTATCAATACTGTGTGACTTTTGCAAATAATTTAAAAGTTCCAAGGCTCCAATTTTTCTTATTAAAGACAGTGACTGTACCTCTGTGAAGGACAGATAGGTTCAAGCACACCACTGCATGCCATGCACTCAGCAGAGGAAACTCACAAGAAATAAGCAACGGAGGTACCATTGCTGCTGCTGCTGTCACTTTTATCAGTGGGGAAACACACACAGGGAGAAATGTCACGGGGCAGACACTGTGTGAGACAACAGCACAAACACATGGGATATCCTTCACCTTGGAGCGGCAGAGCCCCTGGGATCAAACCAAGCCTATCCGACTTAAACTCGAGAGCATCTATAAGAAGGCTGTTGTGCAGCCAGATGGGCAAATCAGAATTCTCATTTAGATACAGCTCAGGTCTGGGAGTTTTGTACACTGATAGAGCACTTGCCTGGTATGTACAAGGCCCTGGATTTGATACTTAGCTGCAAGAAATAAAAACAGAATCACCAGCCCCACTACCACCACTTCCTCCAGAAGATAGAGAAATGATGCATACAGTTGCTGTGGATAGATAACTCTTAATGTGCAGGACCTAGTTCCTACTTTGCATATAGTTTAGAAACAGTGCCAAAATGTCCCTGCCACACAGGAAGAGAGCCTCTTGACTAGCTATTAAATGTTAAGTGTAGTGCTTTGTAAACTTTCCTTCTCCTGGCTAGAGCCCAAAAAATATTCTATCCAATTTCTAAGTTTAAAATGGAAAGCTAGGACTTGGGGGAATGACTTAGTTGATATGTTGGTTTGCATTCGACTGCTGTAACAAACACCATGACCAAAAGCAATGTGGGGAGGAAAGGGTTTATTTGGCTCACATGTCCAAGTAACAGTCTTATCATTGAGGGACAACAGGGCAGGAACTGAGTGGGAACCTGGAGGCAGATGCTGAAACAGAGACTAAGGTGGAATGCTTCTTACTGGCTTGTTCTCCATGGCCCACTCAACCTGCTCTTTTATACAACCTAGTACCATCTGCCCAAGGATGGCACCAATATGCCCTCCAATATCAATATTAACCGAAAATGCCCCACAGGCTTGCCTATAGCCAGCTTGATGAAGGAATTTTCCTAGTTGAGGTTCCCTCTTCCCAGATGACCTTAGCTTGTGTCAAGTTGACATAGAACTAGCCCGCACACTTTGCTAGCATGAGGACCTGAGTTTGAACCCTGACATTTACATACAAATACAGGTGTGGTGGCATGTGCTTGTAATTCCAGTGCTGGGGAGGGAGGGCCAGAAGGGTCCTGGGGACTCACTGATCAGAGAGTCTAGACTAACTGGTGAGCTCCGGTTCAATGAAAGACACTGTCTCAAAGGAGGTAGATGGTGTTTATTCAAGGTTATCCTCCAGATTCCACATGTACATACACACATGTGCACCCATACACACAAGTGTGCACATGCACACAAAGACGCATACACACATACACACACACACAGAAAAGAAAGAAAGTCACTCACCATAAGAAACATCACCAAAGTGCAGAGCAGGGACATTAAAATGGAATGTGGGTCCAATGACACAGCCTCTGAAAGTCAAAACACAAATTGGAGAAGTAGGGTTGAATCCAGTGAGTCAAGGTAATGATCAGAGCCAGGAAGAGAATACACACTAATAAACAAACATTGACACAAAGTCAATGGCAGGGCCTAAGGAGCCATGACATGACAAGCCATCATAGAGGTCATTACAATAATTTTTTCCAGAGTGTATGTGGTACATCTCAGTGGGCACAGCACTTGTGTGCAAGGGTTTTCATAGGAGTATGGATCCGTAGCACATGTATAAAAGTTGGGCATGTATGGTGGTCACTCGTAATACCAGCACTCAAGAGGCAGAGTCAGGGAGTGCCTGGGGCATGACGTCTAGCCAGACTAACCAGAAATGGTGAGCTTCAGGCTTAATGAAAGAGCCTGCCTTATCAAATAAAGCAGAGAGTGATTGTTGAACACACTTGATGTCACACTGGACCTCCACACGCATGTGCACACACATGTGCACATGAATACATACACAGATGCATACCACACATTCATATACAAAAAAAGTCTTCAGGTCACAAACTATAGGTTTTAGGAAATTACAGTGTGATTAGTGTATAACCTTGTTTCTACTTGTGATCAGGAAAGAGGCAGCCAGATCACCAAGATAATGCTACAAAATGTGGTTAATGGGGATGAATCATACACCCTGTAAAATAATCATGTCACCCAGAAACAAAAATTGAGAAAGATGGCTCATCTTGTACTGTTCTTGTAGAGGACTAGGATCTAGTCCCAAGCACCCTCATAGAGTGGATAACACTGCCTGTGACTCCAGATGCGGGGAATTTCATGCACATGTCCCCTGCCACACATATACATAATTAAAGATAAAATAAATACTTAAAAATGAACAAGATGAAAAATAAACAAAATGTATGTTGGAAATGGCCTCCCTGTGGGCTAGCTTCTGTAGTGTTGGAAAGTGCTATGCAGGTTACTGGGAAGGAAAAATGACAGGGATCTTACTCAGCAGTGAGCCCTGTACACTATAATACTAACCTGACAAGCAAGACGTGATCACTGGGACAATAGTAGCATGACTGCTATTGAGGTAACCAACCGCTTTGAAGTTGGACTTTTAGGCTAGTTCCATGGGGGAAAAATTCATATCTGGTACTGTAAAATTGGTAAAAATCCCATGTTTGGAGAGGTCATAGGTCTTAGGTGGGAACCAACTGCTGTTGTTTAGTTGTTTTACTGAACAGAGATGTCAAACTACCTTTTAAATATTGTACTGTTACCCATAGATTAGTGCTGTTTCCAACATTTGTCAAAGAGAATGGATAGCCTCAAGATACTACAAAACCTTGGGGAGTGGATTCTCTCCTGGGGCTTCCAAGAAGATTCATAGTTCTGCCATCACCTTATTCTTGGTTCAACTAAGACCAGTGTTGAGCTTCTAATCTACAGATTTCTAAAGTAAAAAAATTCCATGTTGTTTTAATTTACTTAATTCATGGTAATCTTTTACAATAGCCAAAGAAAGCTTAAATGATAGGTATTCTTGTTTACTGGTTAAACCAACAACAATCATTGTTCTCCATAGCCAATATTTTTAAATGTCTAGAGCAGAGGTGAGGGCTACACAAGCTCTGTAGTATGACAAAGCCTTAGGTGTTAGGGGCACACAGATGCCTGCTTTGCCACATGCAGCTCTCTGGTGCCTTAGCAACAGCGCTGGCTGCTGGAGACGTGGCTCAACTCTGCTAAGAGGCTTCTGCAAGCCTGGAGGAGTGGCCACAGCCAAGGCTCAGTGTGGAAAGTTGCAAGTCAAAAATCTGTTCTCATGACTGTTTCATGCTCATGATCAGAGATGATTTCCAAAAGCCTGCCAGGTAAGCAGCAGTGCGTTAGGATCCAGCTGAGAACAAAGCCAAAGAAGCCCATGGCTTATTACAGTTGAGTTGGAAAAGTCACTTTTGGGGGCCAAAATTTCAAGTAGATCAAGAAGTATATGTAATGAATAGGGATAAAAGGAAGTTGGAAACGAGTAGGGGAAATTGCACAAGGCTGTCATTTAATCAGTGCAGAAGTTGCAAGACCCAGAGATAAATCATATTCGATCAAAGGCTCTGGTCACCGAGAGAACTGTGACTAAATGATGCCACCTAGACTTGATGTGGTCACATGAATTCCAGTGAGATACTCTTCTGGATATTAAGAGAGCCTATGCCAAGACCCGGCCACCTAGCAATGTAACAACCTGCTAACGTGATCATTCCAAAGACTCAGATTGATTGGATTGCCATGACAAGTTAAATGAGACAGCTCAAACATCAAACTTATCTATGCAATAAATAGTTGAAACTTTATAAAATTATATATGCCAAAAGAGAGAACAGGATTGCTCATTGGGGTATGTTTTAAAACTACATTAATTTCATAACATCAGTTATTCAATCACTTAAAATACTGGGTCATGTAATTAGAAGATCACTAGAAACAGCAAATGTGTTTGTTATTGTAAGGTATATTAGCCCAAAATACGTGAATTCTGGGACAGGGCATCTGGCAATAAAAGAATAAGAAACAAAATTCTAGAATTCATACTATTAACTTCATAGGCATTTCCTGAGACACTGGGGCCTAAGAAAGTTTACCCCTCAAAGTTATAAGTGAAGTCATAATAATAATGCGGGACTGGGAAGATGATCGATTGTGTATTATTTTAATATAACTAGACATTCATTTGTGATACCAGTGGTTCATGGATTTTTCTAAATCGCTGTGCATGGTTTCAAGTGCCAGGACAGTTTTGAATACATGCACCACTGAGTTTGAGAGGAAGTGAAGCAGGGAACGGAAATCTACGCAGGTTTTGTTTTTTCTCTCTTAGTAATTGGCAATTTGTTCAGGGATAAAGCCTAAGCATCCCCTCCTCAGGTGAGTTTCCATTCTCAATGAGAGAAAGCAAAATGAACATTAAAAAGAAGGGGGTGGAGGAACATGGAAACTCGGGGGACATGGTCTAAAAGGTGCGAGTGACATGAATTTCTACTTTACGATACTGAGATGAGATCAGGAATTTTGAAAACCCACCCATGTGGCTGGAGAGATGGCTCAGTGGTTAAATGCACCCACGTTGGGCAGCTCATGACTGCCTGTATGTAACTCTAGCTTCAGAGGATCTGACACCTTCTTATGGCTTCCTCAAGCTCATACGCACAAGCACTCATACACATTATTACAAATATATACTTAGGAAACAACAGAACCCTCATTCACTATTACAGGCTCTCGGAAATTTGTTTTAAAGACCGTGTCATTGGGACATAACTTACATGCATTCACAACTCAGTCATTTAAAGTGCACAGATCAAATAGCATTTGAAAAATAACAGGAAGTGTGATAAGCACAATTATAGAACCCTTTCAGTACCTCAAAAGAAACCCACGTTCTTAGCTATCGCCCTTTATCTTGCTATCCTTAACCTATTGATTCACTTTGCTTATTTTCTACACTTCAGATAATTGGAATTATATATGTGTGCATGTGTGCATGCACGTTCATATTACCGGCTTCTTTCACTCATTGAGCTGTTTTAAGCTTCATCCACCATACTACATCATAGCATATATTCTCACTTCTTTTCTCTTTAACCCCTTTTGTGTGTGTGGTCAATAACATTTCATGAATAGGTTTATCATATATTGCTTTTCTTTGCCTACTATAAATAGTGATGTTATAAACATTCATGTACAAGTATATGTATGGGCATACACCTTCATTGTTGGGTCAATGTTCATCTACCTGAGGTAAAGACAAGACTCTTATTTACACTGGCTGCAATATCCCACATTTCCATCAGCATTCATTAGTTTTCCCATTGCTGTGACACAATATCTGAAAAAAGGCAAGTGATGCAAGGAAGGATTTACTCTGGATCACAGTTAGGGGGCACAGTCCATCACAGCAGGGGAGGCGTGGCAGCATGGGCTGAAGGCCACTGATCATATTGCACCTGCAGGCAGGAGTCCTCCCTATGTAGCCCGAGCCCCCTGCCCATGAATTGTGTTACTCACAGTTATAGTGTGTCTTCCCACCTAAATGAACACAGTCGAGAAATTTCACCACAAACAAGTCCAGAGGCTTGTCTCCTAGGTGAGTCTAGATCATCCTGTCAACACGCATACACTCAACAGTAACCGTCACGCCATCATTAATGCATGCACGCTTTGGTTCCCCCAAATTCTCACTACTGTTAACTTCCCATTTTGTTTGCTATGGTCAACCACACAACGGTGAGGTGGATTTTCTTGGTACACACTTCCCCAGTCATGCTATTGCTCATACCCATATCTTTTGGAGCCAAGTGTCTTAAAATCCTAGTGTGGTTCTAAATTTTGTTATTTGTCTTTTTACTGCATTGCAACTGTTATATATATTAGTTAGAATTCCCTTACTAGATATGTGAATTGCAAATACCATCTCCCATTTGGTTTGACAGTGTACTTTGAAGCACAAATCTTTTTTACATTTTGATGAAGTCTAATTTATTTATTGGTCTTTGCTTGCTTTGTGCTTGGGTGTCTTGTCTGAGAAACTAGTGTCTAATCCAAAGTCATTCATATTTATGTGTGCTTACTTTAAACAGTTTCATAGTGTTGCTTATTGAATTTGGGTCTCTGGTTTATATTGAGGAAATTTCTTTACATTATTAAGCTTTTGAGTTCATTTCCTTTTTAAATCATGAAAGACTGTGGATTTTAGCAAATGCCTTTTTATATTTATTGAAATAACATTTTGGATTTTTCTCTTATTTTGTTGATATTGTACATGTGGCATCATGTTATCTGGTTTTCATATGTGAGCCAACCTTGAATTTCTGGGGTAAAATCCATTTGATCCTAGTGTTTAATCCTTTTACATGTTGGTTTAGTTGGTGGTTTTTTTGTTTTGTTTTTGTTTTTGTTTTTACGAGACAGGGTTTCTCTGTATTGTTTTAGAGGCTGTCGGTCCAGCCCAGCCTCGAACTCACAGAGATCCGCCTGCCTCTGCCTCCCGAGTACTGGGATTAAAGGCGTGCACCACCACCACCTGGCTAGTTGGTGGTTTTTTTTGCTAAGGATTATTGTGTCTATAGTCATAAGGATTTCAGTTGTCTTAAACACACAAAGGATTCTATCTGTTAAGTATTTTCACTACGTCTTTGTATGGAGACATGTTGGCATGCAGGATGTTGTAGGGGGTATGATTCTTGACAAAACTTTTTGATGTCAAGAAATTGAACCAAGTCAGAAAGTTTTATTCAAAAGCTTAAAGAGCTGATGTGCTACAGATGATAAAGAAGGCTTGAGGGACCAGATGAACAGCTTACCATGAGGTGTGAATTGTTATGGATGTAATGGACTGATGTTCATGCTGTGGGAAAGTGTTCTTCCATCTTTCTAATATGGTACAGGTGCCTGAAGGACGTCAATGATGGGTCAGTGAACATATGTTATACCTTCTTGAGGAGTCTGTGCTTTCAAATATTTGGGAAACAATTCTAATTTTTAATAATTTTTGTGAAGATAAGGTCTCATATAGCCCATGTTGACCTCAAACTTGCCCCATAACTAAAGATGATCTTGAACTCCTGATTGTCCTGCCTCTACCTCCCAAGTGCTGGGATGAGAGACGTGAGCCACCATGCTTAAACTGACTTTTAATATTATGATAAACACAGATTCACTGAATGAGAAATTATAAATGTCTTGAGAGTGTTCCAGGTAAGTCTTAAGAAATTAAGAAAATCCTAATTGTGATGGGCTGAGTGGCCATGCATACACTCCATGAGGCACAGTCATTTGCTTTCCTTAATTATTAGAGACTTGTCTGTAACAACAACAACAATATCAAATGCTACTAACTGAACAGCAAATCATAGAAACTCATTCCTGTCCTTCTTGGAAGGGCGAGACTTGACAGTGGTTTCTGTTTCCCAAGGGCTTTTGCCTTCAGCTGTAGATGGCATCTTTACTTGTATCTTTTTATATTTGTATCTGTGCCCTAATCTTCACTTCTAATCCAAATCTATTGGATCAGAGTCCACTCACATGACCTCATCCTAACTAAGTTACCTACTTAAGGGTCTCCTCTCCAAGAACAGTCTCATTCTGAGGTGCTAAGACTCAACATTGTGTCTGAGGACACAATCCAGTCTGAGTTGAGTTTGATATCATGATTCTGAATGAGATCAATACATTTGGTGTGGGGGGGTACCACAATGTGTCTGTTTTCTATGCTATTCCAGGCTCCAAGGGACACATTGGTTTGTAGAAGGATGGGACCTGCTGTTATCGCTAACCATTAGAGAGACTTCCATGTACTTTTAAAAACCAGAGCCAGAGTGATGTGTTCTGAAGGTAAGATCTTTCTATTTGGTAGAAATAGTCTTTTTAAGCAGAAGACATCATTACTGTAAAATGTCTGGTGGGTTTCAAAAGGAGATATTTTTTTCAAAACCCAAGGACAAATTCTGCTGTTCATGACTATCAGTTACCACAAACAGCTGGAAAAGCCTTCAAAAACTTTTATCATGAAAGCTGTAAACATCTAGCCTTGGCTTACAGACTAATAAGCAGTCATTTTCACAGTGCTTGAGGGCATTACAAATAAAACTGTTTACAGAATTTCCATATAACAAAAACAAATGACAAAGGTTCAGAGAAACTGCAAGAATAGACAAACTGTTTTTAAGAACACAGGCTGATTCAGCTATTACTGCAATAACTCATTTTCTCCAAACAGCTTGAAACACGGGGAATAGTCTATACAATGCTATCCTGAGCATGCCAAGCTGATCTCAGGAGCTCAGAAGGGTCTGGTCTGGTTAATACTTGGATGGGAAACTGAAGATGGAGGTTTCTGTTCCACCTGGTCCTGCAGTGGCCCTGCCTCACCCCCATAAGAAAACCATAGAGTGTAACTAGAATTTAAACCTTATTTTATAGGTTACAACTTAGAGGAAAGCCAGCTATCCAGATAGCATCTGTATCGGTATCATAATGACATCCATTGTGGGAAGAAACACTGGTGGGCCTTTTAGACATCCCACTATGCTGAAGGGTTCAGTTATGGACATCCAAGATGTGACCTACTACTTTTTGAGGCTCTGGAAAGAAGAAGGGAAAACTGTCATCTGTTTCTACATTAGTTACAAATGTATAATACCTAATGGTCAGTTTCACAGGCTCCGGGGACCCATTAACATCAAACAGGAACTCTTCTTCGAAGTGCCCCAAGATGGTAGAGCTGAAGGAGATCTGGACAGCTTGGACCCCATTTGGTTCAATGATGCCTTCTTTAGGAGTGAAAACAAAGCAGGCCCCCAGGGCTGAAGTTGGAGGGATCACATTGAAGAGGGCGTCAATGCTGCCTTTGTTGGACAGGATTGCCTGCATCAATCAAAGCCAAAGGTGATCAGGTCAAGGGAACCGCAGTCAGTACTCATGTAAATATACAGATACATATATTCAACATCAGGGAAAACTTCAGGAATCGTAACCAAAGGAAACTCCCAGGAGAAATGAACTGCATAGTGTCCTGAATGATTGAAGATTGGACTACTAAGTCGCAAGGTCATTTTATGCTTTCAGTGTTCTCTTCAAAATTAAGTTAGCTGGAGCTAGAGTGATGGCTCAGAGGCTAATAGTGCATACTGCTCTTGTAGAAGATTCAAGTTCAGGTCCTAGGATCCATAGTGGGTGGCTCATGACTACCTGTAACTCCAGCTCTGATGCCCACACTCAGGCACCCCTACTCAAATGTGCATACTCCCCTCCTACATATACAAATAATTAAAAACTTTTTAAAAATCCTTAAAATTGTTAGACATCTGAATTATAGCACTAAAAGGCCAGCTATAAGCCGCTATAATTATATCTACGAATGATGATTCTTAGTCTACCTTTTAAATATTTTCTATCAAGTGACCACAGGAAGATTAGATAATCCTCTCGTGTGCATGAAGAAACCAAGGCTAAGTACAGGCTGTGAAGGAAGAAAGCAAAGCAGAGTGGACCAGCAGCAACTGCCTTAGCCCGTGCTCTACTGGAGCTTGGAGACTACTAATCAGATGTCACGAGGAGTCCAGATGATGAGGATGCTCTCTGTGGTGCTATGCGATTTCATCCTCTGGAATGTGCTCATCTCAAACACCATTGGATGAGTGGCTATCTGGGGATTCTTATGCAAGCAATCATTTACTCCAGATGCTTTATTCCTGTATGCTAATGTCTTGGCACCAGGTTAGTGCCTACATCTGATTGCCCGGTAGGTTTTGAGTGTGCATGTGAGGAGCTCATGCTTGGCATGCGGAGTCCTCCACAGCTGGCTTTTGTCTGATGCGCCCACCTCCTGCCTCACCATCTGTGTGCATGAACCTGCGCTACACTCACGCTGTTCTGTTCTTGGCTTGCAAAGACACTGTCTCCAGTCCTTGACAGTTCTGCCTTCACACCTAGAAAGGTAACTGGATTCCTCTCTTGATGCACAGGAACATCCCTTAATCCATACCCAAGACATTAGCAGTTAATCAAATCAAGTTAGTTATCTGTCCTCTTCACACTATATGGAGACTGATAATAATTCTATCTATGGACAGAGACTCTTAGAGTACCTCTTAAATATTCTCTATAAAGCAAGCAAGGAGTGGTGTGTAGCTAGTTCTTACACTTGCACAAAGAGGCTATGGCTAAGTGAAGACTGAAAAGTGTCCAAACACATCCAGAAATTTAGTAGAAAAACGTGAGACATGTTAGAGACATGCTAAGGAATGACAGAACATGCTGGAAGTTAAGGAAGGAGTGCCAGAAGAGTCAAATGAGGACAGAGGTCAGCAGAATGAGCTCTGGGAAAAGAGTTCTGGGCCTTATGGATAATGAGAGATCACCCTGACCTTGAGGAAGAGAGTGATTGTGATGGGGTGTGGTTACAGCATCCAAAGGACAAATGTCCAGGGCAGGAGAGGCACAGGAGATGTGGTTGACTAGCTTGGATACCTGCGCTGAAACAGTGGTAAAGGGTGAGGATGGGAATGGCAGGAGGATGGGGAGTATCTTGGAGGATTTGGAGTGTTTGTAGTAATGGGAATCCGGTGCCCTGCTTAGAGGAAGCCTCCGCCACTTGGCACCTATTGTTTTAGCAGGACAGTGCACTAGGTGGCCAAGGAGATCAGCTGTGACTGGAGGTCCTGGAGACTGAGCTCTGGAGCGGAGCACAGGTAAGACAGAAAGCCACGTCCTCTGCAGAGGAACACAGCCACTGCTGCCAACGATAGATAACCAATGCGCCAAAACAAAAACATAAATAAGGTTGCTTGCTGCTTGGCTCGCCTTTTCATGTTTATTTCCAACCTTCCTTGTTCTAAAGTCCCTGCTGGTCTGAACTGTGCTTCCTTCTTTTTCTCTTTTAAAGAGACCGCATAGAAAATGACTATGACTGAGGACTCAGAAGCCAAACAGCCTGGGTTTAAATCCCAGACTTGCCTTTGACTTCCTAACTAAGCAATTTTAAACAACTCCCTAATTTCTCCGTGCCTGGATTTCCCATCTGTCCCCTTAACTTTTCATATTTCCATAATGGTAAATTTCTTAATTCATATAACTGTGAAGGTAGCACTTGGCACCAGAGTTTACAAATGAAAATGATACTTGCACATCCACTGTCCAGCACTGTGGGCACAGAATTGATCTATATGTAAAGGGTAACTGACATATGCTTGTGGTACCTTGTAGGCCATTCTTTTTTTAAGTATTTTTATTTACTTTTTTGAAATTTCCATACACATATACAATATATCTTGGCTATGTCTGTGACCCTGAAGGCCACTCTCTAAGGCATTCATGAACCTTTGTTCTTTTCTCTGGACACAAATCCCCTTTTGTTTGTTGCTTTTATTGTTATTAGGTTAACATGATTCTCTTCCCCAGGTTTTCTGAACAATGACAGTTCTTTACTCTGTGTGTGTATGCATGCAAGTGTGTGCTTTCCTGTGGGTACCTGTGTGTGTGTGCAGATGCATGCGTGTCTGTGTATCTGTGCATGTGGAGGTCAGAGGTCCCATCCAGTGCCCTCCTCAATTACTTTCCACCTTATTTATTAAAACAGAGTTTCTCGCTAAACCTGGAGCTCACTGATTTTGTGAGACTAGCTGACTAGTTCAGGGATCTTCCTGTGTCCATCTGCGTCCCACCCCGGCACGAGGATTGCAGGCAAGTTCCATCATGCCCAGGTTTTTATGTGGTTTCTGGGGATATGAACTCAGGTCCTCATGCTGGCACAGGAAACACTTTACTTTCCTGGAGAGGCATCTCCCCAGTCCCAGCTCCTCTACCTTGGAGAGCATGATGTTTGGGACATGATTCTGAGGCCCTTGCACCTGAGGAAGGGCCCTTGCACCTTGGGAAAAGGGGTCACTTAGACTAGAACTTGACCTCCTCTTTGTTTTCCTCTGAATTACACTGAAGAATGCTGCATACTCTTGGGATTATAGTTCTTTCTTTATGCATCTGCTAAGCTCAGCAATGACTAAGGTCAGCAGCTAGTTATTCAAAGTTCTCAAGTAGGTGATGTAATTAGTTGAGAGATGCAACGAAGCATCAGCACTGAAGATGCCAAGAATGCAGATTCTCCCCGGAAAAATGCCTTACCAAGTCCTTCTCAACTCTGTCCAATCTGATGCCTCACCTCACTGAACACTTTGGCTGACTTGGGTTTGCTCTGCAGTTAAGATCTGGACATGCCTATGAAATTGCTAAGAAATGTATTGTTACACTCAGGGAAACCATATCCATTTTGCATTAGAACTGACTGTCTTTTCCTGATGTGGCATCTATATAGTATGATCTGTAAGGTTGTAAGGTGTAAGGAGAATGCATGTGGGATAACATCAAAGAATAAGAACCATCACATTTTTTTTTCTCTGCCCCGGGTACTCTTCTCTCAAGAGCAGAAGTTTCAGCTGTGTAGCTCTTATGTCTTAGTATCATCCAGCTGTGTGCCTGTGTGTATCCCTTTCCTGACATTAACATCTGTGTATCTTTGCTGTGCTTCATTTAGATCAGTTACCCCAGTGAGTGTGGGAATGAAGAGCATTGTCCCCCGTCATGTGAGCACTCCTCCTTGTAGGCTGGATTTACTTGGTGTGGAAATTTGGGTTGCTGAGAACCTGAAAGAATGATATGCCTGTAAGGAACCTCCTACTCACAGATAGCACAGAGGGCATCAGTGACCTGGTGCTCATGGCATTTACCAGCTGAGTAACTTGGCCAAGTTTCTTACCACCTATGGCATCCATTGTCATCTGTCTTCTTCTATACTGCCATCATGACTACATTCTCTGTTCTCCCTTGTAGACACATACAAATAATAGAATACCCTTGACAGTGTGGCATGCTACCTCCAATGCTGCCTCCTATAAAAATCTCATAGACATTCCTCAGAGCTCTTTCTCCCTCAGCTAGCATGTGACAGGGGGACTGCAATCTTGCAGGAATGTGCTAGAATGTGCTAGAAGTGAATGTTGTGAAGATGGAGGGGCCCGGGTGCCAGACTCTGTACTATAGGAGCACCTGCTGAACCTTCCCCATACTTCATCTAGCATTAACCTAACTAGAAATAAAACTTCTCTAAGCTCCATCTTACTCAGCCAGAAATGTGAGGAGCAGCTGTCCCCTGCTCTGTAGGCTTTCTGCGAGGACTAAGTGAATGAATGTGTTCAAAGGGCCAGCGCTGTCTCAGCATACACCAAGGGAATGTAGAGGAACTAACTGCATGCATCTCATGTTTGTGGTGACATAAGGACAAAAACTCTACCTTTCACAATTCTGTAAGGATGGCAAATCCCCCCCCCCACACGTACATGCCTAGAGGTACACTAAATCCCAGAACCAGACAGCTACTTATCATTTATTACAAACATTCACAATTTAGGAGTATCCTAAAACCAAGTTATGATGGCAGCATTTATACCTACATCCATGCATCCATGCATGCATGCATACGTGGTGGTGTGTAAGTACATCCTATAGAAGCTGACCCATGAAGTGGCACTGGAGTGACATTGACTCTGAAGAACCGTAAGTTCATCTTGGAAAATTCCAGTTTCTAGTTAATTGTGAAGACAGAGCACAAGTACTCTCTTAAGAAACTGAGATGGTTGGTTTTTAAAAACACAGACTGGGGAAGAGGGAACTGTGAGGAGATCCTGAAGTGTGAAAACAGCTATCCTCATTAGGGTCGAGAAAATGCACAAAGCCCACTTTGCTCTCATCTGTGGGATTTTTGTTGTCCGAGAACAAGCTAGACAGATGGGGAGGTGTATTTATGGTTTTTCCCTCTGCGGTCTACAAATCGAGAAGGATAAAGCCAATTAAATTACAGTGCCAAAGAGTTTTAGTGTTTGAAAAAATAAAAAGGATGGGAGAAGACACTCTACTTAGCATGGCTAGGAGAGAGGTTAATAAGAGACAGAAAATGTAAAAGGAAGCTGACTGTACAAAGTCTCTATCAAATAAAAAAAACACATCAAAAGAACCAGAGAAAAAAGCCAGGTACTGTTGGAAGCCTCAGGGAACATGGTAGTGCCCACCTCGTAACAGTGGGCAGCTCCAATGAAAACTTTGCCAATGTCCAGTAATTCGAAATTGAAGTGAATCTTGGGCCCCATTCCTTCTCCTCTGATTCGGAGGGGTAAGCGGATCTCTCGGCCTGTAAAATCAATTCTTTATTACCCAGATGGTACTTTATTAGCTCAAATCACCCACAACTTATTACCAATGCAAAGTGAGAGCTTCTCAAATGCTCCCCAGGACTGCCTGTATCGAGGGAACTACAATTTAACTAAGGTGGAGGTCGGCTCTTATCTTTAGGAAACAGTAATATTGCTAGGTTCTTACCTTTAACGAACAGCTTACATAGCAATTTGGGTTGACATTTTATCAGGGAAAAGACAATTATGGAAGTTAACCTCCAGGTGCAGAAAGGCAAATGCTACGTGTCCTCATCCCTGTGCAGATGCTAAAGCTGGGTCCCATTGCAGCAGAGGGTACAGGAGTGAATACCAGGGGCAGGACAGGACAGAGCAGAGTGAGGGAGCATAACGAATACATCAGATAGGATTGGGGGTATAGCTCAGTGGAAGAGTGCAAGCACCGTATGTATACATAAGACCCTCCCCGTGTTACATCTCCAGCACCAACACCACACACACACACACACACACACACACACACACACACACACACACACACACACACACGGTGTTTCATTACAATTTTAAGTAAAATATAAAAATACTAATTCCTTGGGGTTTTATCAAACTACCTTGGTGATATCTGTCCCATGTCTTTCCTTCTCCGTCTGTATTGACTGACCTCCCTCCTCCCTGGTTTTTAGCCCACTCCAGTTTTCCATTTCCCTATTCTTATCACCTGTATATTGCCATTCCCCACTCAATCCCACCCCTTGCCTCTACCCGCCTGTAGCATACTTTCTTGGTTTCTATGGTTACTCCATGCTGTGTACTCACATCTAAGGATTTAGGAACCACAAATGAGAGAGAAACATGCAGCGTTTGTCTTTCTTGGTTTGGGTTACCTTATTCAATATGATCTTTTTCTCGGTTCATCCAATCATCTATATTTCCACTTTTCTTTACTGCTGAATATTATTCCATAAGTATATGTATGACACTTTAATTATCCATTCGTCTGTTGAAGGACATTTAGGTTGTTTCAATATATTAGCTATTGTGAATAGACATTATTGAGCAAATATCTGTGAAGCAGAATGTTGACTCCTCTGGGCATATGCTGAGGAGTGATATAGGTCATATGGTAGATTTATTTTTAATCTCTGAGAATGCTCCATATTGATTTCCAGAGTGGCTGTGCCAATTTGAATTCCCACCAACATGGAATGAATGAATGAGGATTCCAACGTCTCCAACAGCATTTGTTCTTGTTTTGTTGACCCTAGCCATCTGACTGGCCTGAGATGAAGTCTCGATGTTGTTTTAATTTTAATTCCTTGATTTCTGGGGATGATGAATATTTATTGAGGTACTTCTTGGCCATTTTTTATTTCTTCATTTGAGAACTCTGTCTAGATCTCCAACCCATTTTTTAATTGGGTCATTTATTTCCTGGACTCTGTTTTCTGAGTTCTCTGTATAGTCTGGACATTAATCCTGTAAGATGTGTAGCTGGTGGAGTCTCTCCCGCTCTGGGTTTCTTCTTTACTCGACTGGTTGTTTCTCTAGTCGTACCAAAGCTGTACAGAACTGTAAGGCCCCAGTTGTCAGCAGTTGGTCTTAATTCCTGGGCCAATGGGCATACTTGCTCTGGACAATAACTTTAAATACTCAAAACTCTTTTGATGGCTTGTTAGGGTTAGTTCTTAATATTAAAATATGATCAGAACTACCAAGCAACAGTTCTTTATCTCTTTGGGCATTTTTAAAAACATTTATTTATTTATTTTACATCCTTGCTGCAGTTTCCCCTTCCTTCTCTCTTCCAAGTCCCTCTCCCATCCTCCCTTTGTTCCTTCCCCCTAATCCCTTCCTCTGTTTCTATTCAGGAAAGGGCAGGTCTCCCATGAGTATCAACAAAACACAGCATATCAAGTGGCAGTAAGACTAAGCACCTCCCCTTGTATTAAAGCTAGGCAAGGTGACCCAGTATGAGGAGTAGGCTCCCAAAAGCCAGCAAAAGAGTTAGAGACAGCCCCTGCTCCCACTATTAGGAGTCTTACAGGAGGACCAACCTACACAACTGTCCTATATATGCAGAAGGCTAAGATCAGTCCCATGTAGGCTCCCTGGTTGTCAGTTCAGTCTCTGTGAGCTCCTATGAACCCAGGTTAGTTGATTCTGTGGGTTTTCCTGTGATGTCCTTGACCCCCCTGGCTCCTACTATCCTTTCTCCCTCTCTTTAGCAGGATTTCCTGAACTCTGCCTAATGTTTGACTGAGGGTCTCTGTCTCTGTTTTTATCAGTTGCTGGATGAAGCCTCTCTGATGACAATTTGGCTGTGCACCAGTCTGTTCACAGGACGATGACCTGTTCAGGATACATATATGCAATTGCTAGGACTCTTAGTCAGGGTCATCCTTATAGATCCCTGAGAGTTTTCCTTGTGCCAGGTTTTTACAAGATCCTGAAATGCTCCCTTTCCAGTAATATCTTTTAGTATTCTCCCTCTCCACCATCCCCATCCCCACCCACCCTCAGACCATTTACCAAATCTCTTCTATTTCCCCTTCCCAGGGGGATCTGAGCATCCCTCTTGAGTCCTCCTTGTTACCTAGCATCTCTAGGTCTGTAGATTTTAGCATACTTTATACAAAGCAACAGTTTCAATTCACTGTTGCCATCATTATAATGCCTTGTGACATCCTATTGTTTTCTGTTGCTATTAGTCTTTTTTCTCTTTTGAGACAGGAATATTGTCTTTTTGTTCTAGTTCTGGGCAGCATTGTGGTCATCAGGCAGTTACAACTTTGAGTATAAGAAGTAAGACTGGTCTTTACAATATTTGGAACAGCTAATCTATTCAGAGGGTTTTCTTCACTTCACCTGAATCCTGGAAAGGAGGCATTGGTGATGACGAAAAATCTAGAGAAGTGGTTCTCAACCTTACTAATGTTGTGATCATTTAATCTAATTCTTCATGTTGTATGTGACCCAAAACCATAAAATTATCTTTGTTGTTGCTTCATAACTGTAATCTTGCTACCGCTATGAATTGCAATGTAAATATCTGGGTTTTCCGATGGTATTAGGCAACCCCTGTGAAAGGGTTGTTCAACCCCAAAGGGGTCATAACCCACAGTTTGAGAACCACTGCTCTAGCATATAAATAAAACTTTCAGAACACTCAAACACTGTCACCCTTCATCATTACTCCAGAGTTCAAATCTCTTGGCAATGACTTAGACTCTATGATCAAGAGAAATGCGTTTTGATTGAGATTCCAATTTGCAGACTGGTAGAGGAAGAGACCTGCTAATGTAGCATGGGATAAACAGCAGGGCTATTTATAACTGTCAGGCCTAAACTTTCTCCAGCTCTGTCTTCACCTTGACTGCTCTCCTTAAGCAGACAAACAAAAACAAAACAATACAAGCGAACGAGCGAACAAATGAACACATGTTGTAATAAAGGAGTGGACCACTGTTTCTTTGGGGATTATTAACTACTTCAAAGGAGCCGGTCCTGTCTGTAGACAGCCACTTCCTTTACTGGGGACAGAATGAGAGCAGTAAACCAGTACCCCTGCATTTGTAGGTGTCGGTCTAAATCTTAGGATCATGTTACAAATGTTCCTTTTTCACAGGATTTTCTAGGCAGATATTTTTCTTGTTTTGGCAAAAAGCAAGAAGGACAAACACCAGGGAGCAGTAAGCTACAAGAACAGATTCCTTCCTAGAAGAGCAAGACCTTAAAGCATTTAAAAACAACATAGTTTCTTGTGTATGGTTAGAGTAAACTGGACCTACAGGTTTGAGACAAAGGGATGCTCTGCAGGACATAGTTAATGAGCCTGGATCCCCAAGGCAATGGACCTCATTGCACTAAATACCAGAAAATGCAAAGCACAGGCCTCCCAAAACTTGTTTTCTGCTTTGTCTCTCCACCCCCCTCCCCAAATACACTCTGATTCAAACACTGAAATCCTAATCCTCAAGGTGATTATTAATTATTAATCCTAAGAAGAGGAGATTTGGGGAGAGGAATAGATGGTAAATGCAGAACTTTTCAGAATAAGGTCAGTGTCCTTACAAAAGAGCCCAGAGGGACTCTCGTGAGTTAAGGACTCACCAAGATAATGCTGTGAGAAATGGACCCTTATCAGATACCAAATCTGCAGCTACCTTTATCTTATACCTCTCAGCCTCCAAAGTCATGAGACATAAAGTTTCTCTAGTTTGTAAACTACCTCGCTCATGGCGCTTTCTCAGACCCCTAGGCTGACAGAAGTGGCAAGCCATTCATTCAGTCCCTGCATTTCCATGCACTGCCGTGTGCAAAAGCCATGCTGAAGGGTGCTGCAGTTGCCCCTGGACTGTTCTGTGAAAACACACGGACCTCCTACTTTCCTTAGGTAACTCCTAGAGTGCCTGTGACTCTTCCCACATCACACCCTGATGAAAAGTTAGGTCCTTCACTCATCTTGGTGTGGCCCTCTGCCCACTATCTAGGGAAAGCTCCAGCCAGAGGTCAATTTGGTAGTATTTTTAGAATCTTCAGCATATTACTTGATCATTTAGTTTACAGTTCATGGGCACAGCAGTGAATAAGGAAAATGTAATTCACATCTAATTTGGGGGAGTAGATGTACACCAACCGTTGATAACTTTATAGGTAATAGGTCATAACTTTATAGGATGTTTTAAATTCCTGGTATTATATGGAAGTCTTTGATGAGCTGTTAGGTGCATGTTTTAGGCATCTTAGGAAAAGTGGATGGAGTTTTGGGTGGGTAAGGGACCTGAGCATTTCTTCCGACCGCAATAATGTAGCCGTTTGACAGGAGGTGTGTCTTATGGAATGGCGAGGTACATGACAGAGGATAGGATACTTGACAACGTATGACTCAGTTTGGATTCAAATAGTGGATAAAGAGGTTCCTCAGGCAGACTGCTCATCTGAATTTTCTGGGTTCTAACTATCTTGATTGTAAGATAAAAAGAGTGTCCAGCCATCCCAGTGGCCACTGAGAACCTCAAATTTACTCATTGGAAGTCTTTGTGCTTATACTTGAGTGTATTCATAGATACCCACACAAGGACTAGCTTCATCTTTGACAGTGATTGTGTTGAGCATCTAGAAATAGAGGACTACATGTGAAAGGCACTAAAAAAACTGGATGCCCACACAGGATCCCTGACAGGTTGAACAAGGGTGTCTAAGATATGCACGTCCCAATTCCTCAATCTCTGAATATTATCTTGTCTGGTGAAAGATGTGAGTAAGGCAAGATGTGCCAATGGGACCATCCTGTGCTGTCTGGGCTACTGCAGTCTTATAGTTAGGGAAAGAATAAAATGAGAGAGCCACTGTGCCTACCTGGCTTCCAGACAACTAACTGTAAAATTGCAAGTTATTTTGGGTAATCTAGACTCTCTTCATTTCCACAGGAAATTTAGAGATCTATTTTTATTATTTCTAGAAGTACATGTATGTGTGAAGAGAGGGGGTGTAGAGAGAGGGATAAAGAGCCCACACAGGTGCCAGCAGATGCCCAGGTGATGAATCTCAAGAGCTAGAGTTACAGCAGTTGTAACTTGTGTGGTGCTGGGAACTGAACTTTGGTTCTCTGCAAGAGCACCCAGTGCTCTTAATCACAGTGTTATCTTCCCAGACCCTCCACAGAAATTTCAGAGTCAACTTGTGTATTCCTATTTTTAAAAGCAGTTGAGATTTTTATTTTGATTACAGCAAATCTATAGGTAAATGGGGGGGCAGGGAGTGACATTTTAACAACATTAAATTCGCTGACTACAGGCAGTGTGGAATTTTCCATTTGTACAGTCTGTAATTGTTGTGGTGTTTCTTATTTCTCACTGTACAAGTCTTGCATTTGTGTGGTTGATCTCTGAGTACTTTATATTCCTTTTGATGTCTTTCTTTTTATTAATTTATTTTTTTTACATTCCAATCTCAGGTCCCCCTCCCTCCTCTCTTCCTGTTCTCTCCATCTCCCATATGCTCCTCAGAGAGGGTAAGGCCTCCCCTAGAAAGTCTACTAAGTCTGTCCCATCATCTCATTGAGGCAGGACCAAGGCACCTCTCTACCCCCACACCCCTGTGCCTAGGTTGGCCAAGGTATCTCTCCATATAGAATGGACTTCACTAAGTCAGTTTGTGCATTAGAGTTAGATTTTAGACCCACTGCCAGTGACTTTACATATTGTCCCAGTCACACCATTGTCACCTATATTAAGGGTGTCTAGTTCAGTCTTATGCAGGTTCCCCATTTGTCAGACCTGAGTCAGTGATCTCTCTCTAGCTCGGGTCAGCTGATTCTGTGGGTTTCCCCATCATGGTGTTGGCTCTTTCGTTCATATGGTCGTTCCTCCATCACTTTGATTGTACTCTAGGAGGTTGGCCCATTGGTTAGTTGTGAATTTCTGCATCTGCTTCCATCTGTTTCTGGAAGAGGGTTCTAGCTTCTCTGGGATTATGGACTGTAGACTGGGTATCTTTTGCTTTATGTCTGGTATCCACTTATGAATGAGTCCATACTATATTTGTCTTTCTGGTTTTGGGTTACCTCACTTAGGATGTTTTCTTCTAGTTCTGTCCATTTGCCTGCCTGCAAATTTTAGGATGTCATTGTATCTTACTGCTAAGTATGAATACTTTATATTCTTAATGCTATTTAAGCAATATTGCTTTTTGAAATTTCAGTTTCCCACTGTTCACTGTTAGTAGATAAAAATACAACTCATTTTTCTGTATATGAATCTTTTATCCTACAACTTTGTTATAATTATTTTCTGGTCCTCATTCTAAATACATATTCTCTAGCACTGCTTCTTCAGAATTTTGCTTCAATAAAACATGGATGAAGGCCAAGGATCTACATTTTTAATGAGTAACAGAGTTGAGTCTCATGCAGATTCTCTGTGGACATTAACTTGAAAAGCGTATGAAAATCATTAACTATGTGAACTGACAACAAGGCAGAGTTATCTAATGTAGATTGTTCTTTCACCTCATATGTAAAGACCAAAGAAATCTAATTGAAAACATGATAGATATACATTTTAGCATTTGTCAAAGCTCATCCTAGAGGAAGGACAATCCTAGATAGTAGAAATGAAGAGGGAATGCATCCAGGCCTAGTCAACTGAGAAGGTCCAGTGATTTGCAAAGTAGCTGTAGGTGTTATAGTCTAGTATCTCCTGCCCTACCCTCACACCAGGAAGATGTAAGGACTTGTTCTTATCTAGGAACAGAGAACTGAACCACGACCTTTGCATAAACCCACAACCTTGGAAAATCTACCTCTAAAAATAACAACAAAAATAGCCTAGGAGAATTCCACCTACTGGCCTAGGATGAAGCAATGAGGCCTGCCATCTAGCCAGCAGTCTGATGAGGGGACGAGGCTCCTGAGAAAAATCAAAGTCCCATGTACAGGTTTGCAGTCCAAACTTGCACACCATCACACAGGTTCCAGGAGCAGAAGCTGACTATGAAAACTTGGCAGAAGACCCAACAAAGTCCCTACCCAAGGGAATATGTTCAAAATCCACTATCCATGCTAAGTGACTTTACAATACAAATATTCCCAACTGTCTGAAGGAATAGTACAGTTCCTAAAGAAATCAGTAGTTACCATCAGCAAACCAAGAGGGACATACTAGAAAATTCTTAGAGAAACTCTAACATAGCATTCTTAAAAATTACAAAGAGGTATAATAAGAAATAGAAACTAAAATGAAGAAACAAAATATATAAATGTGGAATTACATGATTTCTAAAAATGAAATCAATGAAAATTTAAAATTGAGTAGACGAGTACACCAAGAACAGATATAGCTAAAGAGATAGTCAAGTAGAAGAGAGAACTTAGAATGAAATACTCAGAATAGGGGCCGGCAAGACAGCTCAGTGTGTAAAAACAATTGCTGTCAAGACTGATAACCTGAGTTTGATTCCCAGGATCCATGTGGTAGAAGGAGAAAACTGACTCCAAGTAGTCCTCTGACGTTCACACATGTGCTGCGTCAAATATACACATACACGGTAGGTGAATGCAATAAAATATAAAATATAAAACAGAATAAATCAAAGAGAGACAAGGAGATTTCAGAAGAGATTAATTCTAAAGTAATCTTGAGAACTGAAAAGAGAAGAAAGCAACACTGGAGAGGTAAATAATGAGAACTGATAAAACTTGCATAATCTGACAAAACCCATCAAGTACCAAAGAGAGATACTGTAGCATCTAATGTCTACCACTGCCTTTGTAAAAAGGTGTAAAGTAGAAGCTGGAGAGAAGGCAACAGTGACAAGCACTTGCTGCTCTTGGAGAGGACCACAAGTTTGGTGATGGGGATGTCCTTCTGTACATATGTTTCTCTTATTGGTTGATAAATAAAACACTGTTTGGCCAATAGCCAGCAGAGGCAGGAAGATAGGCAGGACTAGGAGATGAGGAGAATTCTGGGAAAGGCAGGCAGAGGGAGACTGAGGGAGACACCATGGAGCGACCTGGAGGATAGGATGTGCCAGGCGTTCTCTGGTAAAATAAGGCCATGTAGAAATACACAGATGAGCTTGTCAATAAGAAGCCCTAGTCAATGTGTGTGTGTGTGTGTGTGTGTGTGTGTGTGTGTGTGTGTGTGTGTGTGTGCTTATTTGGTCAGCGGGACAAGTAAATACCAGCAACAGTTTGGTCCCCAGTACCCATGTTGGTCAGCTCACAACCACCTGTAACTCTAGTTTCAGGGAATCTCTCACACACACACACACACACACACACACACACACACACACACACACACACACACACAGAGTCATTTTGCCCCAAATAAAAGCACAGATGCTATATTAGTTATAAAACTGTTGGTCAGTGACTTGGGGTTCTTATTGGCTAGCTCTTTCTTAATTGTTAGCTCATTTTTATCATTCTAAGTATTTTCATGTGATCTTACCTTGCTGGAGAAGGGTCTGGATCTCTTACTTCTTTGTGGTCTACAACACGACTCTTCTGCCTACGTTTCCCAGAATTCTCCTCATCTCCTAGTCAGCCCATCTCCCTGCCTCTATTGGCCACGGTGTTTTCTTCATCACCCAATAAGAGAAACATGTATACAGAAGGACATCCCCCATCACACACGGCAGATCTTTTCTTTTAAAACGTGTGACGAGGAATCAGAAGTCATCTATGAACTTGCTTCTATGAACATAGACACCTTTTGGGGTTTGAATGTAAGATGGCCCCCATGGATTCACACTTGAACACTTGGTCCCTAGATGGTGGAACCATTTTTCGTGATTTTAGAATGTTTAGGAGGTTCCTGGCTGGAGGAAGTCATTCTTGGGGAACAGGCCTTGAGAGTTACAGGCCTCACTTCCAGCCCAAGTCCTTTGCTTCCTGGTCTGTGGAGATATGAAGAGTCTCAGCAATATGTTCTCACTGGTGTGAGCTCGGCTGTATACTCAGTGCCGTGGTGGACCGCACTCTCTCAAACCAAAGTTAAAATGAGCCCTTCCTCCCTTAGATCGCTTAAGCCAGGCGTTTTGCATAGAGGTGAGAAAACCAACTACTGTGGTTGTTTACAGAAAATGCACACAAAAGGAAAAGCTGGCCAGGAAGGAACTTTTCTACCCACTTAACAAATGTTTCTTGGTGACACAAGGTCAGAAGGTTTTGCCAGCTGGTTGACGATAACAGCCAGCAATCATCAACAGGACACAGAATTACAAGGAACTTACAGGAATGATGATATGGAATTACTATGTAAACTGAGCCCTTTGGCAACTGAATCTTTTAGTACACGACTAACAAAATAAAGAAAACTGTCACACAGATGGAAAAATTACATTCGGTTTACCCAGGGTAAGAATGCTGCAGAAGAATCTGGAGCCACAGGAAACAATAGATGAATACAGCTTGTGCTGTATTGTTTGGGAACCCCCTGGAGAGCAGCCAGCCCCCTGGAATAAAGCCAGCACAGTGTCCCCAGGGAGCTGGAGGAGGTCCCACCACCTGTGGCATGGGGGCCACATGCTGGCGTGTTTCCAGTCTGCATCTGAACACTGCTCCCCTGCCAAACATTCCCTGCAGATCCTCTAAGGAGCCTGGAGTCCTGGATGCTGGTCTATAGTATAGGAGGAGATTTATGCTGATCCAAAACTCCTCATCCATTCTGTATTCACTGTAGAGTCATCATGAGAATCCCTCCTCCATGTGCAAGGGAAACACCAAATCAAACCAGAATGCAGTCTTCCATTTGGCTATATTTTTGTTTCAATTATTTTCTTTTCACTGAACATTTACTGAACAGCTTTACCTTCTTGGTTCTTGCAACATAGGCTCTATACAGTATGACTCCTGCATAGGAATTTCAAAAAACAGGAGCCAAGACCAATTTGCTTAGGCATGAATACATAGGTAGTAACTGAACATAGAAATACAAGAAAACGATCCCGTAACATTTAAGATAGGCATATTCAAGGTGAGCAAAGTGAGGCTAGCAGAGTCTCAGGGTGGCAGCCCATCCTGCTGTATATCCTTAGTCTGGGGAAGGTGACTTCACAGATATGGAGAATGGAGGGATGTGGGCAGCAGACGGGCCTGCAGTGATTGTGGGCTCATCCTCCCAGTCTAGATAATCAGAGCATCCATACTATCCCGGGCAACCCACAAGACACAGCAGAGGGGGGCAGTGCAAGTTACTGACAAAGAAGAGACTACTTGATACAGGCATTAGGGACACATAGTCTTCAAGTGATATCTATGTAAATAGTAGGCTTAACTATGGTTATCAACAATGAGCTTATTGAAAAAACTAGAAAGGCTCAGAAAAGGCAGAGGGGAAGGATAGCAGAACAGCGTTGAGCAGGTTACCAATATCTTTACACACCACGAGGTGTCATAAGGTTCAGTGAACAAAACCATTAGGGTTTAATATATAATTTAAAGCTGTAATTAAAACTCACAAGATAAATATAACAAAAGTGACTGGCTTGTCAAGGGCGAGATGTGGGCTTAGTGTTGTCTGCAAAGGGGCGCAAAGAAACTTTGTGTGTGGGGGGGCTGTTGAGGTTTTCTATATCTTGACTTGGGTGGTGGTGATACCACTACTTGGGTTTGTCAAAATGCACAGAGACAAGGTGACTTTTACTGCATGCAAATTATAACTCAAATAATAGGGAGGAAAGTGAAGATAAAAGTAAACTAAATACCTATCTTTCAGATTGGGGACCAAATAGAACTGTGTGAAGTTGGTAAATCAACAAACGGCAATGTAAGCGTTAGCAAGCTCACCCCCCCAATAAAACCACTGAACCTGCTTCTTGACAGCAGTACAGGAGAAAAAGGCTACTCTCTGACTTTATAATTTTGCTATCTGCCTATTTTTCCTATTGGCATTTTAAAAAACTCCGAAGGTTTAAAAATACGGAAGTTGAATGTAGTGGCTCATAACTGTAATCCTAGTACTAGGGAGGTTTGATCTCTGAGGGTTTAGGGCCTGCCTGGACTACACAATGAGTTTCAGGTTTGCTTAGCCTACAAAGTGAGACACTGTCTTGACAAACAATGACTGAATCAATGGATGAATGATAAAATACAGGAGAATTTCCCTAGAAGGACAAAGAACTTCCTTGTCTCTTCCCCACGGATGCTTTGCAGCCATGCATTCAGTCTAGAACTTGTGTTACTACTCTCCTGAGTCTCAAACAGTTCTTCCTTCCTCCCTTGACTTCCACGGCCTTGAAGTCTGTGAAGATCCAAGCAGTTTGTGCTTCTGTTGGTTTGCTGGAAGCATCCTCTAGATCCAACCCTCTAAGGCAGTTTGGTCCTGATGTCATTAACAGGATACAATACCCTCACTGTATCCTAGTGGAATGGTCGCAGGAGGCTACCTCTCCTAAGTGAGAAGCCATCTTCTGGACTCTTTACTGTAGATCCGAGTTTTCTCCACTTTATAACTGGTAAATATTTTGATGGAAGCTATTTTGAGGCCACATAAGATCCTTTCCCACCCACATTTGTTTTTTTGTTTTTCATTTTGTTTTTTTTGTTTTTTGTTTTTTGTTTTTTGTTTTTTTTGTCGAGACAGGGTTTCTCTGTGGCTTTGGAGGCTGTCTTGGAACTCACCCTGTAGACTCACAGAGATCCGCCTGCCTCTGCCTCCCGAGTGCTGGGATTAAAGGTGTGCGCCACCACCACCCAGTGCTCCCCTATTACTTTTCATTTGATTTGTTTATAACTTTGAAGATTGTCACCTAACATGTTTTAATTAAGCTGATTCAGATGCCTGTTTGGATGTAACATTGACATAATCTCTGAGCACTATTATTTGATTTCTAACTGGTTTGAACGTCGGTGGGAGTCCTTTGACAGCTTCTGTGTCATGCTGACACATTCTTCTTTGATGTTAGTTCTCCTGGAAGTAGCCAGTCCCTTTCAGCAGTATTTGGTAGCCAAGTTTGGGGATGACTGGTGTACTCACTGCTGTTTGGATCTCAAAGTTCCCAGGACATCTCAGTAACAGTTCAGAGACAACACATGTGTAGGCACAAGTGTACATACAAACTTTACATGTATACTTATTTATTTCTTCATCTACCTTCCCCCCTTTAGAATTTTTTTAGACAAGGTTTATCTGTGTAACAGTCCTGGATGTCCTGGAACTCGCTCTGTAGACCAGGCTGGCCTCCAACTCACAGAGATCCTTCTGCCTCTGCCTCTAGAGTGCTGGAATTAAAGGCATGCGCCATCACTGCCCAGCTTTATCTAAGCATCTCAACCATCATGAGTTCATATTGATGGCTTCAACGCTTCCCAAACCTCAGAGTTTACCTCAGTCTTCCTCCTTTTGGTACCTGTACATCCGTCTCCCAAGAGCAAAAGAAATGCAGCTCCCATTGTCCTCAACGTGTTTACTTTTATGATCCAATTTCCTGGTGTCATCAAGCTGCCACACCACACACTCTCCCTGTGTTCCCTGTCCCCACTAGGCTTCCCTCTCATTCCACACAACATTTAACTTTGTTGAAATGTTAAACATTAGTAGCTGGCCATTATAAAATGAACAAACAACAATTTAAGAAAATGTCATAAGTAACCGTCTCAATGCTCTAAGCATTGAGAAGAATAATAGAAAAAAGGTTTTTGTATTTCCCCTACCAAAAAGAGTAATTGTAAGATACTTTAAAAATTCATCTAATCTAGCCATGTGTGAAGGTTCCCAACTGTAATCTCAGGGTACAGGAGCTGAAAGAAGAGGATCACTGCAAATTAGAGGCCAATTTAGACCACAGAGTGAGTTCTAGGCCAGCTTGGCCTACAGAATAAAACCCTGTCTCAAAAAACAAAAATGAAGCAAAGACAAAACTTTCATCTGTTCTAGAAAATACCGAGAAGCTCATAGTTTGACACTAATATCCTTCTATTAATATCATGTAGCACCAAATGGCCTGGGTCCACAGTCTCCCACATTCTCTTTAACACACATATATTCACATACATGTACACATACATACATACACATGCACACATGCGTACACACATGGACCCACATACAATACACACATATATACGCATACATGTGCATGTACATACACATACATACACATATACTTGCATACATATTTGATATACATGTATGTATGCATATACATACATGAGTACACATGTACACACATACTCATACACACATGTTCCAAGTACATGGTAACCACACAAAGAGACTTCATACCTGAAATGTCACAGTAAACTGTTTGCTGGTAGAGCCTGGCCTCCCGGGGGTTAAAGTACACAGTGATTTCAGCTGACGAGTTAGGCCAGACATCACCTTCCTGAAACATGAACAAAAAAGAAAGGCATTGTTTTCAAATGAAAATTCCCTGAAATTTTTCATATATTAAGAAGTACATGAGGCTTTGACACATGTATGGATAGCAAAAAGGTCCTATGGTCAAGTAGATTAGTGTACACGCTTCCTAAGCAGTTCCTTTGGTGTGCCACAAGAGCACCTCAGGCCTATTCCTCACGGATTTCTAACACATGTGTTATTAACTGCATGTGTGCGTGCTGTGCGTTGGATGTCCAGGACTCACGGCTGTGTATTTGCGTTGTTTGGCCAACATCTCCCCATTTGCCCATAGTCATCCTCTGAGCCTTGGCACCTGCCATTCTACTCTTTGTTTCTAGAAGTTCTGTTTTTATAGCCTAAATACACATGAGAACATGCTGTATGGTATTTGACCTTTCAGGGTCCAGCCTGATTCACTCACCAATATTGTTGCAAATGTCAGAGACGCCCCCCAAAGGGTTTTGTGTTTATTTACTGTGTGTGTACGTGTTCATACCCTTGAAGATGTGTGCATGCCACAGTGCGTACATGAAGGTCGGAAGACAATCTGTGGGAGTTGCTTCTCTTCTTCCACCATGTGGAGTTCAGTAATTAAACTTTGCTTGGGCAGCAAGTACCTTTACCCATTGAGCATCATGACAACCCAACAGGGGATCCCTTTTAAGGCTGAACAATATTCTGTTGTATGTAACATCGAATTTCTTTCTCCATTCACCTGCCCGTGGACACCCAAGCAGTTCCACACCTGGCTATTTAAATCATGCTACAGAGAACATGGAACTGAGCCTGTGCAATACTTGGTTTACTTCCTTTGGATCTATAGCAAGAAGAGACATTCTGGGTCTCATGGTAGTTCTATTTTTAATTTCCTCAGGGACTTTATATTGTTTTCTGCAATGGCTTTTAAATTGTTTTCTCCAATTTGCATTCTCACTAAACCGTGCCCAGAGGCCGAAATCTTGGGAATCTAAAGGAAACACTTCTACGGCACGCGAGAAAACACCATCCTACTCAGCAGATATAGGCTCACAGTGCTTGGTAAATTATCAAGTGGCACGAATTTTAAACAAGCTTCAAAGATAATGTCAGTGAGTTTATGAATATAAAAAGTATTAATGAGGAAATCAGAAAGGAAACATTTTTTCTTTGAAATGGAGTTTTACTATGTAGCCAAGGCTAGCCTCAAACTCATGATCCATTGACTCCATCTACTAAAGTGCTGGGACTGCAGGTGTGTATCGCCACACTTTCTGGGACAGGGCATTTTTAAGATATGTGTGTTCAGTGAGCATCTGCTATCCAGGTGTATCCAGGCTTGTGACTGCAGAGGAGACAGGGTAGGCCAAGACTGCAAGGAGCTTATTGTTGTTGGTTATTTTTCACTCTTTGCTCTTTGGGGTCCCTCCACCCAGCCCCCAAACAAATACACACATAGAAACTTATTATTATTTATGAATGCTGGGCCTAAGCTTGGCTTATTTCTGACCAGCTTTTCTTAACTTAAATTATCCCATCTGCCTTTTGCCTCTGGGCTGTTATCTTTATTCCATATACCTCTCATTACTTCTTATTCTATGGCTTTCTGTGTAGCTGTGTGCCTGGCTCCTTGAGTCCTCTCCTCTCCTTCTCCTGTTCTTGCTCCTTTCTCAATTTCTTCTTCCCAGACTTCTTGTCTTATTTATTCTCTCTGCCTGCTAGTCCCACCTATCCTTTCTCCTGCCTTGCTATTGGCCGTTCAACTCTTTACTAGACCAATTAGATGTTTTAGACAAGCAAAGTAACACAGCTTCACAGAGTTAAACAAATGCAACGTAAAAATGCAACACATCTTTGTATAATTAAACAAATATTCCATAGCATAAAAAAATGTACCACATCTTAAAACAGCAGCTTATCCATTAGCAGGGTGGTTGATATGGACATACATGACAAAGGCTGTCCCTATAAAAATAAGGCCCATAGGGGCTGCTGAGAAGGAATTATCTGACTTCAAAGTGGCAGAATATAGAAATACCTCTAGTCTATGGAGCCAAGTAATGGCCCAACGGACCATGGTGGCCAGCTCAGAATGTTTCTGACCCAGCAGCTCTCTCACTTTAATTCAAACCAGCCTACAGCCATAGTAAGAAATCCAAGTTTTGCTATGTGATGGAATAAGCCACCTAACCCTGCTTTAAAATACTGTACTGACCATATAATCTGGTGTCTCCTCACTAATTTCTCAAGTTGCAAGAGGTGCTGACTGCTCTTGATTCCAAGAGCTCCCCTCCCCAACGTCTGGAAAAGCCATGCATTCAGTAAGGACTCCCTAGATGTTTATTGACTACCATCCATGTTACTTCTATGCCACTTAGAAGGACTAAACTGGAAGGCTGAGAAGGCAGGAGGAACAATATGTGCTTTTTCCTAAAGTTTTTGTAAATAGGGCCAAAAGAGAACAAGTACCAAACACATTTATAAATCTATACTCAGCTCAATAGAAAATCAAGGCAAGACAACTTAATAAATAATCAGGCTCCAGTTTCATACAGTTCCCAAAGCACACCAGATCTGGTCTGGCTGGAAAGAAAAATACTCCTGGAACAAAGGAAGAAGAAAACAAATGGCTGGCGTCATCACCTAGCAGAGGTAAGATCCTTGATTCAACACCAGCACCTGATGAAAAGGCAACATTAGACAAGAGTGGAAAACAGAAAACTAGAGGCAGTTTTAATTTATTTATAAGACCAGTCGGAATGATCTATGACCTTCTCAGGCAGTGTCCCTCCAAACTTTAGAGTGAGGGGAGGACACCAAGACTCGAAGAAACAACAGTGAGGTTACAAAGGTCGTGAAGTGGTTTTACATCCCCCAGAAGTCCAAGAGAAGAAAGGCCGGCTCCTCCGGCTCCAGCATCCAGGTAGAGGTCGCTCTTGGTAGTTGCTTGCTAATATCCATTGAGTCTACTCTGCTCTGATTGTACATTGTGGAGATATTATCAGACATGGATTCATTTCTGAAGCCTCTTTCTGCCCTTTTAGTAGCATTTGGGACCCTCAAGATCATACACAATTTTAGTGCCCAAAGAGACCCTTGAGATTCTACAGGAGACAGGGAAGCCCAAAACATTATCATGGATTTAGAAATTACACTGCAGAGCTTTGCAAGACCTTGAAACAAATATTTGTTCCCTTCTGATAAGTGGAAAATACCTGGCCCTTTGACTGGTAGGACCTAGAAAAGTCAGACAGGCCAAGCAGATTGGCTCAGCCATTCAACAGAATCTTCACCCAGCTGAAGGTATGCCGGTGGGTATCTGTCCTAAAAATGACTAAAGATTTGGGTGTCTTCCTAATCCATGTAATGGATGTGAATCTGCTGGTGGGTTTAGACCCTGCTCTGACCAGACACTGAATAGATGCGGCTAACTTGCTCCAACACAAAGTAGCCAAAGCACCAAGGGACATTCTGGTTCCTGAGAGAATCTATGCTAGAAGAATGTGAGTAGCCAGAAGTGGCCCCCAAAGGATGACTTGGAATTGGATTATTTCAGAACATGTGTAAAGAGGACTTATGGTTTGAGGTAGGCCAGACCATTTTCACGGCCTCCAAGCCACTGAGTCCATGGTTTATGCATGGACAAAAGGGAGTCCAGCCCCAGTCTCCAAACACTTTTGAACATGCCATAGCCAAATAAGTCTGCTAGGTAGAAATGAAGGCTTGGGAAGTGAGACACAGTGAGAGGAGTGATCTGGATCCCAGGAGAAGGGGTTACAGATCGTGAGAGGACCCTCGGGTGACAGAGGGCCAGCATGAGGAGCCAGCCCACGGGGCTCTGACTGGATGAGGACCAGCACTGGCGCCTTCCCATGCACAACTGTGGCTGGCTTGCTGAGTCTGCAGCTTCTGTAGTAACCTGAATCTTCTTCTGAACATGGGAGATAATTCAAGGACACTAAGTCCTCTCCCGGGTCAGTGTGTGACCATGAACCAACAGGGCTGTGCATCTGTCACAATAAAAGTATGGTCACTCCGAGTGCTCTTTCAGAAGGGTGCTGATAGCGTGAGGTTATTTGCTACTTTTACTCTTTAGTTAGACTTCATTAAAAAGTGAAACTTCTACTTCTTTCTAGAAAAAAACTCAGTGAAAAAAAATGCCATGACATTTCCTAGCAAACCACAGGACAAGCCTTACAAACAGGCAATAAGCCTGAAACGGCCCCACTTTCCTCCTTGCCGTGAGTCCTCTCATCTTCATAGCCCTGATGAAATCAACTTCTGGGCCACTCACGCTTCTGGAAATGCCTTCTCATTTTTTTTTGTTTTTTTTTTTTGTTTGTTTTTTTTGCTCAGCTCTGACATTTCAGAAAATCAAAACCTTCACAAATTTCCCTACAGACTCCTGCATCAATATCTGGTCTCCCTGGACCCCTGGAGCTGTCTTCTCTTCTCTTAGATCCCTGCTGCTCTGGTTTCCTTCTCTTTCTAAGACTCTCTGAACATTTTGCCACTCCAAATGGGAACCCGAGTTTAGAGGATTCAATTCGTCACTATTACCTTGATGTAAAATATACATCAGTTCTACTGGAGTCGTTTTCCCTTTCTTTGCTCGCAATGGTTTGACTGTGCTCAGCTCCATTTGAGTAGGGCAACAGTATTTCACTTGTCAATCAAATAAATGACCTACTGGAAGGAACTTTGCATTTTAAAGTTTTTTTCAATCCCATGATAATTGTCCTAATATTACACTATTATTCTTGGAGTTTTCTAGACCCTTCTGAATAAGAACAATGAACCAAACAACTTCATGGCCAATGTTGAGCCTTTCTGAATGCTGTGAGTATGCAGCCACTGGTCCCGTGACAGGTGATAAACATGGTGACAGCCGTGTCCTTAAAAATGGCTGACCTTTTTTTTAAGGCGGGATTTCCTTTGGCTCAGTTTGAGGGCACAGCCCATCATGGCAGGGACATCGGGGCAGCAGGAGCATGAGGCAGCTGGTCACATCATGTCCAGAGACAGGGAGCAGAGAAAGATGGCTACTATTCAGCTTGTTTCCTCATTTTTATTCAGTCTGGAACCCTGGCTGATGGAACGGTGCAGCTCACAGTTAGGATAGGTCTTCTAAGCTCAAATAACTGACAGATGCCCTCTGAAGCTGCTACAGTTCTTGTGCACTCAATGTCCAGCACACATATGAATATAAACAGTGCCAATTAGATGTCTCAGTGGGTAAAGATGTTTGTTACTCAGCCCTGATGACCTGAATTTGACCCCACATGATAGGAGAGAATTGATTCAGCAAGTGGCCTTCTGACCTTCAAGCATGTACACACACACACACACACACACACACACACACGATGAATGAAAAATAAATTCAGGAAAAGTGAACATAATCACATGGAGGGGACACACACAAGTAAATTCACAGAAGAGCAGGGGTAAGGGCTAGCAGACAGACTTTCAAAAAGTTGCACTGGATCAAAGAGACTTTAGTGAAAACCTCCTTCAAAAATCCTTCAAAAAAACCCTGAACTTTCCTCCTTCCCTCTCTGTGTCCTCTCCTTTCTTTGAAAGATCATTTCTTGAAAATCTTGCTAAGTGGAAACTTAAAATGTAAGAACAGTTACATGTGCATTTAACTTTCTTGGTTGATCTTGAAATTCAACGTTTACAGTAAAAATTCCTATGTGTACTAAATAAAAGAATTGCATTTGATTCTCCAGCTACATGCATAAGTATGACTCAAGTATTTATCTTTCCAGTCAATTTCTAGTTTGCAAAGATACAAGTGTGTTGTGGTGGTTTGAATAGGTATGGCCCCATAAACTCATATGTTTTAATGCTTGGTCCATAGGGAGTGGCACTATTAGGAGGAAGTGTGTCACTGTGGAGGTGGGCTTTAAGGTCGCATATATGCTTCAAGCCACACGCGGTGGGACCATCTCTCTCTGCTGCCCATGGATCAAGATGCAGGACTCTCAGCTCCTTCTCCAGCACCGTGTCTGCCTGCATGCTGCCATGCTGATAATGGACAAAATCTCTAAAACTGTAAGCCAGCCCCAGTTAAATGCTTTTCTTTATAAGAGTTGCAGTGGTCCCGGTGTCTCTTCACAGCAACAGAAACCCTAACTAAGAGATGTGTCTGACTCAGAATCATGATTTGACAAGTGTTTCCTGAGAGTTCAAGTTCTCACCATTACAATCACTGCCTCTGTACTTTATCTCACCCAGTCTTCCCCTTTGTGAAGTCCTTTCATTCCCCCCCATTTAAAGGCAAAGTGAAGTAACGTATCTTACCCAAGCACAGGCCAACAATAAATGGGTCTATGGCAACACTTCCCCTAACTTCCCTAACCCCTCTGCAATTCTAAAAGTAGGTCAGGGCCCACCTCTCTCACTATACCAGACAGAAAGGGCAGACATTTAGAATCTACCACTGGTATGTAGATTTCTCTGGTGCATCCTGCCCGTGATCCTGCCTGTGAACAGTGTGACACTGTCCACACGTTGGGGTTTTTCTAGAAGGTGACTCAAAGCAGGTTCTTTTGGGGAACTAAGCCCACATGAGCATGTTAATGCTCCTGAGAGATGTACTGGTGGATCTTAGTCAAGCTCCCCTGGGTTGGGTGAAGATCATGGCCCAGGACCTTCAGAAGGAGATTTGGGAACAATGACCTAAAGACACTGAAATGTCAGCGCTCCTTCGTGAACTATGCCATCATTTCCCTTGCACAACAGGAAGAGTCACTCTAGTTCTAGCTACTTCAGAAGCTAAAGCAGATATATCACCTGAGGCTATGAGTTTAAGAAAAGCCCAGGAGATCCCATTTCACAAAATAAGCAAGCAAATAAAAAGAAATTTTCTCAGAAAATGAAAATATGCTCTCAAAGTCAAATTTTTTATTTGAACTTTTAAAATAAGATTCATTTAAAAATGTACTTATGACTGTGTATGCCTGTGTGTGTCTACCAAGGCCAGAAGAGGGCATCATATCCCCCTAGCGTTGGACTTGCAGGTCTTGTGAGCCGCTGGATATGGGAATGGGAACTGAACTCCTGTCCTCTGCAAGAATGGCAAGCACTCTTAAGCACGGAGCCACCTGCCAACCCTCAATGTCAAATTTCTATCAATGACAAATTTACCAACAAAGTGCTGTAATCTTTTCTACTACTCACAACAGATCCAATCAATAACAAAAACTTTGGCTACCTTTAGTGACACTTGGTACAAATACCAAGTCAAAAAAATGGACGTATAAAAAATGACAAGTAAACTCCCCTTGTTACTATAGAGAAAAGACCAGTCGACACAAGACTTGCAAAGAGACTGACTACCCAGTTACTTCATGTGGGACAAGACACTATAAGTCAAGGAAAGTTGTGATTTTCAAAATAATGCCCATAAAGGTTCTGAGAGAGAGCTCTATGATCTGTCCATCTGGCAGAGGAAGCTTCACAAAAGACACTTAATGCCTTGATTACATCTTCAACCCAAACACACAGAACTCCATGGGGTCCTTAGCTGGTGGAGGTAGCCATGGGTGATGTCCAAGCCTCTTTCTCTTTCCCAGAAAGGAAAGGGCTTGACTACTTTAATGAGCCATGAGCAACCTTGCTATTTCTAAGGTTTTCTTGGACCTCCTTCCATCCACATTGGTTCTTTGACACAATAGTGAATGTTTTGGTACAATTGCCAAAAGGGGGGCCTGAACACAAAGACCTGAAAGGGGAATCCTAATGAATGAGGCTAAAGGATGGGCAACCACACTGGCAGAGCTTATCAAGGGTAGTTCACTCTCAGCACATCCGCTGGCAGAGCTTATCAAGGGTAGTTCACTCTCAGCACATCTGCGTCCTTGGGCTCCTTCCTGGTGTCCATTTCCCACGAGTCAGCGCCCACGTGTTTGCCTTGTGAGTCACAGGGAATGACTGGAGCCGAGGAAGGACTGTGTAGGACAGAAAGCTCTGCATCATTCTTCTTGGTAGCCATCTGGACTTGAGCATCCAACCTGGTTCTGCTGAGCTCACCTGCTATGCCGAATGAGGAAAAGGACCAAGTAAACTAAATTTGAGCTGTGATCTCCAAGTCTGAATTGCTAGAACAGCACGTTTCTCTGAGGCTTAAATAACATCAGAGCACAGGTTACTATTACCTGTGTGGTTATGAAGAAACAATTGACTGCCTGTCTCCTTCAATAGCTAAGTTAGATGAAGCCTCAGCTCCCCGAGGGCTGCTGAGCTAAGTCTACTCAGGAGATGTGGACTAAGAGAAACAGGAATATTGGGCCAGCTCCAACACTTCAGACATGTAGCAGGCACTAGTTGGGAAAACATCTTGAAATATTCAGACCTTTCTTTTTGAGAAAATGCCAAGTGTTCAGAAAATTGCTGTCTTCAAAGTGTGGCCTGAGCCAGCAGCACTACAGTTCAGAGATAGGGTGGTTGCAGCTGGGCTGAGGTCTCGGGATTGCTAGATGCCCATGGGAAGAAAAACCCAGTTCTCCTTTTGCACTGTGATATTCTCTCACCTCTCAATTTTCAGAATTGAGTTTCTGTCTTTTGAATTTCTCTCTTTCAGGGGGGATTCAGGAGACTTGTGTAGAGGGAATAACAGAATGAGACCATCGGAGTTCGGCCCAGACGTGGTCTGCCTGGCACAACTGAATATTATATTTATGAAGCAGTCAATTCCATTTGCTTTTCTGGAAGGCACAAAACATGTATGATAGACTCGCTATGGCAGGTTGTTTCTAAAGATGGGGGAAATCTCATATGGAAGCAGGTGTCTTGACAAATCACTAGTAGTCTGCATAACTCCGTATCTTCCTGGTAAGTAGTAAACGGAGAAAACCAAGCTAATGACATTAATATGCCAAGATATTAGCAAAAGAATTGGTATATGAGAATCCTGAAGTAAATAGCTATGTCTCATGTGCTCTAGTGAGTACATAGTAATCTTAATGGCTTTAAAATATCAATAGATAAATAACTACCGCTTTACAAAATGCCTTTCGGTCTTCTGTCTCCTGGTTATTCTACATCCTTGAGGTCCTTCTTTTTCCCACCAAAGGACATTTCTAAGTCTCACAAATAACAGAACCCCAGCTCTGCATCACTAGAGCAGTGACCAGCTGCCCCTATGTCCAGATCCTGAGGAAATAGGAGACACAAGCAGGCCCTAGGGCTCTGTGGTTCTGTGGCCACCAGGACTCAAGACACCCAACTCTAACTCCTCAAATTTAAAGCAGCAGACCCAATGGCCATGTTTACGGCCACATTTCACAAAGAATGGGCGTGAGAAGAAAGTTTGCTAAGAAATGGGACCTGTTTTAGTTACTTTTCTGTTCCTGTCACATAACACCGTGACTAAGGCAACTTATAAAAGAATTTGATTGGGCTTATGGTTTCAGAGGGTTAGAGTCAATGATGGCAGAGCAAAGCTATGGCAGATGGAATAGCTGAAAGCTCACATTTGATCCCTAAGTAGGAGGCAGAGAGCTAACTGGGAATGGTAGGAGTCCTTTGAAACCTCAAAGCCCACCCACAAAGACATATCTCCTCCAACACGATCATGCCTCCTAACCCACCGGCTGGGGACCAAACATCCAGACATGAGTCTTGGGGAGCATTCTCATTCAAACCACCAAAAGGCCAAATGGTGAGGTGGTGTTGGAACACTGTAGAACTTACTAATATGGGGCCTTTTATTCCTACAGGATTGAGCCAAACGACTCCTCATATGATAATATCAATAAAATGAGATTTAAATGGAACCCATCACCACCTCTGGGCATCTTGGGATCAGTACTGATTTCCTCGTCTTGAATTCCTTGCTTTAAATGGGAAGAGACACTGAAACTGGAACAACGTTCTCAGAAAATACTCAGTATGCAGAGCACACAGCCTATATGCAGGACTAAGCTAAACTTTAGTATTGGCTGATGTGTTTGAAGAATGAAGCTATGTAGATGTAGACCTGATAAAATAAGGTGCTTTTTTATTTCTATTCCAACCCTAAGGTATTGGGGTTTTTGTTATTGTTGCTTGTTTGTTGCTTTTGTCTGTCTTTTATGTTTACCTCCTTCCTTCATGGCCAGAGGTCAGCCAATCAGAAGACAAGGTGGCCTCTATACCTGCTGATGCCATTTTGCTTTATTTATTGGGGTAGACTATGACTAAGGATGGTTGTTAGACCAGCTGGTAAGACTGCTTGCTCCTAATCTTTTCTAATTCTGCTGCAAGATCAACTCAGAGCAAGAAGTCATTTAACTGGGATCATACCATAGAAAAAAGCCAACCACCAGTACATAGTTAAGCTATCAGAAAATAAGTAGTGGCCATTTTATATAAGAGACCTGATAAATGTACAATGTTCAGAAGGGAAGTTCAGTAGACAATGGTGCACAGGACGGATGCCCAAGGAGTAGAGGAAGCTCTCAGTTGTGGGTCCCCTTGAGGCGCATGCATGGAGATGCTCTTGTTGCCTCTAATCTTGCCATTTATCCCTCTACACTTAGAATTTCTATGTCTTCAATAAAGGCCTCTATAGTAGCCTCACAAATCTTGCTTCTGGTCCTGAATTCTCTGGACCCCTTCCAGCACCAATTTTAGTTCTGTATTTCTGAAGCTCCCTAGACAACTATGCTAATTTCAAATTTGACATTCTCTGAGACAAACTCACTAATATTTTCTGACCGCTATATATCCATACATCCATTTATTAGCATTGAGCCAGGTTCTGGGAACAAGGATAAAGCATTTCTTGATCTTAGGTGTTCAGAGTGTGACTCAGAATTAAAGACTTGGAATTTATGAGTCACAAAAGGTCAGGCTGACCTATTCCCAATATTCCCAGTTCATTAAGGTACAGTGAACCTGAAGCTAAGGGACACAAGATGGCTAGGTTAGGCCACGTTTACTATTTGCTAAGACCCAGAACCATTAATTTTCCAATTTCTATCAAAGAGGTCATAGTTCCTCCAGTCACTCCAGTGAGATCTACGACGGTTGTAGTGTCTCAATCTCAATGACCAATCAAAAGCATGCTGTGTCTTCCTTTTGACCATGTCTCATATCTGCCATCTCCTTTCCTTATAACCACCCCTGGGACTGTTCCAGGTCACTATCGCCCTCATGAAATCATCCTAACCTTGGTTGCAGACCTGTTTATTGTGCCCCTTGTCCTCCATCACCTTCCATTGACTGACCTATACCTTCCAATTCTCCCTCTGTCCGACCTCCTCCAATTCAAACCACACATGGGTATCAGGGAAAACTTCCCAGCCCTCGATGAGCACACCACTCTCCTGTAATGAATCTCAGACCTTCATCAGCACTGACCAAGCTGTGACTACAGAATGTCAGCAGGTGTTCTGTGGGAGGGATCCGCTCACAGGGAAACGCTGTTTGAACTCAGCCACTTGGACAATCACCTTTACTTTCCACATAGTTTTCCCTGAATTTGTTTGACCACTCCCCCCCCACCCTGCCCAGCTGCAACTGCTTTTACAAAGAACACACAATATCATCTCTCAGGCCCAGTGTCTCCAGGAAAGCACAGCGGAAGGCAAGGAGCTGTAGGGTGAACACGACAGACCACCTTCCCTCCACTCACCTTCCCAGGCTGAAACTGTTCTCTTCGCTGCTGGTCACCCCGCTGTGAACAGAATGCTTCCTTTCCCCATGGCTTCCATGACTTCTCTAACTGGGAACTCTCCCCCTCCCTTTCCACTTCATTAAAACAGAGCCTTTCTCCAATGTCTGCTTCTGATCTCTTCCGTGAGTTTTTCCCAAAGCTCTCGGCTGAGATTTCTATAGCTCATTCACCTGTCTCAGAAAGCCAGGCTTTGTACAGGAAAAAACTCATTTGCTGTGAAGCTAGAGAAACGGCACAATTTTCTCATAAAATAGTTTCAAAAGAAATTTAAAGGTAAGATTACATTACATGCACATTTTGTATTGTACAGAATGATCTGATCTCCAAGCAGGAGATTTATGATCAATAAACAACTTACCTTGAGAATGTAAATTAATATAACTACTATAGACAATAATATGGGCCATACTTAAAATATAAAAAGAGAACTACCATATACCCACATATGCCATTACCCAACGGAAATGAAGTCAGCACACATGAAAGAAGCCTGCATACCCGTGTTTATTAAACGTTAGTCACAATAGCCAAGCTATGGAAATCAGCCTAGACACCCATCCACAGGTGAACACATTGAGAAAATGGAGTGTCATTCATCCATAAAGAACAGTAAAAAATCATGTCATTCGTAGGAAAATGGACAGAACAAGGGAGTCACCATGTTAAGTGAAATAAGTCAGAAAGACACGTAACTACATGCCTTCTCTCACATATACAAGGTAGGATAAGCCAAAAGATGATCTCAAAATGCTAGAAACAATTAGGAATGTAGGGGGACCAGGGAAGGGGGAGACAGGAGGGTGAGAGGGAGGCTAGAAGGGTAGATATGACTGAAGCATGATGGATGGTCACACCATAGTGAAATCCACTAATATGTGCAATTAATATGTGTTGATATCTGTAAAACAGTCTACCATGCCCAACACTGAGAGCTCCAGGATTGCTGGAGAAAGACACTGGTGGGGTTCCATGCCTTCATGCTCATTTGTTAAAAAAATTATCAAGAGTCCACTAATGAAAACTATAATGAGAAGAAAACCCAAGCAGTGTGTGTATGGAAAAGCCAAGGACACCAAGGATTCCACAAAGACCACTTAAACTGTAAATGAAATTTTCAGAGTTTCATTTATGGTATTATTTTTATATAGTATAAACAAATTGGCCTATTTAAAAGTACATTTCTGTGTGTTACCACTTAAAGAAAATGGTTTGCTTCCCAATGGCAAGAAGAAGCCCTGTGATGGGATTGCCAACTTTTGAATCCTGCTGCTCACCAGGATTCAAAAGCATATCAAAGCTCACCTCTGGCTCTGGCTTAGGGGAGGACACCCTGGAGGGGGGTACCTGAGGTCGTTCTAGTTCCTGCATCACTCGGGAATGGATAGGACTCGCCCATGGGCTTCACCCAACTCCTGCCAACCACACATTGCCCATCCCACTGCCATCCTCTCTTAGAAATTAACAAGGAGAAGCTGAGCCGTCATCACCCTGTCTCTCCACTGCTAGCTGGGAAGAACACAGGACCTTGAGGACCTTAGTGTGTCTGAACAACCTCAAGTGGCTGCTTGCTCTCAGCTCAGCCAATTGTCTGCTTACTCCAACAATCCATTCCTGGCCTTTTCCGTATCTCTGGACTTGACCTATTTTCAATTTTGATTCTTATCCTGACATGATCTCTTACTGGCCTTACCCCCACAATGTCTGGAGACCCCCTTGCTGTTCTATATCTTGGAGAATTTTCTGACAAGACAGATGGTTCAGCCTCCACCTGCATCTTCAACTTTATTTCCTATTTAACTTTTTTACTGACTGATTCTTAGGACCTTGGATGAACCATTCCATGAACACTTACTTAGAATTTTGTTCTCTGAAAGTCCTGTCCTATGAGATCCACTCAAGATTTCTTTCAAGAAGCTCTCTTTAATTTCTGGATACAATGGCTTAGACAAAACATCCACCCAGAGGATGCATCCAAGGAGAAAGAACTTTCTTGTAGATCCTTGGCATGTGTGGAGCCTATTGTTTCTCAAACGTATACAGCCATGAAAACGCGGATGGAAGGACAAGGACCTGCTGAGACAGCGGTACTTCCTACAAGTCTCTTTCCCCGTTGGCTTACACAGCAACAGGAAGGCAATTAGACTTTCTCAACTCCTGATGTAGTTGGTCTCCTTTCACTCTTCTGTGTGTGTTAAGTGGGATGTAAGGAACAAGAAGGAGGTAGCTTAATACACAGCACACACCAAACTGAAAAGCTGTTAGCAGGGCTGGGGGCATGGAGCAGTGGGCAGGAGTGCATGCTATTCAATCTCAGTTCAAATCCCTAGCACCCATATAAGGAAGCCAGACATGACCATGCGTGCCTGTAACCCCAGTACTGGGGGGGTGCGGGCAGACACTTGTGGATCCTGGCAGCTCACTAGACAGCTGGCCTTGCTGAAGCAGTGAGTGTCAGTTTGGTGGACAATCCTGTCTTAAGGGAATAAAGTGGAGAGCAATACAGAAAGACACCCAATAGTGCCCTCCTCTGGCATCTACATGCACATGCACGTGCACAAAGTGCACACTTACGTACACATGAGGCACACAACATATACCACACGCATAGCTGCTGGAGACTTTCTTCTCAAAAGGATTCAGTACTTTTATCTACAGTAAGTGTGTATGTGCTATCATGTATATGTGTGTGCCATGTGCATATCTGTGCCTGTGAAGCCAGAAGAGGAAATAGAAGCCCCTGGAACTGGAGTCACAGGTAGCTGGGAACAAGCTTGGGTCCACTGAGCACCATCAGGCCCACTACTCTTGTGCTGAGACAATAGGACAGAGTGGTCCTGAGTCTGGCACCAGATGACCTGTAAAGTCAAGGACGGGATCTGCTGTGTTCCTGGGTGCCTGATGCACATGGTGCCGGGTACAGACCACAAGGACGGGATCTGCTGTGTTCCTGGGTGCCTGATGCACATGGTGCCGGGTACAGACCACATAACCAATACCTGCTGGTGCTTAGTACATTGAGGGCGGAGTCATTTTAAATCCTGTGTGATTTTACCTCCATGGGGGCATCTACAGGTGACTGGAGACAGTTCTGGTGGTCGTGGGGGCATCTAGTGGATGAAAGCAAGTGCACAGTGCACAGGACAAAGGACTGTACTTCGACAGCGTCAGCAGTGCCAAGGCTGACAAGTCCTGCTCTAGTCACACTAATCTGGGCTGAATTTCCAACTGCAGACACCAGCTGCCGGCCTTAGGCAAGCTGTGAGATTTGCGTGCTCATTTCCTTGCTTTTATACTGGACTTCAATTATGTCTTTCGGGGTTGTTGTAAGGTGATATATACACAGATGACACATCCTGGGCAATCCGTAGGAATCAGGGACTACTGTGCGGGTGAATAGAAAGTGTGACTTGCCAGCATTCTGGCCATTGACCTTCAGGCGGTGTCTCACGCCAGCCACGCCCTGCGTCTCAGGGCTTGCCATGTCAGCCCCAGAATGGAGAATCTGGCTGAAGCAGCCTCGCACCCCCACTCACACTCACTAGACAGTTGGGTTTTCTTCCGGTGCTCACCAGAGGCTCGATGGTGAAAATGTGGTTCAGAAAGAGCATGCTGTCTCCTTGAACCAGCTGCCTCTGATTCTCAAAGGTGCGGAAGAGAATAGAAAGGCGTTCTCGGAGCGAAGGATCCAGGATGCACTCTTCAAGAAACATGTTGGTTTCCTGCTCCTCCTCCTTGCTCAGATCATCACAGACCCTAAAGAAAATGAGGAAAAGTAAGGGTTGCCGTGGGATTCCCGTGAAGCACTGTGTGTGGGTCTCCCCTCCTGGGGGCGGTCCCTCCTTTCCCTAAGTCTGCAATGCATGAGTGGGTGACCTGGTTTTGCCTTCGCAGAACTTTCAGAGACCGAGTTTGATGATCCTTTGTCACCTCCTTGCACAGGTTCTCTGGGATTTCTTTTCCCGCCCAAAGCCCTTCTGTTTACTTCTGAGCGAGCGTGTATCTAGACAAATATTTCCTTCTAGGTAATTGTGTTTTTCATGCTTATTTTTAAATTATTTAACATCTGCTCTGCCTCTCCCATGGCAAGGATGATTTTGTTCCTGTTAAGCTTGCCTTGCTTTAATTCTTCCCCCGCTATTCGTTATCTGGGGAATAGAATGAGGAGCTGGAGAGGGCTGGGTTTAGATACTGATTTTACGATCTATTTCCTTGCTCTGAGACTCTGGGGGCTTCCCCATTCCTCTCAGCCTTGGTGCTTCCCTCCCCCAAAAAATAGAGATGATGGGGCAGAATTCCTAACCTAAAGGCAGGGTTTAAAGGTGATCCAGGCCTTGGTTCCGTTTCCGGCATGGAGCCCATGTTCCATCAGCTCCATCCTTCTGCCTGTGTCGTGCAATTGCGTTTCTAAGATGTCAAGCTTGTAAGATGTTCCAGTCCCACCCAAAGATGCCGCCTTCGCTCTCTTTCTAGTTCCCACTGTCCACCATGGTCAGTGAGGGGAGGACAGGCTCCTCCAACCCTCTCCAGCTGCCCTCACCTCTCTAGATGACCTTTCACCTGGACTCTGCAGACTAGCCTGCACTCCCCCTGGACACTTGCGGCTGTTCCCAGCACTGTGCTGCTGCGACCCCTGTGACAGCACATGCTTAATGAGTTCTGGCCCCTGAGGTCACTGAGCTCCTGTCTCAGCTCTGGCTTTCTAGACGACTTCTCACAAACCAGAGGCTTCATTTTGTCAAATGGTTCTTTTAAATAACTTCAGTGTTCCCAGCCCTTTGGCTATATAACAGAAGGGAATCAAATAAGTGGATCCGGTGTATTCCAGATCCAAGGAAGAAGGCAGCCTGCACTTCCCTTGTTCTGCTAGGTGAGAAGCAGTATCCAAGGTAACCAGTCCTCCTATGCCACTGTCTCGGAAAGAAAGGAACCCAGTTCTTTTTCATTTTGCTTGTTGACAGCATCTGAAAGGCTTATATCATTTGTGTGGAGGTTTGGATGATAATGGCCCCACAGGCTCACATGTTTGAAGACTCGGCTCTTGGTTGGTGAAACTGGGAAATGACGGAGGTGTGGCCCTGTTGGAGGAGGTGTGTCACTGGGTAGGCTTTGAGGTTTCAAAAGACTCAGAAGATTCATGTCATTCCCAGTGTGCTCTCTGCCTCTCACTTGTAGTTTGAGCTGGGAGCTCTCAGCTGCTCCTGCCACCACGCTCCCACTCCACTACCATGAACTCCAACCCTCTGGAGCTTTAGACCAATTAAAACTTTTGTAATAAGTTGCCTTGTTTGTAGTTTTATGACAGCAATGGAAAGTAACTAACACAGTTTGAAACAAACTCCACTTGGCAGTAGTAAATTCTAAAACAATCAGATGGAAACAAAGATCCAGCTATATTGACCTTCTTTGAAGTATAGGGAAGAAAAGTGGGCAAACAGTATGTAAGGGTTTCTGATACCCTGGAACCAGAGTTATGGATAGCAGTGAACCACCATGTGGATGCTGGGAACTGGACCCTGGTCCTCTGCAAAACCAGTGAGCACACTTAACCATGGTGACATCTCTCCAGTCCACCTAGCATGGTTTTCTGAGATAAAAAAATCAAGTTACAAAATATTCTGTACAAGAGAAAACCCAGTTGTTTTATTTTAAAAAAGTAAACAAGGGAAGAAAGCCATACTCATCTTGCAAAGGAATACATTCACAGATAGTGAGATATTCTTTAGGTTTTCTTTCAGTCATATGATTAGAACAGACTTTATCTCAATTGTGGATGTAATTTAAAAAATTATACATCCAGGACATGTTTCTTTTAAATTAGAAAACAAGTGGAGTTTGAATTCCATGTGAATCAGTTCTCAGATTGCAGCACTGCAGACTTTTTCACAGAAACCTGAGATGCAAACTCTGGCATGAATGAGCCCAGGGTTCCATGATCAAGAGTCATGGGGAAAGAATGGGAGGCAACAGGGCATCTTACAGCAGCAAGAGCAATGGGTTAGACAGACACACAGTACCAGGAAGGCCCTTAAAACACTAATTTTTGTTCTTAATAGAAAATTGAATGCGAAATATCACATCTATTTTCTGAAAACTGAGCCACCTCTGATGCTTCACCGTCTTGTCCCATTGATAATCATAGTTGCTTGCCTCAGAGGTAGCTCAGTTTTCTAGATGAGGAGACCTCTCAGAAGGAAGTGTTTTAAAACAGGCCATCCTTGTTTTCCAGTAAGTATATGAATTTCACCACTTTATAAATGATCTGGCAGCTACTAACCCATGGCCTTCACGTACTAATTAGAGACCAGCATTTGCATCTAACCTGTAAAAGACCGTGTAATGGTAAACAGTGTCAAATCCCCAGGATTTGAGTACTTTGAGTACTCTGGGAGGGACTATCTAGACTGATGTAATTGGGGTGAGAATATTCACCCTCACTGTGGGTGGTACCAGTCTGTTGGGGTGGGGTCCTGAACTGAATTAAAAGCGGAAAGTGAGCTGAACACAAGAATTAGTCACTATTTGCCTCCTGACTGTGGATGCAATGTGACCAGCTGCATCCCACTTCTGTTTCCATGATTTTCCTATCATGATGGGTGGTCCCCTTGACTTGTGAGTCAAAATAGACTCTTTCTCTTTTATGTTGGTTTTCTCAGGTATTGTGTCACAAGGAGACAAGTAACTAAAGAGTTGATAACCGGAAGTTGAAGAGACTAAAAAGTAAATTTCATAGCCTTCAGAGCTGGAGGAAGCACATCCATGTCTGCCTATGACAGGAAAAAATAAATGGAGCCAATGGGACCATCACTTCAAGTGGACTATGTGACCCTAAACAATAAGGGACTCTCTGATGATGTGATACATGCACGTCTAGAGGCTCCTGTCCTGTTCACCAGGTGCCATTTAAGTCTTCAGAGCTTTTGTTTTTCAACGACACCAGGGAAGGAGCCCCCAAATATAACTGAAATCAAAGTTATCACAGTAACGCAGGTGGCAGGCTCAAATATCAATTAAGGTTGAATTCACTGGAGAGATGTGTCATTTTGTGCACCTGACTGCTGTGAACTAAATCCATGCTAACCACAATGTGGGGTGCCCATTGAGAATGCTCTGAGGTCTTGAGAAAATGTAGAATTAGAGCCACCTGCTCTTGAAACAACGGCTGTGATCCTGCTGGAGATATGGGAGCAAAAACCCGTAAGAGCCCACACCGAGTCTCCGAATACAGGGAACAAGAGGAGAATACAACTGAAAGCATCTTGCAGAGTGCCTTCAGCCAGACACAGATGAGAAGGAGGGAGGGAAGGAAGGGAGGGAGGGAGGGAGGGAGGGAGGGAGGATACAGTCCTTTCTGAAGAGATTAATGTCTTTTTTACCTCCAGAGAAATGTCAGGAACCAGAACAAAAAGATGATTTCTTAAAAGGGTCCTTATAATTTCAGATTCTGAAGGCATTTTGGTTGTTTTTAAAGAGAAGAAGAACTTTAAAGCTCAGAACTTTTTCCTAAAGGAAGGGCATCTTCATGGCCAGAACCTGGAGCCTGGGAATAGCCCCATGTTTCTAAGCCCAGACACGTGTCTTAAGGATCCAACAGTGTAAGACAGGCAGGCAGAGAGGAGGGGCAGCCTTCCCAGAATGGAAAAGACAGGGGCTGAAATTCCTCCAATGGGAAAAGAGACAGCCACATCTTGGCTCACCAAGATTCTGTGGGCAGGGTATCGTGATGGATGGACAGGAGTTGAGGCCATTTGTTAGAGGGTTAGCGTTTCATAGTGACCTTTGAGCAAGTTTCAGTGCTTCTAGATGAAGGGCTCAAGATGAGATGGAAGCCACTTTGCAAAGAGACAACTGAGGGAAGACGCTGGAACCTCACTTTGTGAAGTTACGCTAATGTGGTATCTTAGGTCCTTGGCATGCTGACAGGGGAAGTTTTAATCCCTGGAAACGTGCCTCTGATTAAAGGCAGGTCCCTCTATTGCAAGCTCAGGACCAAGGTCAACCCTTTTCTCTGTAGTTTAAACTAGAGATTCTGATGGAGGAAGGGGAGATAAGCAAGAAGCTGCTGTCCTCATTAGGAGCAAGAGCATCACATGTAAAATGGTCTGGATCAGGGGCAACTGCATGGACCTTGCTGGAGACTACAAGAGGGTCATTGTCCCGCTAGTTAATGACCTTGTTACTCTTTTAGGGGTGGTGGGCATACTTCTGCTCTGTTTGCTGCTCATGTGTAGCCTGCGTGTGGTAATATTTTGTTTGTACTATAACAAAAAAGCTTGCCTGAAGAACAGAGAAGTAGAATAGCCAGTCACTAGTTCTTACCTCTACTGAACCCTCAAACAGAATAAGGTATCCTGGCTCTAGAGTCTCTGTGAAATCTCAGACTGCTTCTGAGCTCCTGTCTCCTCTTGTCTTATATTCCTTTTTCCACCCAGCCATATCCCTCCTGTCTCTACCTCTCTAGGGCTGGGATTAAAGGCATGTGATTCCAAGTGCTAGGATCACCTTTGTGTGAGTTCTGTTTCTCTTTTAGACAGATTCAATCTCATGTAGCCCAGGGTAGCCTTGAACTCACAGAGATCCATCTGCTTCTATCTCCCAAGTGTTGGGACTAAAGGTGTGAGCCACCACTGCCTGGCTTCTATGACTAACTAATGGCTTAGCTCTGCACTCTGTTTTTCAGGCAAGCTTTACCTGTTATAGCATAAACAAAACATCACCACACCTGGGGCATAACCTGAGAAAGTTCAATAAAAGACCATTTACATAAGTACAGACATCCACACTCACTGTTTAGTAGGGTATACACAGCCATGTTTTGGAGAGAACAGTTGTCAACTGTTTCAGAGACAAGAACCCAAATAATCATGTCAAAGTCAGGCATGCTGGGAATGCATCAAAGAACAAGAAAGAAAAAAGAAGAGTCCACCGTTGGTCAAGTTAGAGATCAGGCACAATGTGGCCTGATTCGAAGAGGGAAAGAAGGCAGGGCAGCATTCAGTAGACACTCTATCTAGGGAAACACAGTTACATTGATATATGTCACCCAAAGAGAAAGCGAAGATAATCCCATTTAGAGATCTAAAGCTGCTTTTCAAGTTCATTGTTTGAAAACTGGGCATGACCCTAAGTGATACTGTAAATAAGGCTGTGATAACTGTGATATGCAGATACCACTATAGAGAGCTAACCGATTCTTCTGGCCATATACCCACAAGTTGTATAGACAGACAATATGGATTATTATGTATTATTGCACAGTAAAGCCTCATTCTGCCATAAAAGAAGAATGCAATCTCTGATTTGTAGGAATACAGCGGGAACTGGAAATCATCATGCTAAGTGAAATAATATATCAGCCTGTGTATGACACATTTTTCTCTCATATGTGGAAGCTAAACAAAGGAAAAATAAAATGATATAAAACTAAAACGGTGACTACTGGGATATGGAAAAAGGAGAACAAGAAAACAGAAGTGTAATAGAGGGTGAATATGATCAAAGTTCATTACATACACATCTGAAATGGAAATATCATAAGAAAACTTTTATACAATTCTTGTTAGTATTTATTAACTGTATACATGAACGTGTTTAATTATGATGTTTCATAGTTATATTAGTATGAATGATTCAAGGAAAAGTACATCATTAGCATTCTTAAACCTCGAGGTCCAGTGAGGTTTGCAGTCAGGGAGGGCTTTTTGCACAGGGGCGACCCTGTGATTAAAACTCGTCCGTCGCCTGGATAAGCGAGCCCTGTGAGCTTCTGCACACTGTGTCCTGTCATTGTCCTGGATCCTTCTAATCCAATTAGGGACAGTGAGCTGGGGGACTTCTGCCTGCTCTCCAGGGACCTAAGACTTTTATTTTTATTCCACTATAACTTGGTTTTAAACAAAGCCTTGAAGCTTCCCAGGCCTAATCCTTCATGGAAATGGAGAGGCAGAGACTGAAGTAAGCCATAATGAAAGCAGCAGTGTTAATTCAGAGAGACCACAAGGAGATAAAGTGAAACCAGCTTCAGACAGGCAAGGATGGGGTCAGCCAAAAGAAACATCCAGAATATAACCTGGAGGCTGGGAGCTAAAAGCAGCAGTTTTTACGTTTTTCTTATCTCTGCTGCATCCGAATTATCATTTTTCTAAAGCAGACTATTAAAGATTCCACTAAGAATTCGTTATTAAATTACATGGTCTAGAGAGACTGGGCGGTGCTGTGAAAGCCAAGAACACAAAAATCACTGCATCCACACACTTCTTTTCCATCATTCTTCATGTTTTCTGGAAACACCTTTTCACAAAACAAGGGGGAAAGGAAAAGAAAAAAGTGCCATTGATGCTAGTCCAAAATGGATTATTTTGGGACTCACTGCAAGAGCTGAAAATTTTGATCAGGCCTTTGAAAAGTAATACACACATGCAGATTAGTGCTTTGTTTTTAAAGAATGGCATATTTTTAATTAATTAGATCTTTAATTATTGCTACACTATGACTTGGCTACATTTAACTGAACATCCATAGCATTTGATGTTATAAAGGTCCCTAAGAGCACCCCACATGAGAGCCAGCTTCCCAAGGTTGGACATTGTGGTGATTAGGAATTCACTATGAAAACAACGCTTCCTGCTCTCCACCCCCCACATTCACTGAATTTACCCCACTGTGCCCCTGCATTGCTGTTACAAACCTATATTTTTCTCTGTCCTCCTCTTCCTGGGTAGCAAATACCTTCCACTGGAAATGGGCAATGATATTAGCACGATTGTGGATGGTTATCGTCCGCTGATTGGCCAGAGATATGTATGTTTTCTCCATGGTCAAAGAATTCTTGTCCAGTCTTATATTCACATCGATGGCAGCTCCATAGAGACATACAAATACCATTTCACCTAGGAATGAACAAGGTGGAAACACACTTCAGGATGTAGTCTAGGACGGGGAGCTGGGTCACTTGATAGAGTGCTTCTCATGGGAGCACGGAGGCCTGAACTCAGTTCCTCAGAACCCACACAAAAAGCTAAGCATATGCCCGGAATCCCGGAGCTGGGCAAGCAGAGACAGATGGATTCCTGAGGGTTCACTAGCCAGCCAACCTAGCCAAAGGTGAGACCCCGTCTCAAAAAATAAGGTGGACCAAGGAAGACACCTGACACTGATCTCTGGCCTGCACAGGCATGCACACACATAGAAGACTAGTTCTAGAATACTTCTGGCCTTTAAGGAGAATCAAGGTGAGGTTAGGGAATGCAGAACAACCATTATGTACTTCATTGTCCCAGACTCAGACATGATCAGAAAACTTAACTATTGCCCTTTGTTGAAGTTACAGGAAATCAAACTATCTTTTCCAGTCCTTTTAAGAAATATAAACCACGTAAAATGTGAATTGTTATGAGAGCTTATCTAAGGATTTTCTTCTTCATAAGTACTTTTTGGGCTTACAGCCTGGCCAGGAGTACCAAGCTCTTCAGAGTTGCAAACACCTGCCTCATCGTTAGCTCCAGCTTCATCTAGTCTCTGGTTCTAAAAAGATAGAGTCAAATATAATTAGGAGGAGCTGGTCATTCCCAGGGGATTTATGTTCTCACATGGTTCAGAAAACAGATTCAGTAAGTTAGAAACTGCAAAGTGACTGAACAGAAATCGCATATCCAAACAGTAATGTCAACAGAACACACAGTGCCGTGCTATGGTAGCATACATATCAAAACCAAAAGCAAATGCCATGCGACCATTTTTAAAGGAATACCGGGAACATCTTCTCTTAGCAAGGCAACAGTTGCAGACTACTCCATATTCACAGGTGTGTGAGGTCACTGGGCATTCAAGAAGATGCAACTGAAGAACTACATTCTTTTCAACTCTGCAATGCTACAGTAAGTACATCACTCGAATGTTAAAATAGAGAAAAGGACCAGAGAGATGGCTCAGGAGGTAAGAGCACTGGGTGCTTTCCCAGAGGACCCAGGTTCAATTCCCAGCATCCACATGGTGGCTCGCAAACACTTGCAGCTCCAGTTCTTGGGAATATGACCCATGCACATAGTGTAGAGAGACAGATGCAGAACACACACACACACACACACACACACACACACACACACACACACACACACAGTAATGCTAAAAACCAGAAAGCATATACTTACATACTATGTACACTTCATGGATCTGTGCTGTACACATTTTAACTAGAATCCAGAAAGCATGATTATTTACCCTTTGCTTTTTCAGCAAACATTTCTAATTTATTAACCACAGAAAGGAAATGGTCTCCAAGGCGAGTGGCACTATTAGGAGGTGTGGCCTTGTTGGAGTAGGTGTGGTCTTGTTGGAGGAAGTGTGCCACTATGGAGACGAGCTTTGAGGTCTCATATGTGCTCAAGATACCACCCAGGGTCTTAGTTCACTTTCTGCTGCCTGTAAGATATAGAGTTCTCAGCTCCCACACCATGTCTGCCCGCATGCCACCATGTCCCACCATGATGATAATGGAGTAAACCTCTCAACTCTAAGACAGCCCCAATTAAATGTTTTCTTTTATAAGAATTGCAGTGGTCATGGTGTCTCTTCACAGCAATAGGAACTCTAACTAAGAAAACAGCATATGAGCCATCCAACCACCTTAGTAAATCAATAACTCAAGGTCTGAGAAGCTGCCTCCAGGATGAGATGCTCTCTTGCAGCTCTGTTCATTCTTGGTTATAATTTAGATTTTAAAAACCAAATACACAATTCTTCACTATTTTTCAACACTACTCTATGTGTCTGTGTTCCTTTTCATAGCCCTAGTCAAGTGGATTGGAGTTTATAGGTTCCCTAAACTTTTATCAAAGCTTAAAGAAAAAGTAAGCATCAAGCCTTTGAGTCTAACTTTTAAAGATGATATATAGATGATAGATAGATGACAGATAATCAAATTTTAAGCACCATACAAGCATGCACAAGGAAACTAAAACATTTCACTCTTTTGCACTCAAGCCTAGGCCTGAAGTTTTGAGGCAAGACGTGCCAATGTTTCCACTGTCATCCTTCAGAAAAACTTTGAGACTTTCTGAAGAATGAAAGTTTTTATTTTTTTTAATCGAGTCTTCTCTCATACAATACATTCCAACCACAGTTCCCCTCCCTCTATTTCTCCCCCCTTCTCCCCCAGATCCACTCCCCTTATGTTTACAAAAGACTAGGCCTCCAAGAGATGACAACGAAATACGACAAAACAAGATACAATAACACAAGGCAAAAGCCCTCATATCAAGTCTGAACTAAGCACCCAATAGGAGGAAAGGGATCCCAACAGCAGGAAAAAGAGTCAAAGATACACCTGCTCTCCCTGTTAGGAGTCCCACAAAAACACCAAAGCTAACAGCCTTGCAGAAGACGCGGTGCAGACACACGCAGGCCCCATGCATGCCAGTTCAGTCTGTGGAGTGAAATTTAATAATCATTGAAAGCTCATTGTTGTTCTTGTTTGCATAGTCTTAATTATGGATGTCATTGAGTTCCATTATATAAGTTAATAATAGACAAGATAAACAAAAGACCTTTACTATAAATTCTGGTACTGAAAGAACCATGTCTCCAAGATGATGGTGAACTGAGAGGAGATTAACCCAAGTTTACTGTCAAATATCTTGCTGAAACTGCCTACATCTTACAAAACACTTCAACCTTCGAGTTTATGTCATTCACTAATTCTGAACTGAGATAATGAAGAGTTTCCTTTATAGGAAGTCATCTGCATCCAAAATTTTAAAATTTCCAACAGCACACAGCTAAATATAATGATACTTGCAAAGAACTACAACTCCATATGTTAGAACTAGCAACACATGGAAAACAGAAATGGGTTCACCAAGAACAGATACCAGGTATCGCCAGATAGAGGCCACACATCGATTATACATAGCAGGTTCATAGGAACTAATGGATGATCTTGAAACTGTACCCAGAGAACAGGGGATTGAAAAAAGATCTAAAATGTGGGGAATTGCCATACTCTAGGACTTTCAGAGAAAAAAATAAAATGACCTAAATTTAAAAAAGAAGACAGCAAAGGAGAAAAAAAACTTGTAAAGGATATCTATAATAATAGAATTTTGGTTTTTATGAAAGAAATTAGTGAAATGAAAAGTGGCTCATAAAATATAAAAGGTAGCATGCGGAAATAACATGAGTACAGGGGTCTCATGTAGACCTCAGGATGGCAATGGTTATGTCTAGCCAAGATGATATTTCAAGAGAAGATAGCTAGGAATTTTCTGGAATTAAAGACATCAGCTCATAGCTAAAAACAAACAAACAAACAAAAACCAAGGTAATTCAAGTGGAGTAGACTAAAGGAAATGTATACCTAAATATATAACAACAAAACAGGGGAAATCAAAGACAAAATCTGAATGCAAAATGAGGCAAGACGTTGTCTCTAATGGATCCATGGATAGAATTATACCTGATATGTTAACTGAAACAGTGAAAACTAAACAAACAAACAAACAAACAAAAAGATGGAATGTTATCTTCAGCCTGACCAAGGGGAAAGTGTGACAAACCAGAAGTCTATAGAATTTTTCAGTTTTTAAATTTTTGCCTGAAAATGTCATTATTTTGTTTTACCTTTCAAGGATAAAGGAATGCTAAAATGTCCCAGTTTAACCTTGTTTTTCCAGGCTGCATCTTCTAGCTTTCCTAATGACAGCTGTAGAGTTTGCCACCAGGATTATGAGAGTTCCTTGTTGGGCAATTTTTTCTGGATCCTTTTATAGTGTTCTTTTTGCTTTTAAACAATAGGATGCCTATGTTTGACTTTCTTTCTTTGTATAAAAGATGTGCTGAGCTCCATGAATACATGGATGGGTATAATTTAATATTTTTAGAAAATTATTAGACAATATAACTTAGATTTTTCATTCACCTTCTCTCTGTCTGAGACTCCAGTTATACACATGCTGACCTTTTGACTGGGCCCTATGTGATTTTGCTTTGTTATTTGTTTCAAGTACTGCTGTTTCTCTGTCTTACTTTGAGCATTTTTGATTGGCCTATACTTAGGTTCATGAATCCTAGCTTCTTCCTTATCCATTCTTCTGCTAAACTTATGCAATTTTAAATTTTCAACATTATATTTTTTCAGTATGATGTTATTAAAATTTGGTAATATAAAGCAAGTCACTCCCAGGAAAAAGATACAAAATGAAAAATTGCCAATCATACCTGTAGGAGGCACAACTTAGAGACAGCACCAGAGGAAACAGAGTTGTTTCACTCGAAGGCTGGAGTGGATGTTATCCAACAACCTGGAGATCTTTTTGCTATCCTATGGAGCTAAACTTTCCCTGAATCCCCCCAATCCTGAGCATTGTTTAGAACCTGATTCTGAGCTCTGTCTCTGGGTGAACCCATCCTTTTGAAAGAGTTTCCATGTACTTTGCATCTGCCACCAATAGAGTTCATCTTTATACCTATTACAGATCCTTCCTTCTTAAGCCCTTACCCTAAGCACTGTTTGTCAGCAGAACCCATTCTTATTCTAAAGGGCACAGGTGCTTTGCTATAGAGGTATATTTTGCAAAGGAGTTTGTAGCCATCCCTGAAGCTTTAGTGTGATAATTGTCAGATAATTGGAGACTGTTCCCCCAAAGTTTTATTGTGTCTCAGTAAGTAGGAGAAATAAACTGTGAGGTCAGACTCTGGACCTGAGAGTCACTCTTCACCTCACATGAATGTTTCCCTGTCAGCTGCAAGACTTGCAGGGACCCTGCCTGACACATACCCACTGTTGCACTGAAAGGGTGATCCTTCATAACTAGGTGGAGACTACTTCAGGAATGTGATAGTGGTTCTCTATTAGAAATACATAAATGTATCATAAATCAAAGGAAGAAATGGTATGTCTTTCATTGATGCTGGAAACAAAGTTGCAAAACTCAAAACACATTGTAAAAAATCTATAGACTCTGCATTTGGCCCGGCTGGGTCTGATAGAGGAGAAAGTAGGGAGTAGGCCTAACTTATCCACACAGGAGGACTTTCTGAACAGGACCCTAGAAGCCTAAGCATAGAGAACAATTAATAAACAGGACCTCATGAAACTAAAAGGCTTACAGCAAAGACACCATCATTTGAGTGAAGAGGTTCCTTACAAAATGGAGAAAAAACTTTTAGTTATATATCTGACAGAAGGTATCCAGAATATAAAAAGAAACTGTGGTTGGGTAGGTCATGGGCACTAATGAAGAGCCTAGTACTATTAATCTGCTAAGTGGGCACAGCGTTAAACTGACTTCTAATGACTTAATTAGTGTTAGATCCATTGACCAGTGCTTCTCTCAACCCTTGTTAAAGAAGCTTCTTTTTAGTAGATGGTAATTAACAGAGAGACCTACAACTGGCCAAAGTACAGAGAATTAATAAGAGACTATGATGGAATTCTTCTTGGCCCTAAATGAGGCATCTATGTCACATCCCCTCCTCATTCCAGGGTGCAGAGATTATTGTAGAAGAAAGTGCAAAAAAACTAACAGCAGAGGTAGATGCCTACCAGGAAACAGTGCTTCCCGACCGTTGGCTGTGTCTCACCCTAGGAATTTATCCTGGAGATGAGCTGGGACAAGAAATTCAAGGATTTTAATATGGTACTATTGTTAATAAGAACAGTGTGAAAAAGCTACATATAGACCAGAAGATTGCGAGATATATTTTATTACCTCTAAAAGCAGAGCTCTGAGTGGGCATGAAAAAGCACAGCCATGAGAAAGGATCTATTAAGTGGGAAAACGCATGTGTGGAATGATCTATGTTGTATTTTATATTCTATATACAGAAGGAAGATACTATGCACCCTCATTTGCATTCATTTGAATAAAAATGTCCAAGAAACTAATAAAATGATAACAGGTTGGGTAAATGAGAAATTTGAAAGCAAGAATTTTAAATGTATACTTTTACAGGTTTTTTTAAATTTAAAATCATATGACTGCATTACGCACCCAAAATCATTAATGCAAAAAAAAAAAAGAATTGTAGGGCTTACAATAAACAGGTAAAACTGCTAGGCAGCACAGTAATGCAATAAATATAAAATGAGATGCCATCCCATAATCAAGCAAGTTAACAAAAATTCAACAGTTGGACAGTGCCCTTTTGGTACTATATTAGCAAGGATGTGAAGAACAAAATTTCTCATGTATTGCTGAGGAAATATAAGCGGTATAATTGCTTAAGTCCATTTACTACTCAGGAAAATTCATATAAAATGTCTTTGTAACCCAAAAATTGTACCTACGGGTATTTATTTAAAAAGAAAATCCTATCCAGCTGTAGGACATTGTAAAAAGATGCTCAGGGCAGCACTGCTTGTGATAACAACAGTAAAGTCATGAACAGCATAAATAAATATTCAGTAGGAGAACAGATAACATGGCATTTTTAGATCCGAGGACATGGCTTGCTCAGTAAAATTCCTATTGTGTAAGCATGAGGACCTGAGTTCATCTCCAGCACCCGTGTAATAACTAAGCATGGTAATGTGTACCTTTAACCTTAGCACTGGAGGTGCAGAGACAGGCAGATCTCCAGCACTTACTGGCCAAGCAGTCTAGGCTATCAGTGTCTCTAGGTTCAATAAGAGATTCTGTCTCAAATAATAACATGGAGGATAATAGAAAAAGACACCCAACACTGACTTCTGGCCTCCATATATATGAACATGCATAAACACAAAGTTAAAAATTATACATACATACATACATACACACATACATACATACATACATACACACACATGCATACAACGGGACTATCTCACACCAGCCCACAGACCCCAGAAAGGGCTGTGATCAGGTTGGGATTGCTCACTACAACAATGTGCATGGTAGAAGTACAACAATAACTACCAATCTTTTTCCAAGAGCCATCAATTACTATTATTATTATTATTATTTGCTGCTATTTTCCAAAGCTCATCAGATCCAGAGAAGAGGTGTGTGGCGGTTTGAAGGAGAATGGCCTCGAAGCTCATATAGGTGAATGTTTGGTCCCTGGCTGACTGAACTGTTTGGAAGGATTAAGAAGTACGGTCTTGTCAGTGTGTTACTTAAGGCTTTGAGGTTTCAAGCGCTCACTCCATTTCCAGGTAGCTCCCTGTGCTTTGTGCTTGTGTCTCAAAATGTAAGCTCTTAGATACTGCTCCAGTGCCATGGCTTCCTGCCTGTTGTCATGTTTCCTGGCATGATGGTCACGGACTCTAGTCGTCTGAAAATGTAAACCCTCAATGAACTCTTTCTTATGTAAGTTGTATTGGTTGTGGTGTGTTACCACATTGACAGAAAAAAATAATGACAAAAGTTGGTACCAGGAAGTGGGATATTGCTCTGATAAGCCTGACCATGTTGTTCTTTGAGAGATTGTGGAAGACTTTGGGACTCTGGACTAGAAACATGGTTAAATGTTGTAAGCAGGGCTTAACAAGCCATCCTAGTAGGTGTATGGAGTAAAATAGTACTGAGAGCAATGTGAACTGTGTGGGTCCAACTCAAGAATTTTGAGAAGAAGACAATATTAACAACTGGCCTAGAGACCATCTTGACATGCTTTGGCAAAGAATGTGGTTGCTTTCTGCCCCTGTCCTAAAAATGTGCCTGAAGCAAAATTGAAAACTAATGGATAAATTTTGCTGGCAGAGGAGATTTCAGGACAGCCTAATATTGACTCTGTCATGTGGCTATTAGTGATCATTCTTATTCAGGTCTGCGATTAAAAGAGCAAGTGGGGCAAAAAGAAATACAAATGTATCACTTAAGGAGAAAAAGAACACCAGGGAATGTAAAGTTGGAAGCAAGGCTTGTGTAGAAACAGATGGAAAGTTTAGTGGAAGGCCTGATGAAAAATGGAATAAAGGGAGTGATATCCTAAGGGCAAGACCCTTCCCAGCTGAGCTTCCAACAAGTAAAAGAGAAATGCCTGTGGGATTTCTGCTCTTGAAACAAAGGTAATCTTGAGCTACAAAGGAAAACTTTACCAAATGTAATTCAAGGAGGGAGCTCAGGCTCCATCCTCAGCAAACAGCTGAACTTGCTGCATCAGACACATGGTTCTGGCATTAGAGGCATGAAAGATATACTCTTAAAGGGATTGTGGAATCCTCCCTCCTCCATAGATAAGAAGAGTCACTGAGGCCAGGCACATGGCAGGGGCTTTCTGCATGGAGGCCCTGAGAGGCCACTGTATGTAGCTGTGGAAGTTCAGCCTGGACTGTGTTGGAGACTCCAGGATGTTAGAGGCGCTACAGCAATGGGATATCTGCCAAGGAGAGCTGCATACAGGAAGCATAACCAGCCCAAGAGAGAGAAGTGTGCTGCAATCAGGAGGGCAGGGAGGTTGACATCTGAACCCTTTGCCACCACACAGAGAGCTACAGGATTGGCGTTTTCCCTGCTGGGTTTCAGTGTTGCTTTGGTCCAGTATTTCATCACTAGGCACCCATTCCTCCCCTTTCGAATGATAAAGGATATCCTATGCCAGTGTATGTTGGAAGTACGTGCTTTGCATTTGTAATTGTAAGGGGTTACAATTAAGAGGTTGCTTTGAGTCTCAGAAGAGACTTTGGGCTTTTAAACTGTATTGAGAGTGTTAGGGACTATGGGGACTTTTGACGTTAGACTAAATGCATTTTACATTATAATATAACCACAAGTCTATGGGGGACTGGGAGAGGAATGTGTTGCTCTCAATGAGAATAGCCTCCAGAGGCCATTTGAATGCTTGGTTCCTAGTTGGAAGAATGTTTGAGAAGGGTTAGGAGGTGTGGTCTTGTTGGAGGAGGTGTGTCACTGGTGGTGGGCTTTGAACTTTCAAAACCCTCACCTTTTTCAGTTACCTTTCTCTCTGTGCCTCAAGATTGTGGCTCAAGATGTAATCTCTGAGCTGCTGCCCCAGCATCCCCCCTGCTTTCTTGCCTGCAGACACGGGACATGATGCTTATGGACTCACCCTCTGAAGCTGTAAGCACCCAATAAACTCATTCTTCTATAAATTGCCTTGGTTATGGTTTCTCATCACAGCAGTAGAAAAGTAGCTAAAAGGGGGGCAGGGGAAAGTTCTTCCCTTGTTAGAATACTTGCTTTGGATACCCATTTGCCTAAAGACAGCCTTTCAAAAGGCTCTCCACACTGTAGCTATATCTAAGAGGCCCAGGCTGGAGGTGGTGGCAAGCTTGTGGGAAATGCAGAGACTGCGTGGCTCTGTTGCCACGTTCTGTGTCCTTGGACTCCCTGTTCCCACTCTGGTTCAGTTTCTGGGGTTGAGTGCTGCAGTGCAGGTTAGCCAGAATCAATTATTATGTCCCAGGAAAAATAAATTTCATGGGAGCTCTCATTACATTTTGCCAAGTTTACTACTATCAATCAAGCAAAGCCAAACATGAACAAAACTAATTTTCCAAAACTAAATGTGAAGCTGGCTGTGTGCACAGTACATCCCTTACTTGGCTTCAGAACTTGAAGACAACAGAGGACACAGATATAGGAAATAAAATACATGATGGGAGCCGTGGAGTCTCCAGGGAACACGTTGATGGAGAGAGTGAGTACTTCTCATCTCTTGGTCACAGCAGAGTCAAAGCCACCACTGTCACATGCACACTGCTCAACCTAACACTGTTAGTCAGCACTCTGTTTGGGATGCTGAAATGGAGTAATCCGAGCTCACCAGCTACATGAGCTACTTTTCTTGTCTCTGACTAAAGGCCTGCCAGGACACAACTTAAGTGAGAAAGGGTTTATTTATAGTTTGAGGGGATGTCGCTCACATGGTGGGGGAGGCATAAAGGCAGGAGTATGAAACAGCTGATCATATTGCATTTATAGTCAGGAATCAGAGGCTTTGTTGCAGAACCTCTAGACGGTGCCCAGTGACACACTTCCTCTAGGGAGGCTCTGTCTGCTAACAGTCCTATCTCCTTCCCAGACCACCACCACCAGCTGGGGACCGTGAGCCTGCGGGGGCACTTTAAATTCAAACTGTGACAAGATTAAAATTGCCATTGTTCTGCCCCAAAGGCAGTGCAGGTATGTAAAAGGGACCCCAGCTTAGAGCCCACTAGGAACCCGGGTTCAAGCTCAAGCTATGGAGAGACAGTCACTAAATGTCCCTGGTTTTGTGTACTCACTCATCTCTGAAATGAAAAGAGGTTAAAAAAGAAAAAAGAAAAAAGGAGTCCTCTAGCTCACACATCCTTCTCCAGGGTTTAGCTCTGTAAGTGGGTGGAACTAGAAAACCCAATATGGAGTTAAATAGACCCAGAAAGACGAGCATCACATGTTCACACTCATCAGAGGCTCCTAGCTCCTTCAAGGTCTATGGCTTTACTAGTTCTGGGTAGCTGACTCAGATTCCAACACCAGGCATGGCTTCCCTCTTGTTGAGTAGGTCTTGAGCCCAACTAGAGAGCTGTTGGTAACCATTAACACATGCACGCCACCCCTTTACACTGAAGGTTATCGCGCCACTCTGGTCATTGTTGTGGTTCACGGACGTCATAGCCGGGTAGGACTGTTGGTTGTTATCCTCCTTTGGAAACTGGCATGGTGCCTTCTGGTATCATGGAATCTAGCCCTCAGGAGGAGGCATTCACGTCAGTTCCAGCCGAGGGGCTTCCGGCCCCTGCATCTGAAGTCCATGAGGCCTTCAGCAATCAGGACTTGCCTCTACCTCTGGGGGCTGAGCAATAGTCTATAATGATTGGGAATCTCCTAGACAGTCCTGATCAATAACTCAAAAGAGGACTTCTCATGCCTGGTATGGAGGTCTAGTGAGATAGTGTTTGGCATTCAGAAAGAGAGCACTGACAGCTGGAGACAATTTCATTTAAACTGTATACGTGTAGCTATACACAGACCTATATATATATTATGTTATTTAGGTAGATAACTGACATCCTTACTGTCATTTTGCTCTCCTCCTGTATTTATTTCCCTTCCCCCTCCTTAATCACAATCAATTGCTCACTATATTCTTTTTTGCTATTCCTTTATTAGCCTTCACAGGGATTAAAAAAAAAAGAAATCCTTCATAGCTTTAGAAAGCAAACCAAAATAAAACATGCAAATAACTGCTAAGCTGCCCTGTGAAGAACTTACACGATTATTAGATATACTTATGTATCTAATAATAGCCCACTATTTTGCCTTTGGGGAAAAACATACCTCCCCATGTCTGGCTCCTAGACTGAAATATCTCCTCCACAGTAAGAGACATCAGACTCTGAAAACGCTGAGGAGGCCTACCAGCTCCATTTCCCGACTCTGCCAGTGGTTAATGTCACCTTTAAATTCACAACCACCTCAGCAGGCATTGATTTCCATTTCTCTGTCTCATACAATAGCCAAATGTCCCGGAAAAAATGTCCTTTATGTAAAAGGAAGTTGTTTTGTGAATACTAATCTCTCTGGGAGCCCTTGGGTTACATAAAGTTTCTTAACGCCAGGCTGAACACTTTAGGACTTCAGCACAGAGCCATTTGCTTGTCCTGCAACAGTCATGTGCTGTTTCCGCTTCTCAGTTTCATTGTCACAAATCTGAGACTTCCATACATGCATATGACGTGTTTTGATTAAATCCTCTCTACCTTCCCTTCCTCCAAGTTCTACGTTTCCCTCCCAGCTTCATGTGCTCGTGTTTAAAAATCTCAGAGCTCTCTGAGTGCTGCCTGTCTGTACATGGGTGTAGGGCATCCCGTGGAGTGTGGACAGCCTCTCAAAGGCTGCATGGCTGAAGAAAACTGATTCCCTTCCCTGACCCATAGCAGCCAATGGCTGCCAATCCACTGGGGTTGGTTGATTAACACAAAGACCCATAACTGGTCATGCAGAGAATAAAAGACAGTGAGTGCTAAGCTTTAAAGAGAATCTATATCACACCCCTTCCCTGATGACTCAGGGACATCTTAGAGAATCCAGAGGTAGAAGATGGTTACCACAAGTGAGGGTCTGCCAGACACAAAATGACACTATCTATCACACATGTTGCTTTGATTTTGTCACAGTCTTCCTGGTTTATAACGTAAGACAGAGCCTAGACTAGCCTGGCACTCACTATTTTCCCCTGTGCCTCCCAAGTGCAGGGATTGCATGCAGGGGTCACCCCACACTGCTTGCTTTTGTCTTGTTCTTATAAAACCTTGAGTAGTTCTATGTACTCTTTTTTATTAATTTGTTTTTTACATTCCAATCCCAGTCCCCCCTCCCTCCTTTCCTTGAACTCCCTTCACTCCCCCCTCCTCCCTTCTGCTCCACAGAGAGGGTAATGTCTCCCATAGGAAGTCTACTTACTAAGTCTGTCCCATCTTCTAGTTGAGGTAGAAAAAAGACATTTCTCCATCCCCACACCCCTGTCTCTAGGTATCTCTCCATATAAAATGGACTCCACTAAGTCAGTTTGTGCATTAGAGTTAGATCTTGGACCCACTGCCAGTGGCCTCATATATTGTTCCAGTCACACCATTGTCACCTATATTAAAGGAGTCTAGTTCAGTCTTATGTAGGTTTCCCAGTTGTCAGACCTGAGTCAGTGATCTCTCACTATCTCAGGTCTGCTGATTCTGTGGGTTTCTCTATCATGGTCTTGACTCCTTTGTTCATATTATCGCTCCTCCCCCACTTAGATTGTACTCCATGAGCTTGATCCATTTTTTTGTTGTGGATTTCTGCATTTGCTTCCATCTGTTTCTGGAAGAGGGTTCAAGCTTCTCTGGGGTTATGGACTGTAGACTGGGTATCTTTTGTTTTATTTCTGGTATCCACGTATAAGTAAGTACATACTACTTTCTGGTTTTGGGTTATCTTATTTAGTATGTTTTTTTCTAGTTTTGCCCATTTGCCTGTGAATTTTAGGGTGTCATTGTTTCTTACTGCTGAGTAGTGAATGTGGTGTGAATGTACCTCCTTTGGGTATATGCCCAACAGTGGTATTGCAGGGTCTTGAGGTAGGTTGATCCCAATTTTCTGAGAAATCACCATACTGATTTCCATAGTGGCTGTACAAGTTTACACTCCCACCAGCAATGGAGGAGTGTTCCTCTTTCTCCACAGCCTCTTCAGCATAAGCTATCATTGGTGGTTTTGGTTTTAGCCATTCTGAAGATGTAAGATGGAATCTCAGAGTGGTTTTGATTTGCATTTCCCTGATGACTAAGGATGTTGGGCATTTCCTTCAGTGTCTTTCTGTCATTTGACATGTACTCTTCTCTGCTGTTGTGAGTATGTAGTTAAAGGTAACAATCATTCATGGGTAGAACCAGCTGCCTACACAGACTTAATTTTACTATACATTTATACTAGAAGGACAAAAAGGGAGGAAGGAAGAAGGGGGAAAATTCTGGTTCAGGCCAATGTGACTGAGCAAATACTAGGTATTAGTGAATCACTAACTATATCTGACCTCCTTCAGTAGCAGGGCACTGGTTCAAACTCCTGTCAGAGACAGAAAAGAAATGTAGCTGTGGTTTATGAAGAAATGTCCAAGGGAAGAACACAGCTGACAGGACAAACACAACTGTTAGAAACATGATTGAGCACTTCCTGCTGAGGAGAATTCAGTGATCTTTCTTCTAGAACATTGTTTGAGGAAGCATAAAGGAAAGGCATTAATCAATAGCTCATATTAAATGTTCCTCCTAAAATCAGCTCATACTTGAAGCAGCTGCAGAGGGCTCAATCTGATGCTTATTCAGTGACATGGGAAGACCGTGGTTATGAGTGACTGAAAGGGCAATGTGTTTAGGGAATCATTACTGCTTTACACTAATGTAGGTTTCTGGGCATTGATAACCTACAATAAAGACAAAAGCATGTTCTTATCAGAAGCTCATTTTATGTAACAAATAATGTCTTCAATCTTCATAAAATTATTCATCTACCACAGATGGCAGAAGCACCTCAGGGCATGGACTTTAACTTTTCCAAGACTAGTTAAGTTTCAATATACAAAATACTCTTTGTGTTTCAAATGACCCTTCCTTTAGCACAGGAGTATCAGTGTGAGCATAGGTATCCTACAAACGTACAACTGAAGCCGGGTGTTGGTGGCGCACGCCTTTAATCCCAGCACTCAGGAGGCAGAGGCAGGTGGATCTCTGTGAGTTCGAGGCCAGTCTGGTCTACAGAGCGAGTTCCAGGACAGACTCCAAAACAATACAGAGAAACCCTGTCTTGAAAAACAAGCAAACAAACAAACAAACAAAAACTCGGGCCCTCTGTGGGAGCAGATTACTTTTCAAAGCCAACAAGTGAGAGAGGGAAATGTTTGTACAGTAATAAGGAAGGTTGGGGAGACAGCCCTGAGGTGTAAAGGGAGGATGTCAGGAGTTCACAGTCTACCTTCTAACTGGACTTTGGATGGCATATGTGACCTACAGAAAGCCACTCAATTTATTAAGGCTTAAGTTTCCCTTCTTAAAATCTGGACTGGATTAGGTTATGAGTGGTTAGATTGTGCCTGGGTTGGATTATGGTGACTGGGTTAGATTGTGCCTGGGTTAGATTGTGCCTGGGTTAGACGGTGACTGGGTAGGATTAGACTTTGACTGGATTAAAATGTGACTGATCTTTAAAGCTGGGACTCTATCGTCAAAAATCTAAGATGATTAATCTCAAAATGTAATAAAACTTTTCTAAATTATACTGCAACATATGAAGACATTTATTTATAAATTGTACTCCTATACTATATATATTTAAATACATTAATATATTTAAAAAGGATGAGTTGACGAAATAAGCAATATTTTAAGATAAGGAAAAACAAACAACTAATTATTTTGTGAGCACAGAAGCACAGGCTATTCTTTTTCAAACTCCCGACTTAAAATCTTGGATCTAGTGACCCAAAGACACTTTTTCCCTTAATACACTGGTTTTTATGGACTGGTAAACAAAAAATGATGTCTTACAAAGATGTGGACATAACATGGGAAAAATATATCATTGATTTAGTGTATTAACACTCATTCCAAAATGTCACTTGCTATTGACACCAACAGCTAATAATGGGAAGGTTGTAGTTAAAATTCAATTAGTTAGGTTTTCCTTCTAGCATTTTCTGTAGAGCTGGATTCATGGATACGTATCGTTTAAATCTGGCTTTGTCATGGAATATTTTGTTTTCTCCATCTATGGTAATTGAGAGCTTTGCTGGATATAGTAGTCTGGGCTGGCATCCTTGTTCCCTTAGCGTTTGTAGGACATCTGTCCAGGACTAAGTGTCCAGGATCTTCTGGCTTTCATCGTTTCCATTGAGAAGTCAGGTGTAATTTGGATAGGTCTGCCTTTGTATGTTACTTGGCCTTTTTCTTTAGCTGCTCTTAATAATTTCTCTTTACTCTGTAGGTTTGATGTTTTGATTATTATATGGCGAGGTGACTTCTTTTTCTGGTTAAGCCTATTTGGTGTTCTGTAAGATTCTTGTGTTTTAGAGCCAAGGAAGATAACTACATTCACAAAGACACAGGCAATATATAATGACACTTTACAAAACACCAAAAGAAAAAGGGAGGAGAAACTACACAAAATAACTTCACTAACAATAAATCAAGCACAAGCAAGGATCACCAATCAATGGTCATTAATATCCCTCAATGTCAATGGCCTTAACTTGCCTATAAAAAGACACAGACTAGCAGAATGGATACGAAGACAGAACCCTTCCTTCTGCTGCATACAAGAAACACATCTCAACATCAAAGACAGACGTTATCTCAGAGTAAAGGGTTGGGAAAAGATCTTCCAATCAAACGGTCCCAAGAAGCAAGCGGGTGTAGCAATCCTAATATCTAACAAATTAGACTTCAAATTAAAATCAATCAAAAGAGATGAAGAAGGACACTTCATATTCATCAAAGGAAAAATTCATCAAGACAAAGTCTCAATTTTAAACATCTACGCCCCAAATACAAAGGCACCTACATTCGTGAAAGAAACATTACTAAAGCTCAAAATGCACATAAAATCTCACACACTAATAGTAGGAGACTTCAACACTCCGCTCTCACCACTAGACAGGACCTCCAGACAGAAACTTAACAAAGAAACAAAAGAACTAATAGAAGTTATGACCCAACTGGGTTTAACAGACATCTATAGAACATTCCACCCAAATACAAAGGGATATATCTTCTTCTCGGCACCACATGGAACCTTCTCTAAAATTGACCACATAATAGGAAACATAGCAAATCTCCACAGATACAAAAAAATTGGAATAACCCCCTGCATCTTATCAGACCACCATGCATTAACATTAGAATTCAACAGTAACACAAATCGCAGAAACCCTACAAACTCATGGAGATTGAACAATGCACAATTGCACCATCCCTGGGTAAATGAACAAATAAAAAAAGAAATTAAAGATTTCCTCGACTTCAATGAGAATGAAGACACAACTTACACAAACTTATGGGACACTTTGAAAGCAGTGCTGAGAGGAAAGTTTATAGCACTAAGTGCCCACATGAAAAACCTGGAGAACAGTCATACTAGAGAATTAATAGCACAGCTGAATGTTCTAGAACAAAAAGAAGCAAACTCCCCCAGGAGGAGCAGACGCCAGGAAATAATCAAATTGAGGGCTGAAATCAATCAAGTAGAAACCAGACAAACACTGAGAAGAATCAATGAAACAAAGAGTTGGTTCTTTGAGAAAATCAACAAAATAGATAAACCTCTGTCCAAACTAACCAAAAGACAGAGGGAGAGCATGCTAATTAACAAAATCAGGGATGAAAAAGGGGACATAACAACAGACTCAGAGGAAATCCAGAGAATCATCAGGGCATACTTTGAAAATCTGTACTCCACAAAATTTGAAAATTAAAAGGTAATGGACAATTTCCTGGATAGATATCACTTGCCAAAACTAAATCAAGAACAGATAAACAATCTAAACAGACCTATAACCCCTAATGAAATAGAAGCAGTCATCAAAAGTCTCCCAAATAAAAAAAGCCCAGGCCCAGATGGCTTCAGTGCAGAATTCTACCAGAAATTCAAAGAAGAGCTAATTCCAATACTCCTCAAAGTATTCCACACAATAGAAGCAGGAGGCTCACTGCCAAACTCTTTCTACGAGGCTACAATTACCTTGATACCCAAGCCACACAAAGACACAACTAAGAAAGAGAACTATAGACCAATTTCCCTCATGAACATTGATGCAAAAATACTCAATAAAATACTCGCAAACCGGATTCAAGAACACATCAGAAAAATCATCCACCATGATCAAGTAGGCTTCATCCCAGGAATGCAGGGATGGTTCAACATTAGAAAATCTATCAATGTAATCCACCATATTAACAATCTGCGAAAGAAAAACCACATGATCATCTCACTAGATGCTGAAAAAGCCTTTGACAAAATCCAGCACCCCTTCATGATAAAGGTCCTAGAGAGATCAGGGATAACAGGAATGTACCTGAATATAATAAAAGCAATATACAGTAAACCAACAGCTAACATCAAACTAAATGGAGAGAAACTCAAAGCAATTCCTCTAAAATCAGGAACAAGACAAGGCTGTCCACTCTCTCCATATCTCTTCAATATTGTACTTGAAGTTCTAGCTACAGCAATAAGACAACAAAAGGAGATAAAGGGGATACAAATAGGAAAAGAAGAAGTCAAACTTTCACTATTTGCAGATGATATGATAGTTTACATAAGTGACCCAAAAAACTCCGCAAGGTTACTCCTAGAGCTGATAAACACCTTCAGCAATGTGGCAGGATACAAGGTAAACTCAAAAAAATCAGTGGCTCTATTATATACAGATGATGAATTGACTGAGAAAGAAATCAGAGAAACATCACCTTTTACAATAGCCAAAAACAGCATCAAATATCTGGGGATAATGTTAACCAAGGAAATTAAAGACCTGTATATCAAGAACTTTGTGTCTTTAAAGAAAGAAATCAAAGAAGATACCAGAAAATGGAAAGATCTCCCATGCTCTTGGATTGGTAGGATCAACATAATAAAAATGGCAATCTTGCCAAAAGCAGTCTACAGATTCAATGCAATCCCTATCAAAATTCCATCACAATTCTTCAAGGACCTGGAAAGAACATTAATCAACTTTATATGGAAAAACAAAAGGCCCAGGATAGCTAAAACATCCCTATACAATAAAGGAACTTCAGGAGGCATCACCATACCTGACTTCAAGCTCTATTATAGAGCTATAGTCCTGAAAACAGCTTGGTATTGGCACAAAAATAGGCAGGTAGACCAATGGAACCGAATTGAAAGCTCTAATTTTAACCCACACACCTATGAACACTTGATTTTTGACAAAGAAGCTAAAACTGTACAATGGAAAAAAGAAAGCATCTTCAACAAATGGTGCTGGCATAACTGGGTACTGGTATGCAGAAGACTGCAGATAGATCCATGTTTATCGCCTTGTACAAAACTTAAGTCCAAATGGATCAAAGATCTCAACATAAATCCAGCCACACTGAAACTTTTAGAAGAGAAAGTGGGAGATACTCTTCAACGAGTTGGTACAGGAGACCACTTCCTAAACATAACACCAGTGGCACAGGCACTGAGATCGACAATTAACAAATGGGACCTTCTGAAACTAAAAAGCTTCTGTAAGGCAAAGGACACAGTCAAAAAGACAAAAAGGCAGGCCACAGAATGGGAAAAGATATTCACTAACCCTACATCTGACAGAGGGCTAATCTCCAAAATTTACAAAGAACTCAAGAAACAAGTCTCCAAAACACCAAAGGATCCAATTAAAAGGTGGGGTACAGAGCTAAATAGAGAATTCTCAGTAGAGGAGGCTAAAATGGCCAAGAGACACTTAAGAAAGTGCTCAACATCCTTAGCCATCAGGGAAATGCAAATTAAAACAACTCTGAGATACCATCTTACTCCTGTCAGAATGGCTAAAATCAAAAACACCGAAGACAATTTATGCTGGAGAGGATGTGGAGAGAGAGGGACACTCCTCCACTGCTGGTGGGAGTGCCGACTCATACAGCCTCTTTGGAAATCAGTATGGAGATTCCTCAGGAAAATGGGAATTAATCTACCACAAGACCCAGCAATTCCACTCTTAGGCATATATCCAAATGAGGCAAGTTCATACAACAAGGGCATCTGCTCCACTATGTTCATAGCAGCATTATTTGTAATAGCCAGAACCTGGAAGCAACCTAGATGCCCCTCAACTGAAGAGTGGATAGAGAAAATGTGGTACATTTACACAATGGAGTATTACTCAGCAGAAAAAAACAATGGAATCTTGAAATTCGCAGGGAAATGGATAGCACTGGAAGAAACCATCCTGAGTGAGGTAACCCAGTCGCAAAAAGACAAACATGGTATGTACTCACTCATATATGGATTTTAGACATGGATCAGGATAGTGCCAGTTTGCACTTCCACTGATAGAGAGTCTGGGAAATAGGAAAGAACCTAAAAGATATGCATATATGCGTAGTACCCAAGAGAAGAGGATGGAGACAGGATCCCCTGAATGGATGGGGAACACAGCGAGGAGTGGGAGGGAGTGGGACCTGGGAAGAAGAGAGAGGGTGAAAAGAAAGAGAGTTTGTCATGGGGAAAAAGTAAGTTGAGCGGGTGGGGGTAGAATAGGGGGAAGAGGGAATCATAGGATCGAATACAGATCAGGCAACAGAGCGACCTCGGGTGAGATAAAGGGATAACACCAATTGGCAAGCTAAGCAATAGTGGAGAGACCACCTCGAATGTCCATCCCTGATAATGAACTTGATGTCTATAACCATCCGGGAGCCTTCATCCTGTGACTGATGGAAGCAGAGGCAAACACACAATTAATCACTGAACTGAACCCAAGGAACCCAGTGACAGAGAGAGAGGAGTGATGAGCAAATTGGCAAAGAATGGGCTGGCAAAACCAGCAGAGACATCTGATCTGAACAGGGGAGGGCTCTTGGATCCCAGACTGACAGTGAGGAGGCCAGTATGGGACTGATCTGGACCCCCCAAATGTGAGTGTCAGCGAGAAGGCCTGGGCAACCTATGGGGCCCTGAGCTGTGGATCAGTGTCTATCCCTGATATACAAACAGTCTTCGTGTGCCTATAGCACAAAGAGGGATGCTCTCTCAGCCTGGACTCTTAGGGGAGTGCCTGGACCCTACCCAGAGTAAAATGACAGACTCTGATATCCCCTATGTGAAAGGATTTGGCAATAGGGTGGGAGGGTGGGGGGAAAGGGGAGTGCGGGAGGAGGGGAGGGAGAGGGAACTGGGATTGACATGTAAAACAAGCTATTTAAAATTTTAAAAAATTGAAAAAAAAATGAGGAGCCTAAGGCAGTAAGATCATTAATTTGACAGCAGCCTAGGTTGCCCAGTGAGTTGCTATCTTGGGAATCTACCTCTTTCCTGCCCAAAAAGAGGAATAAAATAAATGATAAATATAAATAAAATTTAAAAAATACAAAAGGGTACATAATGTAATGTCGAATAGTGAGGTAAAATGAAAAAAAATTCAATTAGTTATTTTTCCACAGTGCTCAAAATAACAGTAGTCAGCAGCCTCAGCCCAAATATGTCAGGAATCTCGTTCAGCATAAAAGGAACAAATGGAAGAACTTAATAATAAAATAAAATAATAACAAAAAAGAAAGATTTTTCAGAGTCAATTAAAAATATTGGGGATTGATTCTTCTAAATATCAAACTTTAAATAAGAAGACATAGAAGAGTTGAAAGTAAAACGATAAAAAGGATATTGAATGTCCACATTAATCAAAAGGAAGCTATCCTATTGCACAAATGTCAGACCAAGTAGGCCGTAATATCAGAACTCTAATACTAAGATATTTCATAATAATAAAATGGTTAATTCAACAGGAAGTTATATTAATATTACATGTGTGCCTACCAAATATTATAGTTTTAAAATGTCAAAATGAAAACTTACAGCACAAAAAAACAAATGCTAAATCCATAATTGTACTTGTAAATTTTAATAACTTGTACAATCTGCCAAAAAAGTAGAGACATAGGCAAAATGACATGATTATTAGTAAACATGACCTAATTGTAATTTATGGAATGTGTACTCTTCTCAAATTGCAGCGAACATTTACCAAGCTGGAACAAAGTCTCAACTGATTTCCAGGCCTGAAATCATATTGAATTCATTTTCTGTCACTGGCAGAATTAAAAGAGAAATCAGACAAAAGAAAGCACTAACTACAAAATTCCCAAGAATTTGACTACTATTCAATATTTTGCTAAGTTGTTTCTGGGTACAAGAAAAATTAAAATAGAAAATTTGTAATTCTTAAATTTTAAGGAAAATGAAACATTAATATATGCACTGAAGATAAATCCAGCTTTAGATAAAGGGTTTTGTCTTAAATGTACATATTATAAAAGACTAAGTGTTAAAAATCAGTGTGTTAAGCATTGCCCCCTAAGATTGAGAACGGCTACAAGAAAGTAAACCCTGGTGAAATAACAAAAAGAAAAACAAATAATCTTTGAAAAATGCTAACAATAAATAAAATTAACTAAAAGTTGGATTCTAAGCGAATAAAACGGATAAAGCCAGATAGGGTTCCATAACTAATGACAGAGGAGGCATGCCCTCGGTCCTACCAGCCTCACAAAGAGCATGAGCCTCTGTTCTGAACAACCCTATGGTTGAAATTTAAGATTTCAAATTATATGACAAAATCCCTTGAAATTTGTTTTTAAAAAAACAAGCTAGTAATTAAGAACATGCATATCTTTTGAAAAACAAAAGTGTGACTTAAACAAAGAAATTCTTAGTAATTTAAGAAAGTAACAACACAAATTTTTCAAAAGGAGTTTCCCAAAGAATAAAAGAAGATAATAATTCCTAGGGACATTCACACCAAAACTTGAGGGAGCTATTATGTAAAAAGAAAATTACAGGATAATTTTTTCTCATAAATTTCAACATAAACCTCTCAGACAAAGTATCAGCAAATCTATTTCAGTGATTTATCAAAATTATAAATTTGTATTTAGACCAGAAAGTAGCATTTCAACTCAATCACCACATTAGAAGAATGAAGATCAGAAAATCTAAGGTCATGTCCATGAAGGCATTTGACCGAGATCCAACCTTCACCCAAGACTGAGAGTCACAGAAACCCAAGGAGTGGGGGGATTGTTTTAATCTCACAGAATGCACCAGTCAACAGTGGACAAGAGCAAGATAACGAGAGTGAGGCAAACTGATAGTGAGTATCAGAACGGAAAGTGATACCTGGTCTCTCACACACAGTTAAGTCAGAGCTGGATCTTTAGCCCAAGAGTAGGAGCTCAAAGTATATCACTTATAGATATAAACATGGAATATATCTATGACCATGGAGGAGGCAGAGGCTGACTTCTTAACAAGCTGAAAAAAAAATAACTTAAAAGAAAAATAATTGTAACAGATTTTGTTAAAATTAAAAGTCATTGCTTATCAAGAACTGTCATGGGAGAAATGAAAAGGCATGCTAGAGACTGGGAAAAGGATTAGTCTTACATCTATTCAATGTAACCAGTGTGTGGAGTGTTCACTTAGAAAGGTTACTTACAAATGAACAAGGAAAGAAAAATAAACAGGCAAAAGATTTAAACAAACAGTAAAGAATGGCCAGTTATACATGAAAAGATGTCTCACGCCATAAACTAGGGAAATGAAAATTAAAAGTATTTTTTGACTCCTCTTTTTTCTCATAGTATATCTAAAGTGAACACAATGACACTCGTGTTAAGAATGGGGGGCAGATGTAACTCCCAGTCTTTGCTGGTGGACTTCATGTAAAATGGCCCAGATGCTTTGGCAAGTGACATTCTTGTTTGCTGTAAGAAGTGGTTTTATTTATGTAGATCAAAAGATTCCTCCTTTGTTTAAGCTAGTTCAAATTAAGACTCCCTAGCTGGTAGTCAGTGAAGACTGCTGATAGACCATGTAAGACATACTGCCATGCCACTGGCTGTGTGACAGTGTGATCTGGCCAAGATGGAGCCAGGACTGCTTAACCATGGGTAGTTAGGAAAAGGGCTAAATTGTCTTGCTCTGACACAAGTGACCAGCAATTCTGACCTGTGACCCAGATGTCATGGCTAACTCTATTCTGGCTGTATACTTAAATTTTCACTCCACAGTGTCATCTGCATATTTCAAAAGACAGCAGTCTACATGACTATAAGTTAAATATTAGAAAAACACAATATGTAATTTCCTGACTAATTATGGGATGTGGCTATCAAGAAAATGTTAGTGGCAACAGAGACAGTACAGGATTTATGTGAGGTGTTAAAAGACTATCGGGCACATAACAAGAATATTTTGAACTGGGATTTACATAGATTTAAAAATGGTGAACAAATGCAGTCACAAGTCAAGTGAAAAGCACATGGGGGTAAACACTACCTTCAAGTTTTCATATACATATAAATAACCTCCACCCATCACTGTTGTCTTGCGAGTGTAGGTTCCCTCTTGAGTCTTATGCTTTCAGCGTGGGGCAGCCTACCAGGGAGGAATTCTCTAAGACGGCATCATTTCTGGTGGAAACATTCAGATCTTGGCTCTTTTTTTATCTTAACCTAAGCTCACCTTAGTTCCCTCATTTTTCTACTCGCCCCTTCTTGCTATGTAGAACTAAAATTAAGGGAAAGAGAATGAGGCATACCGGTATCGTAAGTCACGACGAGTTTTCCATTGTGATTGCCGACGGTCTGGGGCTCAAAGTCCACTTCCAGCTGCATTGACTCTCCCACATTAAGAATCCCGGATGTTGGCTCTATGGAGAAAGGCCTGCAAAACATGTGGTGGCACCATCAGAACATATTTCCAATGACTGGCACGAGGGGAGGAGATCTTCAGATAGCTCCCATACAGCTATCTGGTCCAGAATTGCAGCATGACTTCTCCACTGATGGGCAAAGAGCAGGTTTTTTTGTTTTGTTTTGTTTTTTGTTTTTGTTCTTGTCTTTCTCCTCAATATATGTTTTTATTTAAATTAGAAACATGCATGCTTCACCTGTCAATCCCAGCTCCCTCTCCCACTCCTCCTCCCTTGTCCCTCCACCAGTCCCCCCAGTCTCCCACCCAATCCCCATATCATTCCCCAGGAAGGGTGAGGCCCTCCTTGGGGGAATCTGGGCAAGGAGCAGTTTTAATGTTAAAGTGACAGTAACAGATCAGCAAGGCAAGAGACTGAACAGGTACAGTCACGTTCCTGTTTGTGTTCTTGCTCTTCAGACGTCTTTTTCATTTGTGGGGTGTTCCTGCTGGGAATAAAGTGGTTAAAAGCCAATACTGCCCTCAAGACTCAGAGATTGCAATAGTGGATAGTCAGTTACTTGAAAAAGAATCCTGCCTTCCTAGGCCAAAAGTCAAGTGTGGTGTGAGCTCAGAGGAGAGTGGGTCATCATAGTGGAAAACTGTATCCGACTCCCCAGAGGAAAGCTTACCAAGGTTTTATTTTAAGGGGATGGGAGAAATGGAGGGAACTTCAAGAGGTGATGCAACATCTAGGGTTCTTAACAGCTGCTACCATCTCCAGGAAGTCAAGAGAAATGAGGCATCCTCAGAGATGGCTGCCTATGAGCTCAAAGAGGCAGCTATCCTGGAAACTGTGCAGTAACAGTAATAACAATGTGATAGTTGATCTCATTGTCAAGTCGACTGAGGTTTTAAGTCACCTCGGAGACCACTGAGGTACACTTCTGGGTAAGTCTGTGAGACCAATGGCGAAAGGCCTGGCCTAAATGCAGGTGCCACCATCCTATGAGCTAGGAAGCCGGATGGAATAAAGAGGAAAAAAGGAAAAAAGCCAGCAAGGCATCTACCATGCTGTCAAATGCCCTGCTGCTCCCTACCCTCTCTGCCATAATGTAATTGAGGTAAAAAATCAGTTCTTCCTGCCTTAAATTATTTCTGGTGGGTGTTTTGTGATAACTTCATGAAATGTAACTGATACAAAAATCTTGATCCCCTCACCTCGCCCTCTGTCTGATCGCTTATCCCAGGTTCCTATTGACTGAATCCAACCAGAAACCAAAAGGCCTACTGAGCCATAAACACAGAGGTCAGCTTCCTGGGCATTTGCAGGTGGAAGAAGGAAGAAAATACAGTTAGAAGGTGAATAGGGCAAGTTCTCCATCTTGAAAATAGAGCTGGAGTTTCAGATGCTGTGAGACACGAGGGTGGGTTTGAGCAGTGCGAGATAGTTTCACTCAGTGGTCCTGGAATGGGATAGTAAGATGCCCCTGTTATGAAACACCTTCAACAACTCATGGAGCTCTTCCTTCTAAACAGGAAATCCGGCCCATTTAATTATTTTCATGGTCCATTTCACATCTTTAAATTGCTAGTTTTTCAAAGTGATGTGTTGGGCAATGCAGCTGGCAGGCTAAGCACTTACTTCTACTATAACAGTGTTTAGAGTCATCACCCCTTAAATCTGTCTGTAGATAACGAGCGTAGTTTCAGAGAGCTAAAGCTTCCTGCCTTGAGGGTACAGAGCAGTGGTACCTGAGATTCCTCACTGGGACCTCCGTGGTCTCCGGTGACAATGCCTGCTCCCTTTCTGTTGTCGAGTTTCGATCTCTTCTCCCATTCCCTGATCTTCCTCCTTCCTTTCTCTCTCCTTTCCTAGTAGTCAAGATACCAACTCTCCAGTGATCCCTTGGTACCACTTTAGGGTAACCTGGAGTTGCTGCCAATCATTCAGATGACTGAATGAGTTCAAACTCTGGCTATGCCATGACCTTGAACTAGTTATTTAAAATCCGTTTTCTCATCTAGAAAGTGGGTCAAGACAGCACCTGTCTCGTACATAAGCTTACAGTGTGGAGTAAATGGGTAAAGTGTTTGGGATAATGCTGGCTCACAGGAGTATTGTACAGTGCATATGCTTATTGCTCTTGCTATTTTATCTTCAACAAGGATGCTGGAGGAGGACCCTAAAGATACACTCAGCTGTTCAGTTCATTTCAAGCTTCTATCTCTGTCCCTTTTGCCCTAATTCAGCTCTGGGGAGATTGTAACACACCACATATATCACAACTCATTAGTCTCCTGCTCAAACACCATCTATGCAATTAAGTCCAAACCCTCAGAACTCAAAGTCACACACAATCTGTTCCCACCCAGGTTTTGCATCTTTATTATGCACACACGTGTATCTAACCCCCCTATACACCTGTCATTCTCCCAGCTAGTTGTGATGGGGGAGGTGGGAGGCCTTGATCTCTTTACCCACCAAGTCCCCCAAGTACTGTACCTGTTGTGAACAAACAGACTGTGCCTCCTGTATAGATGACCTGCAACTGCCAGGCTCCTATGAGAAAATATACAGCTTCCCCTCATGTGACACTCCTTTGGCTATCAGTGATCGCAGTGCAGATTCAAAGTCACTGCTGACATAGAAGGCTGCATGTCTGGGGACCTGCTGGTCTGCACAGGGTACAGCTCCTGAAAATTCCAGTTGCCTTCTTTCCTCTGAAGTGTGCTTAGATATTGAGAGGAGCAGCCATGGGAGTTAATTTTGGTGCAAGGCAAACTGCAGGAAGAAGCAGGAAGGCTAGGGCATGCACTCCATCCTGGGGCTGCTCTACACACACAGACCTTGTAAATCATTCAAAATGCCTTGAGAAAGTAGGTGACACATTTGACTTTTAAATGTGACAAAGCAGGTGCCCCCTAAGGGTGAGCAATTTGCCTAAAGTTGTCCAACTAAGGCAGAAATGGAGAGGAGAGCAAGAGTTACCTCCAGGCTGTGTACTTTCTGCCCACCCCAAGCCTCTTTGTGCCAGAGGGAGTCTTGTATGCACATTGAAATTTTCGTCTCTGCCACCCACACCACCCTTTAACCACAGGACTGTACAGAAGAGGTGGTTGGATGGAATTACAATAAAACCCAGGGCCTTGCACATGCTAGACCAGTACTGAGCTGTGATGGGGGAAGCCTTCTGTACATGTTTCTCTTATTGGTTGATGAATAAAACACTGTTGGCCAATAGGGAAGCAAGATAGGTGGAACTAGGAGACAAGGAGGATCTGGGAGGTGTAGGCACAGCGGTCATGATGTAGTATGCAAGAGGAGTAACATGTCTCTGGACATTTCTCTGGTAAGAGAAGACCACATGTTAATAAATGGATTAGTAGTTATGGGTTAGAAATTAAGTCAGAGCTAGCCAATAAGAAGCCCCAGACATTGGCCAGCAGTTTCATAATTAATATAGTGTCTCGTGTGTTATTTGGGGACTCTGAGGCAGCTGGGGAACCGGGTGGAATCTGGTAATAAATTGCTCATTTAACTTGTGTGAACATGCTGCCTTGATAGTCACCTGGTGACTGTGAATGAAGACCTCACTTGTGCACCCCGCCCGCACTTGTAGCACTGACTGTGCCCATTTGGGTGTGGTCATGGGTGAGGATGTGACAGGAAGTGAATTTAGGTCTGGGGTTCAGGCAGGTGGCTCTTTCTTGCATCTGGTTGGCTCACAGGGAGCAGCCTGAGCGGATCCCTAGAGCAGGAACCTGTGGCGGTCATCTGCTTCGTGTGTAAGTGACTTCTCCCCGAAATAAATTATATTTAATATTTAAACCTAGTCCCATGGATCATTATCCCGTGCCTCAGCATCTGGCACCCAATGTGGGGCATGAACTCCCACTTAAAACCTAACAAAAAACTTTTAAAAAGGATTTTAGAAACAAAAGAACAGAGACAAGCAAGGCTTCTTGGTAGCAGCATTTCTCTTGGGCAGGCTCTGTTTTGCTAGAGACAAGTAGAGACTCACTGTGACTCCTTTAAGAGTGTTTTCCTAATTTGCATAAGCAGTGAAAAAACCTGAATACAGCCCTTTTAGCAATGCTGTTTAGACTTGAGAAAAAATAAAAATAAAGTAGCTGGGCAATGGTGACACATGTCTTTAATCCCAAACCTCCAGAGGCAGGGACAGGCAGATTTCTATAATTTAAGGCCAGCCTGATGTACACAGTAAAATTCAAGACAGGAAAAAAATAAAATAATGCTGTCTCATAAAAGGAAAAGTAATAATAAAGAAATAGAGTTATAATAAATAAATAATTAAGCCACATAAAAATGGAAAATACACAGAGAGTTTGGATACTATATGTTATTATGTTATCTTTAAAATTTTTAATTGCTGAGAAAGGAACAACTACTAAAAGACATTTAATTATAAATGCTGCTATATTAATCTAACTTATGTATTTCAAAAAATGCTTTGACTTCAAAATTTAAGTCTAAGGACAGGTTACTTGGGAAAAGAGTTTCTTCTTTTGTTTCCACAGAAAATAGAAAGGTATGGATTCCTTCTAGACTAATATGGTTTGATGAAGCAAGACCCCCAGAAAGAGTGGCCCAGCTGACCCAACATCTAAAACAGCTGAGACGATGCAGCCTTGCAGACTACAAAAATAAGACTACTTGGCCATTTTTCTGTGTTTTGTCATGATCCCCATGGTATAAACCGCACCAACAACCAGCAGGAAGTAGTTTCCCAAATATTGTTTATAAATGTTTGTTTTCATTTAAATGGAGTTGGTTATAAATGGATAACAGTCACAACCAATCTCTTTTTAAAGGTAAAAGGGAGATTATGGTATAGAAATGAATACTTTGTATTGAAATGGATTTTCATTTATTGATACAAATTTAGGGTCAATTTTGTGATATGTATATTTCTTCTCTTTTTTAGGTATTGTGTTTGTATAGCTCATTTAAAAATGTAATGTATAATTAAATGCAGATCATAAATAGTTACCTATAATAGTCAAAACTTATAGTTAGGTTACTTAGGCTTTCTAGATATATAGATATATTTCAATTGGATAGGCATCCTTCAAACCTTTCAAAGACCTACAGAATATGGCGTTCAAAATGGTTTAGGGTTTTTCGTGACAGCGAGACACAGCTGCTCCTCGCGACACCAACTGCGTCAGAAGGGAAGATAGACATAAAAGAAATTCGTTATGGAGTTTGCTTCCAATATGGCAAGACTAGCCATCTGAGCAAGAAATTGCTCTTGTCTGAACTGTTTGACTTTATGCTGTATAAAATGGACATGCAGGACCCACAGGAAAGTGACTGTTGAAACAAGATAGACATTGCTACAGGGCTCCTGCTTCATGGAAGAGTCTGCCAGACATCCTACAGGACACAGAGAAAAGTGACTGACAAACTGCCAATACGGGCAGACAGTTTAAAGTTTCCTGCTTTGCTGAGGAGTCTGCCAGACACATTATGGCCTATGAGCTGAAGGAACATTACAGAAGAACTTCAGGTGACTGACCAGGCAGCAATTGTCTCTGTCAATTCTAGAGTTTATATATTACCCTTCTGTGTCTCTGATGGAGTTGAAGGCAGATAGTCATGGTTATAGTTTTCCTTAGTTATGATAAAATATAAATTACATACAAGACTTTAGATTCACAAAGATAGGATAGATAAAATATTTTTTAAATCTTGCTAAATGTTATTGGACTAAATATTGTAATTATAGTTCTTCCTTAATAACTATTTTATTATGTATAATTTGATTATGTTAAAGTTAAAGAGCTGCATCCCTAGCCCATAGTCAAATTGTAAAGGCCAATAGAATATTTACCATATTGAATTAATTTCTGTAATGTCTTGGAATAGAAAAGGAGTAAACTTCTGGTAGCCAAGGAATTCTTCCTTTAGGAAAGATGGTGAGCCTTCCAAGCCCCAAGGTCCTTTCCTCCCTTCTGGCTCAGTAAGACTCTGACCACAGAGGATGGGGCCCCATTTTCTGACTCTGAGAGTAACATGGCAGTGACTTCTACCTTTGCCTCTCCACTTGATGCTATCTCTCTGATGCTGCACTTTCATTCTCCTTTCAAATACATCTGGGTAGCAAAAGAACATTTTGAAATGAATTGGATGTCATCCTATAGCAGAACCTCAGCTAATTTTCTACAGAGAAGGTGACTCCAGGGTCATGTCTCTAGGACCTGCAAGAGTCCAAATTCTATAGAGAGGTAATGGATACTTTCCCTGCGTGCTAATTGCTAGTTTTAAATGAGACTAAACTTCTTCAGCAGTAAGAAGAGTCACCTGGGATCACGCTCGCCTCTTGGAGCTGCCCAAGCTCTCTCAATATATCAGATGCTAATTGGGCAGAGTGCGTTAGGCTCTGATGCCTAATCACTGCCTGTAATTTGATTTTGCACTTCATTTTACTAGAGGCCTTGAGGCTGAACTGCCTGCAAAGGATCAAGTGTCAGAAAACACTCTTACAAAGAAGTGAAGAGGAGCAATCCTCCAGGGCCTAAAGCGGGTTCTGTGTATTAAACTGTTTGGTTTTGATATGACACCCTCATTAATATCAAATTCTTAATTTTGGAAGGAATTTGGTCTCCTGAAAAGTCATGAATCCGGTCTTGGTATATTAAATAGTGAATATCATGTTCGTGCCTTTTCTCCCCATGGTCTCTCTGATATTTCACTTCCAACTTGAACTTTTGGGTCTTTAAGTTGCTTCTCAATCCTCTGGCATCCACTTCCCAGTATTAAACCACTTTGACAGTCAATGCTATTGCATGACCTGCGAGAGTTCTAGGATAAATCTGTAATAAAGCTGGATGGCAATTGTTTATGTTCTTTGTATATTTTCTAGCATATCATCTCAGCCCCTTGTATTAGTGCAGGAACCATCATACCCATTTTATAGTCCTTGGAACATGTTTAAGTTATTGTGGAAGTTTGCAACTGCAGCTTTGCCTCTGTGATATATTGTTGGTTGGGCATCTTATAAACATTTATTGAGCACTTATTTATTCTAGACATTGGCTAGATGCTGAGCACATACCGGTGAAAGAGTTAGATACAACTCTTTGAGAAGCCCGCATTCTAATGAGGGTCTCAGATATGTGAGGAAATTTTTCTTCTTATCATTTCTATCTGAACTATCTTATAAATTAGTGAAATAATTGTTTAAGTGAGAACAAAAGCAAGATCTTTTTATCAGAATTTCCCATGAGATATTGTTTCCTTTGTATAATAAACCTAAAAGAGTTCCGACCAGGAGACGGGGCTTTAGAGTTTATATTCCCCAAGTGTTCCTGCTTCTACCTCTACTGTATCCATTAGGAATCGTGTTGACAGAAGCACTGTCTGGGAGACAGACCACATGGGTGGGTTTTAGAAAGGACACCTGTGAGGGGATCTCTGCAGAGATTCTGATCCACAGATCCAACAACAAATTACAAATCAGACCACGTCCCTCCTACTGCAGTCATGAGGTGCCTCGGCTGCAAACAACAGAAGCCAAATGTAGCTAATTCAGAAAAGAGACTGCCGGAAGGATTTGGTACAGTTCACTGCACTGGCAATGTGGTTAGAAATCATCAATTTTGTGGGTAGGCACAAAGGTACAATTCATAAAGAATGTGAAGAGGAAAACAACAGAATTTGCAAAGTAGGGATTTGAGAGACTTGACTACCCAAAAGATGGGCAAAGTGGGAAACCTGCCTTAGCACAGTGAGGGGTGGATAACAGCAGTTAGACGTTACCATCCTTAGACTGGAAGCGAAAGGAAGAGGTAGTGACTCTGTCATCAGATCCTGGGGGCCAGGAGAAGTTGGAACCATGGCAGGCCAGTCTGATGGCAGCTCAGACCGCAGTGAAGACAGGGCTCAGCTGAGGATGGAGAGGAAGGAGAAACACCTGGCTCCCTTCTTCCTGTCCTTTAGTCTCTTCTTCTGATGACCCATGGTCAGACACAGGGGAATCTAGTGATGCAAGAGACTAGGAATGTCATTATCCGAATGGTGATGAAAGCCACACAGGAGAACAGTAAACAAGCCCAAAGTACAGAGAGAGAGAGAGAGAGAGAGAGAGAGAGAGAGAGAGAGAGAGAGAGAGAGAGAGAGAGAGAGAGAGAGTGCGTGTGCACCCCAATACAGCTTCAGTGTTAGCTTTCTTTGGAGACTTGAGAGGCCATTCCTTTCTCAAACCTTCAGCTGTAAAGCAGAAATGACGGAACACGGTTTCTAATGCTAAGCAGAAATGACAGAACACGGTTTCTAATGCTATGATCCAAGGTGGTCCCTGAGTTTGCTCCTCATTTAAACTCAGAATTATTATGTTAGGAAAATATGGTAATTTGTTCACAGCTAAATGGTTAAATAAACAGAAATGTTTTAAATATTTGTCAGCAATGTTACACCATTGAATGTAGATTTGTTTGCTTGCTTGGCATTTACATGTATCTGATATGTAAGAAATTGATAGGTGAAAAAGTTAAGAATCAGACAACTGATCCAAGATATTATTCTGCTTGCATTTGTTTTTCCATATTGGGTGACTTTTCTTCTACATACTAAAGTATCCATATAATAAGTTTTAAATTATATATGTGTGTGTTTCTGCAGGAACTTACGTGCACCATAAGTGTGCAAGAGTCCACAGAGCCCGGAAGAGGGTGTCAGATCCCTTAGAAATGGAGTGAGGGGTGGCTGTGTGCCTGAGGAATGAAACACTAATCCCTCTGGAAAGATGTGTCCTTCAAGCAGGGAAAGATTCCTGAGAACCCTAGACAAAGCCCTTCTGAAAGTAAACTCACGAAACATAGGTCTCCTGCCTCAATTCAGTCTTCAGTCTCTTCTCTGGGTGGTGGTTCTTGTGATGGTCCCACTGATGACCATCATTTTAAGACTTAGTTTAAATTGTGTGAATCTGTGTGTCGAGGAAGGGGTGGTATGGGCACATTTGTGCAGTGTCCAAGGGTAGTACACACTCTTAAACCTGGAGCCTTCTTTCTAACCCCTCAACTGCCATTCATATGCCCACAGCAAATGGTTCTTTTCAATCTTTAAAAGGTTTATTTATTTACTATTACTAGGGCATACATGTGTGCTTGTATGTCATGATATTCATGTGGAGGCCAGAGGACAACTATGGGGAATGGATTTTCTCACATTTACATAACTTCTAGCGATTGAGTCCAGGTTGCCAGGTTTATATGGTAAGTGCCTTTAGAAAGTCCCCTGAGGGCAGAGACAACATGATAAAAAAAAACTCAATAAATTTTCAGATTAAAATCAAACCCCATCACTTACTGCCCTCTCTTACATAGTTTTCTCATCTTCAAAGCCGGTAGAAACAGGCTGAGTTCTCTTTGCATACATCATTCTGAACTCTGTTCTATTTTTCTAGAATTCTGGTGGTTATACTGGGTCCTTCCAGTGAATCTAATTTGATCTGTTCCATTTATTTTTATTTATTTGTTTAAAGACAGGGTCTTTCTGCATAGCCCTGGCTGTTCTGGAACTCTCTATTAGGACAAGGCTGGCCTCAAACACACAGAGATATGCTTTGCCTCCACATCCCCAGTGATGGGATTAAAGGCCCGAACCACTACACACAGCCCAATCTGTCCCCCACATCCACCTATTTATTTATTTGGTTTTCAAGACAGAGTTTCTCTGTGTAACATCTCTGGCTGTCCTGAAACTCATTTTTCAGATCATGCTGACCTAGAACTCACAGAGACCCTCCTGCCTCTGCCTCCCAAGTGCTGAGATTAAAGGCTTACACTACCACCACTAGCAATCTGTCCCATTTTAAGGTCAGCTGATTAGCAGCCTTATTTGTACCTATAAATCCAGTTCCCTCTCACCATGTAACATTACAGAGTCACGGGTTTTGCGTATTGTTAGAACCTTTAAACCTGATGCCACACCCTGAATCAGGCTATACCTCCCTGAAGCTCTCTCTGGGACAAGAGTTAAGAAGCAGCTTGTTCTATGACTTGACAGTTTTCAATATATATAGTACCCGGACTTTCTATGCTCCTTGTAATACATGCTATGCTGAACTAAATCACATAATATGAAACTCCCTGTGACCCCTAAAAGATTATCAAAGTCAGACTTTTCCTTTGTTTAGGGGTTGGTACAGGAACTTCTCAGGAAGACTGCTTGGGGATTTGGTCCAGGGATGAAGGTTGCTTTTATGAGAAGGTTCTTCTGGCCTCCCCAACCATCCCTCTCATGGTGCTGCTCTCCTCTCTCTCTCTCTCTCTCTCTCTCTCTCTCTCTCTCTCTCTCTCTCTCTCTCTCTCTCTCTCTCTCTCTCTTCTCTCCCCCCATCTTTCTTTCTCTCCCCCACTTCAGGCTTTAAAGAGAAGCCTTGGCTCCATCCTGTTTAGATCTCTGAATTGTATGGTTTCTGTCTAATAGTCTGCCTTCCATCTTGAGGTCCCTTCATTGTGGTAAAACTCATTCCTGAAGGGAATCAATGTGTCAGCTTTCCTCTGAAAACCAAGTGTTTCAGCTTCTTTTATTTCTTTTAATAGAAATTAGAATATGAATATTGGGGGAACTAGTATTCTTTCTACCACCCTAGCATTAGATTACTTTAATTAAAAACAAAAGGACAAACAATTGTTATTTATACAGCACTTGCTATATTCCAGCAGTTTGGGTTTGTTAACTAATTTTGTCCTCAGTAAAACTCTATAAAGTGGCCACATCCCCCCATTTCTCAGATGAAAAAAAAAACTGAGGATCCTGAGTCAAGGAATATAGGCAACCCTATAGAAAATGAAAAGCCAAGGAGTGTGTTCCCCTCACAGGACTCCAGAAAGGATAATAGCCTGCAGATACCCACTGCAATGTGAGATTATCAACTTACATTGTTTGAAGTCACTAAACTTATGATAATCTGGTAGTGCCATCAATAGCAAAATAACTCAGTCAATTTCCCAAATTCTTAGTCAAAAAGTCTATGCTTACTTATAAATTCCCATGGGTCATCCTCTGTGTTAAAGTAGGTAAAATTTGGTAAGAAACGGATGGTAAACCTGGAATGTTCCATCCCTTCAGGATGAACAGATAGCCTGATCCACATCAATGAGGTCTCCCAGCTCTACACCTAAAGCTGTGACAAACAGTGCCACCCCCAATGCCATTCTAGCAAATTACTTGTGCCAGCTGGAATTAGCTGTAATCAATCAAAGGCAAGAGCTGCAGGAATACGTACCTGCGGGTTTTGAGGTGGAACACGGAGTCTTTGTTGCCAATGTTTCGGACCAGCAGAACCTTCTGGGTGCTGTACTTCACAGGGCAAGTGGGAAAGTTCAGCTCATCAGGGAAGTCCAGGATGGCTCGAGCACCTCTAGCTTTGATGGGCACAACAAACTTTTCTCTTTCGGTAATGCAGGTCAACATGTGGGCGTAATCCTGCCAGGAAGAGGTACAATCATTATTTGTGACCCAACTTGGTCAAGATCTCTGTAAAAGGAAACATAGGGTTTATATCAGGCACTGTGTATCCCTCTACAAACTTCTCTGGGCAAGTGGTAAGGTGTGATTTCACCGACATTCTTGCTGAGATGGAGAGGGTAGGTCAAGCAACAAAACCTATAAGCCAGTAGAGAAGCTTGTAGTTCATGGTTCTTAGATGGTTGGTAGGTAAGGTAGGAATGATGAAAGTCAAGGCACAGTATTCTTTAGATCAAAAGACTGCTACTAGTCCCTTGTGTCCTCCTTCTACAAGAAGTGTCCAAACCTTTGGCATTTTTAGACACTGTGGTCTAAATTGTGTTGGGGCGCATTCATAAGAGGTCTCTCAGAAAGCACAGAGTGTTTATGCTAAGTTAGATTAACAGAAGGGGAAGCCATCATCCATTCTGGACAAACATTTTCCAGTACATCTGTTTTGGAGTTACCTATGCTCCTGTAGGTAACCCATCTTGAAAAACTTGTTGGCTCCCCAGGTTATTCTTGGTGGAACTGTATTTTGATTTGCTGTTGGGATCTTATACGGATGGGATAGACTTTGCTAATGTCTTCCCAGGGAAGGACTTTTCGCAACCCACAGTCATTCTAGGATATGAGGGCCAGTGGCTACAGTTTAAGCACACCAGTATCTAAACCCTACTTATTCTCCCACCTCATGTGTTTGGATTAATGATACTGATGAACGGTCTCTTGACACTTATATTCTTTGCAATATGACCTTGCACTCACTCCTCTATCAGGAGGGGAGGGTATGGGGAGGCTATGGCTTCACCCCTTTCTCTGAACACTATAAAGTAGCTGTGTTAGTTTTGAGCTGAAGCTTTCATAAGTTCTGACATTTCTACTCTTGCTCTTGAGACCCTGCTACTGTCATGTGACAAGTCTGGTCTAGCCTACTGTAGGATGAGTTTAGCCTACCCAAGGCCAAACCAAACTAGCCTCAGGCAACAGAACTACAGATATGTGAGAGCACTCAGCCATGGAGAGCAGAGATGCTGCCTGGTGCAGAAGGTTGCCTGGTCAAGATCAGAAGAACAGACCTGATGAATCATAGTGTTGTGAGCAATGCTTACTCCTTTGGCTGCTATATTTGGAGTGCATTGTTATTACACAGCAACAGCTAACCGATACACAACCAAATTTGGATATCTTTCCTTGTGCAAAGACATTTGACCAGTAATTTTTAAAAAATGCTCAAACCCTAGACATCTTAGTTTTGAGTCTAAATACAACAGGAATACTGAATAAAATCACTCTTTGCCATCTCATTAAATAGAAATAGAACTCCCCCCCAGCACCAGCACCACAACAAAGAAAAAGTTAGATGAACCTTTGGTGATAAGTAAGTTAAGTATAAGAGATAAATGTGAACAGTCCCCTCAAGAGCTGGCCAGGAGCTTAGAAGTTAACATCAAAAGCATGTGCTGTCTAATCCAAGTCTGTTTTTCCTCGTCTTCAATTTTTGCATTATGCTGGTGTGTTTTAGCTGCTAGGCAGTCTTGATAAATGGAAAGCTGTTGGATTTTAAATGCCTTACAGCAATTATACAGTAAGTGGCATTCAGTGTAGAAGTGGATGACCTGAAGACATGGGGGACTAGTAGAAACCATTTAATCTAAAGAATATAGTGCCCACCTCGATTCCCAACCATCTGAGAAACATGAACTGCAAGCTTCTCTACTGACTTATAGGATTTGACACTTGACCTGCCCTACCTTCCCCCGCCTTAGCAAAAACAATGACGGTGAAAGAGCATCTCTGTTTGCCCCGAGAAGTTGTAGAGGAATACACTGAGATGTTTTGCACAGTGCCTGCCATACCCTAGTTTTCCTTTGCAGGGGTCTGTAAAAGGACCTTGTTGGTTTTATTCTTGTTTTTCTTTTCAACAAGTCTCTTTGGGCTTTGGGGACAGAGCAGGGATGGGAATGTCCAGCATACAGATTGACACAGATCAGTTGTGCCCTGGACTTCATGAAACAATGGGACAGGGAGGAGGCCGTGGGATTCCCCACTAGCCTAGTCATTCTGCTGAGGTTGTAAGTGTGCAGGTGCCTGGCAAAGGAAACAGACATGGCTACAACCTCTTGCCTTTACATGAGGATGGAAAAGAAATCAACACATGAATAATGCCTGTGGAATATACAATGCAATCCACTGTATAAATGTACTCATAATCATAAAGGCAAATTATAAACCTGTGGTTCTCTCTGCATCCTCCAATCCCCAGCCCCACACCCAGCTTCCCTTCTGACATCTCTCTGGATGGAAATACATCATGTCCCACACGAACCCCCCCCCTCCCGGATTAACACTACAGCATACGACACTGCATAAAACCCCTGCCAATGGGCAGGAGCGAGAGTTTAGGGCAGGAGTTGAGACCCAACCCATACTTTTGGACTTGACTGAACCAGCCCAGACTGTGGAGTTTTTCTTAATAGCCAGAAAGACTCCACAAAGCCTGAGTCCTGCTTCTGACCAGTCCACCCAAGCCAGCTCTAACACATCCTCTCAGGTTCAATGCTGACGTCTCCATCATTTGAGTGACCTTGAGCAGACCTTGAACATTCTAGATTCCCCTACTTTATTTTTGTACTCTTGTAGCACCTACCTACTGGCAAGAGATACCCCAAGAGCAACCAACTCCTGCCACCCTGATCCTAGCACAGCAGTTTTTCCTGAGCTAATGAGACCCTCCCCATTCAAGGTTCGTTTCCATCTGGCGGCCAGAGAGATCCAGTCAGGCAGACATCAGCTCAGACAGTGCCTCTGCTGAAAGTCTCCCCGGCTGAGGACTCCACAGTGAGGCCTCTGTCCTTTCCCCAGCCACATCTCCTGTCCTGCTCACTCATCTCTGCAGCAACAATCCCCCATTCCCACTCAGAGCCTTCGCACACCACGTTTGCCCCATTCACTCCTGACTTCCCTCTGGTTACTCTGGGAGCCTTTTCCTTCATCTCCATAGGACCTGTCCATTCTCTCACAGAGACCTTACTGTCTACTCCACCTAAGCTTAGCTCTTCCATATCACTGACTTCTAGGCATCCAACACTACACCACAGCTCAGACTTAGCAAACATTCAATGAGTATTTGTTGAATTAAGAGCAATCAGTGATACATTGGGTAGTGATAAATAAAAACTAAGTAAGTAAATAAAGTGATTGAAAAACAGAATACTTGGGGAGGCAGGAAGGGCCTCCACAAGGAGGAGGCATGCCAGCCAGAGTGACCAGAGTGAGAAATGAAGCTATGTGGCTGGACAGCTCTCTGGGGAAGCATGACTCAGAGCCTGTGGTCAGAGGGGAAATAAGGCGGGGGGGAGGGGAGGTAGAGAGCTAGGAGCGGCAGCGAGGATGGCAGGAAGCATTACCAGTGTGGACAGCTGATCCCCCCACACAGCCTAATTTATAGCTTAGAAAAAGCACTGGTGACCACACGTGCAGCAGACTGTAAGGGGACTTTAGCAGAGAAAAACAGGCCAGCTAGGAGGTCACCATAGTTGTCCCAGACAAGAAATGGGAACCCTGAGCTACTGTGCTCACTTCGCCTAATGTCTGTCGAGGAGGAAGCATGGCCTGCCAGTGCCTGGTGAGGTGAAGGTTCTCAGTCAGTATGGCTTGTCACGATTAATCTCACATATTAAACGCAGGGCTGGGCGAAAGCCACTTGGTGAATAGTCAGCGTGTGCTTACTTGTGATGTTGATGTGATAATGATAGCACTACTAAAAAATGACACCAGGAATAGGACAAGGTGAGCTCAGAGCTTAGTGAGGGCTTTGAGAAAATGGACTACCACCAAGAACTGTAATAGTTTGAATGAGAAATGTCTCCCATAGTCTCAGGCATATGAACACTTGGTCCCAAGTTGGTGGTTGATGGGGGACGTCCTTCTGTATGCTGTGACTATATGTTTCTCTTATTGGTTGAGGAATAAATGCTGATTGGCTAGTAGCCAGGCAGGAAGTATAGGGGTGCTACCAGATTAGAAATGCTGGGAAAAGGGACACACACAGAGAGAGACACCATGTAGCTGCCAAAGGAGCATTATGGGTAAGCCACAGCCTCGTGGCAATGCATAGTTTAGTTGATATGGGTTAATAATTAAGAAAGAGCTAGCCAATAAGAAGCCTGATCCATCAACCAAACAGTTTACAATTAATATAAGCCTCTGTGTGTTTGTTTGGGACTAAACAGCTGTGGGGCCTGGCGGGACAGAAACTCCGTTATCAGGTGGTTATTTGGGGATGCTTAGATGGTGTGGCTTTGCTGGAAAAAGTATGTCACTGGGGGTGGGCTTTGAGATCTCACAGCCTCACCCTACTCCCAGTTTGTTTTCTCTCCTTCATACTTGCCATTTAAGAGTCAAGCTGTCAGCTTTCTTCTCCAGTGGCCATGCCTGTCTGCTGCCATGCCTCCCTGATATTGACTGTGATGGACACCTATCCCTCTGGAACAATAATCCCAAATAAACCTTCAGTCTATAAATTGTCTTATGTGGTATCTTACCATAATAGAAAGGTAACTAAGACAAATGCTCCTGTGGGAAGGGGCTGGCTTGTCTTAAAACACCAAGTAAGCCTCCTGGAGAAAGTGACCTTTGATAGAGATCAGAACCAAAAACGAACTAACCAGGAGAGATCCAGGGACAGAGTGTTCCTGGCAAGAGGGACCGAGAACATAAAGTCTTCAGGTAGGTGTGTGCAATAAAAATTAATGATCAGTACTCTCAAAATGTATTAAAGTTAATTTGTTGGGCTCTTAGCATCACAATTGATTTTGCTTTTCAGATGGCAATGCCAAGCTTGAAAATGATGACATCCAGACATAAAGAAGTGCAAATTAAACTGAAGCATTTGGTCTTAGGAAGCCCCTTAAAATTCAATCACACAACTGTTAAGTTGGATGACAGAAGAATCTTAAAGGGGTAACTATTGCTTTCCTTCTTCCTTAGGTATTCAAACCCAGCCAGCAAAGGTCTTTTTGGGAATTGTAAACTGGAAGGCAGTTGGAAGAGTATTAATTAAGGCTTTGGGGATGCTGTAGAGCAAGGCTCAGAGGCAATCCTGGGGTGTTTTGATTTTAATTCTAGATGTGTCTTATGTCTTGATGAGTAAGGGGTTTGAGGCAGCTAGAGACAGCTGAGGAGGCTGACTGACATAGTATCAGGGGATGTTTTGGAATCTTCTCAAGTTCCCAAATGAAGGTTAGACACTGAGTCACAACTATTATCCAGCAAAGAACATGAAGACAATTTTAAACAGTTCCTTTAAAGCACACTCCAATCTCCAAAGTTAGATATATAATGTAATATAATATAATATGGCTATGTTAGATTATGTAACACACCATTATTTACTGCTTTACTGGTTTAGGATGAACATGGACATGATGACTCTGGAGGCTAAGCAATGGCTGCAGCTGGTGGAATCCCTTTCCGAGATGCAGAGCCATCAGGTCCCCTTTCAAAGGCAGGACATTTGTTCCAAGCTCCCTCCCTTCTACGATGAGACTCAGTCAGGAATCACTCAACAAAAAGGCTACCCTGATAACAGTACTCTCCAAACAACCTTCTTTCTGACATTTCCTCTCCCGCTTTAAACCTGAAAGACAGCAGAAAAGCACTAGCAGAGAAGATTTGGATATCTGAGAGTAAAAAGAATTAATCTTGGTTTTTACCTTACTCCCTTGATAGAAGGCAAACAGGGCCATATATTTCTTTGGAAACTCAGCTGAAGGAAATGGTGCCTTCTACTCCAATAAATGACTGTATGTTAAGGGCAAGGCCAATGTAGTCAAACCTTCACCTCCCCTCTCTGCCTTCTCTCCACTCTAAAGTGTGTTGGAGGAAATGGAGTGAAACCAGATCTGACCAGGAATTAGTGAAGTCCCCTCGGTGCCCCGGATAAATCCTAAATCCTTAACCAGTAACAAGTATTTTCTAGACAGTAGTTTCTCAATGTCAGACTCACCCTCAGGAGGAATTCCTTAGGAATTGGAATTTGTAATTTCCAAATTGGAAATTGGAATTCTTTTGGAAATCCTAGAGGGTTTAAAATGGGATTGGCCAGATATCTTGGTTTGGGCCTGTACCATAGTAGTACCTCCTATGGTTGAGCTGAGTAAGATCTTAGCATCCTGGGGGTAGTTAAAGTTCATCTTTTAAGAGAATCATTTCTGACCTTGGGTATGGAAAGAGAGAGACAGGATTTAGGAATTCACTTGAACTATTGGGTGTTTAAAATGACAATGTAAACTTACTTATAATTCATGTGTATAATATCATGCACTAGGCTATTTCCCCTTAAGCGAAAGAAGCTTGGTTCAGTACCCTTATCCCCACCAGCCCACCTGCACTTGCTCCCACATCCACCCCTCTCTGCCTTCACCCTGTTCCTGGGACCAACCTCTCTCCTACACATTAGATATCAACCCTTTGTCACCCCAGGATTGCCCCAAATCTAGGTTTCCCTTCTTCATTGAACAGACACCAATATATCAGCTTACAATCACATTAGAATGACCTCATACTACGTACTTAAAACCTGCACCTCTACCTATTTTCCCATCTTTTCAAAGATTCTGTAGCAAAATTTCTTACTAGTGTTAATATAGATCCAGTGTTGCTACCTCCTCATTTTGCATTCTCTCTGAACCATCTCAGATTCTGTACCTAGTGGCATTTCATAAAGTGTTCAAAGCCAGGGTCACTAATGCCTTTTCCAAGTCCAACAGACAATTCAGCACCCTCATTTAATGCCTGGTTCTCCACCTTCCTGCCAGTCTTGCAAGCCTGCTTCCCCATCCTTGTCCCATCACAGGAATGGTGCCATCACTTTTCAGTTGCTGATCAAAATAATGAATCAAACTAGACTCATTTTTTCTCACTTCCTTATCTGGATCCTGATGGCTCTAACATAAAAAATTCTTGACTCCCCTTCAGTGTCCCTACCCTAGTCCAAACCACCCTTATCATCTGCCTCAATTATTGAAACCCTCTAGCCCTGAATTTGTCACAGTTCCAGTCTGTTAAATACAGCAGGTAAATAAAACCCAAGGTTCTAAGGGCTGTATTAACAGGGTATCTAAACAGTACTAAACATAGCTTCCTAATTCCTTCCTACCACTCCATCTCACAGCTTTTTCCTCCATGACATGGATAAAGTGACCCCTGGGATGCCATGCTCCCTCCCAGTCAAGCTGGAGGCCGGAAGAAGGAAGACAGGACTCACTCAGCTGTCTCCAAGCAAAAACCTTGGAAGTCCTGCCACTTCCTCTCATCGGCGAGTACCTAGACATACACTGCTGCAAAGCAGGCTGGGAAATGTAACAGGCAGCAGTGAATCCAGTCAAAATGTGTACCCCTTTTTATGCTGTTGTAGAAATGCAAATTGGTATAATCATTGTTGCAAACAACATGGATGTTCTTCAAAAAATTAAAAATAAGGCCACCATATGACCCAAGAATTTTATGTCTGGGTCTTTATCCAAAATAAAAGAAACCAGTGTACTGAAAAGACATATATGCTCACAGCCACTGAATAGCCAAGACAGGGAATCAACACATGTGTAGAACAATGGGTGAACTAATAAAGGAAATATAATAAATTCACGCACACATAAATACATACACATACATACATACATACTATGAAGTACTATGCAAGGAAGAAAAGCCTGTCATTCATGACAATATGGCTAAACCACGAGGACATTATATTAAATGAAGTACACTGGCATAGAGAGATAAAACATCATATGATCTCATGTATATAGGAAATCTAAAGCAGTCAAACGAATAGAAAAAGAGTAGAATAGTGGTCATCAGAGGCTGGGAGATGCTAGTCAAGTTTCATGTGGATGGTAAGTGAGTTCAGATGTATACACAGCACAGCCACTGTAATCAATAACTGTGTGTGTGGTATAGCACTCGGCATGATTTCTACATGTGTGTGTACCTTATCAAGGGTTCATATGCTGAGCTTTAATCCCCATTATGAGATAGTAGGAGACTTGAAATCCAACTCTGGTACTCAGAGTTGGAGTCTTTGGGAAGTGACTAGTATCAGGTAAGTCCAGAGCCCTCATGGCTGAATTTCTGGTGGCTTTGTGAGAAGAGAGAGCCTGAATACACAGACAACTGCTTCAGGACTCCCCCTGTAAGAAGGTCATGGCCAAACTGGCTCCTCACGCTTGGACCAGAATGGGGATCAAAGATATACCTTTTTTCCTAGTAACTTGCTTGTTCTGGGGTATTGTTACCAGCAGGGAATGTAGTTAGATCTGAAATGGTTTCACTACAAAAACAGATGGCCATGGTGTGGTAATGGACATGTTATTATCCAGTGTCCACTAGTTATACACGTGTGTTCATATCAAAAGATGCCAGGCATGGAAGTGCACACCTTTAATCCCAGCACTTGGAGGGCAGAGGCAGAAGGATCTCTGTGAGTTTGAGGCTAGCCTGACCAAGAATAAGGAACTTGAATCTGGAGGATGTGAGGGATGACTCTCACTGAATTACTTCAGAAACAAACCCAGGCATTGTGCATCTCCTCAAGTGATGCAGCAGAAAGTACCCCTTCCTCATGTCAGGCTCTCAGAAAAAAGTCACCAATTTAGTCAAGGCTCTGAGTACCCACAAAGTTATAGGTCACAGAGGACAGATGGTCACTCTACATTAGTCAATGGGGATCAAGGAACAAACTTCACGTGCACCCTGATTTAAACAAACCCAACTTTAAAACTGACTCAATTGGGGAGACCTGAATACTGACTAGGCATTTGGCAGTATTAAGGGACTACGGTTATGTTTACATTTTCTCATGATATTTGATTTTCTTAACAGGTCCTAATCTGTAGAGACAAATACTGAAGTATTTGCAGTTGAAATAATATGATGTATAGAATTAAAATCCATGGGGGCAAAGAGCAGAGAGATAAAGCCAAAGTGGTCATTTGAAATCACCATGATGGCAGTTCACTAAATTCTCAACCTTTACAGATGGTACAGGCCTCCATAATAAAAAGGTCTCGAAGATTTCACTGCAACTTCCTGTTTCATGTTACATGACCTCCCCAAGCCATCCGCCTTTCACCCCCTCCAACCTTTCCCCTGCGGCTGTTATGGCAGCTCTCTCTGCCGAACCCCCACTACCCTTCTGGAACTCCTTTGAGCCTCCTGGCCAGCATATTTCAACCTCAGGGCTTTTATACTTTATCTCTTCTCCTAGAGGGCTCTTCCCATAAGCATTTGCTTATGTTAACTTGGTATCCAAATGTCACCTCAACTGAGTGACCTCACCCCCCCACTGAAAAAAAGAGTCCCCATAACTATCTATCCTCTGTGGTATCAATTGACTGACACTGAGTTATACAGCAGCATGTCCATTTACTGTGGATCATAACTTACATGAAGCTCAAAACAATTAGCCACTGGATTCTAGCTCAAAGAATAGAACCCTAGCTCGCACTGAGCGAGTGCGAGAATATTATTTGTCTTTCATACATTTTCTTGAATCCTGAACTATGAGGAGAATTCCTAAGATTCTTACTTGCCTAATAATCAAATTATTTTCACTTAGTTCAGAAGGTTTAAAAACAGGGATGTGGCTCCCAGGGGACAGAAGCAAATTCTTACAGCATCCTTCTCAGAGCAGGGTCCTTAGACATCTTTCTCCTGGTTGAAATAACCAGAAAGGATGTTAATTTATAATATATTCAGGAAAGAAAAAGCTATTGGATCCCCTCTTACATGTTTCTGCCTTTATGATCTCAGAGCTACACTCAAGTTTTAAAAAAACACTTTATATTTTCTTTAAGTTAATTCTCAAGGTTCTACTCCAATGTGTCTAGCTAGCACTGTGTTAGACAGTGGGGTTACAGGAAGGACTGAGACAGAGCTAAGGAGAGTTAAATCTAACAGGAAGAAAATAAGATCCCTAACAATGGAAATTAATGATTGGGAGAACCGGGTATGATGAACACTGCCTGTCGTCCCAGCACTGAACTGGCAAGAGACAGGAGAGTCAGTAGTTCCAAGTGATCCTCACCCATACAGTGAGTTCACGGCTAGTCAAGGTAACAATGAGATCCCATCTCGTACCCTAGAAGATTTTATGGCATCAAAGTGTTGGCAATACAATTTATGATTATTATAGATCTAAGGCACATAAAATATGATGTTTTCTGTCCTTCTTGAGACATGCATTAAATTTCATTTTGATATTTTCCCTAAAAACCTACCCAGAGAAAACCATAATTAGTGAGCCTTCATTCTTGTCCCATCTAAGCATGATTATTAAGATTCCGTCCTGCATTTCCTCCTCCAAACACAGCTACATTCTCAGCACTGCCACACCCTACAAACATGCTCTCTTGAATCTAAGTGAGTACTCTTTTTATTGTCTTCTCACCAAAGCTTCGTATTTTCCCAGCTCAGTTCAATAATAAAGATTATAATTTAAGAGGTCAAGAAGATAAATGACAGGCTCCAGAATTCCCTGGTGCTATCTGATAAAAACACTGATTATTACACTTCCATGACACATGATACATGCACTGGTATTATTAGACTAATAACACATTCAGTATTTTTTAAGACTGTGTGGGAGGAAATAAGGAAAGTTGAAGTGAATCGACTGCACCTGTTATCTGGGCATTTGACATTCTTAGCAATTGCTATGCCCTGGAAACCAATCAATAGATGTCAAGGGAGAATGCAAATCGCATTATCATCTTCAATGTGCTAATAGACATGGGTGCTGAGGATCCACATGAAAGAAGCTGAGCGTATTAAATGCGGCATGCTTCAATTTACATATCTCACCCCCAGATGTGAGGAATGTGAATGAGAATGATAGTGAGCAGGTTGGCACGGGACACAGAGGCAAAATGGCATTGAGCTCTTTGACCATCAATTTGGCCAGCTGAAGAAACAGTGATAGTCAGTGAAATGATTGACTTTTTCCTAAACCAAATCTAGCTTTGTTTCTCCTCTGCTGCCTTCTGGAACAGCACGGAAGACAGCATGCCTGAGTTTAGCTGGTCCTTCTGTGCACAGGCCCTGTCAGCTCCCCAACACTGAGGGTGGGACACTGAATACTGAGTACTGCCAGCAGCGAAAGGAGAAACTGACTCAATCTTTAGGGAGGAGCCCCTTAAGCCAGACTGTCATTCACAGGACTTGGTGCTTTCTGGGTAAGTCCTCCATCACTGACCTGTATCCTCAGGCCTTTTTCTTCTCTTTTTAATCAAGAGAGGATCCCAGGAAGTTACCCAAGCTGGCCTTGAACTTACTCTATCACCCAAGAAGGCCTTAATATTGAGATGTTTTCTTCATTCTTTTGGATAATTGGGATTGGGAGCCTAGACCATCAGGGATTAATTCAACAATCCATAGCAAAAAGCCTCACAGATGGATTTATCTTCTTACTTATTGTAATGGTCACCAACCAGAACAGAAGCTACACAAACACAGCCCAAGAAATAAACAGCAGTATGACCAGTGACAAGGCAGGAATCAGTCACATGAGACTGCCTCCTTGCCCTATGAAAAGTAGTCATAGCCACATTAGGAGTGAGACCACTGGTAATGACATTAACAACAGGTGGGTAGGAGTTTGTGGCAGAGAAGTGGTTCGGAGCTATCGTGTCGGGCTCATCTATTGATTCAACTCTAGTGGTACCTTACAGATAGGCATGCCCACTACTAACATTGTCCATAGCCCACCTCTTTTTATTCTAGGGCTTTGGGTTTTTTGGGGGGAATTTCATACTTGTATACAATGAAATATGATCGTATATACTCATTAATTCCCCCATCCAAGTCCTCCTGTGTCTCTTCCAGTATGGTCCATCCCAATTTCTTATCTTTTTTTTTTTGGATAATTCATTAGGTCCAGTTGGCACTGTCCATTTGTGCATGGGCATAGGGACAGTCCTCTGGAGCAGGGGAAGATTATCAGTGGCCACATCCACAAGGAAGAATGGTTGCTTCTCTTTCAGCAAGTGTCCACGGCCAGTCACTCCTCAGAAAGCGATGGTGCACTTGGAAGTCATCTCCCCAACCTATGCTAACAACCGAGCCTTTTGTTCATGCGTGTTTAAGTGTTGCTTTCCATTTCAGCTCCTTTACACTGTGATGAAATCCCTATGCCACCTCCTGAGTTCCCAGTTAGGCTCATGAAGGAGAAAACTTAACCAACAATTCTGCCTCGGGAGGGAGCTTCTGCCCCGACCCCTACCTCCGAGCACCTTCCCTTCAAGGAAGAACTGGGGTTCCTATGACCTAGGAAATCCTGCAGGTGGTGCTGAGGGAAACCAGCCTTAGCTTTTGCCTCTTCATGTATAGACAGGGTTTGACTGGCCAGGCTAGGCTCTGCTGTTGGCTGTTCCTTTTCGGGGTGTGGTTGAGTGAGACTTTACGGTTCTTTTTATGGAGAAGCAGTTATTTAGACAGTGGGGATCAGTAAACTTCATCACAGCCTTGAGCCCTGGCTATGTTTTTGTTCTGATTGAGGATGACTGTGATCAATATTTGAATTTAGGACTCTTTCCTGAGTAGGTTAGAATCCTGGGAGGGAAGATATACAACCCACTAGTGTCCTAAACATATAAATCCACAGTCTTTATCCTTTCTCTGGGCTCACTGCATGCAGATCACACCTTTTCTTTATTGGTGGCTTGCTGTATATAGTATAATCCTGCTGGGTCTGCCAGGATCAGACTTCTTCACAGACTAGTGACTTAGGGTTCAAGGACACCCTCATCACCTGACAATTATTTGCTCATTGCTAGTAGCTCGGCACCCTCCCTCCTGTCTACCTTCTTTCCCCCCACCACCACCCCCATATCTAATAATAAGGATATCTACAGCACCACCAACACAAGTTCTGCTGCTATGAGTTGCTCACAGCTTGTCCTCTGGGGTTTGTGGATGGGAGATTGGTCTTGAGCATGATGATGTTGAGAGATGGTATCCCTTTAGGAGGTGGAGACTGCAGAGAGGTCATTGCCCATCCTTCTGCAAGTGCCAGCTCCCTTTATCACCCTCCCTCCCATCTCTCCTTTGCAGATGATGCCATCCACCATGAGGTGGCTCAGCTAAGGCAGTGGGTGCGGCTTTCTGGAGTCAGAGCTGTGCTGTTTAGAGTGTCAGATGCTATGGAATAACCCTTCTGTACACTATGAAAATGTGTTAATAAAATGCTGATTGGCTGATAGCCAGGCAGGATTTTCAGGACAGAGAGAATGCTGGGAAGAAGAAGGGGCAGAGTCAGGGAGTCATGGGAGTCAAGAGCCAGACACAGAAGAAGCAACATGGGAAGTTCATAGATGAGGTAAACAAGCCTCCGGGTAGCATATAGATTCATATAAATGGGTTATTTAAATTAGAAGAGCTAGCTAAAAACAATCTTAAGTTATTGTCTGAGCATTTATAATTAATATTAAGTCTCCGAGTGGTTATTTGGGAGAAACTGCAGGAACACAGAGAAACTCAGCCTACAGTTAGCCTCTAAGACAGGGAGGTAGCTGAGTCTTTTCTTCGCACATGCCCACCCTCGGGTATTCCATTCCATCATAGTAATAAAACTACCAACAAAACCCATGGTAATATAGCTACCATCAATAACAAAATGTCATCACCAATTCTACTACCAACATCAAGACCCACCAATGTGACCCTTAGTACCACCACCACCACAGTCCTTCATCTACCCCACCAACACTACCATGAAAATCAGAAGTCCCGTAAGTATTCAGAGTTGAATTACAAAGCACTAGAGACACATATTCAGTTGTTTCTGCCAGTGTTGTTACTACCTTGTTCTCCTCTGGAGTGAAGAGGATTCGGAATACAGATGGCACTCCCGGGGCTACCTTGTGGCCGATGTTTTTGGGGCTGATGATTTTAAAGTAAGGTGAACTTTCTTCAACAACTTTTACCATCCTTGGGATCTGCGGGGGAAACACATGAGGGTGACACTATGTATGACAGTCGGGCAGAAGAAAGCACCAGTGTTAGAGCGGAACACAGTAAAGCTTCCAGCCACTCCTTGCTACGTGTGGCCTCGATCAGGATTTCAACTGTTTCAACTGAAAGGGAAATGGTGGGGTCTACCTTTACCCAGGGGCTCTAGCGGTCAGTCTTTAAGACATTCTGATTCTATTTTTACTAACACTGTTATTATTCATTTTCGTTAGTATTCAAGGTCTCTGTTTTATAGTTGAAATGATTATCTTCCAAAATGAACTGCTCAGGAATTCTGCTCCTTCATGCAGCAGAGATGAAATGCATGTCTTAACATTTGGACATCCCACAGTGCTCTTGGGACCATTTCCAGGTCATGATGTGCCACTCTATCCTCACAATGGCTTTTGAGCTTTGCCACAATTCCCAGGCCACGGAGGAGGAAAGTGGGACAGCCTCCAGCATGACTCTACCCACCCTCTTTGTGGGAACATCACCAAGAAGTAAGAACAGAAGGCAGACAGATAACCCTTGCTGATCTCAGGACAGCTTCAAACAACCTTGTTCTCCTAAGGTCTTAGCCTCTGCTCTCTGGTCTTGCCCAAAGCTATGTATCTCTATCCCAGATTATATAAACAATGAATGCAATCATGAAGTATTGCTTGGATTTTCTGATTTTTGAGGCAAAGTCTTCCTACGTATCTCAGGATAGCCTCACACAATCCTCCTGCCTTAGATTTGTGAGTACTGGGATGGCAGGTGTGTGTCACCTTGTCTGTCAAAGATTTTTTTAATGACTGAAAATAATAGGAGAAAGTTGAGTACAACTTAACCAGTTAAAATAAATGGGGACAAAAGAACTTCCATGACTACAAAAAGCTGTATTCATAAAGAAACACAGAAAGAATGGAGAGGGATCTTAGGAGTAGAATGGGTAGTGAAGAAACATGCATTGGGCCAGTGCTGTAGGCCTTTAAGCATAACACTCAGGAAGAGGTAGGCAGATTCTCAGAGCTAGCCTGGTGTAGTCTATATAGTGAGACCAGAGAGGAGAGAGAGAGAGAGAGAGAGAGAGAGAGAGAGAGAGAGAGAGAGAGAGAGAGAGAGAGAGAGAGAGAGAGAGAGAGAGAGAGAGAGAGAGACCGTGAGGGGGCACATTTCAGACAGGAAAAGAACAGCATGTGTGTTGTGCTTCCTTTATTAAAAGCATAGCTGTGGGCCAGGAAAAAGATGGCTCAGTGCTGAAAAATACATGCTCAGTTACCAGCACCCATGGTGAGTGGTTCACAATCGACTGTATCTCCAAACTCAGGGGCATCCGATACCTCTGGTCTTCATGGGCACTTGTATGTCAGGGAGGAGAGAAGAGAGCTTATATCTGCTTCTTATCACACAGCCTGGTGTAACTAATGTGAGAACACACCTGCCTAGTTCCAAGAAAGCTATCTGCTTATTGATAATTGCACTTTCCCTGGCTGAGGACTTTCCATGGAGCCAATGCTTTGGATGAATTTCACCCAAGAGTTATCCATGAAAACTGTGCCCTTTGGAAGATGAAATTTATACATTTCCCTTGCCCTGACTTCCTCATACATACCTAGCAATAATCACTTCTTGTTTAGAGTCAGGAGGAATTGCCAAAGGACCTAGACACTAGGCCCACTCCATCGTTACTAGCCCAGTAATACCCAACAAGTGTGAAACAGTCAAGAGGAGAAAAGAGAATTCTAAATGATGAAATGAACCTGTTGGAAGCCCCATGCCCACAGAATGTGACTCTCTCTTCTTGAGGCCTGGGGACATGACCCTGGGCATCCTCAGTTCTTTCTCATCGCTCTGTTTATCCTTAGCTTCTGTCCTGAGCTTCTCTTGCTATTGGCACTGCAGCCAGAAACAAACAAAGCGAGACTCATCTCCAGAGTCTGGCTTTGCTGGCACTAAATCACCCTATTGATCTCCGAAAGGCATCACCGAACCCTTTAATGAGCTACTGCATGAATACACCTCCAAGTCTTCCCACTTGCTTTGGGTTCCTGCACAGACTTTTTTTCTCATTTTTCTTGTAGCTGAACTCTTTTCCTGACTCCTGTTTGTCTTCCCCTTGCAATTTGGTGTTGCTGAGATACCTCCCCTTCACACACCATCTGTTTATTTTTGCACTTAGTTAAGCTTAAAGCTTCCACATACCCTTCTCCTATTACCGCCATGTGTCAAGGAAATCCTCTGGCATTGAACTCTTTCCTTTTAAACAAACCCTAATTTATCTCTAAAGAAAAAGACATAAGGCTAGGGGAGGAATCCTCAGTGGCAATTACAAAGGAGCATAGGAGCATAGCATGGATATTGAGAAAAGCCTTCTGTAGACAATGTCTGAAGGTCATTTCATATATCAGGGAGAAGACCACAAGAGGAGAGAGAATCACAAGAGAGAATACAGAAGAGAGGTTATGTAGAAGAATAATTTACAGGATATAAGTATAAATGTTCTGATTTGCTATTCATCTGAGCAGATAATACCTTGAAATGGATTAATGGTGTCTGCAATGCAGAATATATTCATTCATAGTAACTGTTGAGTATTAATGAAATTCTAGCCCAACTGGTCAGACTCCATGCCATTCGTCAAACCCACATTTATGCATCAAGAAGTTGGGGCATGTGGCTGAAGAGATGGCTCAGCAGTTAAGAGTACTGGCTGCCCTTCCAGAGGACCAGGGTTTGATTCAAAGTACACACATGGTGGCTCACAACCATCTGTAACTCCAGTTCCAGGGATCTGGCACCCTCTTCAAGGCCTCTGTTGGCATTGTACACCATGCTGCACATGCATACATGCAGAAAAAATACCCACATACATAAAATGAAAATAAACACATCTTTAAAAGGGGAAGCTAGAGCACATGTTGGGAGTTTGCCATCTATTGGGCACTGCACTGGACTATACAGATAGCATCAATCAGACCTAGCCTTGCAGTCAAAGAACATGTTTGCATATTATTTTCTTACGTTTATCAAATTAAAAAGTGTATCTAAGACCCTTCAGGATCCTAGTCTACTGAACCTCTCCTCCAGCATCTTGGAAAAGTTCACCTACATCAGCGAACATACTTACTTTGTCATTGTTTCTTAAAATCAATGGGACTTCATAGACTTCACAGGGAGAATAGTTCTGGAATATGATTTCTGATGGAAAGGGCTGGAATAAGGCCTGATCCAAGTCAACTCCAGAATACTGCAATTGAAAGAGAAAGTTACTCATACTGTGAACAATGGCTAAGATGACTGGGGTAAAATAATGCAAAGGTCGAATTATTTAAAATAAAGAACACAGGGATCACACAAAAGGGGAAACCACCATAACAATAGTTAAAATGAGTGAAATTGTTTTTATGCAATTCTCTACAAAAGAAGATAGAAAATTTGGGAGCTGGCTCAGCCAAGTATAGAACTTACAGCACTAGCATGAAGACACAAGTTCTGATCTCCTGAATCCACCTAAGAAGTCAGGCTTGGCAGTGCATGCCTTTAATCCCAAGACTGGGGAGGCAGAGGCAGGTGGATCTCTGGGACACAATGGCCATTCAACATAGCCTAATCTGCTAGTTCCAGATCCCGACGAGATGGCCCCTCAGAAGCAATGTCCAGGGATGACCTTGGGCCTATACTCTCATATATGCAAATGGGAACATGCATGTACACATAAGCACACACATATGCATGCACACTGGCAAGCATGGGCACGCGCATGTGCACACACACACACACTCACACACACTCACACATACAAAGACCATGGTAAATGGGGTCATTTGACCCAGCTAACCTATGAGAATAACGCAAGAGCTCTATCAGCAAATACCTGCTCATCACACTGCTAACAAGACCACAAGGAATTGTTGGCTGTGCTCCATGAGAAAGTGGATGGATGGGCCTGGAGAGCACAGGGGATAGAGACAATTGGGTTGTCTGTCTCCATGCCTTAGATTGGCGGAGGTGGGGCTGAGATATGTACAAACTCTTGAACCTGCAGCAAGGCTAGTGATACAGAGACTGGTGTTCCAGAGCTTGTCAAGGAAGGGTAGGATTCTGACGGGCTTTACTCTCTTGATCTATGGCTGGTTGTGCCACAGAATAAGGATGAACTAGGATCCCTCAGTTCTTCAGTGCCGGTGCTCAGGGGGGTCTGGCACCAGCAACCAGGGCCCCTCTAAAAGAAGAGAAAGTCACCACAGGATTTGGATAATTTATGCAATCTTCCAATTGTGAAATGTTATATCGTACAACAACCAAGAATGCTTTTTAAGATGAAAAAAAAAAAACCCTGCAGATTGTAATTACATAAACCAGCCATAAATATGAGGAAACGGTATGTCAGCACTAAAAGCCAGCACAAACAAGAAGAGGCAGAAGCAGCAGTGTGGCCCACTGTCTGACACACAAGGCTCAGGATTTGGCAGAGGTAGAAACGGTAAGAAAGTAAATGTAAACTCTACAGTGCGCACCACAATGGGGAAGCGGGGACTCGGATGTGTCTGTGTTGAGCAGCAGATGAGTCACCACTGAAGCGGTGCTGATGGAGGTAGGCAGGAGAACATTTACACAGAGGAGACAGACTGAGAAGTCAACCAGGCCTGGAATATGCGCATTTTGGAGGCAAGGAGTGTGGGGGGCGGGGCTTGTTGCTAGAACAGTGGCAGACAAGTTTCTACAGCTGATGATCAAGTCAATACAAACATGCAGGAAGCCTTATGAACTCCAGTAGGATTGAAAAGAAATCCATAGCTAGGTAGATAATTATAAACCCATTGAAAACAGAGGCAAAAATGTCCAAGAGACGCTAACAGGAAAAAGAGAGTGTGGTTTGTAGCCAAGAAACAAAAAAGCATGGACTGTTCCATATAATTAGCAGGGGTAAGAGGTGTGAAAATAATGTCATTTAAACCCTGGGGAAACAAGTCCAAGCCAGCCAACCAGCCAAGCAACCAGCCAAGCAAAACCTTCTACAGAAAAAATATTCTCTATCCTAAAATACTCCCTTCAACAAAGAAGCTCAAACAGAAACACTTTCAGGAAGGATCAAAATTGTAATTTTCACAGTGTCCAGAGGAAAACACTGAAGGGTATTCTCATGGAGGATAAATTTATCTTAGATCCTCAGATACAGGAGAAGGAGAGAAGAATGATAAAAGAGTAACTATCTGGCCCATCTAATTGAGCTTGGGCCATAAAGACAATACTAGTAAGAACTTGCTTGTCCGTGGGATGTGTGCACCAGACAGACACCTCACATCAGACTGGGCATGGGCACAGCCCTGTGGCTTCCTATGCTGCTATGAGTTTCACTGGGTACTTGCTTTTTTTTTTCAGATGTTTTTAAATTTTAAATCAGAAACAAGCTTGTTTTACATGTCAATCCCAGTTCCCCATGCCTCCTCTCCTTCCCTGCCCCCCACTAACCCCCTACCCCAACCCTTATGGCCACCAGGGATGGTGAGGCCTTCCATGGGGGATCATCAAAGGATGTCATCATTTGGAGCAGGGCCTAGGCCTTCCTCTGTGTGTCTAGGCTGAGAGAGTAACCCTCTATGCAGAATGGGCTCCCAAAGTCCATTCGTATGCTAGGGATAAATACTAATCCACTGCCAGAGGCCCCATAGTTTGCCCAGGCCTCCTAACTGACACCCACGTTCAGGGGCCTGGGTCAGTCCTATGCTGGTTTCCCAGCTATCGGTCTAGGGTCCATGAGCTCCCCCTTGTTCAGGTCAGCTGTCTCTGTGGGTTTCTCCAGCCTGGTCTTGACCCCTTTGCTCATCACTCCTCCCTCTCTGAAACTGGATTCCAGGAGTTCAGTTAAGTGTTTAGCTGTGGATATCTGCTACTGCTTCCATCAGCTACTGGATGAAGGCTCTAGGATGGCATGTAAGATAGTCATCAATCTCATTATCAGGGAAGGGCATTTAAAGCAGCCCCTCCACTATTGCTTAGATTGTTAGCTGGTGTCATTGTTGTAGATCTCTGGACATTTCCCTAGTGCCAGATTTCTCTTTAAACCTATAATGGCTCCCTCTATTATGGTATCTCTTTTCTTGCTCTCCTCTATTCTTCCCCCGACTCAACCTTCCTGCTCCCTCATGTCCCCCTCTCCTCTCCTCTTCTCCCCTTCTCTTTCTCCTAACTCCCTCTCCCCTCACCCCATGCTCCCAATTTGCTCAGGAGATCTTGTCTCTTTCCCCTTCTCTGAGGGTACTTGCTTTTTATCAGAGAAATGACCAACGTCATGACACGAGGGAAAGCAGCCTGAAATGGAAGGGCACATCTTTCATGTTCCACTCACATATATAGGCAAAGCTAACCTACAATGTGAAGGGGAGTCAGTAACCTTTTGCAGGAAGAGGGAGAGGTAATGACTGGAAATGGACGTTAAGTAACCTTTCAGGGAGCCAGCTTACATTAATATATACAAATACACAGATGTGACACACAAGTTTTTATTTTAATAAAGAAAGCTATCTTCCTTCCAAAAATATTCATAAGCTCACACACCCTTCATAACATTTCACCGAGAATTATCCAGACGCTTTATCAATCAAGAACATCACTCAGTGTTAACAGACAAAACAGCAAGGCCAAGTAGATTTGCTTTCTTCAAAGATGGGTAGCAGTAACAGTCATAATGATAGCCTGAGCCAACATATATGCACCTATATATAATACTTGAGAAAGAAGCAGAAAAAGAGACAAATGAAGAATGTTAATTTTGTGTATAAACTGGGGTGTATGTATTTGTATACATGTATGTATGCATGTGTGAAGGCCTGGGGTCATTGTTGAGTGTCTTCCTCTAACACTCTCTGGGGTCTCTTACTGGAGCTGGACTGAATGGGCAGAATGTCTGTCCAGGGAGCTCCACTAATCTGCTTATCTCTGCCTCCTCGGCTCGGTGTTACAGATGCATGCTGCTGTTCCTAGCTTTCACAGCAGTGCTGGGGATCTAAATTCAGGTCCTCATGCTTCTTCATGGCAAGCACTTCACCGACGGAGCCTTCCCCTTAGTTGTGTGTTTTCGAGGTGCTGGGGGCTGAACACAGGTCTAGAGCAGGCTAGTACTCTACTACTGCGCTGCATCCTGCTACACTGCTTCACCCCACTTTAAAACATATAATGGGAAATAATAAAAAAAACACAAAACAAAAATTAAAGGACACAGGGAAGACATAGCAGCTAGAAGAGATGAAGGTACAATTTGCCTTCCAGCAAACACTGAGCTTCCAATATGTGCCAACCTCCTTTCTGCGTGCTGAACACACAGCAGAGACCAGAGTCACCAACAGCCCCATCCTTGCAAAGCTGATGAACTCCCTTCCCAGGTTTTACACTTGCTCATCCTTCCAACTGGAATGCCCCTTTCCAAACCTTTGTATGACTCGCTTCAGACATCTGTCTAGCTCAGAGAGGCTTCCCCACAGCTTCCTACCTAGCAGGGCAACCAATGCCCCTCTTCTCCCATGAGAACTATTTCTGCATGTGAAGAGGAGCAAGAAGGACAATTAGGAGTCAATGTGCTGCATAGTAGAGGAAGGCAAAGAGGCCATGAGGGAGGTAGGAAGGATGCTGTCAAGCCTTAGGACCCAGGGGTTAAGTTTAGATTGTATGAGAGTAACAGAGGTCACTGGTAGATTTAAATAAGGGAATAACCAGATCTCATTTTAGCGCATGTGTGTGCACACATGCCTGCAAACACATGCTTACTGTGATGTGTACATGGAGGCCAGAGGACAACTTGTGGGAGTTGGTTCTCTCTACCAGGTAGTACCTGAGAATTGAACCCAGGTCATCACGCTTGATGGTAAGCATTTTTACCCACTGATTCCTAGATCTTATTTACATTTAAAACACCATTCGTGTCGTACTGTAGATTACTAGTAATGGAGAAGCAAGATAGAAACGGAGGCTCGAAGGCTGGGGAGATGACTCAGCGGATCAAGCGCTTGTTACACACCAGCCACCTGGAACCACAGCACTCAGAAGGCAGAGATGAATGATCCCAGGAGCAGGCTGGCTGTCTAGACTAACTAAATCTGTGAACTCTGGGTTCAGATGGGAAACCTCACCTTAATGAATAAGGTGGAGAGTGCAAGACCCCATGTCAATCTCTACATGCATGTGTACACACACATGTGCACACTCCCCTCCACACACACATGCAAGAACAGACATGCACCTGCACACCACACACACACATGCCAAAGAAATAAAGAAGGGGGGAGGGAGAGGTGGAGGAAGGAAGTGAGGGAAGGAGGCAGGGGAGGAGGGAAGGAGGGGCTGTTTCCATGGTTGCTGTTTGGACAGTCTACATGCTGGCGGCTGGACTGATGGTTGAGGAGGTGGTGAAAATGGTTTGACTGAAGATATATTTGTGAAAGTCAAGGAGTTTATAGTACTTTCTGCTGAATTTTAAGAGAGAGATCATACATAACTCTGAAGTGCAGCCTAGAAAACAAGATAAATGGAATTACTATCTGCAGGAGGCAAAAGGGAAAAGAAGAAACATAGGCTTTGAGAGACAGAACACAATCTTGATCTCCAACATATCAAGTTTGAGTTGTCAGCTGTACATGGAGCTGAATATATGATCCAGGGTTCAGGGGACTGACATGTGGCATAAGATATAAATGTGAAGGTCTGCATCAAACGAGTGGTCTGGGAATGTAGTTCAGTGGGAAAGCACCTCCCCAGCACCACCAACACTAAATACATGAATAACGGAAGAGACAGGAGGATCCAAGATGCCATTCTCCTTGTAAAGGTCACCTAAGGCACAGCTTCTTAACCTATGGACAGTATCCTCATATGGGGGTCACATAATTGAATGTAATGTGGTCATGAAAAACTTGTGAACAGTACAAGTTCTCTGAATGCATGACCCCAAATTAGTTCAAAATCAAATCCATAATGAACCTGAGGTGTGTCTGGCAGCGAGGGCCTGTGTGGCACCTCGTGCCTCTACTGCAGCCTGTGCTCTAAACGCCATGCATGCTAATGAGACAGATGCTCACACATCACACTGTGGTTGCTGTTGCAGCGTGCCATGCCAGTGAAGGCTTCCTGAAACACTGCAGCTCACATTCAAGACTATTCTATGCGACGAACTGCAGCACCTTTCCTGGATATATAACACTGTATATACAGAGCACTTATAGAAATGGCTACTTGCAGGAAAGAAGGACCTGTAGTGTTGTCATGCATGCAATCACTCCTCGGCGTGGAAGCGTCAAGTCAGTGCTCGTTTGGACTGGAAAGCACGGTTTTAAAATCTCTTGCTTCCATTGCTGATTTGAGTTTCATTTTTAAAAAATAGATAAAGGAATTTTGCCTTGGAATTCTAACGCCTTTTCTAGCCATTTCTGAATGGTCCTAAACAGGCTTCTGCCATCTTGTGCTTCATATTTATGGAGAGCGGCATTATCAGCACTGATGTATTATGACAACAAAATATTCTACTCTGGGAGATGTTGACGACCCTCTCCACCCTGCAGTGCTTCTAACCAAGATTAACTCTTAATGACAAATAAACAAGCACAACCATCCCATTAGTGTGTAAATTTGCTTTCATATTTAATAAACAATTAAAATTGGGGGCCAGCAAGGTAGCTTAGTGGATAAAGGCACTTGTTGCCAAGCCTGAGGCCTGCATTCGATTCCTGGGACCCACATGATGGAAAGAGAGAAATGACTTCTACCAATTGTCCTCTGACTTCCACACACATGCCATGCATTATGCTTGCACATGTACACACACAATAAGTAAATAAAATGCGATAAAAATCCAAGTAAATGATAAGATGGCAAAGATTTAAATCTTTTGTATGTGCATAGGGTATGTACACGTGTGCATCTCTCTCTGTATGTGTATCTATGTCTGTGTCTGTGTGTGTGTGTTAGTTCAGTGCATATTCACATGTTCCATTGTACATGTATAGAAGTCAGAAGAAACTCTGGGGTGTCATTCTTGTCTCCCACCTTGTTTCAGCTGAGAGGGCCTCTTGTTTTCTAACGTACATGCAGGATAGCTGGCCCACAAGCTCCTGAAATCTTCTCATCTCTCCTCTTACCTCACAGCAGGAGCACAGAGAATGCAGGCATAAGCTACCTTGCCTGCTTTTACATGGGTTCTGGGGATAGAACTCAGATTCTCACATATGCTCAGCAAGTATGTTACCCACTGTGCCATTTCCCCAGGCATGTTTTACAAACCTATCTTCTATGACTATATAACCACTGTCGCTTAACATTTTCTCAGACAAAAGGGGGTCATATATCAAAAAAACAATGTTTAGAAGGCCCTGATCTAGGAATGGATTTAGGAGACAATAGAGAGTTTCAGGCAAAGAAGAAAGATTCCACAAATAAAATCAGAAAAGCACAGTCGGTGTGATCACGCAGACGCTAATGGAGTACAGGGTTCAGAGAAGAGACAAGGCTTCAAATGACCGGAGATGACCAGAGTCTGCTGGACTGGACTTAAGAATGACAGACAGACACATAATGCCAAGGGACACAGAGGACAGTCTGCTCAGTGTCCTTCCAGTCAAACAAATGAGCACAAAGTTAAAAGTGGGTTAGAGAGGAGATGCCAGAAGCAGAGGGGCAGACAAGGAAGGTCCAACACATCCATAATTGATGCTCCTAAAGGAAAAAGCTCAGAAGAACATGAAAAAATGGTTCAAAGTTTAAGAAATAAACTTCCTGCAGATAAAACAAGAACATAGTGATACGGGAAAAAACTCAGTCATGTCTAGGTAAAATACTGAGCATGAATGAAGAAATCACAGTCGGAGTATGCAGACTGGAGTATTAACTGTCTGTGGGGTGAGGGGCAAGCTGGCTTTCCAAACAATTTCTGTGGGCATCATTTAATGCCAGAGATTCATGAAGGAAAATATCCATGGACTTTCTAAGGGGAAAACGCACAACTCTAGAATGTAGGGGAGAGAAATCTGCAGTTAAATAAAAAGGCAATATATAAACATTATCGAATAAATAAAGCTAAGATCTGTGAGTTCATCTAGAAGGGATTAATGGAGGACAGTGGTCCCCAAACGGGAGAGAGATCGTTCAGACCCGGAGAACAAAAGGAAAAAAGCCGGTGATCTGGGAGAGCGGGAGGGGATGTGAGGAAACCTGACTTTCCCATCCTTCAGGGCAGTGCTCAGTGCAATACACTCAAATGTGACATGTTAAACGTGCCAACAACACCGGCCTGCTCTGCCAGTCCCTCAGAAATGTGGAAACAAGGGTTCCTGCTCAAATGTGAAGGGTGTTTGCTGGGGGAAATAAGATGCCATCATCAAATAAAGACAGCAAATCTAAGAACAGTGTGGTTTGTGGGTCCGAGGCAGCAAGAGTAAAGGCTTGAGAGATCCGTTCCCGTGGGGGATGTAGCTCAGACAACTCAGGAAGAGCTGGGAACCCCTTTGAGGGGACTCACCTGCAGTCAGCCCACTAGTGGATATTCGTATCATAGTTTGTACAGAAAAGGATGAGGCATATAATTTAATATGTATGAGTGCTTTGACTGCATATATGTTTGTGTACCATGTGTGTGAAGTGTCTACAGAGGTCAGAAGAGGGCATTGGATTCCTAGAACTGTATTCAGTCATGAGTCACCACATGAGTGCCAGGAATGGAACCTGTCTCTGCAAAAGACACATGTGCTCTTAACTTCTGGCCATATCTCTGGTTCCAAACCCTTCTTTTTTATAATTATTTGTCCCTAAAGTCACAAACATGTAGTCTACACTACAATACAGAAATGTGAAAGATCAATGCTTTTTAGGCTTAAAGTTTCTTGGAAATGGGTCAAAACCAGGTATCAAATGCCTATTTCCTTCTTTCTTCACTCGTGGGCAGGTCAGAGAGGAAGGACGGCTTGTGACATGAAGGAGGTAACTTAATTGGGCTTGGCTGATATAATTCTTGGAATTACTCTTACCCTATAAACAACTGTATCAAATACTGATCAGAAGTAACTAAATAAGGTGTGGAATTAGTCAAAAGTGATTTAAAATAAGGCTTGCTCTTATTAACTGCAGTAACTCTGTGATAGCAGGTCATAGAGATTGACAGCTAGGAAAGGAGTTACAAAGCCGCCCTGGTCAGGGATTGCCTGGTCTACAAACTACCTTCTACTTAGCATCTATTGTCATGAACGTTTATATGGTCTACTTTCAGCTTGATGTGCTTTTTTTTTAAAAGATTGTATTTTGATTTTTAGTTATGTACATAATGTATTGGGGGGGTATGCATGTGAGTGCAATTCCTCTCGAGGCCAGAAGAGGGCATTAGATCTCCTGGAGCTGAAATTACAGGTAGTGGGACCTGAGCCTGGGTCCTCTGCAAGAGCACCAATCCCTCTTAACCACAGAGCCATCTCTCCAGACTTGGATGTACCTTTTGATGTGTTGTTTCTCCCATATCTAAGAGTTCGGTGATCTGTGGCCGGCATATAATTCGTGTGCTTGCCAATTTCTGCTCCGTAGTGAGGGACATCTCCTTCAGGAACTCAGAGGGTGTCAGCTGGAATTCAACAAGAGCCCAGTTCAAACATGGTTAGGCTGAGGAAGTATTCTCCTAAGCACCAGTAATGAATAATTTGTATGTTCAGCTTTCAGGATAATTGTGGAATGTCACTAAGTTCCCTTATAAAATATTGAGGATAACTAAATTATACAAGAGAAATCTCATGCACTTCTGAGGTCTTTATACAGCAACTGAAAGTGACATGCACTAGCCCATCCCTTACAGCTTTGAAGGAAGCATACAATGGAACCCTGGAGAAAAATAAGTCAAGGACCTTAACAGGAATCTGTTCAAAAAGCAGAACACCCAGGCTCACAAGAGGTTTCTGGAAAGATAGCTCCATGTTTGAAACACACACACACACACACACACACACACACACACACACACACACACACACACAAAACAAAACAACACAACCACTTCCAAGCATCAGAGCTGAGGAGCTGGAGACAGCGCTGTTTCTGAACCTACAGATCAGGAGAGCAGAGCACTGGAGTGTTTAACTAGAGCAAATCACACTGAAGGGAGATGGAAACCATAAAGGATATCTGAGGTGTGATCTAGCCACTTAGAAACGAGTGACACATTCCCAAGGAGCTATAAGCTTGGGTCAGATCTGGATCTTGTGTCTGATAACATTGACACCCTGAAACAGCCTGAAACAGGACATAAAATACCTCACTACTTACCAATCTTACAAGAAAACACAGGTAACTTGTCATTTAACTAAAACTAGCCCAGCAGAGAATTGGCTGCCCCATCCTATCACTGTTGTGCAGCTATGGTTGTTGTTCTAGAAATTTCTTATTGTTCCAGGCCTACTTTACATGCAAGGAGGGTGTGATCATTGGTAGAGTCTATGCCAAGACTGTTTGTAAGACCTTGGAATAGGTAATTTAGCTGATTGAGGTTAGAGTCTAGAATTGTTTAATAATGCTCATCTCTGTAATTGAACCCATTTAAATGGAGACTCATCTCTAACATAGCTTTCAACTTGGTTTTAAGTTATTTTTGACAGGAACACAGATGAGGGTAGCAGACTGTTGAGAGGTGCCAGCAACAGTGTGGTTTAAATTAAACCAACAAAATCCTAAAAACAAAAGCCAGAGCCTTGTATAGAGTATACAAGTACACCTGTATAGGAGACTCAAGGACTGACTTCATTTTTCTAATTAAAATGCAACTCGAAATTGGGTTTAAAACACAGGGAGTATACCATTGCTGGCACTAGACCTTTTTATTACTGTTTTCTACAGCATGTGGTTCATAATCCAGTTCCTAGCACATTATTTTTCACTCATTAGAAATACACCTATTTTTATTTTAAAAGAAAACTACCAGTCATTATTTTCTAATGCTCTGTGCCCTGAAAGCTACAAAAACAACTCTTGCCAGTGCATGAACAACAGATTATTAGGCTGAGTTCTGTGAGAATCTGATAGTTGACTATGATTGAACTACAGGAATGGCAGTTCACATGGCTCTACCATTCTGAAAAGTTTGGTAAGTTGATTCACACTGTTCTGTGATTTGAGTGTGGTCCCCCAAGTTCATGTGTGAATGAATTTATGGTTCTCTTGGAGTTTAGCTCCCTTTCCTCCACACATGGATGCTTGCAGCAAGGGACCATTATCAGATGGAGCTACCCAGTGTTGGACTTCCTAGGCTCCACAACTGCAAGCCAAAACAAACTTCTTTTCTTTATAAGTTGTCCAGTTTCTGACATTCTGCTATAGGAACAGAAGATGAACTAAGACAGAAACTCTTATTCCAATTGGTTACCCCAGCCAACCCTGCACCTTGAAGAATACATGCAACTTAAAAAAGAGCCTCTCCTGCTTTGGAAGGCATTTGTGTTCTCCCACATGCCAGTGGCCGGTGACATCAGTCAGCGATTCTGATGCTCTGAAAGAACAAACCAGCATTGTCCTGAGGATAGTGCTCTAAGTGTCTTACACAGAAATCCCTTGATACATTACCATCCGGTTCACTTGTTCCTCCGTGACCACCTTTGGGATCATGGGTGGCAAGACTTTGCTATGCAACCCTGTGATCACTTTGGCCAGGCCCTTCTGCACAGCCCCCATGGATTCCTCAAGCCTTTTACTTGTCATTTTCAGATATTTTCTTTGTTCACCTAAGGATAAGAAGGGGAGGGGTAGAGCAGGTATCGGTTATTTCCTGCAGACAGTTCATACAATTTAACATGTATGGTGTTTTGCCTGGATGTATATCTGTGTATTATACACATACAGATGCCCACAGAGGCCAAAAGAGGGTGTTGAACCCCCGGAACTGGAGTCACAGGTGGTTGTGAGCCACCATGTAGGTACTGGAAATGGAATCTGAGTCCTATAGAAGAATAGTCAGTGCTCTTACCCACTGAGCCGTCTCTCTAGCTCCATGTCATACATTATTTATAGCTGCTTCATACATGGGAAAGCTAAGAAAACCATCTTCAAAATTATGTCAAATGTTCAGAACAAAACCACATTAAACAGGGGGTTGTATTTCATGTGACAAGATGTATTATCTCAGGGTCAAGAATCTACTTTATGCCAACTATGGGCTTTTCTGCTGAGGGTGACATGAAGGAACACACAAGCCACTCCCTCGGTTTGGCATGTTTAACCAAACACCATCAACAGACACTGCCCACTAAGGACCTTATGTCATCTGCTGTTTGATCCACTGAGTTCAAAGATTCCCTTCATGACAATCAGCCCTACAAGCAGGTTAAACATGGGGTTTCTGCTCTCCACAGCTGGGCAGAGAGAAAGAAGAAAAAGAAAATGCAAGCAGCAGGAGACATGAGGGAGAAAAGGAGAGATTCTGGGAAGAATTTAAGTTGTATAGTCCTAAATACGTCAATTGTAAATCCACAGCTATAACATCTCCCTCTGTGTCTCATGGCTTTGGGGAAGTCAGCTCAGCTCTTGTGATCACTGTATCCCAGGTGTGAGTGTCATACCAGATATGGGGGCTCCCATCTTGTGAAAATTGGTCACATGGTAACCCAGTTCTTTGATGAATTTCACCTGCTCATGCAGGTAATGGGTCTGGATGAAGTTACCCAGTGGCTCTCATTTTTGCCAGTAGCCAGTTTGTGCCGATCCAGTAGTCACTAGATTTTAGAGTGACTTGTTAACTAAGGCAACAGTGTGGAATCATTTCCCTTTTTTTTTTTAGTTTCAATACACTTGCACACAGCCTATGTGACATGCTTTAAAAAATAAAATAAAACATAAATACGATGGCTCTGCTCTAAACAAATTATGGTAAAAAACATATAAAGAGCTCATTGTGAGGATGACAGGCAGCAGCCAGTTATGATGACAGGTGATAGATGCAAGGTAATTGGCCAGCTCATTAGCATCTTCTAAGCCACTCTTAGAGGAAATCACAGATGGGATCAAGCATCCTCATGGCAGTCCAAGAGTGCAGCTGTGCTATCTGGATTCGCATTTTCACCAATAAAAAAGCTGATCGTTACTGAAATTCTGCAGCTCCTGTCAGAAAAGGTTTTATTCTTTCTGGTCTCTGTCCTTCAAGTTTGCCTTTGAGTGATTACATGCAATCGTGTATCTCTTACATGGCATTGGTTTCCTTTAAGTGATGGTTCATGACAGTATCAACAAACACAAGCCAGTTCTGTGCTTTTGGTACGACTGTTCTCAGGCCTTTGGTGGAAGCCCTCCTACTAGGTCTCCTTCTGTTCCCCAAACATCTGTATCTCCAGGTACACTCAGCCAGGGGTCTTGTAAATGTCAGAGAGCAGCTCTTCAGGTCAGGTGAGGTCTTGGTAGAGCATCAGTATGACAGACAGGTGGAGGGAGATGGCCACTCAGGAGCCCAGAGCTCAGAGAAAGAGCTGAGCAACTAGAAGGAGTGGTAAGCAACCAGGCAGGCCTCTCACAGTTTTTTAGAAAAGCAACCTAAAGATTAAGTTAAGCTCTTAAGTTATCGAGGCTACAGAAAAACATTTGCTCATAGAAAATCCTTCTGTATTAGGGTTCTCTAAAGAAACAGTACCAATAGAATGAAACACACACACACACACACACACACACATACATACACACACATAAAGGTAACTGATTAGGCTGGTTTACAGGATAGAGTCTGGATAGCCCAGCAACGGCTCTCACAACAGGACAACAGGAAGGCCAAAAATCCAACAGCTGTTCCGTCCAAAAGGTTGAATATCTCAGCCATCCTATTCTGGTGTCAGAGCCCTAGAAAGTTGATCTCTTCAATTTATGCCAGAAGTAGATTCTAATACCCAAGACACAGTATAGATGGACTTGCCCATGAGAGTGAAGGCAAGCAGTCAAAAGGCAAAGCTTCCCTCTTCCATATCCTTTGATGAAGACTGTCACCAGAAGGTGTGACCTAGATTTAGAGTGGGTTTTCCTATTTCAAGTAGTCTGATTAAGAAAATCCCTCTTAGGCACACACAGCAATGTGTGGATTTAACTGATTGTAGAGGTAATCAAGTTGACAACCAAGATGCCATCACACCTTCCCAAGGAATCTACTAGAAACTGAGCTTCATCCAGGCAAAGAACTGAAGGATTTCAGCCAAAGGACTGACACTGTGCTTCTTGTGTCTGACTGTTCAGCTGAACCTGAAGCCAAGTCGAGGACCCCAGGCAAATTATGCAAACATTTCCTGAGACAGTAAAAAGAATAAAAGAATAGAATTTAAAGATGGAAGAGAAAGCAAGAAGTAGACTGAGATCATCGAGTACCGTAAACATCAAAGGCAGGCATCAAACTGGCCAGTCAGCATAAAAGAAGACAAAGGGATTGTTATAGAAAGCCTGTGAGAGCTAAGTCTGTAATGTCTGTTTCCTGGCATCTGTGTTCACGAGCAATGCTTAGGCAGTTCTGAAAACACAACACAGCCTGAGTGGTAGGGTACTGTTCTGCAGACCTATCCTCTGGCTCCTTCTCTCTCAGATCACTCACTATCTGCCTTATTGGACAGTCCGAAAACCTACATAGATATGCTACTGTGATGTGAACTGTGAACCGGGCCTTCAGAATCAGTGTGGATGTGATTTAAAAATGGGTCTTGAGAGGCCTGCTGGCAGCCATCGAATAAGGTGAAGGTGGCTTCTAGACAGCTGAGTCCAGGCGACTGCATGCCTGGAGCTGCATGAGAAGGGACCCGGAAAGGGGGCATTCAGGTGTGTCCCATCCAAACTGTTAAGACAGGAACTGTGAGGAAACTAAACATCCACTGCTTTAAACTTCTACTCGGACACTTTGTTATGCAGCAGTCGCTAAATAATAGAGACATAATAAAGGATTTAATATAAAAGAAACTACTAGCATAAAGGCCTGAGGTCTGCTCAGCTTTCTCTGGAAGCTCCATCGCGTAGGTAATAAACATTTCATACCTTTCACTAGCCTGGACATCCTTCAAATTTTATTCAGTGAGGGCAATTCTGTCTTTGAGAGGTAACATTACCAGAAGCAATAAAAAAGTAGGGATACCATAGTGAGACCTAACATTGTATACGTTCATTGTTTATAAGAAGTAGGGATTACAATTCTCACTTACGAGTGTAATATTTTTAAAGGATTAAATAAAATAAAGAAACTCATACACTGCTAAAAGCCATGCTTCATACTTCAAAACAAAGATATAGTAATAATTATTTGTAAGATAATGCAAAACCATCTATCAATAAAAGCAGAAATTACAGATGTACAGAGACATGCAAGCACAAATGATAGATTTTTTAATATTCAACTTGCAGGAAAAGGCATGTGAGCTGGACAAAAAATAAGTATAAGTATTTGAATTCGATTTGAACAATATAACTTGTCAGTTGCAGGGATGCATATGAGATGATACATCTTAATTATATAAAAGATACTTCAAGAGCAAAGGAAACAGTTGAGAAAATTGATCATATATTAGGGGATAAAAATGGCAGTAGGTCCCATAATCTACAGATGTTATAAATAATAAATACTCTGGTTATAATATGATAAAACTAGAAATTAAAAACATATTCCAGAAAAATAGAAAACCTTCTGAGTTGAATATGGCTGTTCTCAGACGTAGCCCCAGTTCCTAAGAAGCTGAGGCAAGAAGAGAAACTTGAGTTTGGAAAAAGTCTGAACCACATAGTAAACTCCAAGCCAGGCTGGGCTATAGAATGGGTCCTTATTGCAACAAAACAAAACAAACCTCTTATTAATGAACAAGAATTAAAATCTGTGGAAGAAACTAACTTATCACTTCTGCTTATACAATAAAATTAACATGGTATTATAAAATATACCATAATATGGTAGAATAGACAGAATGCACTCCAGTGTGGACTTCCGAGCCGAACAAATGTTTTACATATCAAAGAGAACCAAGAGGGGGGAAAACTCAATTCTTAAAAACTGAAACCAAACCAAACCAAATGAACCTTTCTGTATATCAAGCTGGTGTTACAAACTCAAGAGAAAACAGTGATCCTAGCTGACCTCAGAACGGCATCTGGACTGGTCTGTCCTCCCTGGGATTTGCTGGAAAATCCCAAGGCAGCACAGAAATCTTATCATCTACTCAATGGTTGTTCATTGTCATACTATTAGTGATATTTTAAAAGCAAGTATTTATGTCGGTATTGTTAGGAACCAGGTGTCTCATCATAAAAACTAATTCATTGGAAAAGGCTCTTATATTAGGAAGCATTTTGGGTGCTGAGGACCAAGTTCAGAGCACGTGCATGCTAAGCATGTATTCCAGCACTGAGCGATGCCCAGTCCTGGAGAGCCCACTGGCTTACTTTCAAACTGAAGGCTCGTTGTGGCTGTCCCTTAGTAACAACCAGCCCACTAGAGCAACGGAACACCAGCAGAAACGACAGTCCAAGAACTGAGACTGTGAACTTGAAATACCATTTACCTCTAAGAGGACCCACAGCTCCTAGAAGAAATGCTTCATTTGAGGCTGGGGACACACACTGTGAGGTGAACCCAGAGCATTCTATCATACTATACAAGAAACCATTAAAGGCTGCCAGAACGGTGTCAAAGACCAGGGGCAATCCTAACACTGAAAGATTCAAACCCAGGCAAATGTGTGGCTTGATGCACTTCCCAACACCACCGATGAGCTCATTAACAAAAGCCCAGGCCTAGTTCTAACTAAGCTTCCAAAACCTCCTGCTAGGCAGCAGGAGAGAGGAGAATGGATGAACAAGAACCTCCTGTAAGAATACAGATGGGCCGAATTCAGAGTGTGGACAAGTTACAGAAACAAGAAAAGTTTAGTGGAGCACTAAATTGCTTGAGGAGAGAAGACAGCCTGAGCATGAAGTAAAGAGACTTTAACCAACCAAGTGCAAGGACAAGTTTGGCTTAAGAGCCCCCAAATGAATAACAAAATGTAAAATCCATCATTGTTCGGTGAATTAGGTACTTTTTATTTTTTAAGTAATTAAGATCACATCAAACCCTATCCATTCCCAAAACTTAGTGGTTCTGTTGTTGGTGTTAGCACTTGCTAGATATATCAACTAACTTAAAATATGCTTTAAAATTGTTAGGTAGGATCACAGTGCAGTGAACCTAATTGTTTGCAAGGAAGTTATTATCTGTTAGCAATTTTTAGGAAGAATTTCTAAGCAAAGAAAAACCATGTCTGACATTGACCTTAAAACACTCCAGAAAAAAAGTGTACATGTGCTTGGAGAGGGGTGGCAAAATAGGGAATATTGTGAACTATTGAAGTTGGTTCACAATATACTTTCTAATATGTGCATGTTTTACATTTTTCATAATTAAAGACATTAATAAGGATATTGTCTATTGGCATGAAGAGACACTGTGACCAAGGCAGCTAGTTAGAGCTTGTTTATGCTTTCAGAGATTTCGTTATTGCCATCATAGCAAGCAGGCCACATGCAGGCAGGAGCTGGACCAGCAGCTGAGAGAGACACGATGGGTTTGCCATGGGATTTTGCAACCTCAAAGCCCGCCCCCAGTGACACTTCTTCCAACAAGGCTACATCTCCTAAGCCTTTTAATCCTTTCAAAAAGTGCCACTCCCTGGTGACTAAGCATTCAAGTATATGAACCTATGGGGGATGGCTCAGTCACTGAAGTATACATTGCACAGCATGCGGACCTGGGCTTATTCTCCAGAACACACATATAAAAAACAGGCACAATGGCACACACTTGTAATCCCAGTGCTGAGATGATGAAGACAGGTGGATCAAATAAAAACAAGCTACATAATTCTAATACCCAATGGCTTGGTGCAGGGTAACCATTCCTAATCTAAAGGAGCATTAGGACAATAGCAAGGAAAAGCTGGAGCCACTAAATGAAACTATTAAATGCACTTCATTGCATTTATTTGCTTATGAACCTCCGTATAGCTCTAGAATACAAGCTCCTTGACTACAGGGATCACAAATAACATTGGCAAATGGAAGGGGTTCAGTAGATAATTGTCCAGCTGGATGGGTATTAAATTGTGCTCACTCGAAGAATTTTTAGGAGGCCCAGACATCTCTCAGACTAAACACTTCAACCTTTGCTTTATCTTCCTTAACTTCTAGTGTCTCAGCCTAACAAAGTTTAGGTTGAATGAGTGCTCACTGTCTGTGATTTGGCAGCTTCTTTTCAAATATAATGAATAATGAAGAGATGGGGAAATGTATTCCCAGATAACCCTTAGGACAGGACTTGGGATTTTCCACTAGAGGTCTGCCTTCATATATTTGTACCACTAGATTCCTTTTTTTGTGACGCTTGGGAGTAGATGCTCTTAAGCACAAAATTCATTTTCTTTAGGGAGTTATGTTCTCTTCACTCCTAGGAACTCATGATAGAGTCGAGTCTACAAGAGTTCAAATTCAGAATGGATTGCTGCTTGGGAAGGCAGAATTTCATGATGTATGTTATTAAATTGGTGAATGTCTCCAGATGCTACAGGACTGTGTGCTTGTCACATTAATAACTATCATGATCACCATAATCACGCCTCCATCCATCATCTCGATGCTTGTTCTTTCATCCTAAATGCCTCAAAATGTATTGCCTCCTGTCTTCCCTTTTATCATCTTCCATTTCCAAACCCTACATCTTCTCAGAAAAGAGAAACAGAAAATGGCAAAATGTGCTCCAAAATTAACTCTCAGAAATGTTAAAATCCTCTCTAGCCAGTGAGAAATATATGAACTGTAAACAAATTTGAAACATCTTTGGTACAAAACACTGCATTTCCAATTTATGACATATTTCACTAGCCCATTTTAGCCAGGCCGTGGTGGCACACACCTTTAATCCTAGCATTTGGGAGGCAGAGGCAGGAGGATCTCTGTGAGTTTGAGGCCAGCCTGGTCTATACAGTGAGTTTCAGGACGGACTCCAAAGCTACACAGAGAACCCCTTTCTTGAAGAAACCAAACCAAAACAACAACAACAACAAAAAATACATTTTAACAAATATGAGCTTTGATAGACAAAAATGTTTCTCCCTAGTTAAAAGTTTTTCTTCTTTTTAGAAAATAAAAGATAAAATCCCCAATGAAATCTCATTTCTACTAGGCCCAAAGGTTCTTGAGTCATTATACCTCAAAGTTAATCTCCTTGGACCTCAGTAATGACAAATGATAACACAGTCTACTCTGATAGTTACCTGCTGCCATATAACAGACTGCTCTCAAATACAGGACAAAACAACATTGTTTACATGACCCTGAACTAGGGTTATCACTGATGTCTTAAGTGCCAGCAACTTGAAAGCTGATAGGAAGCTTGACTGGGTGATTTTTGGCATGGGCTTTCTTGCGATATTGTACTCAAAGATGGCACTCAGGCTGTATAATCTGAAGGCTTCACTCATAGAACTGGAAAGTAGGGCTTGGCTGTGAGTTTAAGGCCTCAATCCCTCCTCTTATAGACCTCTCTCTCATCAGGACTGCCTGCATGTCCCCCAAAGCATAGAGATGGGTGTAAGCAATATGGAAGCTCATGTGGAAAGATAAATACAATGTCATTTTCAATCCAAAAGTCACACACTCATTTACACATTTGGCCATGCAGATCATCCTATTTCAGTATGGGGGAGACCACAACAGGACATAAATATTGGGATTCAGAGTAACTGGGAGCCATATTGGAAGCTACCTACGCGCTTCAGGGGATTACTAAAAAGTTTAAATGAGACAGTAGTTGTAAAGTGCCCTTTGCCCAGTACCTGGCATATAATTTTTCTTGGTGTTATCATTGTTATACAGTCTGGTTAAAACCAAAACAGCAAGAAGAAGAAAACCTAGAGAGAAGAGAATTCTGTCCAATTAGTCTAGCTTGTTGAACGTAAATGCGAGAGCTGACACCCACCCACACATCGTCAGCTTCTGCTTCTAAGGTTGTGCGGGATGGGTAGGGAGACATTCCATGGGGTGGGGATACAATGCTGAATACCATGCTGGCAGGGAAGTACCAAATAGAAAATACTGAGGTCAATAAAACATGACTTTTGTTGTGAGTTGGGGTTTCTTTGGGCACTCCCTGAGTAATAAGATTAATTTTCATTTTATAATCCTGCTTCATCTTCTGCTATCCTACTGTCTCTAAAGCTGCTATATGCTTCTTGATTTTCTATTTGTTTGATATCTTTAAAATTGGATTATTTCTGGTGTTACCGGTTTCACATTGACCTCTGCTCCTTTCCCCTTGAATATTTGTTGAAAACAATGTGTCTCTGCAGGATGTGTGACTTCTGGTATCTCAGGTAGATCAAAGAGAGTATTTTCAGAAGGAATCCTCTTATTTGATCCATGTTAGAGAAAGATTCAGATATACAAAGAAAAGCAACTTTTCCAAGGCCAAATTACAGAGAAGAACTGCTTTTTCATAGGAAAATATAGTGTTGAAAACTTGTTTAAACTTTAGAAGCTTCTAGACCTGACACACTGGGAAAGACAAACAGTAAACTAAATGTCACATAAAAGAAGGTAACAAGATAGGAAGCTGCCATATGTTCTTGTTGTAACCTGTGAGATCCAATTTGCACCCTTAAAATAAACTGTATTTTATTATATTTATTGTACAAAATAGTTTCATTATGGTGTTTTCATTTATGCATGTAACTTTATGGCTAATACAGCGACCATAAGAATTATAGTTCTAGGGCTGGCCAGAAGGCTCAGTTGGTAAAGTACCTGCATAACAAGCATGAGGATCTGTGTTTGAATCCCAACACTCTTGTAAAAAAAATGCCAGGCATGGTGGCGAGTGCCTGCAGCCCCAGCATGGGGAAGGAAGCAAAGACAGGCAGATCCCAGCACCCATGTAAAAGCCAGGCATGGCGGTGACTGCCTGTAACCTAGCACAAGGAAAGGAAAGAGCCAGCTGGGTCCCCAGAGCTTGGGGCCAGGAGCTTAGCCAATGAATGAGTTCTAGGTTCAATGAAAGACTTTGCCTCACAAACTTGGGTGGAAAGCAATAAAGAGAGATACCTGATGTTGACCTCTGACCTCCACATGTGCATATGCATATGCACACATGTGCACACATGTGCACACACACACACACACACACACACACACACAAATTATCCCCAGCAATTAGAGAAACACAAGTCAAAACAACCTTGTGATTTCATCTTACCCTAATCAGAATGGCAAAGATCAATGAAAAGAACCAATAACAAACACTAAGGAGGAAGTGGGGAAGGGGAGCCCTCTTTCATATCTGCTGGGACTGCAGACTGGTTTAGCCACTCTGTAAATCAGTGTGGAGAAACTTCAAAAGGCTAAAACTAAATCTACCATATCACCCAGCCATACCACTCCTTAGCATCTGCGTAAATAACTCCTGCTGCAGTTACTTGCTCAGCCGTGTTCGTTCCTGCTTTATTCCCAGTAGGTAGGAAAGGAAACAATGTTCTTCGGCTGCTGCACTGATAATGAAAGCACAGTGCACACACTCTATAGAATACTAGTCAGCTGTGAAGCAAAATGAAATCGTGACACTGAGTGAGGTAACCCAGAAACTGCAAGTTCTCTCTCATCTGTGGTTCTCGGCTCCAAATATTCAGATGTGCATATATAGCACAGAATAACCACAAAAACCAGGAGAGTAAAAAGGGGACATCGTGGGGCTGGGAGAAGAGAAGTAGGGATGTGATTAGCAGGGTGCAAATGATCTGAAGGAGGACATGGTGAAAACAAAACAGGGTAGGGTTTAAATAGGGAATGGAGAGAGATTGATACAGTGGGGAAATGGGTGAAATAACAGCAAGGGTTTCTGGGAAAGTCATAAGAAGCCAGACCATTATCTATCTACATAATCATATATAATACATGTAAGTCTATTATACATATGTATATAGTTTAAATGAACTTTTCCCATCTGGGTTGACAATATTCCCTTCAAGAGCCACTGACTATCTAATAAACCCCAATACAAGGGTGTTTCAGGGGAAGTGACTCATGCCTGGCACTAATATTTTCATAATTCTTCCAAGAGAAGCACTGTTAACTAATGTGTGGGATATCTGTTCAAAGTATTTAGAACACACATACCCCTACATATAATATATATTGCTTATTATATAACACATGTTTATAGTAGTGTTTCATAAGGCTTTATGTATTCTTACTTTTGCTTAGCATACCTCCTATTTCTCCATTCTCCCACTACCCGCCCCCCTCCGCCCCACTTAACCCTTTAGCTGCCAGTGTTCTTCCCCATTCTTTCTTACTGCCCCCTCGTACTTAGATAGCTTCTTCATCCATACTTTACTCTCCTCACTCTGCATGTCCACCATTTCACTACATGCTTGAGCACTTCTGCACTCAGTTATCCCTTTCTATTCTCACTTCTCCGGCATCCCCTTCCCTAATGCATCTCCTTTCCAATGGCCCAGTTCCGGTTTCCTGGATTCCACGTGCAGTCCATATTAACCACCAAAAAAAATATTTGGAGATAAGGCTGTCACATAGCAATTATTGTCTTTTGGGTCTGGTGACATCACTCAGTACAATTTTTTTCAGTTTTATCCATTTATCTGAAAGTTTCATAACTTAATTTTTCTTAACAGCTAAGTATATATATATATATATGTATATATATACACATTTTATTATCCCTCCATCAGTTGATGGACATCTAGGTCTATTTCATTTCATAGCTATTCTGAATAGAATAACAATGAACATGGATGTGCAGTTATCTCTGTAGTAAAACACAATCATCTGACTGTATACCCAAATCATAAAGACCATTGTCATTGCTCTTGGATGCCCATCTTAACTCAATGGTAAAGCCCTACTACTGAAGACAGCAACACTGGTTGCAGGACATAGAAAGTTTGATCTTGAACTGACCCAGAGTCACTTTCCCTACTGGATAGCTTTCATAGCTGTTAGAAGTGCAATGCAGGGTTGTGGAAGAGAAAAACACACCCACAGTCTTATCCAGCACTGGACCCTGAATGCTACAATACCAACCTCAAAGGCAAGACTTGTCACTGATGCAAAAGTGGAAAGATGGAGCAACCAACTACTCTCTTGATTGGACATCCCTGCTCTACAGGAGGGAAATCATGCCTGTATTATAAACATGGCCCAAACCCGAGACTGCAAAAATCATAGAGAAAAGCATGTTTATGTTGTTTTTCAAAATGATAATATTGTTCAACTACCTTTATATTTATATCCAGGGAAGAGATGTGGTGATATTTTGTTGTTTGTATTTCTACTGAATCTTCAAACCAAAGGGACAATCTTGTCCCTATAAATCCTTGGACTGAATGCTACCCCTGTGAAACCTCAGACTGAATGACCTGAGCTCCTATCTCCTCCCACCTTATATTCCTCTCTCTACCCAGCCATTTCACTTATGACTCCACCTCCCTAGTGCTAGGATTAAAGGCTTGTGACTCCCAAGTACTGGAAGTAAAAGTGTGAGCTATCACCATCTGTCTCTGTTTCTCTTTGAGACTAGATCAATCTAGTGTAGCCCAGGGTGGCCGCGAACTCACAGAGATCCGTCTGCCTCTGCCTCCCAAGTGCTAGGTTTAAAGGTCTGTGCCACCACTGACTGGTGTCAATGGCTAACTGGTGTGGCTAGCTCTGCACTCTGATCTTCAGGTAAGCTTTATTTGTTAAATCATAAACAAAATATCACCATATTTCCCCCTTTTGTTTAAAATAAAAGGTTATAACCAATATAAGAAAAACAATATATAAAAATATAATAACTGTATACAACATATACAGGCAATAAATGCATCAGCAGTGTGTAGTCCATAAACATTTGACAAATTCAGAGAAAGTACTCCATTATCTATCCTATTTTGGTGAGTCCAAAGTGTCATACCTAATTCACTTTCTATCTTAACTTGCATTACCAAAACTATCTTTTTATGTCTCTCAACCTTATACACTTTGCATTTCTTTAGTGACTTTTTTTCTGAATCTGATAACAAGGAAAATTATAACTATCCATTCTTCAACTCCCGCAGAGACCCAAGAAGGAAACATTAACTGAGAGAGCAGGAAGTGCATGTGAGTTACTTCCAAAAATGTGAGAAATGACAGAAACAGCTGGCTGCCTGGACAGTCACCCAAGGTTCCTCTGCAGCGTTGGGTCATCCACTTCAGCCTAAAGACCTAGAATATTTGATAGACTTCTCTGTAAAGCGGGATTTCCTGAAGGACTGTCCTTCCTTGGCAAGGTTTTGCAGTCACTCTCTTTTGTGTCCTGTTTGTTCAATTTGGACAGCATCATGTCAGCAGTTGAGACAAGCGTACTTTTCTGCCTAGTAATACCTTTGCCACAAAGAAAGTGAACTTAATGTGGAGTTTCTTCAATGCCCATCATCTTTTCCAAAGTAAAATGATGCTGCCAGAAGCAGACATGTCTCATTGTCATAAAAAAGAATCTATGCTATAAAAATTATCTTAAATGCCATAGTCTGTAGATCTCTGAAATGTTTGAAGATGACCTGTCTATCTAAACTGTATCTTTGTTAGACCTTGAAAACATACCTAATATGACCACAAGTTCAATTGTAATAGGTGACTAATTGCTAACCTGCATTTTCTTATTATCCTAAATAGTTGGTAGTAATAACTTTCAAGGACTAGAAATTTGTGTTACATTGTTAAATGAACTGTATAAGTACAATACCTTGAACAAGATTAGAAACAGGTATAGTGTGTTCTAACAAAAATATATTAAATTTGTATCAATATACAAAAATACATATCAATGGAAAAATTTTAAACTAATAGTTGCTTTTTTTGGTTTAAAAGTAGATTCACACCTAGATTTTGTAGAATTCAGTCTTTCATGATCTAAACATACAATGCTGGGGTTGCAGGCATGCATGACTATGCCCGAATTTCATAAGGGATTCAAACTCAGGTTCTCTAGATTGCATAGCAAGTACTCTCACCCGCTGAGCTCTGCCCTTATGCCCAACTTTTAATCAGTTTTTTTCTACAATGAAGATTTTCTTGTTATATTTTTCCCCATCATTCTTCTTCCTCTGGTAAGAATCTATCAACTGTCTTATCCAGAAGAGTGGGCAATCAGTAGCTGTGGCCAATCAGAAGTTCCTGTTCTCTGCTCCTAGTGATTGTGGAGATATACATGTGACATGTGACACTAACAATGCCAGTCACAATCCTTCCCGGACTAAGACCTTGATATTAGGAAAGGGAAGGTCTTTCTTTGGGCTCACTGAGATAAAAACAAATGTTAACACTATTGACATGACATCTTCCCTATCACAAGAAGCAGCCCTTCTGTAGAACAAAGCTAAACCAACCAGGGATAATGTGAGCAGGATGGATGGATGGACACATGCATGAGTGGACGGAAGGAGGAGGGGAAAGTGAATATGGGTGAACCACAGAAGTCACTGGGACCAATCCTAAGCCTGTGAGCCATCACCATGTTCTAACCCAAATGGACTTGTTTTTATTAAGTCCTATAGAAGTAAGTTTCTATCACTTGAAATCCAACACCTTTTATGATAATTTCTTTATAGGTATCATGCATTTACCTGAAATTTATTCATTGAGTTCATTAGGAGGGGTTTACAACTGCTATGCAATGACATGAATTGCTATCTCCAAGCAAATTGAAAATGATTATCAACTAGGAGAGAATAAGCTTATACATTATTGAAAATATATGTAATTCCCAGATCAACAAACTGTGCTAAGGGTGCCAGGTGCACCTTAACAAGTGCCTAGGAGCCTGGAACTTAGGAAAAATCAATGATACTTGCATTAGATAACCCGTAACCATTAACCCTACACACTAATTATTGTATTCTTGTAAAGCCCACATTTGAATGTAACCAGCACGCAGCAAAGTGTTTGCAGAAGGTCGCAGAGGTCTGAAGATTCATGGATGGGTGAGTTCAAGTTCACAGAACACGTGAGTCTAGAGAGAAATAGTTCATTTCCAGATTCTAGAGCTCAGAAAGCTTATATATTTTAAATAAATTCTCAAAGAGCTCACAATTCAACTTGCAAACATTGTTTAGATGTGATCTTGTCATTACCCCCCACATACACACAATCAGACTCCTTCCACGGAATGTATTTCAGAAAACTGTGTGTACACAGAAGAGTAAATTCAGCTTCACTCTCTGACCCTGCCTATGGCTCCCATTGACATCAGCAAAGAAAGAGTCTGGCTTCCATCAGTGTCCACAAGCCACAGGAGATGTCAGGCACCATTCCCAGAAGCAAGTAAACAGCAAGTTCATTTGACCTCCTCTATTGAATGATCTCCACTCATCTCTGGCGGGTACGTCTTCACTAGCAGCTACTGGGTAAATGTGGCGTTTCTACCTTTTATTAAAATGTCAAATGCAATTCCTTTAATTCATATTGGATGGCTGTCACAGCAGAGTTCAGTAATGAAAGTCAGTGACAGAGATTGGTTACATGCTATAACACTGTATTCAAGTTGTCTGGCAGGCAACGGGGCCATTTTTCTTCTCTCAGCTATCAGGCTGGTAAATACTGACTAAGAAATTCTTACTGTGCCTCTTTCATGGGGTTTGGCTAGATTGATTTTCATTGAAGAGCATGAACAATATTTGTATCCATGCTTGTAAGAACAACAATAAGATACCTTGAATTTAAAGGGAACTTTCATTCTCGGTAATGGTATGTAACCCATTAGCTGACCCAACCATCCATATGAACACAATCAAAGCTCCCAATGAAAAATCTTCATCACCCTGAAAGCATTAAAGAGCTGTCAAGACAGTAAAGCAATTACCAGACCAAACCTCAAGGAAGCCTTGGGGCATTTGCTAACACACACACACACACACACACACACACACACACACACACACACACACACACAAGTGAGACCGAGATCGAGAGAGGGGAGGGATAAAAATAAATCTTTTTTTTTTAAAAAAAAAAGACAGATTTCTTCTAAAGGGCCAGTTTAAAGTAAAACAACAAAAAGACAAAAAGGCCAGTCATTCTTGTTATTTATAAGCAGCAGACTGTCTTTTAAAAACAAGGGCAAATTAGAGGCAGTCTGAAGCAGCAGACCTAGGAAGTCTCACCTTTGTAGCTTCTCACTCAAGGAAAGTTCAACAGAAGGAAAATGATTTCAAATGAAAAGCCCACGTCAGAAAGAGAAATCGGGCGCTATGTGAAGGGCTTTACATGGACGTGCGTTCCATCTTGCATTAGTTACTTTCCTGAGGGTGTTCTTAGTTCTCACCCCAGCACAGCCTGGCGTGTGAAAGGCAGCAGACAGTGCAGAGAGGCGTGTTGGTATGCAGAGCTCCCATTCCGCCAGCCTCCAGGCTTGCAATCTCCAGGTTCCTCTACCAGGCTTTTTAGATGATCTCTGTGAGACCACTTCCCTGCTGCCTGCAGTGGTAGCCAAGTTACAATGCACTGTTACACTGGTTTTATTTCCTTCTCTATCTCGCCCTTTCAGCCCTGCTCTTATCCCTTAAGATCACTAGCCAAAAATAAAATAGCAACAAGCAGGTTCTAGACTCAGTCCCTGCCTCAGGGGGAGTCCTGGAGAAGAAAGGAGGGAAGACTGCTCTGTAAGACAAGAACACATTATAAATCCATGACTGGGTCAAGAAGTCAGTAACCTGCGTCTAACACACTTACTCGTGTCTGAAAGTCAGGAAACTACCAGGAGCTACAGGGGACGGAGGGGAATAAAACAGCAGGACTGCCTGCCTTAGTTAGGGCTTCCAGCGCTGTCACGAAGCACTGTAACCCAAAGCAACACGGAGAGGAAGGGGGTCGCTTGTCTTACAGTTTCAAATTCCAGCCTATCACTCAGGAGAGTCAGGGCAGGAACCCTGAGGCAGGAACTGAAGCAGAGGCCATGGAGGAGTGCTGCTCACTGGCTTGCTCAGTCTGCTTTCTTACAGAACCCAGGACCACCCACCCGTTGGTGGCACCACCCACAGCTGTCTGCCATCCCACTCCCTCCCCATCAGCCACTAATTATAAAATTCCCCCACAGGCTTTGCTATAGGCTAATCTTATGGAAGCATTTTCTCAATGATGGTTCCTTCTCAGATAACTAACTCTAGCTTGCTTGCCTCAAGTTGACAAAAAGCCCACCAGGACACTACCTAGATAAGACCTGGACAATGATAACACTAATAGACATGCTAACACAGAAGGGGAAATCCCAGGGGTGCTCACCCCTAGACAAAGAGCTATAGGCAAATAATGATTGATGAGAGAGGGAAAACTAATCTTCCCTAGGAACAAGCCCCCTAACTGGTTATCTAATACCAGTGAACGGCCCTGAGAACACACAGATACAAGCAGCACTACACAGACTCAGCAGTTTGCATTTATGTGTGTGTGTGTGTGTGTGTGTGTGTGTGTATGTGTGTGTGTGTGCATGTATGATGTGTGTATATATGAGGGGGGAGGCCCATGAATTTGAGATGGGGTGAAGGAGGGAACATGAGAGTGATTAGAGGGAGAAGGAGAGAGGAAGCTATATAATCACATTTTAATTTTTTAAATGAATTTCAAGAGCTGAAGAGATAGCTCAGTGGTTAAAATCAGGTATGGCCCTTGCAGAAGATGAAAGTTCAGTTCTCGGCACCCACATTGGGGGCTCAAAACCACCTGCAACTCCAGCTCCAAGGGACCCAATGCTCTCTTCTGGTCTCTGTTGGCACCTCTACACATATAAATAAAAATAAAATTTAAAAACTGGATCTCTGTGAGTTCAAAACCAGCCTGGTCTACAAGAGCTAGTTCCAGGACAGGCTCCAAAGCCACAGAGAAACCGTGTCTCAAAAAAAAAACAAAAAAGAAAAAGAAATCAGCACAGTGCACTCCTGCTGGACTGATGTAAGCTCCTACGCTAAAATCCTTAGATGAAATTATGAAGGAAACACTTCAATCAATCCCAAGCAGGCTAGCAACACTTGAACCTATTGTCAATCATTAACAACATGTGAGCAGATAGGAAGAAGCACTTCAGATTATCTCTTCTGAAAAAAAATAACCAACTTGAAACTCAATAGAGCCTTGAGCTCTAATCCCAGTGTACAGAAAGCACAGAGAAGTGTTACACTTTATCGTTACATCAAAAGCAAAAGCCAATGGGAATGTGGTTATGGAAATTCAGTGGGACAATTAATAGACTCCTACAACTTAAAACTAAAATTACTAAGAACAAACTTCAGTGAGCTATGAGAGATAAGTCATTTGACAAATGAATCCTATTTTGTACAGAACTTTGCAGAGGCTTGGCCATTAAAGTAAAAGTCAAGGCTTGAAATGCAGTGACTGACACTTGATGGCACAAGGAATTACTGAGTGAGTGTGTGCGTATGAAGGCAGAAGCCAATGTCAGCTGTGTTTTCCTCAGTTACTCTCCATCTTGTTTTTGGAGGCAGGGTTTTCAATTCCCACCTTACACTGTACACGTAACTCCTGGTAGAACAAACTCTACAGAGCAAAGGCCACACAAGGACTATTCAGAAAGTGACCTGCAAGGATGGCTTCATTAGGGAGAGGGTCCCTTGAACACAAGAGCACTGCCACAAAGGAAAGTCAGCTTTGTGACTCTTGAGTTGGAATTACTGTTTAAATCACATCTTATCAAAAGACTCTACATAAAGGATGAGAAGTCAAACAGGAGGTGTTTGCGATTACTTACAGAGCTCCTAAAAAAACAGCTGTTTACAAGTACGTCCAACAGGGAAATAAACAAGCAAAAGAAAATAATTATATGAAACATGTTCAAGTTCATCAATCATCAGGAAAACACAAGTAAAATTAAAATATGCCACTAAATATCTGCTAGGTCAGCAAAATTTGAGTCTGATGATTCTATTTATTTATTTATTTAATATTTTGGGTTGTTTTTTTTTTCGAGACAGGGCTTCTCTGTGTAACAGCCATGGCTGTCCTGGAACTCTCTTTGTAAACCAGGCTGGCCTCAAACTAACAGATATCCACCTGCTTCTGCCTCCCAAGTGCTGGGATTAAAGGCATGCGCCACCACTGCCTGGCAAGTCTGATAATTTTAAAATACAATCAGAAAACTACAATTAAAATCACAAGATAGTGCGTATCCATAAGATGGGAAAATTTGAGTTTGATAATTGTGAATATCGACCCTGTAGATAGGAAACTTAGGACTGCACCATTAGCCACGTGGTGCGCTAGAGGTGCATACGGATGTAATAATGAAAGGGTGGGAACTACGCCGCTAGCCATACACACAGTGATTTGGTTTACATAATGCTCAAATGGAGGGAAAATGGATTCCTGCTTTCAGGAATGCATCGAAAAGAGTAAAACCATAAAAGCAATCAGCAACAATAGTCTCCTGAGTCCGGAGAGAAATAATCTCTGAGGAGAGGGAAGGGGAGGGAAAGGTTTCTGGCATATCAGTTTGAAAAGACAACTATGACCATGTTGCCGGCGATCAATTAACTGAATGAGAATGGCCTCATAGGCTCATATGCTTGAATATTTGTTCACTAGTTGGTGGAACTGCTTGGGAAGGATTAGAAGGTGTGGCCTCGATGGAGGAAGTATGTCCCTGGTGGCAGGCTTTGAGGTTTTCAAGATGTGTCATTCCCATTAAGCTCTCTGTGTGAGCTCCCAGCAACTGCCTGACACCACACCTTCACTCTGTTATCACGGACTCTAATCGTCTGAAACTGTAAACCCAAGTAAACATTTTCTTTGATAAGCCGCTTCAGTCATGGTGTTTTATCACAACAATAAAAAGTAGTAGCTAACGCAGTGTTCAGGAGCACTAGCTGCTCTTCCAGAGGACCTGGGATTACTTTCTGTAACCCACAGTAGGCAGTTTATGACCACTGCAACTCCAGCTCTGGGGGGAGCAACACCTCCGTGGGCTTTGCATGCACATAGAGCACATAAAATAAATTGTTTTTAAAAAACATATTTGTGGAATCGGACCAATTTAATCTTGACCCAGGTGAAGGTTGCATCTCTGAGCCCTTCATGATTGTTCTCAAGTTATACATGCACATGTATGTCTACATATATGTGTATGTATCTATGTATGCTTCATATGCTTACATGGATGTTGTATTTCACAACTGAAATTCCAAAGAGAATTCATTTAAAAACTTAAACCTTTCTTAACATCCTAAGGTGGTCTTACCTCAAGAGTTCCCATCCCTACCCCAGATGCTGATTCATGAGGACTATAGAGGATCCCTGGTAGAACTGTTCCAAATAGGAAGCTCTTTTGGGAAGGACTGGAGTTCAGGCTCCATGAGCAGGTAAGGTGTTTTCCCCAAGAGCACATGGGGACAGAACTGCACCAGCCCAAAGCTGCCCCACGCCCGGGTGAGGGTGAAGGCTTACAGATTAAACAGTGCAGCGGCTATGACTAACAGGTCCCTCTGCGTCTCGGTTAAATGATATTTGATGTGCATGGGTTAGTGCTGACTGTCAATGTGATCTGTGCTAAACCTGAGAATCCCCTGTCCTGTGTTCTGCTGTTAACCCTTCAATCCATCCAATATGTCACGAGAATAATGTTCAACAGTCCCTGGAAATGATGTGGGACTGGTTGGGACACACAAACCGACCCCATTTTAAGTGTGTGATGCTGCAGGTTGTCATCAAACAAGTTCGCAACTACATGCACACCCACTGATGCGCCACTCTCCAAAGTGAGATTCCGTAGTAATGTAAACTGGCCTCGTTTGGTCCTCACTGATAATGACTGGCCTATCCTACTGTTCTATATTAATTGCTCCTACCCAAACAGAAATCCCACTATGCACATTTGAATTTCACCTCAGATCAAAACAAAACAAAACTCTGTGAATGGTGACCTCTGGAGGACCTGGTCAAATGTAAATATTCACTTTACAGGTTGGTGTCCTTTGCTGCCAATACAGTTCCTACGCGGATGAGGAGCTGAACCTGCCCCATGGTGCTGAGCATAATTAGCCAGCTGCACCCACATAATAAAGTGCAGATGGTTAATTGCACCAGCAAATGACTGCTTACTTGTGGGCACAAAAGCCTGTACCTAAAAGCATCGATAGTATACTTGGGCGTATTTATGCTCAGGCTAACAAAACACATTTCCCAAATTTCATCTGCGAATAGACCTTGGCAGGCTTCAGCTGCACGGCTTTGCGGTTCACACTGCTAAGGCCGAGTTCAGGGGAGGGACCAATGGCCACAAGCAGCAGCATCTCAGCTGCTGAAATACCTCTTGGGGATGAGGAATCTCTTCTGAAAAATCCCCTCATTTATTGTGATAGGATACAGTAGATAAGGTGAGGGTTTCATCACATGCTCCTGAGCTGTAGTGTTACTCAGATCTGCAAAGGCAATCTGTGACGGACTATGGGTCAAAAACCAACTTTCTTCATTTTAAGATAATTTATGCCAGACATTTGTTATAGTAATGAAAAAGTAACACACTATGAAATGAAAGCGTCCTTCCTTCCTCCTTCCTTCCTTCCTACCTTCCTTCCTGCCTTCCTTTCTTGCAAAAACACATCCACATAAGTTTTATGAGTAAGAAAAACAGGATGGATCTCCCCATACCCCCCCAGGACTTTCAAGTACTAACCAAACTCCTGGAGTTTAGCTGTCATAGGCACAAGCACCCAATGGTTGTAAGACATTCTTTCAAAGATCCCATTTAAAAATACATCTATTAATCCACACATGGCAGGAATAAGACTTGTGAAGAAAGCAGAGGAGAGGTAACACATGCTTATTTAGAAGCCCTCTGCCAGCTGCAAAGCTCTAGGCATTGTGAGGGGTCAAGATGTCAGGGCTTGGGGGCAGAACACTCATCTGGTGCCATGAAGACTCTTCCCAAGAAGCTCTGGGCGATGGGATTCTATTCGATGTAATTGTATGTTAGGAGGAGGAGGAGGAAGCAACTTGCATGCTTTTAATTATCAAGGACACGCTAGCTTTTTCAGAAACCATCTGTTTAATTGTGATTACAATCGGCGATGTAAAAACACAAGTGATTAAGCAACACCAAGTTCCCTGCCACCAACAGTTTTCACAGAACGAGCCACATTGTGGAAGAGGGTGGCACCCTTCCCTCTGCAATGTTTCATGGCTTAGCAACTGACAGCTTACGATTTATTGCAGAACCTCATTCTGAAAGAGCTCACTCAGCTTATTAATTGGTGTTCTTCGATTACATCCTCTGGTTATTCCTTTTTATTAAAGCTGAATTCCCTGAGAGTAAAGGGGCTTATATGAGGGATGAAGCAGGTCAGAGTCCTTCCCGCTTCCCACCAAATCCTGGCAGCTTCCCATGATACACATCACCTATAATTAAGTACCAGCACTTTCCATAGTGTTCTGAGAGAGACTAGTCTTTGGCATTCATAAACTCCAATTTCTGCTTTCCTGGTAGTGGTTGTCATGCTGTCATTTTAAAAACTGTGAATGTTGGGAACTGTTCTCAGGCACGGATAAAAACAACTTATCCTTGACATTTATTTTAATTAGAGATTCTTCTGTGCCACTGCTGCAAAGTTGGGTGATTTGTTTATTGATGGTGATGATGATGATGATGAGATGATGATGAGCAACAACAATGTCATGTACAGAACATGGCATCAGGCAAAGTAAATAAAATAAGATGCAGACACAGTCACATAGCTACCCTATCTTCCATCCAGGACATTTTAATTAGCTTATTCAAACCACTGTCAAAGAAAAATGTTGGGGGTTATGAGCTGCCAATGAAGCTGTGAGAGATTTCTTTTTATTATTATCTTATTTATTCTTCTCTGATATATTACACCCCTGACCAAAGCTTCCTCTCTCTCCTCTCCTCTGAGTCCCTCCCCCCAGAGAGATTTCCTCAGCCTTCTCGCACAGATTTTTTTTCCTACGCTCAACACAGTGGACCTTTTGGTAATTGATTTAAAATGAAGACCAATATATTAACAATATCATACACTTCCCCCACAAGCTTTTTAATCAAGGGGAGAACACTTTAAAGTCCACTTTCCCTCCCCACTACCTCAAGGAATAAATATGAGCCTTAAAAAAATCAAAGGACTGAAGGCACTTAAATCCTCAAAGAAATGAAAAGGCTGTGAGGTTTTTCTAATTGAACTGGCAGCATTCTGCACTACATCAATTCTGCACTTATCCTCCTCTATGCAATCCGAAATCCTCCCAGCCATGAGCCTACAATTATTTCTGCCTCATTTCAAGCTTCATCCCTATGAAAAACCAAATGCTAAGTGCCTCTGCTGTATTAAGGAGGAAGCAGATCTTAGAATCATTTGAGAGGAAGAGTTCGCTCCTAGGAAAGGGCTATCTATCCTATCTTTATTTTCGATGATGGTGCCGTGGTTAATGGGATTATGGTCCACTGCATTCAAAGACGGGCAAAGCAGTGACCTTTAACCTTTGTGGCAATCTGATGAAGAACACTAAACTCCATAATGATGCTTATTAAGCTAGAATCCACATGCCTAGAGTAAAGAATCACTAAGCAATCCCAAATGTGGACCAATTAAAACATCCCTCCAAACGCTGACCAGGTACGTGGGCTGCTTTCAAGCTTGAGGAGCTTTTTCATATCCTGAATGACTGGAGAAACAGCCTCAAAACTGTGCCATGTGCCCACAACTCTAACACGCTGTTCAGTGATAGTTACCTCTTCCTCTTGACGATTGCAAGGACCAGTCTCACACAGCCAGAGATACTGTTGTAATTTCCCCCCAAACAACCAACTTTACATCAGCTGTTAAGACACAGAGCACCTTCCAAGCACTATTTCTTGAAGAGACATGCTTTTATGTTCACCACACTAAATGTAGCATAGAAGAAAGTACACTCGTTTTTCACAAACAGAAAACAGATTCCCGTCTAAGTGTGTACGTCCTTCAGTTGGCATTTGCAAAACCTTAATTTTCCAGCTTTGTCATCCATGAAGATGATCAATGCATCCAAATGTGAGGCTGGCTCTGATCTAGGTATAGTGGCATTTGTCTTCAATCCCAGCCCTCGGAGGCGGAGGCACCTAGATCTCTGTGAGTTTTACGTCAGCCTGGCCTACATAGTGAGTTTCAGGCCAACCAGGGCTACATAGAGAGACCATGTTTCAAAAACAAAACAAAAAGACAAATAAAAGTAACTTACTCAGATGCTCTCAACAAATAGTACAGTACATAAACTAATTTTGTTTTACTTTACAGTACATAAACTAAATTTGTTTACTTCTGGGGACTGGGCTTGAGAGCTGAAGAGGAAGAAAAAGTCTTTCATGGTTGTGTTTCTATGGTATTTTTCACACAGCATGTAAACTATAGTGCTGAAATACAAAAGTAATGCTAAGCATAATGTGCATGTGTACAAAAGTGACATGTAATTCCTTTAAAACTTAACTAAAAGGTCCATCAGTGGAGGGGGGGTGTTGGCTCAGTATATAAGAGCATTGTCTGCTCTTCCTGAGGACCTAGGTTCAATTCCCAGCACCCACATGACAGCTTCCAACCATCTGTAACTCCAGTTTCAGGGCATCCAACACCCTCCCCTGGCTTCATCGAGCATCAGACATGCACGTGATGCACGGACATACATGCAGGAAAACACACACACACACACATTTTTTAAAAATAAAATGTTTTCTGAGATGGCCTGGCTTACTGAAGGAAGCCAGAATCTGCACACTCAGGAGTGTGGGCAGGAAAGATTAACAGTTGGAGGCCAGTCTCAGAACACAGTTCTAGGGCAGTCAGGGATACTTGTCTCAAAATAGAAACAACACAAACCCTTTTCATGCCTCCCCAAAGTGTCACAGAGCTAGAGGCCACAGGGAGTTAAACAGGCCAACATGTAACTAAAGCCGTATGGGTAAGGAGACCTGAGCAGATTCTGTTGTGAGATCATCTGCTAACAGGGCCACTGGGTTCTGCCTGGGGCTCCCTGCAGGGCTCAGGGAAGGTTTTAAGAGTAAGTCCCATTCAAAGTGTGCAGACAGATAGGAGACTCCACCTCAAAGGTAGAACAGAAGTGAACCTGTGTGGCCAGATCTTGTTTGTGCTCTAACAAATAAAGCTTTCCTGAAGATGAGAGGGCAGAGTCAACCACTGGTTAACCATAGAGGTCTGGAGGTCTATACAGACAGACTGGAGTGATAAGGCTGGACAGAGAGAGGAACTTAAGGTGGGAGGAGACAGGGGCTCACTCTCTTTTCTGGTGGGAAGTTGGTGAGGTAAGGTGTGGCTGTGGTTCACTCCTTTGTCTCTCTGATCCTTCAGCATTTATCCCTATATCTGACTCCAGCTTTTTATTATTAAGACCTATTAGAACTCATGCTACAAACCTGCTCTGTCTGACTGTCCACAATAGAGCACAAACGAGGCCTCAGTGGCATGGACAAGACAAGAGAGGTTGAAAAAAGAAATAATATGTGCCTGTGACACCCCTAATTCACGAGTATTCCAAACAGTATCACCTGTGAGCTCTGAAAGGATCCACATGTGATTTTCACTTCATAGGGAGCCTGGGTGGGTTGTTCTTCCAAATGCCAAGAGCAAATGCGGATCCCTCTGGAGGCCTGCTCTGCCGCAGCCACTAGAGAACTCACCATAAATGCCTTTCCAAGGAGGTAAAGCAGCTGGCAGATGACATGAACAAGCTTGCTAAGAGAGTGACAACACCTGGAAAAGAACCAACAGAAACTTCACCACAGAAAAGAATTCCAACAGATTAACATGAATCAACCATAATCAAAACTGAAGGCACCGAACTACAAGTCTAATTTCTAGTCGGAATAAGGATGCCTTTGGTATGTATTCAGCAGCAGTGTGCTTATACTCCTCTCAATAACTAAACAAAAACCAAACAAATGGGAAACCATTCCAAGGGCTGGAGAGGTCAATCAGATACTTGCTGCTCTTCAAAGAACTGGAGCTCGGTTCCCGGCACCCACATCAGGAAGCTCACAACCACCTGCAGCTCCAGTTCCAGGGCTCCACCACCTCCCCTGGCCTCAAAGGGCACACACACATTATCAGGGTCTTGTCTTTATTTGGGTTGAATGACTATATGCATTCCATACTGACCAAGAGCTTTTGATCTTGGCTAATCCTCCCAAGTGCTAGGCTCAGAGCTATGTACCCCACACCCAGCCTCAGGACTCCTATTTTTAAAGATATAAAAAGCTATAAAAAAAACAGAACAGGGACTCTTTAAACATTTTCCACTTGCAAACCCTTTTTACCTGGGAAGTTTTCACACAGCCATAGATATGTAGGTATATAAACCCACAGGATACTGACGATCATAAAGAAATGTATTTTACGATAACTCCTTGGTACACATACAGCTCTACCATTTATTAAAGATGAAAGCAATGTGTATGGCAGTGAGATGAACAGGCTTTTTTAATTTCCATACAGAGAAAATAAAGCTGATGTTTGACATCAGAGGAGAGAGCTCCTGCAGTATTTTTCAGGGCTGACTGGCAGTTTCATTTTATAGCAGTCAATGCTAAGAAAGACCTTTTGCATAAATAGTACAAAGTAGATTTGGGGCCATTCCAGAAACTGCTGGAAATTCTGTCTAAATCTCAAGCTGAAATTCTGTTATTAAAGCACAGAGGCCTGTGTCCTCCAGTGGAGGACCCCATGCCCATGCATTTATGGACCGCACTGGCCCTAGTGGGTTACCAAAAAAAAAGGGATTTGAAGTTGGGATAGTAGTATGTTAACAGGAATATGGGAAAGCCAGGGGGGTTGGGTAGATATGATCGTATTTCAGCATACATTTATATGAAATTCCCAATGCTTGGATATGTAGGCGACAGCAAAATGACCTAGCAGCATGTCATTAACATTCTGGAAAGGAAAAGAAACAAGACAGAAGTAGTATATAAAAAAATGAATGGCTGAGTTCCCCAAGTCAATGTGAGACATCACTCCAAGGAGACTGCTTTAGGGGTTGTGAAAAATATGTGTGATAAAGAAAGTAAGAGGGGACAGAAACAGGAGGAGATCCAATAAGCCCCAGAAATTCCACACTGAAAACCAAAGGTACTACAGTTAGCGTGCTTCCATTAAAAGGAGTCCTAATGGTGCACTGCAGAAGAAAACGTAGCTGCAGGTGGAGGGACTAAGATACAAGGACAAAGAATGTGAAGAGGTTAAGTATAAAAGTAGGTCTAGAGCAGAAAAGACAGCTCAGTCTAGGGCAGGAGAGATGGCTCGGAACTCTGGCTGCTCTTCTAGATAACCTGGGTCTATAGCAACATTGAGTATAAAGATGTCTCACGATGAGTTTTCGTTTTTGTTTTTTATATTTTTGGTTGTGAGCCTAGCCTTTATGGTTGAGCCATCTATCCAGCCCTTGTTTTTGTTTTTTGAGACAGGGTTTCTCTGGGTAGACCTTGCTGTCCTGGGACTCACCCTGTAGACCAGGCTGGCCTCAAACTCACAGAGATCCACCTGCCTCTGCCCCCCAAGTGCTGGGATTAAAGGCATGCACCACCACGGCCCCGGGCTCTGTTTTGTTTTGTTGTTCTTGCTGTTGGCTTTTGGGAGGTTCTCATAATGATTTTAAAATTCATAAAACATGGCCATCCATTTGGAGACACTTGATTTATGACAGTGGCAGCTCTGAATGGCACTGGAGACTGCAGACATGCAGGAACTGAGCATCTGAGTACCCAACACGATGAACAAAAATCCCTTGCTATTCTATACCATTATGTAAATACTTTAAAAAACCTAATCTATCCCCAAATCTACTCAAACTATTGTTATGAGTTAAGAAAGTTTCAAGCACAAAGTTGATAACCAGAAAAATAGAAACTAAACATCTTAGATTATCATGAAGGGCCAGGGAGATGGCACAATGTGTAAAGGAACTTGCCACCAAGTCTGATGGCTGGATTTCAGTCCCAGGAGCCACATGCTGGAAGAAGAGAACTGACTTCTGCCATGGTGTGTGTGTGTGTGTGTGTGTGTGTGTGTGTGTGTGTGTGTGTGTATGCACACAGAGAAAGAGAGAGAGAGAGAGAGAGAGAGAGAGAGAGAGAGAGAGAGAGAGAGAGAGAGGGAGGGAGAGAGAATAAATGAAAATGTAACTGGAAGTTAAAATTGATTATTATAAATATACAGATAATAAAACATGCATGTTTAAAACTATAAAACACTGAGTGAACTAAAGAGACCCTACATAAAAGGACACTTAGTTGGAGGATTCAGTATTGCCATGATGTTAGCTCTTCCTGACCTATTTGAGACGGCATCCACCACTGAGTTGTGGAAACTTCCAGCCACCAGCATCAAAGAGCTTCTCCATGCTTAGTCATGGCCTCTATCTAGGTAGAACAAAAGAATTCTGCCAGATGCTTGGTGACATATTAGTCAATTGAAGTCTCACTGGGACTTTTAACAAACACCAATGGTGTAGTCCAAAGTTTGATATGAAAAGGTAAAGGATCCAGAAAAGCCAGATCAATTTTGAAAAAGAATTCAAGCCACCTTATTCCAAAAGTCACTGAAAAGTTACAAATGCGGGAAACTTTATAAAAATATATAGTCTAGACAAATTCTGAACCAAAATTGTACTTACGTATAACATTAGAACAGCTGTCAATAATGAAGTTACAAACTACTTTATCCGACTTGTAATCAAGGAAATAAGGTGATCATCGTCATTTCCCCATCAGAAAGAAAGACAAAAGTTTTCAAGAATGATCACTTCAAGTATTTATCAGTATTCAGGGCAAGCTACACAAATGGAGATGGTGAAGATTATGATACTTTTAAAATAGTTTGATTTTCTTTGCAGGTCCATTCATGGGTGGGTCTGTGCCATAAAGCAAGATGAATGATCCTGACTGTGCTGGTGACCATAGTGCAGGAACAGCCGTGCAGACGTAGAAATCACAGAGGTCGGAATGCAGGACAGTAAGAATGGACCCTGTAACACCCCCAACCCTCACCCCATCCCACCAAGCAAAGGGTGAGCCCCGTGCAGACAACGACGATGCCCTCGATGCTCTCCAGGAAGAAACTGGTGTGCACTGCAGAACGGCAAACGAACAATGACGCAGTGGGTGGTCCCACATACCCTCTGCTGATTTGTAATGACAAGTGAGAAAACTCCTAACAAACTTTATGACATTTCCTTAAGAGTTCCACATTTGAAGCTTTTTGGTGGCTCTGTGGCTGACTGGGTTGCTCTTGGGTAACCCCGCATGGTTTGGCTTTTTTTTTTTAACTCTTTTCAACTTTGACTTTAATTAAGGTCTGATTTCTAATACACTAACCCTTGAATACTTTGCTTAGGCTCATTTAAAATGGAGCTCTTGTTTTACTATCTTCTAGTTAACACACAGGCGGCTGTGAAGTTCCGAAATGAACAGAAGCGGGAATCAAGAAACCCAAGTGCACACAGAGCCCAGGGCTTTCAGGACAGCACGGCATAATCAGGGCCAGTCCCTAGCCCCAACCATGGCTCTTTCTGAACCTGACCTGCGAACATGAAAGGACAGTGACTTGTTGCAGTCTTGTCACAGGACCACATGAGTAGAGCGCGCTTGAGTATCCCCCCCCCCGCCTTTCCCCCTCTTCTTCCTCTTCTTTTCTTCCTCCTCCTCTTTTTAATTTTTTTATTATTACTATTTTTTTAATTTGGCCACGCATTTGATCTTCAGGATCATTTTGAGAAGCAGGAACAGGGAGGAAAGACGTAAAGTGATTTGCTCAAGGCTGAAGTTAGAAGCGAAGTTACCCGCTTTCCGGTGTTTCCAGGCGGGAATCCCCAAAAACACAAACCCAAGATCCCATAACTTTAACAAGGTGAACACGGGCCAGTGACCAGCAGGGGGTTAGCTCATCAGTCGCCATAATTCCACTCTTTTACCCCAAGACCGCTGAAACACCCAGTGACCTCTGTGCACCCAGAATCCATCAAACCCACACCCGGCTCCCTACCGGGTTTAAACTCACAGCCTCGGCACTTCTTGCAGTCCGTTTTTTTCCTGCGCCGCTAGGTCCATCTTGTTGCCATCTGTTGCCACAGCAACCGCAGAGTGGGTCACACTCTAGCAAGAGACGCGATGATTGGAGAAGGCGGGCGTCCCTAGCAACCGCCTGGTACCGAAGCAAATTTTATTTGCAGTTTCTTGGGCCCCAGGCTTCACTTCCATCCCAACGCTATTCTTAGCCAGACTTTTCTCGGGTTTTCAAACAGGATCTCGGTGAACACCTGCCTCTCCTGGTACAGCAGATCCGCATTTCCACAGGAGTGTGTCTCCTGTGGCCCTTTGACCTCCAGAGGTCCCTGAATGCCCTTCAGTTATGTGCTGAAGGAGCTGGAAGCTCACAACATCCTGGAAGAGTAACTTCCGGATGAATTAGCCCATCTTCTTTTTCCGAGACAGAAAACAAATTGGTGCTCTACCGAGAGTTTACTTACATTTATTTAAATTGGCCCTTAAGACACCTCCAAAAGAAAGACTTTAGTGATAGTCTTTCACTCGCTCAATTATAAAATTCATATCTAATGATCAATGACAATTGGTCAAATGCTAGTCATCAAGGGAATATTCTAAGCACTGAAAGATTGCAACTGCCAAGAAGGCTTCACCACGAGTTTACTTCTGGTATAAATAAGGTCACAGATAGCATTGTGCATAAGGTGGTCAAATTATGGAGAGTGGTGAGCATGGTGATGGCTGGACAGGGTGGTCACTGGTGGCTTCTTTAAGGAGACAGCTAGGAGCTGAAACATAGCAAGATAAAAGTGGTGGAGACGGCACATTAAGGTCAGACATGAGTTTGAGTTCGTCTAGAAAAGGGAGAGGTCAGTGAGGCTGCAACAGAGAAGGCATGAAGGACAGTGATAAGACATAATGAGATGGCTGGCTCTTTGCAGAACTGGTCCCCCCTCCTCAAGGATCCGGGGCTGCTGTCCCCAGTCACATATTATCATGTCACCCTATTTATTTCCTTCACAGACCTTGTTAGCTTCTTTTCCCCTGTGGGCTCCATCAGCACAGATTGTGTTATTTGTATCCCAGCACCTAAAATTGTAACTGGTCCAAGACCAACACTCAATACATACTTGTTGGATGCATGAAGTGTCATGCCACAATACCAGGAACCAGGGGCTGGCTATGGGGGTGTGGGACAGAATAAGAGAACTACCCCTACCTTCGGGACTTTGAACGCCTGTGAAAGAAATGAATTATAAACTGTATTGATAAACTCATTGTGTGCAGAATTGGATGGTCTAGAATCTGAGTACTGTGCAAAGTCATTCTACAACCCCCTATAGTTTCTTTATCCTTTCAATTGCATCTCAGTTCAATGCCACCAGTGTAGAATACCCACTGTACACCGAGTACTGATAAAAAGTCACCAAGACAGACATCAACTCTACCTGTGAAGCTTATGCTCTATGGGTAGTATGTCCACCGCAGATGACAACTCTGGTAGCTCAATAGTTCCTGTGGTCCTAAGTTCTTGATATGTGTCTGGTCCCAACTGGAAGGTGTGCTAGATGTAAATTTGGGTGATGAAGACTTTGAGCAAAAGAAAAACAAAAATACCTCTTTATTTATTTAAAAATATTGACTTCTTGTAGAAATGATAGCGTTTTAGATATACTAGGTTGGATGCACTGCTATTAAAACTAAGTTTACTTGTATTTTCTACTGCTTAATATGGCTTATAAAAATGTCAAAATACACATGTGTCTGGCCTTAAATGTGCATTTGACAGTGCCTCCCCACTTAGGAGCTTCATGCCACTTGAATACACAAATGAATTCTCAATATGATGTTAAAGTAGTCATTTGGGACTTGGCCCATGGAATAGCAGATTTCAAATCGAGGAAGTAGACCAGTATTTCACAAAGAAAACAAGGCACACATCTTCCACAGCTTATTACACATGCTGTGCATGCACAGAGTCAGAAAGAGGCCACTGGGGAAGATTCCCTCAGACAGGGTCAAGACCTGACATCCTTGAAACCACCAGAGAAAGAATGGGGCTCCAAGGAGACCCTGGGACAAATGCACTGGTTCTCCGAATAAACCTCGTGTGCTTGCATCAAGAACAGTCTCTCTTGAATTATTGGGGGGTCGGCTTATCCCGAGACTTGAGTGAGGGTCTCCCCACTCTGGGGGGCTTCCACCAGAAACTTGATCTTGGACTCCCCAACCTTCAGAACTGTGAAAATAAAACATAATTGTGTGCACACTCCGTTGTTTATAAACTCTCTAGTCTCAGGTGTTTTGTTAGAGAAGCACAAATATCAAGACATTTTGAAGACACTGTCAGGTCCCCAGGAGCTGCAAAGCACCAGCCAGACAAGGGCCTGTCTGACCTCATGTCTTAATGGTTTCCTAGGTATGGGAGTGTGCTCCCTGAAGGACTCTCAAGAAATGACACATCCCTTAACTACAGACGTGTCAGACAAGGAACAACTTTTTTACTGTCCCCTCCTTTCCTCCCGCCCATGCTCCAATTCAAGAAGGGCCAGAAAACAGTTTTCCAGTTGTGGGCACAGATGTGAGACATCAGTAAGCCCAGAGAGAGAGGGGGAGGGAGAAGGATGGAGGGAGAGGGAGAGAACTGTGCCCCCTGTGATGGCTATCTTGTCAAAGTGACTATATCTGGAATTAGCTAAAAACCCAAGTTGTTGGGATTTTTCTTGATTGAATCATTCGAAGTGAGAAGACCCACCCTAAATTCAGATCTTTTGAGGTAGGAATATTCATGGGTCACACCTTCTTGTGTTGTAGCCTACATAAAAGACATGGGAGAAGAAATCTCCCTCCCCCCCTCTCTATTTGCCTACTTGATCTCACTCTCTCTGGTAAGTCCATTCCTTCACTGGCATTAGAGTCAACTTCTTCAGGATTCCAGCATCTACTGAAGACTGAGATATCCAGCCTCATGGGATGAGTAACTACTGGACTCTTGGACTTTCAATCAGTAGACAGGCATTATTGGACTAGCTGGACCATAGCCTGTAAGTCATTCTAATAAATTCCCTTTATACATATATATATGTATATGTGTATGTATATATATTATGCCAGTTCTATTCCTCTAGAGACCCCTGACTAATAACACATTTTCATTTCCCTACTGTACATTTCCTGTCTTCAACAGATTCAAGGTCAGAAGTCACACATTCTTTGTTTGCTTATTTTTCTGTTTTCTTTGATTTTTATTTTTTTTAAGAGGGGGTTCTCATGTAGCCCAGGCTGGTCTTGAACTCACTATGTAGCTGAGGATGACCTTGAACTCACCATCTTTCCATCTCTACCCCTCAATTTCTGGAATTACAAGCATGTGCCACCACTCCCAGCTCACAACTTTCACCTAAACAGTATTGAAATTGTGTTTTGACACCTACAAGGGTCCAGAGATGTCTTGGCATCTGACTGTATTTATCCACAGGAAGGGAAATAATTCGCCTCACAAAGAAACTTCGAAGAGATGCTAAAAGGCAAAGATAACGTTGCTTTATGAATTCAGCCCACAAACCACATTAATTTGACTTAAAGGTTACATAAGAAACACAAGCTAGGCTTTAAATATTGGCAGAATCATGTTCATCTTGAAGAATATGATGGATGTGTAATGTTAGAAACTGAAATGCCTATTCGTCCTCCAGTGAGAAAATGAGTTAAGTTGAACTCAGACGTTAGACAATCCCCAGTCCCCAGAGGGCTTTCTGGGTCTGCTGGGAGGAGCAGACAGTGGCACTCTGCAGCTCCTGCTCCTCGGGGGTCATCTGCAGCTGATGCATAATGACAGAAGCCGTAACTGAATGATGTTCTTAGCACCAGATAGACTGGCAGGCATGGGAAAACAAACACAAAGCCAAAAGCCACTCAGATGGAAAGAGACATCTCACAAAGGCTGGCGATAGAGTTAGAAAGTAGATGAAATTTGTGAATTATTTTTATCCACTTGAATCTTCCCTAAGTAAAGAATGTAATGCAAAGGATACAGACTTTATCCTTAACCAGACTCCTAAGAAACCCCATGCACAGACTGGATACAGCACAGGAGCCCAGCATTTTAGTATTGCTAAGGTGATAACATATAATTGAGCCAGTAAGCAGTGAAGTCTACAAGGCTGAGCCATCTTCAGACTACAAAGTGTGAAGGAAGCCAGATGCTGTGGGGAGGGTCCACTACACAAAGCCTATGTAAGCAGAGGAGGGATCTGGGCAAGAACCATGAAAAGCATCTTAGAGATGAATATGTACAAAACATAGCAGTTACTCAGTATGGGAGCCATGATTGTTCTTACTATAGAGATGGTCTAAATTCTGCCATCTGTTACTGCTCAGAACTTGCTGCTAAAACTCTCTGTACTGTAGTCCCTACTTCTGTAAAAGTGGGGCAACTACCATCAGGGAATTGTTAAAGAAGTGGGAGGTTTGCAGCGTTGAGCCTGACCTCCATGCTCCTTCATATGTTCTGGTTTGTCTTAACACTCTTCACTGCAAAATACAGGAACCCATTAAAACTAGCAAATGAATTTGCTGAAGAAATTGACTGCATTGTAGGATATAGGACAGCCATGGCACTGGAAGATTATACCAAGACCCAGAAAGTCAAACAACCCCAGAGGAGCTCTTGGGGGCTCAAACGTCCCTTTACTTCTGTTTCTCTCTATATATCCACTTCACTTTCATCCTTTAATTCAGACCCATCCTGCTCTGCTTCTCAACCCAGGTCTTCAAGAATCATCCTAATCCTCACAAGTCCACCCTCTCATGTGCATCTCTGTCTCTGAGCACAGAGGTTTGAATAGTGCCTTAAGCATGCTATCTCAACGTCTTGATGCCCTGACTCTACAAATGATACCTTATTTGGAAAACTAATTTTTGTAAGTATAATTGGGTATAGGGTTTTGAGATGAAATCAATCCAAACTCACCTATTAGACCTTAAATTCAGTACCTCATAAGAGGCAGAACAGGAAAGGACAGACCCAGAAAGAAGAGGAACCCATGCGAGCAGAGAGGCAGAAATCAGTGGTGCAGCTGCAGAAGCCAGGGAATGTCACCAGGCATCAGAAGCTGGAAGAGGCCAAAGAACACGGCCACCTTGAGCCTCCAGAGGGGAGAGCACTTTGGCTGACACCATGACTTTGAACTTCTAATCTGGAACCATGAAAGAATACATTTCTGCTGCTTTACTCCACTCTGTTTGTAATCATTTGTTGCAGCAGCCATAGAAAAGTAACGCAAGGGGTACTGGGGAAACGACTCAGTGGACAGAAGCACTTACTGTGCAAGGGTGGGGACCAAGTTCAAATCCCCAGCATCCATGTAAAAACAAATCAGACATGGCCACATGAGCCTGTAACCGAAGGACTGATAGAATCAGAGACAGGGATTGCTGGAGTTTGCTAATTTCAGATTCAGTGAATGGGAGACCCCTATCAAGGGATAAAGTGGCTGCGTGGACACCAGAGGAGGATGTTGCCCGTGTGGGGAGAGAGGTTGCAAGAACATGTGCAGGTGGGTATACACAAGTGTGTGGATACATGTGGAGGCCAGAGGTCCACCCCAGGTGCTGTCCCTCAGATGCTACCCATCTCTTTTGTTTTTTGAGACAGGGTCTAACTGGCCTGGAATTCACCAATGAGACTAGGCTGGATGGCCAGAGAACTCCAGAGGTGCATCTATGTCTGTCTCCTCCGCGTGGTATTACAAGCACATATCACGATGCTTTGTTTTTGTCTGAAGAGTTCTCAGGAACAAATTGAAGTTGTCATGTTTACACAGCAAGCTGTTTTCCCCACTGAGCTATATCTCTCTACATTTTAAAGTAAGCTCTGTCTGCTTCCATTTTTTCACCTCTAAATATTCATTCAGAACTTATCATACCTTGTCAATTCCCCTGCCTCAGTTCTACAAGCCAGTATCATATCATGCCTTGTCTGCCACTCCACAAGCTGTGTCCTGAACACCCCAGCGTGCCATGGACAACTCACAAGAGTGTATTGGGATAGGTCAAGATTTTAGGGGCAACAGCTGCTGGATACTGCAGAAGCAACTAACAAGATGGATCACAATTTCAACATTAGAGTATTATACTTCATCTAATAACATCAAGTCTGCTCAAAGCTGGGCTCCCAGAAACAGCAGTGATAAAAAGCAAGTGCTTCTAAAAATCAATGGGAAACAAGAAACGAGGGAAGGAGAGCCAATAAGAACACAGGGCTCCCGAGGGTGCACATGGGCTAATGGACACCGAACTGTTTGTACGTGAATACTTATCAAAGCTGTTTAATAACTGGAGCTGCTAGCTCTCCTTCAGCCCTCTGAGGCCGTGAAACAATAAGACACCGAAAATGTTGCCCACCCTTCCAACTTGATTTTTCCGTGAGGAGATGAAAGCCATTTCCATGCTTAAGATGAGCCCCATCTCTAACACATCACTAATGCTCTCTGGGGAAGAAGCTTAGCTGGGCTCTTCTGAGTGAAATGACTTCCTAAGGTCATTTGCTGCTTCCCATAGAAAATATGTTTCCTTTGCTTCCTCTTGTGGGACTGTTGAATACATTCCAAGTCAAGAAGCATGCACTGGGCATTTAGTGAGTAGTTGGGAATCAAAAACATAGGACCTGATAAATAGATTAGAGATTCAGTTCTACTGTCTATTAACTTGATATTCCCAAGGCCAGTCATTTCAGTATTCTGAACTTGAGTTTCTGCAGCTAATAAAAGATGTGTAGTCATCAAGAGCCTACTATGTGCTTGGCCCTATTCTACGATGCGAGGCGTTCATCCTTGTTATTCCCTTACAGCTCCCCTAGGGAAACTTTCAGACATTCTCATCCTCATTGTGCTCTCCAAATTGTAATACCACGTGTATACTCCATGGCGTTATTTACCAAATGTATATTTATACTTCATTGTGCATGTGAATCTGCATGCAAGTGTGCTGGCTAGTTTTATGTCACTTTGACAGAAGCTAGAGTCATTAGAGAGGAGGGAGCCTCGAGAGAGAAAATTTGTCTCCTGTACAGGCAAGAGCATTTCCTTAATTAGTGATTGATGTGGGATGGCCCAGGTCATTGCATGTGGTACCACCCTGGGCTGGCAGTCCTGGATTCTATAGGAAAACAGGCTGAGCAAACCATAAAGAGCAAGTCAATAAGCAGCATCCCTTCAGGGCCTCTGTATCAGCTTGCAACTCCAGGTTCTCGATGTATTTGAGTTCCTGTCCTGACTTCCTTTAATGATGGACTATGATGTGGGTGTGTAAGAAAAACAAACCCTGTTCTCTCCAAGTTCCTTTTGGTCATGGGTCTTACCACAGCAACGATAACCGTAACTAAGGCAGTACGCATGCACATGAGTGTAACACGTGTGTCTATGTTGTATGAGTACACTGAGGGATGTGTGCACATAGATATGTGGATCACAGGGCAAGGTCAGGTATCTTACTCTGTTGCTCTCTGTTTTATTTCCTCGAGACGGTCTCTTACTGAACCTGGAGCTAGACTGACAGCCAGTCAACACAGCCGTCTCTGACCCACACAGTGCCAGGGTTACAAGCATGCATGACTACATCCAGCTTTTTACACAGGGGCTTTTTACACTAAGACATTATCACCTCACACTGGGAATTTACACTTTAAAGAGGTAAAGTGGGTAACATTTCTTCCCTTGGATTCTAAAGTGAGCATCTGTATATAGATTACAAAGACAAAGAGTGAATCTCAATGAATGGTAACACAGGAAATGAGTTCAAAGTCTCTCTGAAGACCCTGATGGTGAGGTCTGAATGACAAACCAGGTGAAGGTGAGCTTCACAGCAGGGAGCTACTTGTGGAGAAGTCACTTGCTGAACAAAATGGGCCAGATGTGGGATGTAAAGGAAGAGTTCAGCCAGCACAGGGGACACTATCACCAGAAGGTCATTTTCCAGAATATGAAAGAATACTTGTTAAATAGTAGATATCTACATATTATGTACAAGACTCTTCCCTCCTGCTCACAGGTGGTATGAGCAGAAAACGACCAAGCTCTGGCCTTAGGGAAACATTTCAAGAGGCTAACTTCTAGGGCAAGTATCAGGTATCTACACGGACTTAGAAGAGAAAGAAATGTTCGAAGCGAATGTCTCTGGAATTTTCTCAAGTGCTTTGTAGATGCATTTGTTCTGAGAGCTTTGTTGCTCATGAATCCTCACAAACTTATAGGGTTCTTCTTTCAATTCAAAGATAAGGAACCAAGCCTCCGAAAGTAGGAGTGACCTGCCCCAAACCACACCACTGTCTAGTAGCCCAACTGAGCCCCTGCTGGACTATGGCTAAGACCTTAGCCAAGATGATACAAGCCCAGCCCCTCTCCCTCCCTCTCCCTGGAGCTCTGTCTTCCAGCCTCATCTCTGTGTCAATGAGATGTGTTCATTCAGTTTGCAGAGCTGGATGCCATGCTTAAGACCATCAATGAGAAGATAAGCTTTCACAGGGTCTGAGAATAAATGTCATACACACCACATTTAGCTGCCTGATGTCTTACTTGTAACTGGAAAATATATCTCACTGCATGGCCTGAGGATTAATTGGTATGTCATAACACACGTCTAGGTTGTAAGAGAATGCCAAACCAGTTTTTATTCTGGTTTTAGATGCATTTAAAATGTCATTCTAGGGTCTTCCAACAGCACATCCCAGGGTTAGCTCTCAAGGGGAGAGCCAGGGAGAAGAAACACCCGTTAGGAGCTACCAGGCACTATAAGCACTCAAACATCTATTGGCTGTTGAGATAGAGTATAAACAGCAAAGGACATCTGCACCCAGGGTCAGCTCGCTACAGTGCTTTGTGGCTCTTAAGAGGACGTTTCAGTGAGTTTAAAGTCTCTCTGGAACAATCCTGAGGAAGGCCTGAGTTATCAGAAGTATCAGCATCCCCTCATGCAATCACTCTAAAGGGTCCTGAAAGCACAAAGATTAGGAAGACTCAGGCCCAGGGGCTGTGATGTAACAAAGTCCTAGTGGTTGAAAGCAAGGTCTGCTACTCTCAAACCTGACCATCTGAGTACAGCTTGTGTCCTCTTTGGCAACCTGTACTGAAGACTACAAAACACATCCAATCCCACTTGCCTCTCCAATTCCAAAATATGCATGAGCTCATGGAGGCCATCCACATGAAAGTACTTCTTCATAGACTACAAAACTTTCACTGCACTCTTGACTCAGACTGGAGTGTGGGGTCCTCACACAGGTGTGGTGACAGGGTACAAGAGCCAAGTCTTTAAGAGGAAGGAGGACAGAAACTGGGGCAAGTGCTGAGCCTGTGGTCTTCCATACTTCACTATGCATCAGCAGGAAAACAGAAAGTCAACGTTAAAAACATCCTCACTGCCCTCATCTTGCAGTAGATAACTTTGAGGTTTGGGGGAGTCCTCAAGCCCCTGGGCTCATTAGAAAAGCAGATGGACACATCCGAGGGGTTAATAGAAGCCAGTGATGACTCATTTAAGACGTAGTCCTACCACTGCCAATACTCTAGAGATGGCTATGACTTTGAATGCAGAAGGACTGACTTTTGAAAGGGCACGAACAATGGGGGAAATCTAAAATGATGTTAGGACTTAAGAAAGTGGCTCTTCTTTATAGGGACAAGGGAGGGGAGAAATAAAGTTAAAGTGGCAATAACACCGCAGAGCTACTTGCTAAGTGAAATATTATGTGTCTGGTCTATGGCATTTGTAATACACAAAAATGAAGAATTTCAATTTTTTCTTAAATGTTCACTTAATGAAGATAAAACTGGGAAGAGGGGCATTGTGTCTGATATATGCACGGGTGTGTGTATTGTGTGTGTGTGTGTGCGTGTGCACCTTTGCACATGTATATTTCCTGGTAGCACAGTGATGATGAAGACATAAACTCAAAGACATGTGGAATGGCATAGCACAGTTCATCTGTGTTCTTTAGCGTTCTCATAGTCTTGCCCTGCCAAGCGTCAGACCTCGCCACTCAGATCTTCATAAGCAAACTTGACTCTCCTGCTGGCAACTCTCACCACCAGAGTCCTCCAGTGCCAAGTAAGAATGAACCACTCTACACAGTGGGGAAAGGGAATTCCTATGCAAAGGCTGGCGGTTTAATTTTAGCTGCCACTTTATCAGATGCTCTGAGAATGTTGTCCATCCTGGACTAACTTTTCTTGTTCTGCTCTCAAAAAACAGTTTGTCATGTAGGAGCTCAAAAAATGAAAGTGTTTCTAAGTCACTTGTAATTATTTCTACACAGTCTCCACTTTCCCATGGCTAGCACAGTGTCACTGAGTGGCTCAGTACTCATAAGCATGCAATGACGGTGATCAGCTGATCCAGTGATGTGTCCAAACTCTTGCCACACACATGCCTGGGCCCATGGCTCCTGCTCTCTCTGCTATTGTTCTCCCACATCCATAGCCTTCTCCCCATCTAGTACCGGCGAGCAGATGATAAAGGGCTCCCTGGTTCCAGCATCCCTCAGCAAGCTGCCTGAAAGCTTTTCACAAATTTCTTGTGCACCTTTAAACTTGAATAATGAAGACTGGAATTGTGTGAACAAGTGACAGATGGAATTTGAAAGGCAATTTATTTTTGTTCATTAAAATGTAGCACAGTCCTCTTGACTTCCAAGTGCAAGGGGTGCTTTGCCATCTAATGAAACAGACAGCCGGCTATCCCAAGCAAGGAAGAATTCAACTTTAGTTTTAAATGCCATCCCTGGAGTGTGACTGGGGCTTTCTATGTTATGAAAGTTTAAAGAAAGTGAGGTTTAGCTGGCAGATTTTTGAAAATGTGATTAAAATGAGAAAATGAATGGAGACGCGGCCACCTGGATGAGGAGGAACTTGTGAGAAGCCCTTAGCCAGAGGAGGCAGGAAGCTGCACCAGGTTTCCTGACCACGGAAACAGTGAGATGAAAGATGCTCTGTGTTAAGCCACTGAAAAGAGAAGCGCCCACACATACTTCCAGATACTCTCCTGGTACCATCTTTTTCCCTGTCATCTTTTCTAATTTGATGCTTCAAATTGGCAGGCACCAAACTAGGGCATGGATAGTTCTTTTTCCCCCACCAAAAGTCATGACCTGAAGAGATAGAGATTCATCTCCAGGAAGGTCTGCACATCACACATGTGTATGCACCATGTTATTGATTCTACTGGAGAATTTTCCTATGAAAATGCCAATTAATGCTTGAGATAAATAGACTCCCATAAGCCTCTTAATATGAAACTAGGAAACTAATATGGACAACAGCAAACAAGAGTATTTGGAACTAGTACCTGAAGAGCTGTGAATCCCACACTAAATACCCGGAACATTGCTCTGTAGGTAATGGGAATCACCCCGGGATTTCTGAAGACAGGGTTGATGTTTAAAAAAATTACCTGAGGGTTTCTGGAAAAATGAAGAGGGGTAGGGAGCAAGAATACTAATTGGCCATCTATTGTAATCATTTGTGGGAAAAATAATACAGGATTGCCTACAAGTAGGATGGATAAGAAAAAAGGAGAAAATACCAAAATTCCAGGGCAGAGCATCTTAGAAATGGACAGTTGGTTAGATAGAAGAAAAAGAAAGTAAGCAAGATTTCTTGACATTGATTGAGATCAGGAACATGGATGCCACATAAATTTGAGGATTTTACTGTTTAAGATTGTTTATTCTAATGATCTGATGAAAATGGTACTTTGACTCTGTAATCTCCTGCCACCAACCCATGATCTCAGTCTAATCATGAGAAAGATGCCAGACAAGTTCCAAGAGATGGCATTCCACATTATACTTGGCTGGCATGCCTCACAACATTCAAGGCCAACATGGAAAATCTGAAATATTATGACAGCAGAAAGAAGCCTAGGGAGATGAGATCACTAAAGAATCCTGGAATAGAAAGAAGACATTGGGGAAAGACTACAGATGTCTGGATCAATAATAAACCGAATATGTGGATAATAGCCCACCAGTATAGGTTCACTAACTGTAACAAATCTGCCCCAGACGAGCAAGACACTGACAGGAGAAAGGATAGGCTGTGGTAGGGAAGGAAGGGACCCACTGCACCGTGTGCCCAACTGCTCTACAAACTGGAGTCTGTGGTAAAAGGCAGCTTCTTGTTTTAAAAGTAGGCCTCTGAAAGCATTTGCTATGCATCAACCCAGCACTGGAGTCAGGAGCCCAGAGAACAGACAGGCTGTGTGTCCCCACCCACTGCTCCTTCCCGTCACAAGAACTCTGCCTCCTTCCCAGTACCTGCCTGGAGGAGAGGGCTGAGTGGGAGCAGAGCGCTCGGCCACATGTTACCGTAGGAGCTAGAGTTCCGGTACTGATGTAGAAATAACAAGACACACATACAGAGGGGAATGTGGGCCTGAGAAGAGGGTAGCTCTGTGTGTGTGTGTGTGTGTGTGCGTGCATGTGTGTGTGTGTGTGTGTGTGTGTGTGTGTGTGTGTGTGTGTGACGACATACATATGAAGGTCAGAGGACAACTTTCTGGCGTTAGTCCTCACCTTCCACTCTGATCCTAAGGCAGTCTCTCTTGCATTTGCTATGATTACCAGTCTAGCCAGCCCACAAAGCTTCAGGGCAATTCTCCTGTTCCAACTCCCATTTCCCAGAGGAGGGCTGGGATTACGATATATGTTATCACATTCAGCTTTTGTATGTGGCCTCCAGGAACTGAACTCAGATTGTGAGACTTGCACAGCAAGTATTTTTACCCACTAAGTCATCTCTCTGGCCCAAGTAGATTTTTTTTTTGTTTTTTTTTGTTTTTTTTTCGAGACAGGGTTTCTCTGTGGCTTTGGAGGTTGTCCTGGAACTCGCTTGGTAGTCCAGGCTGGTCTCGAACTCACAGAGATCCGCCTGCCTCTGCCTCCCGAGTGCTGGGATTAAAGGCGTGCGCCACCAACGCCCGGCCCCCAAGTAGATTTTTTGATGGATGTGTTACGGTTGAAAATAACCTGAGTCATACTTTGAAACTCTGTGTTTTTGGATTCATCCTCAAACGCCTGGAGAAGCCAGGCATGGACAGATATCACGGAGAGGGAAGGATGATGAGGAATAACAGTCTACTCTAGAGACAGGGTGGAAAAGATGTATAGTACACTGTAATACCCGGGATTCCCTGTGTCAACTTCATCTAGGGAAGTGGTCAGCAGCTATTATGTAGGAAAGAGATGCTCTAAGCACAAGAGTCAGCATTTGCAAGGGCCTGGTAATGTTCAGCAATGCCCTGTGCTTGGGGAAGGGACAGCGGGAACACCAGAAAAGGGCTCACAGCTTGGGAGCTGTGAAAAGGTCCATCAGAGAGAAGGGCTGGTACTAGCGGGAGGCTGTTGTAATGACTCACACTGGAGATGACAAAGCTCTATAACCATGACCGAACATTAGCAGCATCCCAATTCTCCAGCCTTCTTGTGCCTCCACCAATACCCTCAGGCCAAAGACACTTGAATCCACATAGTTGTTTGTCCCTCTCAATATAGGAAGCAGCAGCAGCCAGAGTCATACCCAGACTTCCTCTCACTCAAGAGCCCGATATCCAAGACCATGCCTGTCTCTGAGTACACTGGGACACACACACACACACACACACACACACACACACACACACACACAGTTATTCCTATCTCTTTCTCTAGTACAGGTCCCTTCAGCAGATAGAAGGAGATCATGCTCACAGCTGGCCTGGAAGCTGTCTGGCAACTCTCTGACACTGAAGTTGAAAAGCTACAGAGACTTTTGATTTACAAACTTTTTGGGTTTTGTTTCCCAAAGGATGTAGCCTCAACTGTGTGCATGAAGCCTTTCCCTTCCTTTGAAAACAGTGAAGACAACTTACAGCAGATAGCTTGTTTGGGAGCCAACTGGCCACGTAAAATGTCATTGTTTCAGTCTCAAGTTCTGGTTGTTGTCGACAAGGGCCACAGCTCAAAGGATGCTGAGTCTGTGACCTGGAATGTTGCCTTGATGCTCTGGTTAGAGGTGAGAAGAGACAAGGAGATGGAGCGGGACAGACTCTGAGCACCAGACTTGACTTTGAGTCATGGTTCCCCCACATGCTAGCTGTTTGACTTTGAGCAAGTCTCTATTCATTTAGCTCTCCATTTGTACAAATGGTTCTAGGGACAGTACCTGCAGGAACAAGCCATTGTGAAAACTAAACATCACACTCTGGGTAATGTGTCAATGCACACAACCTGACATACGGTATCACAGTTAGCTGACAGTCTCCTCCTGCAGGAGAAGCGTGCACCGCTCCACCATGCAGCCCTGGGGGTGCCATCCTGAGAAATCACACACATCCCAATGCCTGCTGCTCCTACGACACAGGCTGAGAGCGAGGACACCTAGGGTAAGGGTGAGAACTCACCTGCCAGGATTTGAATCTCAGCTATGGCACTTCCTACTTCTCTTGCCCTGGGCAAGTAACAACTCTTTGGGTCCAGTTTATTTCTTTGTAAAATGAAGGCAACAAAAGAAACCACACTGTAGACCTATTATGAGGAGTCACAGAGATTCATCCATAATGTAACAGTCATAGGGTCCACTTTCATGCTGTGCACTCGTCAATATGATTTGCTCATCCATTCTACTGTTGGTGGCAGTTTGAGTTGCTTCCAGCTGGGAACTATGAAAAGTGCTGGTGGTTTCTGGTAGATCTACATACGCGACTTTCTGGGTCAAGTGGAATTTCTTGGCTAGAGGGTATCAGCTTTCATAGACCCTGGCAGGCAATTTGCTAAACCCGCTGCTCCATTTGAAACCCCTCCTAGCAGTGCTTGTTCCACACCTCAGCAGCACTCGGTATTTTCAAATGTTTTCATTTTATCCCTTTGAGTGGGTGCAGTGCTAACATAATGCAGTTTATATGTACATTTCCCTGATGACTAATAAACTCCAACATGTTGTGTGTGTACTAAACACAGTGTGTGGAATGTAGTGGGCATCTGATGAATGTTAGCTGTTATCTTCATAATTGTTCTTGGAAGCATAATCCTTCAAGAAGGGATACAAACTTCGCGGCTTTTAGCTTGGTAAACTCCCTTGGCCTCCCCTGTATCTCCACACACACCTTTTCACCTCTTCCCTTGGCCAACTGCCCCACTCCTGACAAGTCCAGACATGCCAAATGAGAGGGACTGGAAAAGCCAGGGCAACTTGCAACCTCACTGCAAGCAGGCTTCCACCTCTGCTCAGCTGTGTCACTTCCAAGTGACTCAGGCTTCGGAGGCTCTAGGCCACCCCCAGTCTCATCCGTTTGACCCCAGCTCCCCCTGCTCCTTCCTGATGAATGGCTTTGACAACTTTCTCATTACTATGGCCGCTGGTCCAAATCTGACTTGAATCTTTAATGCTTTCCGTTAGGAAAGATGCATGCCTTGGTTCTTAAGACACTCACACAATTCCCTTTGCAAAGCCTGTATCCTAAGGGGTTTGTTAATGCATCAAACCACAGACCTCTGAGGAAAATTCCATGATGTCCCCAAAACAAGAAAGCAGTTAAGCTCCTAGCAGCCCCCATTCCTCCCCAGTTTAACCCCTAATGGTGAACTCCAAGAGAACAGGAGAAAAAGCCATTGAGTAATTGATGGTGGACTTACATCTTTGGGTTCTTTGGAAAAAGAGAAAATGAAGGCAGCTTAAAATTTTCTAAACCAGGCCAAACATTTTCATTTATGTTTATATAAAAGTCTCCATTATGTAATGTAAGAGAACTAATTTATTCTCTAAGTAGCTGAATTAAGGACTCCTTTCAAATGAGACCCGCCACCACGGGGCATTTTCTTGGAATACTCACATGGACTCAAATGTGAGACCTTCGCACCAGGAACTGGGAGAGGCAGAAATAGTCTGATGTGACCAGTGAAATCAAGCCATGCCCTTGATCTCATCAAGCCCTATTGCTCTGTCTAGGCTGCTTCATTATGTAAAATAGTGGTTTTCCAAGATTTGAGAGGAGCTCTGACTCCACTTTGAGGGAACCCTGGGTGAACCCACAAGCTGTAACATCTTCCAGGCACCACCCATCCAGTATAGGGTGATAAATGACTTATTCCTGGGAGTTGAAAGGGAACCACTCTATAAATATATTGGGGAGAGTAGAGACTGCAGAAAGGGTCACATTGGGTATATTAAAATCATATCAGGGAAATCAGGCTCGGGAACTCACCATACACATCAGACCAAGGAAAGGGTATGCCTCCCACACCCGAATCCCAAAAAGTGATGGACACCTATCACATGGTGGGGTTACCGCACAGCAGTCTACATCTGGCACCTGATATGTGTGAGGACCAGCGAGTGGAGAACTTCCCGACTCTCACCCCAGGACCCTGCTGTTGACACAGTTGCCTGTCCGTGCACTGTGTGGCCCACCTGGACCTGAACGTCACCTTTCCTCCTCTAAGAGCCTGGTTCAGCCTTTCACCTCCCAGCTGGACTCCCAGCTTCCCGCTGGACCACTGACTCTGACAGCCACAGCAGCCACTCCCTCCTGGGGCCAGCCAGCTGCTTCCGAAGCTCTGCTGCAGCCTCTCTAACTTGCCTTCTTTGGGAGCCACATACATGGATGTAGATATGCAGACATGTTTGCTCTGTGATGTGTGAGACAAGAGTCAGCACGTTTTTAGTCATTTAAGATTTGAATAAAATAACCTGCATTTGCCTCAGCCAGAGTACAAGAGTAGGTGGAACTATCTAGAAAACTGCTCCTCTTGAAAGTGCTGAACCTTGGGAACTTACTAGTATGCAGTAAATTGTGACTTGTGGAGAGACACAAACCTGTTCATCTATGTTTCTGGCATAGCACAATCATACAAATACACAAAAGCAGGGTTAAGGTGCTTGCCACCCAAGCCTGACAACCTGAGTTCAAGCCCCAGAACCCACAGGGGAAAGAGAAACTAGACCAACCCTGAAAGTCACCTTCTGACCTCCACATGTGCTCCATGACACAAACACACACTATTGTCTGTCTGTCTGTCTGTCTGTCTGTCTATAGTCTATCTACCCATCTCTCTGTAACTCTATCTCCCTCCCTCCCACAATAATAAATAAAATTAATTAATTTAAAAGACCCCAAAATAAATGTTCTGACTTGCACAGAGACTGGAGAGGGACAAGATGAGTATGTATACATGCTAAATCTCAACATCTGGTGAAAGACTGTTTACTAAAATACATGGCCCTTAAGTCTTCCAAACAGTTGCTTACCTTACTAAAAACATAGTACAAAGACATCTGTTGCAGAAATCCACGAAGGAACACAGGGCAGCATGGGATAAAACTGAGAAAGCCTGAATAAAGAAGCCATAAAATAGAAGGCACAAAAACCAAGCTGTTTGGAATTAGCAAAAAATTTGATGAGGGCTCTGGATTCAGACAGCTTCAGTGATCAACCGTCAGTTTGTGCAGGACTTATCTAAATGTTGTCACTGAAAATTTCACATGTTAGGAAACCCCTTTCTCCTGAGCAAACTGAGTTAAGCATACAGTGAAGGATTTGGATTAGGTGTGCCTAAATGTTCTAGGAGCATGAAGGCTTCAGATGATGATGATACACACACACACACACACACACACACACACACACACACACACACACACACACACACACAGCACCTTCCAGAAATACTTCAGGTTCTAAGAGCTTTGTGAAAGGTTGAACCTCCTGGCTGAGATATTACCTCTTTACCATGGCTTGAGGCTTGCTTTCTTTTGTGTGTTGTAAGAACCCAGTTAAACTGCTTAAACTTCCAAACTCACCGGCCTTTCCGCTGGAAAGCAGCTGCTCTGATCCTGACCCCTGAAAGAATGAGCATAAGCAGGGACCTGAAGGCACATATACATATACACACACACTCCACATGCACATATACATGCACACACACTCCACACGCACATATGCATGCACACACACACTCCATATGCACATATACACGCACACACACATTCCACATACATATAAACATGCACATACACACTCCACATGCACATATACATACACACACAACTCCACATGCAAATATACATGCACACACACTCCACATGCACATACACATGCACATACACATGCACACACACACTGCGCATGCACACACACTCCACATGCACATATACATGCACACACACACTCCACATGTACACACACACTCTACATGCACATATACATGCACACACACTCCACATGCACATATACATACACACACAACTCCACATGCAAATATACATGCACACACACTCCACATGCACATGCACATATACATGCACACACACTGCGCATGCACACACACTCCACATGCACATATACATGCACACACACACTCCACACACACACTCCACATGCACATATACATGCACACACACACTCCACATGCACATACACATGCACACACACACTCCACATGCACATATACATTCACACACACACTCCACATGCACATATACATGCACACACAACTCCACATGCAAATATACATGCACACACACTCCACATGCACATACACATGCACACACACTACGCATGCACACACACTCCACATGCACATATACATGCACACACACTCCACATGCACATACACATGCACACACACACTCCACATGCACATATACATGCACACACACTCCACATGCACATATACATGCACACACACTCCACATGCACATACACATGCACACACACACTCCACATGCACATATACATGCACACACACTCCACATGCACATACACATGCACACACACACACTCCACATGCACATACACATGCACACACACACTCCACATGCACATATATATTACACACACACTCACAATTTTTTTGCTGCAGTGACATGAAAAGAAATGAATACTGAGAGAGAAATCAAGAATTCAGCTGAGGGCATTTTAAGGAGAGTTACTGTTTGCTACACTAGGATGAAGCAGCCTGGCATCTCCCCAGTGCTGGTTAAATCACACCAGCACAGCAGAAGGCTCGATTCTCCTGCATGAAGAGACAGTAAGTTTAGGATAAAGAACTCCAAGCTTGGAGAGAAAAGACAAACAGCACTCAGCTCTGCAGCTCCCAAGCTGCTATTTTAGAGAAAGCTCTTACAGTGTCAGTGAGCCTCAGTAAATGAAAATAACATTACTTCTTGTTCTTAGTCCAGTTGGGCTATGTTCTAGTTTGCTTTCTGCTGCTGTGGGAAACGCCATGACCAGAAGTACTGGAGGGGAGGAAAGGGTTGATTTGGCTTGTACTTCTTAGTCACAGTTCATCTCTGAGGGAAGTCAGGGTAGCACTAAGACAGAGAACTGAGCAGAAACCATGAAGGCATGCTGCTTGCTAGCTTGCTTGTCTCTAACTCATCTCTACTAGCTTCCTTTCTTTTTTTGTTTTTGTTTTTTGTTGTTGTTGTTGTTTCTGAGACAGGGTTTCTCTGTGGCTTTAGAGGCTGTCCTGGAACTAGCTCTTATAGACCAGGATGGTCTCGAACTCACAGAGATCCACCTGCCTCTGCCTCCCAAGTGCTAGGATTAAAGGTGTGCGCTAACGCTGCCTGGATCCAAGGCAACTCTTACAGGAGAAAGCATTTAACTGGGAACCTGCTTACAGTTTCAGAGGGCTAGTTCATAATTGTCACGGCAGAAAGCAAACAGGCATGGTGCTGGAGCAGTAGCTAAGAGCTTTTACACCTGACTGATAGAGAGAGAGAGAGAGAGAGAGAGAGAGAGAGAGAGAGAGAGAGAGAGAGAGAGAGAGAGAGAGAGCTCACCCCCAGCAACACACTTCATCTAACATGCCACACCTCTTAGCCTGTCTAATTCTTCTCAAACAGCTCCACTCCCTGGTGACTAAGCATTTGGATATATGAGCTTATGGGAGGTGGGGATTCTCTTCAAGCCACCACATTCTACTTCCTGCCCACCACAGACATATAGTCATGTCATGCAGAGATGAATTCAATCTATATTTTCCACAGACCCAACACTGCTTAAAAGTCCAAAGTCTCTTCTGGGATTCATGGCAATCTCTTAATTGTAAGCCCCTATAAAATCAAAATCAAAAAGCAGATCACATACTTCAAACATACAATGACACATGATATACATTACCATTGTAAAAGTAAGGAAAGGAAGCATAGTAAGGAAAAATATTGGACTAAAGCAAGACCTAAAACCATCCGGGCAAAAATCCAAACTCTGTATTTCCATGTCTGACATCAAAGCGTTCTTCACATCTCCAACTTCCTTTTAGCCTTGTTGACTGCAACATACTTCTTGGACTGGTTCCACACCCAGCCTGCAGATGTCTCTGGCATCTCCAAAATCTTGAGATCTCCAATGCAATTCAGACTTGATTGTCACAGCTTCGTGTAATGGCCTTTCTGGATATCCATGCTGGGAGTGTCCTGCCAAACACCTAGCCTCAGAGCTTCCCTTAACCTAACTGTGAAGGAAGATTCCTTAATCTCTTTTCTGTATCAATTATTATTGTAAATTCAGAACCTGTGGCCAAAGCTGCCAAGTTCTTCTGCTTGCTAGGGATGGTACCTGGGCCCTTCCATGACTTGAATTTGCATAATCTTTCTGTTGCTGATGGTTTCCTTTTACACTTATTAATTCCTTTTCACAAAGTAGAAGCTTAGCTGGGTGAGGTCTTGTCTTTAGGTCACCACTCCCTTTATTCCATTTAGCATCAGGCTTTTCTTTAAGCTTTTTATCTCCTTTAGCACAGGACTTGGCTCCAACATTACATTTCCTGGGGCTCCTTCTCTCATCAAACTGTACATCATGTGTTTCTTTTTCACCCTGCTTGCTTTTTGATTGTAGATCTGTGTTAGAACGACTACTAATAACTGCTAATAATTTTTGTCAGCAATATTAATCCATAACTTTTCTATTTAGCCTCCAGCAAATTTTTAGAGTATGGGCAGAATAGCTAGCCCCGTGTTTTGCTAAAATACCGAAAGAATGGTCTCTAGGTCATTCCTAACATTGTTACCTCTGAAACCACTTGGCTTGGACTATAGTCTACACTGTCCTCCACACCACTGCCTTCCATGCTCTTACTAGGAAAGTCCAACCCCTGCTTAGGGTTCAAGTGCTTTTCTAGTCTAAAGTCCCAAAGTCTCCTATATTCCTTCAAACAACAACATGGTCAGGCCGATCACAGCAGCATTCCACTCCTGGAGCCAACTTCTGCCTTAGTCACTGTTCTTTTGCTGTGAAGATACACCATGACCAAGGCAACTTTTGTAAGAGAGAGCATTTAATTCTGGACTTGCTTGTCTCCAGCCTCTCAGCCTCCCAGCTAGGCAGGGACAGCAGACAAAGGTTAGTTTCTAACCATTGCCTCTATGGGACCCTCTGTGTTGTATTCCCTAGATTTTTAACTGTCCTATGTGACTCTACTCTCTGCCTTGCATTCTTTCAGGGATAGTGAAAAGCAACTGTATAAGCCACAGGCTTTCACAAGCATCCTAAGTTAATGTCCTAACATCCTAGAAACAAAAGTTGTAAAACTTAAAATGTAAAAGGAGCTTAAGACTGACCTTGAAGGGGCCAGACCCTCCCCCAGCCCCTGCTTTGGCAGCCTTGAGAGGCTGCAGAAAAGACCCAGCAAGACAAAGGCCCTGACTCAGCAGCATGTGCTGAACTTCCGACCTTACCCCTCTCTAAAACCAGATGCCCTCCAGGTGGCAAGGAACCAATCAGAAGTTAGCTGGCAGACTCTAGACGTGCTTTATGATAACAGTATGTAGAACATAGCAATCGCCCTGGGAGGGCCTATAGGCCACAGCAACCAGTTTACCAATCAACACAGGACAGGTCATCCAAGCCCGGAAATACACCAATCCTGAGACTGTTATAGGCCCCTAGACACTCCCCTTGCTCACCCCAATAAATTCTCTGCCTCTTCTTCCCTCTGGGTCCTTCTGGCCCCACTCGCTGTGTGTCAGACAGACAGAGGAACCGAGTTGAATACAGTTAACTCGTTAAACAATAAAAGACTCTTTGCTTTTGCATCAGATCAGGACTCGGTGATTTCGGGGTTCAGAATTTGGGCACAACAACCTCAAGCTTGTAAAAAGCTTTTTTTGTTTGTTTGTTTGTTTTACGAGATAGGGTTTCTCTGTATTGTTTTGGAGGCTGTCGGACCAGCCCAGCCTCGAACTCACAGAGATCTGCCTGCCTCTGCCTCCCGAGTGCTGGGATTAAAGGCGTGCGCCACCACCGCCCAGCTGTAAAAAGTTCTTTGACCCACACTGGATGCTTGCTTTTACTATAAGAAGAGGTTCAAAACCAGCCTCCATTGCCACAGTTTCAGAAGCCCTAACTCTGGTTATGGTCACGGCTATAGTTAATAGACTTTTGTGCCCCTTGGAGTTTTTTTTTTCTTTACTTTTACTGGGATAAAGCTTGCTTCTGGTTTAATAAGACTTTGGTGGCCTGTCCCCATCATTGCACAACCCTGGAATCCAACAATACACAATGCAGCCTAAGAGTTCCGTTTGCAGTTAAGAATAAGTCCCTGTTTGTCCTATGTTTGTTTGACCCATCTGCTCTGGATGAGCTTGATCAATACTGGCGGGAGGTTCATGGGCAGGAAGTATGTCAGGCTGTATGCTTGTCTCGGATTGGACCTGCTGGGAAATACAGTGGCCCTGTGGTTTTGCCTTTTTAAGGCCCTGCAAAACATGACTCATGGACATTTTCTGGGAACCCAGAGATGGACATGGCCAGAGTCCATCCACCTAGGCAGTATTTAATTAAAGTTTGCTCAAAATTTGGCTTTAAATTGTGGTAGCGGTGGTCTAATTCTCAACCAGTGGGATTAACAGTAGCTAAGAGCTTCATATCCTGATCCACAGGCAGCAAGCAGAGAGAGCCACATACTAGGCTTACTATGAGCCTTTGAAATCTCAAAGCCCACCCACCCAGTGACACACTTCCTACAACAAGGCCACACTTCCTCCAATATGGCCACACCTCGGAATCCTTCTAATTTTTCTTAAACAGTTCCACTCCTGGTGACTAAGCATTTAAATATAAGCTTATGGAAGCCATTCTGATTCAAACTATCACAAATGTGTGCCTGTGATAGATTAAGTAAACAGCGTTGCACTCAAACTATGAAACCCCAGGCATTAAATGCATTTGGAGGTTTTATCTGTTCTGAAGCCTTGTTTCTCAGGACACTAAATAAGCGGGCCACCTATTGTAATTTTTTTTTAAATATTGTAAAGTAATAAGTGAACCATGAGATGGCTCACAGGCAAAGGCACTGCTGAGACTCATATGGTGGAGGCAGAAAAGTGGATTCTGAAAGTTGGTGTGTGTGTGTGTGTGTGTGTGTGTGTGTGTGTGTGTGTGTGTGTGTGTACACACGGGTGCTCAAGAGCATGCATGTGTCTGTGTGTATTGCTGACAGTATATACCTATATTTTTTCATTTTACATATTTTGATATCTTCATAGCAAAAATCTGCAAGGATCTATACCATACTGTTGAGAGTAGTTATTAGGGCCACTCTGTGTGGCTTCAGGATCCAAACACCCGGGAGATGACAACTGGTATTGGGAAGGATGACATCACTTCCTCCTTTAGAGTGGCATTCTTGGAGGTTTTATAACAAAGAAAAGGTGTGATTTTGTTTGTTTGTTTTCTAAACAAAAGATATTTTAAAAATAGGCTACACTAATCCCTGGTGTCTGAGGCCCAGGAAGGACACATCCAGGTCCAAGTCCAAGTCCAAAACAGGGTGTGTTGGGTTCCAACTTCATTTCAGTTCTGCAAGCCACAGCGGCCTTCCCATCCACCGTGGGGTCCCAGAGTAGCAGCAGTCCAGCGAGGGGAGGGGGAGACATGGGTCTGGAAAGGAGCATTTGAGGAAGGAAGGAGAGGATGCAAATGTGTCCTGAAAGCAGATGGTGTCTGGGAGAGAAAGCCATTTGGCAACAAGGAGGGAATCAAATCACAGGGGAAGCTAGGAAAGCAGCAAAAAAGAAACAGCTAAAGGAGGTGGTAATTAAGTGTGAAGCTGGAGATTTCCTAGGGATTTTTCAGCTTTGGCGGAAGTCCGGCCCCGGACAGCTCTGAGGCAGAGAGTTCAGGCACTGTTTTCATTGCATTTCTTTATTGAAAGGAGTCACTCCAGCTTGAACTCGTACTTGATCCCGACACCAGTTTATTAGCAATGTGGGAAGAACTGCGGTTTTCAAATAATTTCTTCAGAGTGAAAGATTGCCTGGGGCGAGCCTCCTCACTCCCTGGAGTTCTGGTATGCTCCAGCATCAGTAGGGAAGGCAGGACAACCATCATGTTAATACACCCAGAACTATTAAGACACATTTCATTCCCAGGCCCATCATAGCATTAACCAAGCCGATAGCATCTGGAATGTCCAATAACAAAGAGATTAATTGATGGATTATTTTGCACTAAATTGCTTGCTGTCACAGCTGCTCTGAGCATTAATGAGCACCAGAAAGCTATGGCTGCTCCAGCAGTGAACAGCTGGAGAGGCTGTAGGCCAGTTCCCTATCCAAGGAGAGGCAGCTGTCCCGATGTCTACATTGACCCCTCTAGCTATTCCAGCAACAGTTTAGCAAGGCTAGGTTTTGTATGTAGTCCTACTTAATGTTTAGATATCACATATACTGTCAAAATGCAATATGATTTCTCATGCCAGCAATCAAACAGAAGGCAGGGAGATGAATCTCCAGACATAGTCAAAACCTTGCCAGAACTCATACGACAGGACGTGTGGTACGAGTCTATTTAAACAGGGGACTTTTGGCCTAAATGATCTCTAAACATTGCATATAGAAGATGGGCAGTCTAGATGCTTACATACAAAGCTTGAGTTTAGTCTCAGAAAGCAAATACATACATGGGGCTGAAGAGACTGCTTAGCAGACAAGAGTACTTTCCACTCTAACATAGGATCCAGCACCCACATCAGGCAAATTGCAACCAACTACCTGTAATTCCAGCTCTGTGAAATTTAATGCCCTCTTCCGGCTTCTATAGGAACCTATGCACACATGACACACATAGAGAGACACACATACACAAACACATAAATTATATATGTGTATGTATGTATGTATGTATATGGGATAGTAAATTAGTCATCCCACCTATAGAGTTCATGTGTATGTTAGTTTCCTCTCTATGAAAGGATTTGTCAATGTAAGTACAATGTCTTTATCCCATGTAACAAAATTAGGAAGTCTAAATTCATCAAAATTTCCCAATGGACTTAATTCAAATCAGAACATAAACATGGCCAATATTAATATATCAATACATCACACACACGCACACACTTTTATTTTCTCCAGTTCTGTACACCAAGATCACAAAGGATTGAGTGACTTAAAACCCCAATAACAACAACTGACCCTGGATTCTAAGTCCTAGTCTCCCTTTAAAGGAAACAGATCCTTGGAGAAACAGCTGACTCAATTGAGGAGGGGTCCCCAAGATGGATTTGTCACCCCAAGAATCAAGAGCCACGCGCCAATTGATGCAACACGCAAGAGGCTTTAATAAGGCATCTGCAGGTAGGCCTCTCGGTCAGCTTTTAGACCGATTAGCCCCGAGGTTCAGTTACAATCAGCTTTTAAAGACAAAAACCACAAGCCTTTGGGAGGGGTCCCTATCTTGTGACGGGGGGGGGGGGGGAACGTGACTACTGACCAGGGGAAGTAGATGTCTTCCTGACCTATACGTTGTAAATTCCTCAAACCTTGGTATGAGTTAATCATCTCTCCCTAAGTAAATGGTGGTTCCCACAAATCTTGTTTGCCCATCTCTGACGCCCTGGTCAGTTCTTCACAGGTGGTCAGCAGCCCGGAATTGGCCTTTTGTAGGTTTACAGCCCTTCTGCAATTAAGGTTGCTAAAACATACATTCCTTTCTGTGGTTTGGCCAGTTCCTGGGATGGGGTCCTTTGTTCACTTCCCAAGTTCTCTAGTGGGGTGCCCTCCCTGTTTAAGCTTATATTTTATTTCTATAAATTTGGGGTCTTTCAATCTGAGGTAATGAAAAGTCCCAGATGTGTTTGACATATATTAAGTCACAAAGCAAGGAAGTCTTCAAAGATGAACTATACCAAACAGACCCAGAAGCCAGATTGATTGATAGAGCACTAGGAATTCTAATTAATCTAAGATATTTGAGAATCAAAACAAATAATGATAGTAATAGATGGTACATACTTCATTGAATAAAATGAGAATCCATGAGTCCAGTTCATGTATTTAAATAAATAAATCAAATGAATGTCTGATAAAGAACAAGACACTTAAATAATCTCTAAGTATATGCTCATAAACACCTACTAATTAGGAAGACAATGACTTCACAATGAAGAAGCCTGATGGACACCACCTTATCAAATGATCTCAGTGAGCATCATTACCAATGGACCACATCAAAATCATCCACCCTTGACAAGAAGCTAAAGGGAGGACACAGCTTGAATCTATGATGTTCTCATCATGAGAAAACATCAAAGGACTGAGGGGATGGCTCATCAAGAAAGAGTACTTATTGTGGAAGCCTGTGGATTCCTAGCACCCATAGGGCTACTGAAGGATCACTGAGAATTGCTAGTAGATCTAGCCCCAGGTTCAGTGACAGACTGTCTCCAGGGAATACAGAAGGCAGTATAGAGCAAGACACTCAATATCCTCTTCTGGCCTCCATGCACACATGTGCTTACACATACGCATACAGCACATACCCGCCCCCAGCATCAAACAAACCCAGAGTCAGCCATTGTTTATGAAACAAGTGGCCAGGGATCATCAAGCATGCCAAGGTCAGAGCCAGAGACTAAAAACAAAAAGATGAAAGAAAGTTAACGAAATGCAATTTGTGGTTTTGAACAGGCTCTAGCTGGCTCATCAGTGTTGGAGTTCTGATTTTGGTCACATGTTACGGTAATTTACGACAGTGTCTTTGTAGGGAATTCACACCTCAGGTTGGTAACATAGCTTTCCACACGTAAGGTGACATGGCTCTCCATACCTCAAGGTGACATGACTCTCCATACCTCAAGATGACATGGCTCTCCTTACCTCAAGGTGACATGACTCTCCATACCTCAAGATGACATGGCTCTCCTTACCTCAAGGTGACATGGCTCTCCATACCTCAAGATGACATGACTCTCCATACCTCAAGATGACATGGCTCTTCATGCCTCAAGGAAATGCGCTTTTCTGTAGTTTACTACACTTGACTGCACTTTCAGTAAGTCTGGAGTTGTTTTAAAATGGCTTTGGTCTCTGTTTTAAAGGAGGAGTATGAGGGTGGCTGGGTAGGAAGAGAGATGAGATCTGGGAGGAACTGAGGAAGGGGAAAGAATATGATTAAAATATATGTAAAATCATCTAAATAAAAATTGTCAGTGAGGAGAAAAGGTATATAGTGGACAGAGGCATTTCCCTTGAATATGAATCATAGAGAAAAAGAAACTCGCTGCTTGGTTCAGAGCCTTCCACAATCTTTTGAGTAATGCATAGGTGCCAGAGAAACTCCCAATGGTAACTTTTAAATATTAGTATGAACTCGGATGTTTACATGTTTGATTGCTTCAATCAATTTCTGTAATTATTCTGATTTCCAAATTGTTTCTGTATCCATCTGACAAAACTCTGGTAGGCAACAGTCCTTCCTTCCTCCCCTCCCCCCTCCCTCCCTCTCTTCCTTCCTTCCTCCTTCCCTCCTCCTTCCTTCCCTCCCTCCTTCCTTCCCTCTCCCTCCCTCCCTCCTTCCTTCCCTCCCCTCCCTCCTTCTCTTTCCGCTTCCTTTGGATAATAAAAGGCTTTGAGTTCATTGTTTATATTTGCTGCCTCATGCCTGGAATCAAGTTTTAGAACTTGAAAAACTTGTGATCACTTGATTCTTTCTGAAAAATGAGAACAAAAATTTAAATGATTTGTTTTTCAACTCCCTTGTGGAAGTTCGTCCCTTCTCCTCCATCCCCAGCTATGGACTTCTCAGAAGAATGGATGAAACAATAAAATAGGCTCCAGGTCATGCTGCTGGTTTACAACTGCTTATTTACTGGTATGGAGACAAGATAAGCATGACCCAGTCAGAACTCAGGCATACTGGTTAGACTTGATGTCGACTTTCGTCACTGCAGGCACTGTGGAGCAGAGCTCAGCTGGCTACATTTACCTGCTTATTTAACTTCTCAAGTAGAAACATGTACACTTAGTAAGTGGATCAATTTCCAGGATCCTCTCATCTTGAAACGGAGCTGGCTAATGTTGAATTGTTCATCTCAGCCTCTCGAAGTTCAAGTTTGATCTTAATTCTTTTGATGTAAGAGTGTTACAACTTGAATATGAAGCAGTTTCCTGGGTTCATGTTTTGAATGCTGGCTCCAAATCTGGTGGTGCTAGTTCAGGAGGCTGTGGAGCTAGGGGTGGGAGCTTAGTGGAGGAAGTAGGTCCCTGAGGGTAGGCCCTTGAGGGAATGTGATCTGCCCCCAGTCTTGCTTCCTGGCCACAGTGAGGTGAAGAAGCCCCTCCTCCACATGCTCTAGGCACCATCAAGTTCTATCTAAACACAGGAGCCTAAGAAACCACACACTGAACCCCCAACACTGCAAACCAAAACTTCCCTCAAGTTGATTATTCCAGTTATTTTAATTAAAATGACAAAAGACACAGACAACTAATCCAGAAACCAATGTAGGGAGAACTGACACATTCATACATGAATTTCTTTTTTTGTTTGTTTGTTTTTTGAGACAGGATTTCTCTGTGTAACAGCCCTGACTGTCCTGGAACTCACTCTGTAGACCAGGCTGGCCTGGAACTCACAGAGTCACCTGCCTCTGCTTCCTGAGTGCTGGGATTAAAAGTGTGAGCCACCACAGTGGGCTACATGTACTCCTTTTATTGAGTACGTACAGGGCAAACACTATTCCTCATACTAATTATGTAGCAATGGACACAACAAGATAAACTCCTGACTTTGTGGAGTTCGCTAATTGGAGAGAAGTGACTACAACAGAACCAGTGAGTAAAATAAAATACAAGAAAAACAAAACAGAAAAGAGTAGTGCAACTGCCATTTATTTTAATTAAAGGTCTCTGGGCAGCCCTGACCTAGACAATATCATTTGAGTAAACAGTTAAAGGCAATGAGTAGTAGCCCATGTGATTTTTCTTGGTGCACTGTGGTAGTTTGAAGGTAATTGGCCCCCATAAGCTCATAGGGAGTAGGCACTATTGGGAGGTGTGGCCTTGTTGGAGTAGGTGTGTCAATGTAGGGAGAGGCTTGGAGGTCTCATACCTAAAGCCATGCCCAGAGTTTCAGTTCACTTCCTGATGTCTGCAAGTCGAGATGCAGGACTCTCAGCTACTTCTCCAGCACCACGACTGCCTCCATGCCACCGGGTTGCACCGTGATGATAATGGATTAAAATGTAAGTGTAATCCACCCCAATTAAATGTTGTTCCTTTATAAGAGTTGTTGTGGTCATGGTGTCTCTTCACAGAAATAGAAACCCTAACTACGGCAGGCAGGGTGAGAGAGATTTCCATGAAGAACGAAACAGCTGGTGTGAAGATCTTGCGTTGCAAATGTGCCTTGAATATTTGTGAAGTAGTAAGTAGCTACCATGGCTGAGGGAAATGAGCAAGATAAAAATCAAACGTGCAATGGGGTGTGATGAAAGCAGAAGGGGGATACTAGCAGTGAAAGAGACGGGCGTGGTGATGGGAAGCTGGAGGATGGGGAGGGTCAACTAAAACTAAACAGGTATGAAAATGCCGTAAGTAACTTGTTACTCTGTTAACTAATTACCACATAAACATAACGTGAGGGAATGGGAGAGGAGCTCCTGGCCTTAAACAGTTGGGCTTTCATTCAGAACTAGTATGGGAAATGATCATCTCTGGCTTTGTTAAAAAAATGGCCTTAAACTTTAATTCAATGGATTCTTACTGGCCGGTGTGCTGAGTCCAGAATGAAGGGGATTTCCTATAGGCTCAGAGAGACCCATTAGGAAACTACTGCAATAATCTAGACAGGAGATGGTGGCCACCACAGCAAGATGGTGGCAGTGAAGGAGCTACAAAATCATAGTGTGATAGATCTTTTCCAAAATTAGGACTTGATGAAGTTGAAAAAAGAGAAAGGCCTTCCCTCCCATCCCCCATATATTGAGGAGTCAAGAGTGATTAATCCCTAGAGTTTGGGCCAGAGCATTTAGAGGGTGGAGATTCCATTACCTTTGCTGGGGGGAGTGAAAGAAACAGGTTTGGAGAAAGACACTCAGGAACTCAGCCTTGGGCAAAGCAGGTTGGAGGTGTCTGTTAAATATCCAAATGGAGATGCCAAGCACATGGTTGAATGCCCAGTTCTGGAGTTCAGGAGAACTGACAGGAAGGAAATAGATATTTAGACACTGTAAAGATAGTGACTGTGACAGGTGTGATAATGTTCTCCAAAGATGTCCATGTCCTCAGCACCTGTGGAGATATTGCCTCAATTGGCAAAAGGGGCTTTGCAGGCATGGTTGAGGGTCTAGGCCCTGAGATGGAGATATTATCCTGGACTATGGGGCCCAATATGCTCACATGGACCCTGAAGACTTTTCCTCACTATGATTAAGAGAAGAGAGGCAAAACTTTGTTGACAAGAGGATGGGGCTACCTACTAGGAAATACAAGGAGTTTCTAGAAGGTGGAAAGAGCAATGAGACAAAGTCTCACTCAGAACCCCCAAACTAAATGCTGCCCTGAGGAAAACTGGTTCTGGCCCACTGACACCTGTGCTAGACATCCAACCTATAGGAATATGAGATCACAACTTAGAATTGTCTTACATCATTGTTTGTAGTCATTGGCCATGCAATTAAAATCATTTACTGCTATTGCAGAAGATCCTGGTTCAGTTCCCATCACCCAAATGGCAGCTCACAACCAGCATAATTTCAGTTCCAGGGTGTACAATGCTCTCTTCTGGCCTTTGCAGGCACATAAGCCAAACATATATACACATAAAATAAGAACAAATAAATCTTTGGAAATGAATGCCATTATCATCAGTCTGTGGAAAATATCTAAATCCATTTTTTAAAAGTCTAGTGACTGCTGACAGAAGAGGTCTTGGGGAGCTTGTGGAATTTCAATATTAAGTCAGTGACTTAGGATTTCTATTGCTGTAATGCAAAACTTCTTAACCAAAAAACAAGTTGGGGAGGAAAGGGTTTATTTGTCTTACACTTCTGTATTACTGTTCATCATTGATAAGGAGGCTAGGAAAGGAACTCAAACATGGCAGGAACCTGGAGGCAGGAGCAGATGCAGAGGCTGTGAAGGGATGCTGCTTACTGGCTTGCTCCCTATGACTTGCTCAGCCTGCTTTCTTATAGAACCCAGGGCCACCAGCATGGATGGCACCACCCACAATGGACTGGGCCCTCCCCCATCAACCACTAATTAAGAAAATGCCTTACACACAGATCTTATGTAGGCATTTTCTCAATTGAGGTTTCCTTCTTTCAGATAACTCTAGCTTATTTGTCAAGTTGACACAAGGTCAGCCAGTTGGGGAAATGAGGATGACCACCAAGATGACTGAGAAGTAGACAGGCCATGGGAACAAACTGGGAGACAGTGACTTTTTGGAAGGCAAGTGAAGGAGCTGTGTCACGTGTAGCTTTGGGAGCGAGTCGGATGAATACCGAATCAGAAGACAGGGCAGACAGACAGGGAGGGTGCTGACAGAACTAAGCAGGCTCTGGTACCCACCACTCAAGCCTCAACAGCTGAGAGGCCTTGAATGGTAAGAGCCCCACAATGTTCCAGCCCCTGTTCCAGCCACAGGGATCCTCATCACTAACAAACTTGACACACTGAGTAACTCAGAATGTTTGTAATCAGATGGGCTCTGTTTCTCCCCTGAGGTGGGAGGTTGTGAGAGTCGGGAGGGAAGGAGGAAGAGGAAAGAGACAGGAACTTCCTGCTTTGTCCAAATACCCATGATTGTCTCCTTTTACCATTCGATTCAACATGGCCATCTCTGTGCGAGGCTCTAACTTGTTAAATTATACATGCCCTAAACCCAAGAAAATTAAATGATATTTCAAGATGAGGAAATAATGCCTTTCTACTCCTTAGTGAAGGCATGACCTCATCGACATTAAAGCACATGACCTTCTGGTACCTGACGTTTCTTGACTTCGATAGCTTCAGGAAACCTTTGCTATGCCTCCTGTCATGGCCATTCTTGGCTGTCAACTTGACTGCAACTAGAATGAACTGAAACCCAAATGGCTGGATACACCTGTGAGGGAATTTTTTTTTCTTACTTAAATCATGTAAAGTGGGGAGATCCACCTTTGGTCTGGGCCACGCCTCCTGCTGGCAGCCTAGATAGAGACATGGAAGCAGGACGCTTGCTCGGTGCCTGTTTCTCCCATTCTACACTGGCATTCGAGCCTACGCCTTCTGAATACCAAAGACCAGCTGAGACACCCAGCCTCATGGACTGAACAACTACCAGATTCTTGGACCTTGGGTTGGTAGACAACCATTGTTGGACTAGCTCAACCACGGCCTGTAAACCATCCTAATAAATCCCCTTCCTATGTATAGAAAGCACACCTTCATTCTATAAGTTCTGTTCCTCTAGAGAACCCTGACTAATACACCTCCTCATTTGAGGAGGTTCATGTGGCCTGAGGCAAATATAACCCTTGTCACATTGTTTCACACTGACTTTCGGTTATTCGTTTGCCTGTCCATCTTCTCCACTACACTTGGAAGTTTTTACTGAATTTAAAAACAGTAAGTCACAAATTTCCCATTCACTGAACCCCCACATGTGTCAGACAGTGCTGTGGGTATCATTTACTCCATTTTGCAGATAAGAAAGTTGAGGTTCAGGAAGGTTAAAATATCTAATTGATAGTATTCAGCCAGAGAACAGCAGAGCATTCACCACCCAAATCTATGACTAGCAGCAGCCTAAATTGACCACATCCTCATTCCTGGAAGCTGTGAGTTATTCGGAAGGCAGGTCTCTGCAGATTTGATTAAGAATTTTGAGATGGGCTTAATGTAATCATAAGAATCCTTTTCTGACAGTTACAAAAGAAGCAAGAACAGAAGCGATAACAAAGGGGCATGAGCCAAGAAACACAGATTGTGTCTTAAATCTAAGCAGAACAAGAGACAGATTTTCCTTAGACCTTCCAGGAAAAAACACAGCCAGCTGCCAACCCTGTGACCTTAGATTTCTATTTTAGAGAAGTAAGATAACCTCCACTGTGGAGGGCTAGGCGGCTGAGCCCTCGGGACTGGTTATAGCAGCCACAGGAACTGACTTAGTGCTCTGCCTCTGGGCTTCTGTGGTCTTTACATTCCAGGACTCACAGCGGTGCCAGACACAGGAACACGGAGCATTCGTGGATGTTTTCCAAGTGAATTACAGGAGGAAGAGCACCCAAGAGCAGTGGGGTGACAGGTGCCTCCTTATTTCTGAGTTAGGTGTACAGTCAGGTGTATTACCTGAAGGTTGTTCAATGCTAGTCAGAGACTATCTGAAGACATGACAAGATGCAGCCTCAACTGACAGCTGCGACTTAGAGTCAGCAGAGCTGGAGGGAGCCAAGAGAGGAGGAATGGGCTTATATGTCAACAACTTAGGACTGTTTTTTCCATTTCCTACAGCAATACATTAGACATCACAAGTGACCAGCAGCACCAGCAAGATGATCAACAATCAAAATTATTGCATGTGATTATATCATGACAAGTAGAGCAACTAACATGAGGAAACATGCTATGAATGCATATGACTCTACTTCCCTTCCCATGAAACCACCATAGCCCACCTTTACTCAGGAAGATGGCATTTTCCATATTGTGTCAATAAAGAGAAAGCTTTCCAAAATTGATAAAGTGACTACACACAATTTAGCTATCTGAAAATCAAGAAGAGGAAACCCAAAAGTTGTTTAGGGTTCCCGGATAGCTCATGATGCCATGAAAGCCTGTTTCTCCTCTCAGTATCCCTTTCCTCTTGACAGTTAAAAATTTCATCCTAAAAAGTTGGAAAGCTGAAGGTATAGCTCAGTTGGTAGAGCACTTGCCTAGAACATATGAAGTCCTGGATTCAATCCCCAACACTGCATGAATTGGGTGTGATGATCCACTCCCATTAGCCTAACACTTGGGATGTAAAAGCAGGAGGATCAGAAGTTCAGGATCATCCTAAACTACACAGTGAGTTCAAGACCAGGCTGGGCCGTATAAGAAGACCCTGTCTCAAAAGAGAAAAGAGAAAGATGGGCCAAAACAGCATCTGTGCTTTTAAGAACATGCACTACACAGCTAAGACTCAGCTGAAAACAACCACTTAGAATTTCATCTAAAAATCATGTCTACAATGTGTACAATGAAGGTACAATAATTCACTGGGAAGAAGTAAGCAGAGGCCAGTCACTGTCCATCTCATTTAGGTCTCCTGGCAAGGCTGCCAATTTGAAAGGCATTCTGAGCTTGTCCAGTATGGCAGCCACAGCTCCCAGTGCTCATGAATTGCTCTGGAATCTAGATAAATCAAACACAATAAGGGTCTATCAGGACCACCAGAAACTCAATTTATCTGTGACCCGAGACAGGGCTTTATTGCTTTTCAGATTAACAATTTAAAGTGTTTTGCTTTTCAGCCTCGGGGGTATTGGCTTGATGTATGAGGCAGGGAGATTATTAAATCTCTGGTGCCTTCCAAAGATGTAAATTAAGCCACAGCACCTCCTTAGCCACCTTCCCAGAACAGGCTGGGATTTATTACTAACTTGTCACATCTGTATGCTCATCGAAACAAGCAGGACAGTGATTAATTACTCCTGTAGCCACTTGTCATTCCACCTTTTTGTGAACAGCATATTACACAGTCCCCTGATCTGGTATTTCAGAAGAGTAGCAAGTAAGATACCATTAGGAGACCTGGAGTTTCTATGGTGGTATGTCTACAACTACACATGGTGCTGTCTGTAACTCTATGTTGCTCTGAATGGTTTTGGTGAAAGCACACTTTATTTTGCACTCCCTTTCCTGGTCACATCACGTTGGGTGCTTCTGCTTATTTGAATCCCTTCCAAAGCAGTTTGGAGAGGTATGACATTAAATGAACATCATAAACATCAAAATCCTCTTCTCAATTCTGTTACAGTTCAGTTTAAGAAAAACAGAATTTATTCAATTCCACCTATCTGGAAGCAGGAAATTTGAATGTATTTGTTCATTTCCTCATATAATATTACCATTTCAGGAGAAATTAAATAAAAAATATATGGCAGGGATGGTTCAACACACGAAAATCCATCAATGTAACCCACCATATAAACAAAATGAAAAAGAAAAAACACATGACCATCTCACTAGATGCTGAAAAAGCCTTTGACAAAATCCAACACCCCTTCATCACAAAGGTCTTGGGAGAGATCAGGGATAACAGGAACATACCTAAACATAATAAAAACAATATACAGCAAACCAACAGACAACATCAAACTACATGGAGAGAAACTCAACACAATTCCTCTAAAATCAGGAACAAGACAAGGCTTCCCACTCTCTCCACATCTCTTCAATATTGTACTTGAAGTTCTAGCTAGAGCAGTAAGACAACAAAAGGAGATCAAGGGATACAAACTAGAAAGGAAGAAGTCAAACTTTCACTATTTGCAGATGATATGATAGTTTACATAAGTGACCCAAAAAACTCTACCAGGGAACCTACAGCTGATAAAAACTTTCAGCAAAGTGGCAGGATACAAGATCAACTCAAGAAAATCAGTAGCCCTACTATATACAGACGATAAATGGGCTGAGAAAGAAATCAGAGAAACATCACCCTTTACAATTGCCACAAACAACACAAAATATCTTGGGGTAACACTAACCAAACAAGTGAAAGACCTGTATCACAAGAACTTTGAGTCTTTAAAGAAAGAAATTAAAGAAGATATCGGAAAATGGAAAGATCTCCCACGCTCTTGGATAGGTAGGATCAATGTAGTAAAAATGGCAATCCTGCCAAAAGCAATCAACAGATTCAATGCAATCCCCATCAAAATCCCAACATAATTCTCACAGACCTTGAAAGAGCAATACTCAACTTTATATAGAAAAACAAAAAATCCAAGATAGCCAAAACAACACTGTACAATAAAGGGACTTCCAGAGCCATCACCACCCTTGACTTCAAGCTCTATTATAGAGCTATAGTTCTGAAAACAGCTTGGTATTGGCACAAAAATAGACAGGTAGACCAATGGAATTGAATTGAAACCCTTATATTAACCCACACACCTATGAACACCTGATTTTTGACAAAGAAGCTAAAGTTATACAATGGACAAAAGAAAGCATTTTCAATAAATGGTGCTGGCATAACTGAATATTGGCATGTAGAAGATTGCAGATAGATCCATATCTATTGCCATGTACAAAACTTAAGTCCAAATGGATCCGAGACCTCAACATAAATCCAGCCACACTGAACCTCTTAGAAGAGAAAGTGGGAGGTACCCTTGAACAAATTGGTACAGGAAACTGCTTCCTGAACATAACACCAGTAGCACAGACACTGAGATCGATCAATATAAATGAGACCTCCTGAAATGGAGAAACTTTTGTAAAGTAAAGGAGACAGTCAAGAAGACAAAACGGTAGCCCACAGAATGGAAAAGATATTCACCAACCCCCGCATCTGACAGAGGGCTGATTTCCAAAATATACAAAGAATTCAAGGACCTAGCCACCAAAACACAAAACAATCCAATTAAAAAGTGGAGTACAGAACTAAATAGAGGAATCTAAAATGGCTGAAAGACACTTAAGAAAGTGTTCAATATCCTTAGCTATCAGGGAAATGCAACTCAAAACAACTCTGAGATATCATCTTGCTCCTGTCAGAATGGCTAAAATAAAAAACACCAATGACAGCCTATGCAGGAGAGGATGTGGAGAAAGAGGAACACTCCTCCACTGCTGGTAGGGGTGCCAACTTGTATGGACACTTTGGAAATCAGTATGGCTGTTTCTCAGGAAAAGGGAAATCAGTCTACCTCAAGATCCAGCAATTCCACTCTTGGGTATATAACCAAAGAATGCACATTCATACAACAAGGATATATGTTCAACTGTGTTCATAGCAGCGTTGTTTATAATAGCCAGACCTGGAGGCAACCTAGATGCCCCTCAACTGAAGAATGGATGGAGAAAATGTGGTACATTTACACAATGGAGTACTATTCAGTGGGGAAAAAACAGTGAACTGGAAGAAACTATCCTGAGTGAGGTAACCCAGTCATAGAAAGACAAGCATGATATGTATTCACTCATATATGGATATTAGATGTAGAGCAGAGGACTACCAGCCTACAATCCACACCATCAGAGAAACTAGGAAACAAGGAGGACCCTAAGAGAGAAATACATGGTCCCCCAAAGAAGGGGAAAGGGACAAGAACCCCTAAGCAAATTGGAAGCACAGAGCAGGGGGAGGGGAGGGAGGCAGGAAAAAGAGAAGGGGAGAAGAGGAGGGGAGGAGGAGAACAAGAGGGATTAGGAAGACTGAGACAGGGAAGGAACAGAGGAGAGCAACAAGAGATACCTTAATAGAGGGAGCCAGTATGGGTTTAAAGAGAAATCTGGCACTTGGGAAATGTTTAGAAATCCAAAAGGATGACCCCAACTAAGAATTTAGGCAGTAGTGGAGAGGCTGACTTTGATGCCCTTCCCCTATAATAAGATTGATGACTACCTTAATTGCCATTCTAGAGCCTTCATTCAGTAGCTAATTGAAGGAGAAGCAGGTACCCACAGCTAAATACTGAGTCATACTCCTGGAATCCAGTTTTAGAGAAGGAGGAGGGATGAGCAAAGGAGCCAAGACCTTGCTGGAGAAACCCACAGAAACAGTTGATCTGACCTAGTGAGAGCACAGTGGCATTGAACTGAACGAAGCCCTCTGAATTGTGCCAGATAGGAGGCCTGGGAAATCTATGCAACCTCTGACAGTGGAGCCAGTGTTTATCCCTAGTGCACAAATGGACATTGGGAGCCCGTTCCCTATGGATGGATACTATTGCAGCCCAGATACACAGAAGAGAGCCTAGGCCATCCCCCAAATGATGTGACAGACTTTGATGATCCCCTTTGGAGGTCCTCACTATAACCTTGGAGAGTGGGTGGGAGGTGGGTTGGGGGTTGTTGGTGGGGTGCATGGGAGGATGGAAGGGCGAAGGAACTGGAGGATTGATATGTAAAATAAGATTATTTCTAAAATAAAAATAAATAAAAAGTATATGTCTCTCTCTTAACCTTTTCCTATTTGGATATTTTCAAATAAACCCTTTCTTAATTTTGCACAGCTGTGATCAGGTGGATCCTGGCATAACAACACAAGAGAGAAGATTTGTTTAGCTAATAGGGGCTTAATGCATAGCTTCTTTGTCCCATTTCTGGGTAAAGCATCCCTGCAATAGGAGTGGAGCAGACAGGAAGCATGGAGGGACAGGCAGTAAAGGGCCAGAGACAAGACACCCCCCAACTTCCTTCAGTTAAGGCTCAACTCCTGAAGCTTCCAGAACTTTACAAAACAGCACCATCATATATAGATGTATCAGGTAAGAAGGCACTGTTGTGAGAGGGAGCAGAGAGAAGCAAAAGCTACAGACAGCATCAGAGTCACTGAAAGAGAAGAAAGCATAGAGCCAATGGTGGGCTGGACACTGAGAAAAAACCTCTGGTTGAGAAACTCACATCCATCCTAAATTGCAACATTGTGACACAGGATTGGAAGGAAGCCTTTGGTAGACTGAATATAGACAGGGAAATGAACCCCAAACTTACCTATCTAGGCTGTTTACAGCATGCTCTATAAGTTCAGAGAATTGCTAAATGTGCTTATTTACAAATATAAAATCCATGTACCCTGGTCTATGCTTACTTAGATGCTATTTCTATTTTTTAACAACAAACCCTTGTGGTGTACAACTCACACATCCCAGAAAGCACCATGAATAGAATGAGACTCATACATGACACAGATTTGGAAATATCAGGTAGGAAGTTGTATTTAAAAATGTCCAAGTCGCCTATGAAATAACTGAGCAGGTCTGGGTGTCAGGAGGTGCTTTTGTTAGGATGAAAACAGTATTTTTAAAAATCAGATGAAGATATCCTTAACTTCAGAATGAACACCAGAGAATGAAGGAACAAGGGCTGAGGATAAGCTCAGTGGCAACGATCAGGCATGCAGGGGCCACGGGTACAGTCCTCAGTGTGCCAAAAGAAGAAAGGATGGTAGAACGTAACAGCCAGATTATACGGTCTGTTCCTACTAGCAGATACAACTGACTAAATACTTCCTCAGCATAAAACGTTCTGGATAAAGAGGACAGGAGAAAGTAATAGGATCTAGTGAAAAGAAAAGTCGCTGAAAATGGATTGCCATAGTCAAAACCTTTCGGTTTTTAAACACGGAGAGCCACAGATACATGACAAAAGAAACACGCTTAAAATACAGAAACATATTCAAATCACGAGATGGTGTCACATAGCTCTATGAACAGGAAAATGAAAGTCCACATCCAATAAACATTGCAGGGCTATCTGTTAGCACTGACATCAAGAAGGCCAACCCTCTGCAGAGACAAAGCCTCTGGAGAGGTCTAGGGAGCACTTCCTAGGTAAGGGACCACTTCCTGCAGAGCGCAGTACACTGGGCTGTGTCCATGCTTTCACCAAACCTTCAAAGATCAGATGAGGGGAACACTGAGTCACCTCAGCGCATGGAAAAGAGAGGAGAGGTGTGTAGGGTGAAATTTAGTACTCCGCCATTAACCATGTGGCATATTAGAGGCGCATATGGGTGATTTACCACACCGCTAACCACACCCACTTTAGGCATGACTAAAGAAAGACGTATGTGGACATAGGCGGTGAACTACTAGGGGCGTGTACGGAGGAAGGAATAAAAAACTGAGCAGCAGATCGGCTTCCAGTTCGGCGGCGGAAAAATACTCGGTTCATCTGGGCTGCATGTTTTTCTCTTATGAGTAATTTCTACAATAAATACTTACCCATACTCTCAATAAGTGTGCTGTTTATCGTTGCAGCATCAGAGGTGAAGGGGAGAGGAGAAACAGGAAGTGGGGGAGGGGGAGCTTTCCAGCAGCCAACAAGGCAGGTAGACACTAGAGCAGCAGTCCTTAAGACCAGGAACTCTCTCAAGGTCTGTATATTTTCATGCTAGCACCCAGATGTTAGATACTGTTTCATCTCACAAGTCAATGGTCAAACTTTTGTTGCAAAAGCTCCAGTAGGCAAAACAGCTGATGTCTTAGCATGTACTCATGGGGGTGGGCATTTTTACTCAAAAATGCCCTTGATGAAATTTTTAAAAATTATGAAGTCCTGAGCTATACCCCCTGGTCCACCTTCATTAAGTCTTGACTTTGGATGGCACGTCTTTAGCATTCCTGGTGTGCTGGGTTTAGAACTCAGGCCCTCAGTCCACACAGCAAGTCTTTTATGACTGAGCATCTCCTCAGCCCCAAGTTATGTATTCTCAAGAGTACAGACAACAGTCTTTCTTCAGGAAGTGCTGGCAGACACTCCCTCAAAAATGGATAAAGTAAGCTGTCATTTCAAAGAAAGTGTCAGCACTGGTTGCCATGATAACAATGTGATCATTCAAGTGAAAATGAGAATGTTACAAAACTAATGTTTGCCATCCTTGAGCACTACGTAGACTTTTCTGATGAGATCAGTGGTGACTGAAAACAGAAATTTTGATACTGTGAAATTAAATATGTCAACATGTACAAGCTCTGTATCATTCAGTAAACTAGTATTTTCAGTTTAAAAACAAAATCACACATGTAAATGACCCATCCCAATTGTGAGATACACAAATGGATTTCAGAGTATTAGAATGAAAAACGTCCTTAACTACCAAAGATTTACTTCAATCAATACTGATGGTAGCATCTGTCAAGTATTGATGCTTATGATGACTTTCAAAAGTTATTAGGATTACACTTGGTCTCCCAACCTGATCTGCTGGGACCAGCCTGTAATCCCAACTACTCGGGAGGCTGAGGTAGATCAATAGTTGAAGGAAAACTTGGGCAATTTAGGGAGGAGATACACACGTGCCCGCACACACACAGAATGAGAGAGACGAGAGAGAGAGAGAGAGAGAGAGAGAGAGAGAGAGAGAGAGAGAGAGAGAGAGAGAGAGAGAGAGAGAGAGAGAGAGGAGAGAGGAGAGAGGAGAGAGGAGAGAGGAGAGAGAGAGAGAAGAGAGAAGAGAGAAGAGAGAAGAGAGAAGAGAGAAGAGAGAAGAGAGGAAAGAAAGAAACAAGATCCTGGGTTCGATCCACCACCACCAAAATACTCCTCTTTCCAGCTAGATATATTATAGAAGGGCATTTTATTTGTATGGGTATTTTGCCTCAGTGTATGTATGTGCAACATGTGCATGCCCAGTGGCCATATAGGTCAGAAGAGAGTGTCAAATCTCCTGCAACTGGAGTTACAAATAGTTGTGATCTGACATGTGGTTGATGAGAATTGAACCTGGGTCATCTGCAAGAGTAACAAGCACTCTTAACCACTGAGCCATCTCTCCAGGCCCTGTGAGGGTATTTTTAATAATATTTTAATGTTGGAGGTGGAGAGTGAAGCGGGCAGAAGAGAACTTTGGGTGTCATCCTCAGGAACAGACACAGGGTCTCTCACTGATCTGGTTCTCCCCAGTTAGGCTGGAATGGTGGGCCAGCCAGCCCCAGGGGTCTTCCTGTCTCTTCCTCCCAGTGCTGGGATTACAAGCACCCTGGTGCTGTGGGATGCTCCTTCATTCTGTGTGAAGATGTGTCACTGTGGTTGGGTTAATAAAGAGTGGTATGGCCATTAGACGAGATTAGGCGAGACTTCTGGGGACAGAGAGCTCTGGGAAAAAGAAAGGAGGGGTCACCAGCTAGACACAGAGGAAGCAAGATGGCAGTAAAGAGTAAAGGTAACCGAGCCATGTAAAAGAAAGTAGATTTAAAAATATGGGTAATTTAAGTTATAAGAACTAGTTAGGATCAAGCCAAAGCTAAGGTCGACCTTTCATAATGAATAGTAAGTATCCATGTCATGATTTGGGAGCTGATGGTCCAAAAAAAAAGCCTGCTACACTCTGGGTCAGGCATTGTGAGTTCTGAAGATCAAATTAAAGTCCTCATGACTGCACACTGTGCCATCCTCCGAGCCCCAAGGACAGTTTTCATAAGCATTTCAACCAGAACAGTGTATTGGAACAGATGCAAGGTGGTGTCAGATGAAAGACTAGCTGTCTCCTATCACAATGGAAAGGGTTTGCAAAGTTAATAATGCTATCACTGTATTTTATTTTGAAAGTAGAGAAGTCCTTCCTTTATACCCCAAACTGAAACCTGGTTACTTAGACATCAAAAATTTTAGGGGCTGGCGAGATAGCTCAGCAGTTAAAAGTACCTGCTGCTCTTATAGAAAACCTGGGTTCAGTTCCCAGCACCCCACACATAGGCTCACAACCATCCCTAACTCCACTTTCAGGAGATCTGATGCCTTTCTCTGATCTCCACGGGTACCAGGCATATACATGGTGCACATACATGCATGCAGGTAAACTCATATACACAGAGAAAAATAAATCTTTTAAAAAAGAATAATCATGCAATTGATTTAAAATGGACCACTTAAACATCAAGAGTAATAGTTGTAATTAATAAAATATACCTAATATATAATTGTCTATATGTCTCTAGATAACTTAAAAACAATAATAAACTGTTTTCTTGAAAGCACAGAAAATTTAAGCCATAAATTTAAAATATTGAATATTAAATAGTACTAAGTATCCAATAAGAGTGTTGCACTTGGCCTAAATGAATGAAGTATTATACTTCATTGGTCTTTTAATACTCTGGGGAAAGACAATGATAGAAACTTCAAGAAAAACAAAACATCATGGCAACAGTCTATGAGAATATAATCTGCAGGTGCAGGGGCAGGTGGACTTCACCATGTTGGTCTTACGTATAGCTCATGGACTTTCTAAACCTTCTACCTGATAAAGAACACCTCCATTCTCATGTGCCCATAGTCTACAGAGGCACAGCTCTAAATTGTGGTAGTGTAATTTTCACTTTCTGCACTGGCTCAAAATAAAAATAAATGTTATAGAGATGCAATAACAATAAGATGAGAAATACACATTAGAAGTTCAAAATGGAAGCTAATTCATTTGTTAATTTACAAATCATGTTTTAAAAACTATTAATACATGAGTTATCTATATGTACTATCAGGGTTTTTTAACAAATTTAAAAATATTTACTATCCCAATAGAAATTTTTCAATTTGGAATGGCTTTGAAATATTTGTTTTGCTTTATTAAGATAGTGTCTTCCACCAGAGTGGTGGCACGTGCCTTTAATCCCAGCACTCAGGAGGCAGCGGCAGGTGGATCTCTGTGAATTTGAAGCCAACCTAGAGTAAGTTCCAGAGAAACCCTGTCTCGAAAAACCCAGTACAAATAATAATAATAATAATAAAAAATAAGTCTCTCTGTAGCCCAGACTGACTGTCCTCAAACTTGTGGTAGTACTTTTGCCTCAGTCTCCATTTAACTCTTATTTCAGTATTGAAATTTTTTATTTTTTTGTATAATTAGTTCTACAGTTAAAATCAGTTGAAAGAAATAGGCAAGGGAAGTCTATTATTAAATAATTGAGTCTTTAAGTTAACTATATAGGAAAAAAGAATACAGATTTCTTCAGTGTGCACATACTGGTGATTATGTGGGCCAGACAATTTGAAACATCATCTCTTAGGAGTTGTCCATCTTATTCTTTTTGAAGCAGGATCTCTTACTTGCCTGGGATCTCACCTGGTAGGCAAGGCTGACTGGCTGGCAAGCCCAGAGATCCATCAGACTCTACCTCTCAGTGCTAGGACTACAAGCACGTGCCACACATCCTCTTTTAATAGGAGTTCTGGGAGTCGAACCTGGTCATGCTGGCTAAGGAAGCACTTCGCCAACACAGCCATCTCCTCAGTCTTCCCCACCCAACCCCCCCAAATTGAAAGATGATTGTCAGGGGTTTATTTGAGTTTACAGTTCCAGAAGGTTAAGAGTCCAGCGCCATCACAGCAGGGAAGCTGGAGAGCAGGCAAGCAAGGTGGTTGGAGCCTCAAGCTGAGAGCTCACATCTATAGCAAGCAGGAGCAGAGAGCAAACCTAAAAGCCCACCCCCCAGTGACCACCTTTCTCTAGCAAGGTCACATCTCCTAGATCTCCCCAAACAGCACCACTATCTGGGAATGAAGTACTGTTAGAGCCTATGGGAGACATTCTCCTTCAATACCCCTCCTCCCCCCCGCCCCTCCACACACACACACCATACTAAAAATTATGAGACTATTTTAACACATTCAAATGTTCTGTATTCTAATGCTGATTATTATTTTTAAATATGCAATTTGAAGGCCTTAAAAGCAAGTTTTAGGGACTCAGAAGTTAAGAGCACTTGCTGTTCTTGCAGGAGTGGAGTTGGGTTCCCAGCGCTCACATCAGGTGGCTCACACCACCTGTAACTGCAGCTTCAGGAGAAGCAACACATTCTTCTGGCCTCCTGGCCCTCATAGGCACCCGTACAAACATGCACATACTAACACTAACACACAAACACACACACCTAATATAAAAGCAAGTTTTCCAGTTGGTGTTATCCTTGTAGATCTCTGGAATCTCACTGGTGTCAGCTCTCTCCTCAAAGCTATGACTCCAACTATTATGGTATCTCTCATTCTGGTCTCCTCTATTCTTACCCAACTCAACCTTCCTGCTCCCCCATGTCTTCTTCTACCCTCCTCTTATCCCCCACTCTTTTTCCTGGTTCCCTCTCTTCTCCCCCCATGTTCCCAATCTGCTCAGGAGATCTTGCCTCATTCCACTTCTCTGGGGTATAATGCATATCTCTTGGGAACCTCCCTGCTTCCCAGACTCACTGGCCCTGGGATTGTAGGCTGACACTCCCCTGATCCATGTCTAAAATCCATATATGAGTGAGTACACACCATGTTTGTTTGTCTTTTTGTGACTGGGTTACCTCACTCCGGATGGTTTCTTCTAGTGCAGTCCATTTGCCTACAAATTTCAAGATTCCATTTTTTTTTCCGGTCCATTGTGTAACTGGAAATAGTGGAGAGACTACATTAATAGCCCCTACCTGATGATAAGGTTGATGACTACCTTATATGACATCCTAGAACCTTCATCCAGGGACTGATGGAAGCAGAGACAGATACCCACAGCTAAACACTGAACTGAACTTCTGGAACCCAGTGACAGAGATGGAGGAGTGATGAGCAAAGGGGTCAAGACAGTGCTGGTGAAACCCACGAAGGCAGCTGACTGGACAAGGGGGAGCTCTTGAACCCCAGACTGATGGCTAAGAGGCCAACAGGGCACTGATCCAGACTCCATGAATGTAGTGTCAGCGAGGAGGCCACATAAATCTCTGGGGCCTTGGGTAGTAGATTAGTGTTCACCATGGCATACAAATGAACTTTGGGAACCCATTCCACATGGAGGGATGTTCTCTCAGCCTGGACACATGGGGAAGGGCCTAGGTCCTGCCCTGGATGAAATGACAGACTCTGGAGATCCCCCAAGGAGGGCCTCACACTCCCTGGGAAAAGATGTGGGAACTGGGGGGGGGGACTGGGAGGGAGAAGGGGGAGCTGGGATTGACATTTGAAGCATGCATGTTTCTAATTTAAAGAGAAAAAAAAGCAAGTTTTACTATCCCTACCTAAACTTAAACTTTTAACTACACCCTAATTAAGTGGTTTAAATAAGTAAAAATAAACCCCATTATTACTAACAAGGCAGCAAAACAGTTCCCAAGAGTAGTTTCTCTCCTGGTAACCGCTTTGCTATTTGACTGCGATTGACCAGAACTACTCTCATCAAGCCACTAGCAGGAACTGAGGGTTCTTCAGAAAAAACAATCTTCCGCTGGCAGGCCATGTTCCCCTCTACCCCAGCCCTAAGTGAACAATTCCCTCCTGATGATCTCCCATAAATACAATAGTGAAGGAGTAAATCTTCATGAATACAAATGAAAGGAAACGAAACATTAACTTCCAGTCAAACCTTCCTTAGAAGTTTCCAACTTATATTTTTAACTTTCCTTATCTTTTAATAGAATGAACACAAAATGTCTGTTTAAGACTTTGTGAATTATAATGGAACTCAAAAACAGCAAAGAGCATAAAAAATTTATTAGCCAAATACATTAGAGTACTTCCATTTTTAATTAAAAAAAAACCTAAAAATTCACATAAGATGTAATTACCTACCTCACAGAACTTGAAAGTAGCAAAGAATCAATTAACAGGTTGCCAGATAAGCTCATTATATTATTAAAATATATAACTCAAAGAAATCAAATATAATTGATAAAATAACCATTTCATGGATAATCTTAGTAAAGTGCCGTTTTCATACTAAAAACTTAATAAAGATTAAAAAGTTGTTAAGTTGTCATTGTGAAAGTGTTACTTTCCCTCAGTAGTCACCATGATCACCACACTCCTACATAACCCACAAGACACAACTATACACAAAATCTTAAACCTCAATCATCTAAAATTCAATGCTTACTGGACATTAAAAATGCTAAGACTGGCAGGGTGGTGGTGCACACCTTTATCCCAGCACTCAGGAGACAAAGGCAGGCGGATCTCTGAGTTCAAGGCCAGCCTGATCTATAGAGTTCGAGGGCAGGCTCCAAAGCCACACAGAGAAACCCTGTCTCAAAAAACAAATAAAATGCCAACACTGCTGAAACACACTTTTCATGATAAAATATCAGACATAATTTTCCACTGTACAATGACCTTTGGCTTAAAGTTGTCTTATTAGTTGGACAGTTACAGCTAGTGAAATAGTCACTCAAGAGCACACTAGTTTCACTCCAATCACTGATCTAAGGCAATGAATGGCACATACCAAGAAATCTGGCAGAAAGATCCCTGAAATCCATAATGACATGTCAGTCAAGTGTTCCCAAGTAAATAGTGGTGCCAAGGAGATGAAGCCACTCACCTCCTTTTCTGAATGACTTCTACCTATCATTAACAGCGTTAGCCTATGAGAGAAACTGTTTGGGGGAAAAAGTCTGAATAAAGGCACACAAGTGCAAATCTTCAACAGATAAATGGGACCAACTCTACTACAGAAGGTGTGTTGACACCCGAAGCATACACTGATGTCACATGATTAGAGGCTGAATACCACCAGTGCATGCTTCCTACCATAAGAACTCTGTGCCTGTGAGTACATATATCCTTCAGATCAGAACAAGCTAAGACTTTCCATAATTGAAGTCCTTTGATTCAAAACTTGGCATTTCTCCAAAATGAAAGGTATTAAATAAATAGAGGGCAGGTGAAATGAAAGCAAAAACTAAATCACAAAACTGAATCTCAAAAGGGACATGTTCAATTTTATAACTCAAGGCTGCTGATGACTTTGTCTCTCTCTCTTTGAATAATCAAATGCAAATGCCTTTTGGCAATGGCAGCATTCAAGTCCCACAAAAAGTCAAGCAGTGTCCCTTGAAGGAGCACCTCCATTGGCACAAACTGCAAAACCTGCTGGGTTGAGTTAGAATGGAGCAAAGTGCTCAACACCTCATTAACATTCTGCAGATACTGGAGAACTGGATTTGGAAGGTTCTGATAACCAATGCATAGCAGTACTGCACAGGTCCTGAGGGGCTCAGAGGATGTGGGACAAGAAAATGTGACAAATCTAAAACAGCTGTGGAGAACAAAAATCAAGCCAGCCATGAATCTTGTTAAGCAAGAAAGTACAGGCAAAATCATTACATCTCCTGTCTGAAGTTGCTTCAGCGAGTGGAGAAGGCAATCCAAAAACAAATGCTGGTATGCTGGGTCACCATCGTGAAGCAGTGAACAGCTGAAGGTTATGAGTTCAATGGATTCCAGCAGATGGACTTCCAGCGACGTGTGCATTTTGAAATCACAGATAGTCGGTGAACCCACAAGCAGGCACTTTATTGGGTTGCTGGGTTCTACAACCTGCTCACCCTGAAGGCACTTGGTAAGGCCAAACAACTCGGATAATATCAATTCTTCTGAAAAAATGGGACAACAGTAGTACTGCTGCTTGGGCCTCAACTTGGAATCCAAACTCAAAGTTTGCCCTAAGGACTTTTCAACGGCTTCATTAAGAGTCTTTAAAATTTCACCATCACAGAAAGGAGAGCACTTGACCTTCGGCAGTTTCTTTCCTTCTAAAATGTGCCATAAGTGGCACTCAAGATTGCAAGTAGTCCCTTCTAAGAGGGAATTCTGTCCAGGATGGTACACAGCATGCTCCTCCGCCCAACTATTGAAGTATCCTTTGGCTACTTTATCCTTCCATGAAAGGGTTTCTAGAATCTTCCGTTCATTATAGGTTTTAAAATAATTGTTCCTCTGTCCAAACCATTTTGTGTTTGTACTACAACCAATTTTGGATTTCTTAACGAGCCAGTGATTTCTAGAAAGAGGCTTCAGTTGAAATTTTTGCATAAAATATTGTACAGCACAATCCCTTACACTATTCAATTTCTCTTGCTCCCCCTTTCCCATGTGCTCAAACAGACGAATGTTCTCAGAAATTGTCTCTAACTGGTATCTATGAAAGAATGTACAGCACTCTTCATGTTGCTCAAGAAAAGATTTGGGGATCACGTGATGGGGAAAGAGCGCTTTCCTGGTCATCTCAGTTCCAAAATTCAACACCATCCTAGATAGCAAAGGGCGGACAGCCTCTCTTCCTTTATAGCGGAGACACACCACATAAACTTCTGAGTTCCCTGCCTTGCTAGTGGCAGGTTTGAAAACATGAACTTGGTCAAAGGAACAATTTAGCAGGTACATGAGGTTTATAGAACAATGCTCAAACAACGTAAACATCTTTAGAACAAAAGAGCCACCATTTCCAAGAGTTGTAAGAGCAGTGACAACCTCACAGTAATGCAGAGAAGAGACTAAAGCCTCCTGTTCGCCTGGGTTTCCTTGGCAGTCAAAACTCCCATCAGCAGTGACCAAGTGGACAGCAGGCATGCTGCTGAGGAAGTCCTCGAGTCCAGTCAGGTATTTCAAGGTCATGATATCACCAGTATTATCTGGGCCAAAGTACCAACAGTGCAAGGTGTTTGCGATCAGCCGGTCGTCCATGATCATCCTAAGATTGTCATTTGCTTCATGGTATGGATTCAGGGTATTAGCTACCCAACTCCACTCGCAGGGGAACTGGTGGGATTTTAAGTAATGGTTGAGACTAGATATGAAAGCTCCTGGAGCTTCACAGAGGTGCAGAGAGTTCAGTGTTCCATTCTGAAAAGCTTCCTGAGGAATAAGTGGAAAACTGCACAAAATCTCCTGGAATTTGCACCAGGCTTGAGTGCAAAGCTCTGCGTTCACAGTCTTTTTCACATGGGAAATGATCTTTCCTGCCTTGTTGGTGAAAGCAGTGTGCTGGTGCCACTCATCCAGTTTCTTATCGCTCAGGAGGCTTTTCACTTCATTTAGGGAGCTCTTCAGGTCAAGAAAGGCACTGAACTCTGCATGGTCACAGGTGAAAACCTCAGAGGGAGCTGGTAACTGCCACTCATTATTAAGTGGCTTACAGTATGAAAAGTTCTTGGAAAATAGCTCAAACACGTCAGCGACAACATCTGGGCTGAAAGTCTCAGAACTTGCTGACTGCTGAACTGGTAGCTTTCTGCACTTACTCATTTTTCAAACCAAGTTAAGATCTGGGAAGAGAAAACAAAAGTTACACGACTCAACGTTATAGTGAGTGAAACAGCATCAGAGTAAATCTGATCACAGTTCAACAAGCCCAGTACAATGTGAAGGCTGATGTCAGCAGCTATAAAGCAAAGCAATGTGAAGTAAAGGGAAAAGGCCTAGACAACCAGCAATCCTGCTCTTCTCCTTCCAGTTTAACCACTGTCCTGGAAAATTCACTTTTATTCTGGGATTCAAATGTTTTTCTTATTAAAAAAAAAAACTGGTCTGTCTTTCTGTCTGCCTTCCTTCCTTTCTTCCTTCTCCCTCCCTCCCTCCCTCCCTCCCTCCCTCCCTCCCTCCCTCCCTCCCTCCCTCCCTCCCTCCCTCTACCCTCCCTTCCTTCCTTCCTCTCTTTTTAGAGGTGGCTCACAACAGAGACTATTTAGCAGTGAGCGGCAGCTCTTGCCATAGAAACTCACCCGGCTCCTCTCCAAAGCTCTGTCCTCAGCTTAGACACCACACATGTGGCTCTAAACATATGCACACATTTCAGCTTCATCCTCAAACATGACCTCAAAGCAAGCTCTAACACACTGCGGCCTTTTAGCACTTTTACTTCCAGGAGGGTGACTCTTGCACCCAAGCCTGGCCTGGCCAAGCCTCTCTGCTGTCAGTAACTTGCCCACCCACAAGGGTTGCTTTGCACACTTCTGTACACATTTCCCTGAGAGTGGCGCCTTGGTGGTACCAATCATCAACGTAAGCCATCAACTACCATTCCTAGTTATAGTTTGGATCTGAAATGTTGCCCAAAGACCCTGGTGTGAAGGGTTTGGTTCCCAGTGCATGTTGCTACTTGGAGGTGGGGAATACTGAGAGGTGGAGCTAAGGGAAGGAAGCTAGGTTAATGAACCCTGGCTCCTTCCTCTTTGCTTCCTGGCTGCCACGAGGTGAACAGCCCTTTACCTCCATGCACTCTCCACTATGTCCTGCCTCACCACAGAACCAACTGAAACTTCTGAAACTGTGAGTCAAAACAAACCCTTTTTCCTAGGAAATTGTTTATCCCGGGTGTTTTACATAGCAATGTAAAGCTAACCAATGCATTCATTATACTGTTTGTAAACTAAGTTGTACTGGGTGGCCTTCCTGCTGATGCTAATATTTTCCTGGTATATCTTTCAGAATCCTGCCTCTCATATGCTTTGTCAGACAGCCCTTTACCTACACTGTAAAATCTGATTATTTCTTCTTTCACCAAAACGTAACAGATGTCAAAACCAGAATTTTAAAATGAAAGAAAAATGTGTACTAGATTTAACCGCAGCCATTCTATATTCTGGATTGCAATGCTACCTGGCAGGGTGATGAGATGACTCAGCGGGTAGAGAAGACTTCCGAGCTTCTGACTCCCCAAGTTCAATCTGCAAACCCACATGGTGAAGAAAGAATGGACTCCTGCGAGTTGTCGTCTGATCTCCATGTTTTCACATATATACATAATAAATACATGCTAAAAAAAAAGAAAAAACCTAACAAAAAATCCAGGGAACCAGAAACACCTGCGTTGTGGAGAGGACAAGGCTAAGAGAAAGATGTGTGCCTTAATCTTAACGACACTACTGGAAAAGCTCTTAAAATGCAGCAAACAGAGCATTGAGTGCTACCAGGTCACTTGTCAGTGAGTCGAGCAGGTGCTTCAGCTCATCTGATGCACTTGCAGTCCATAAATATTTTCTTTTATCTCAAAATGTGTTAGACAGAAAAAACTGACAAACATTTGAGGATGAAAATTATGAGTCAGGCCCATTTCTTTGCATGCTAAGCAAAATGAATCTAAAAGAAGTCTAACATGAGAAACAACGATGAGCTATGACTACACATGTGACTTCATGAAACCCAGTCCGGTTTCCTCAGTCCTGTCCTTCCAGCAAACCTTCCAGCCCCCTTCCATCCTGTATTTCATCCCCTGCTCATTTGGTCTACCAGTCTGTAAGCTCCTTAGAGTGACGGGGCATCTTTTCAGTCATCTTGTTTGCCACAACTATTACAAGTCACATGTTAAGTAGGATCAACAGTCACAAACATTCACCAACATCATACAACCGCTAGAAACTGCACCTAGAAAAGTTTACAGTGGTTCTCAACTTTCCTACTGCTGTGACCCTTTAATATAGCTGATCCCCAGCCACAAAATTATCCTGTTGCTACTTCATAACTGGAATTCTGCTACTATTATGAGTCATAATGTAAATATCTGATAAGGAGGATATCTGATGTGTGCCCTGACCCACAGATTGAGAACCTCTTTAGAATCCAAAAATAGACTAAAACGGGAATTCTGCCTGCACAAACACCCTTAGTAAGAGCAAATAAAATTTTGTTACAGTAAGCTCATCTGTCTTGATTCATGCTGTGCTTAGTGGGAACTACAGCTACATTTAGATCTCGAATATATTCTATTTTGAAAAAAGTCTTTCAGTCATTACCTTCACATACTAATTAGTGGCTGTGGTTAAGCTGTGAAATCTTACTGAAATTAAGTAGGTAATTATCTTCATTTGCAAACAACTAAAGGGATTCAAACACTCCACTGTTCCTGGCTGTACTCGACTGTCAGTCGGTTCTAAAACTTACTTCCCCCTTGCTCATTATACTCCAGTCACACAAGCCTTCCCTGCTGCTCACCGAAGACCTCGGCACATTCCACACTGAAACACTTTGCCCAATACTAAGGCAATCTCTATCTGGGCTTTATTCCCCAAGCATCTATACAGATAATTCCCTCAGCTCCTCCTACTATTTGCTCAAAGGCAATTTGCTCTGTGAAGCCTCTCTTAACACACTTATTTTTAAATTGCATCTTGGGCTCCCAATGTTCCTTGCTTTCTTCCATGGCGTTCTAATTTGTCACTAATTCATACCATATTTTCTGCTTGTGATCTGTCTTCCCCAGACTAGAATGTAAGCTCTGTGGACAGCTATCTTTATTTTGCTTACTTACATGTCACCCCCAAAAGGTTCCAACAGTGGCTAGTGGACCGTAAAGCACACACGGATTAGCTACATAAACTGAACGAATATTACAGTTAGCCCAAAAGACACAGCTCTGAACAGAACCCAGCACTTCAATGCACGACTTTAAAAAATGATTTAATTAAAAGCACGTCGTTTCCAAAGTGCACATGTAGATTTCAAAGTATGTGACCGTCGGTGCCTTTCACTAAGCACGTCATGGAGTGGCACTAGTGTCATCATAATTCTGTAGGTGATCAGTATCACTTACAGATGCAAGTTCCGTAAAGAAGTGGCATCCTCTCCAAAGCCACAAAGAACGTGCTTGTAAGATTCGTGAGCCCAACACCAAAGGTGTTCATTTCTCGACATCTGTTAGCTCTAAATGAGCACCAGACACTGCTATCAGTGTTCCCGCCAACTCTGGCTTGGAAGTACCAACACTGGGGCGTGTCCGGGGCTCGCCCTGGACCCGGGGCAGCCACTAGCTCACTTGCTCTAGTGGGAGGGGCTTCCCAGACCCCGGCTCGAGCAGCCCCGCGCCTGGTCCGCAGCGAACCACCGCCGACTGTCACTCACAGAGAAGCCGGGTCCGCATTACCTCAGCTCACGCCCACCAGAGCCGCGCGGTCCGCCGCAGCCACGCTTCACGCGCGGTCCCCACTCCTCCAAGCCATCACCCACTTCCGCTCCCGGGAACAGCTTCCGGGGGCGGTGCCTCCTCTACGTCAGCCAACAGCCCGGGTCACGGACAAGGGAGAGGGCGTGCCAGGAACGCTGCCCCGGCCCGCGCACGCGCAACTGGAGCCAGAGGCTCCCCCAGGCCCCCACCTGCTGCAGGACCTGACAGCCGCACTGCGCAGGCGCTCTCCAGCAAGGTGGTGTCACTCAGGAAGGCAACTCTTGAGGAGCTAAGCTCTGGTGCTCAGCAACTCTTCCTTCTTTGCCACTGGGCTTTGGAACTTTGAGGTTTATCCGGTGCTATGGGCACATGCTGGTTCCTAGTAGAGATTGCATTAAAATTGGAGCTCAAAGCCAAAACGAACGAAACGGCGAGTCAGCACCATCACTTAAATAATGTGTTTACATATTGATAACTCAATAAAAAAGAAACAAACCACCTGGTATGGAGGCTCAAGCCGTTAATACCAGCTATCACGAGCCAGAAGCGAGTAGATCTCTGAGTTCGAGGCCACCTTGGTCTACATAGAGAGTTCTAGACCAGCCAAGATACCAGAGGGGGAACCCTCACAGTCCTGGGACTGCGCAGTTAGGCTAGACTATCCAGCCAGTCCCAGGTATCCACCTGTCTCCACCAACCCAACCGTGAAACTACATATACAGGCCACCATGCGGGAATTTTTTTTTAAAACTGAAGCAGGGATGGGAAGGGTGTGTACTTAGGGGTGGAACGCAGGTCTCCCTGCTTACAGGGCAAACACTACCAATTGAGCCATCTCCCCAGGCCTTATTCAGCACTTTCATAACAATGGGAACAAGTTTTTCTTTTTATTTCTATTTTTTGCGATGTGGTGAAATTTTTAGTTATGAATGCTCTTCAGCTCTTCAATTTTTTTAATAAAATGGCAATGATAATTTTGAATTTTTTGAAAATTTTATGCATGTATACAATGTATCTTTATCATACCCACCCCTTATACCCAATTCTTCCCAGGATGTAATCATTTTGACAAATGGGGGGGGGTCACAGAATACTGAGTGTTACAGCTTGTATAGAAAGGTATTTTGGCACTCGGGAACCAAGGAATACCACAGGTCACAGTAAGCATAGCAGCTCACAGCCTTGCTTCAGTGAGGGAAAGGCTTCCCAATGTATTGGCTCTGCTCCAGCAAGAGAGGGTTTTCCAGCTGGGGATGTTTTCCCAGTGTAGCAGTTTTGTTCCGGCAGGAGACGGTTTCCCTGGCGAAGTTGCTACAGTTCAGCTCTGCACCCGGGAGAGTGGAGAACAGAGTGTAAACGACTCCACTCGGCCAGGGGAAGGTTTCCCCGGCCCTGCTCGTTCTGTCTCTGCAAAAGAAGGTCTCACCCAAAGCTCATCCAAGAGGTTTATTGGGAGCGAAGAATCCAGGAGAGTGACTGCTGTTTGCCATAGTGGCAGAAGACGGCCGGGCAGCATGAACAGCCACAAGCTGAACAGACATGGAGTTTATATAGGGCTTCTGGGGTGGGGCGGGGTTCCAGGGTGGGGATTGGTCAAATTTTAATCTCCTGCTCAGGGATTAGCTAGTTTTCTGCACAGAGTCAGATTTGGCTCTGGTTTCAGGGCCAAAGTGTGTTTCTTTCTCTGGTCCTTTTTAGCCTCTTGGCTCCAATTTTAGGGCCAGGGTGCATTTCTTTCAATGGCTCTGATTCCAGGGACAAAGTGTGTTTCTTTGGCACTGGTTTCAGGGTCAGGGTGCATTTCTTTGGTTCTGGTTGCAGGGCCAAAGTGTGTTTCTTTGGCTCTGCTCAGGGTGTGTTTCTTTGGCTGGCCCCTTTTCCCTACACAGGATCCTCCATCACATCTCCCAGCTTCATAGTCTCCTCTTACAAGTATTTAATGTTTTAACCCACTGAGTCCAGTTAATGGTGACCATGTGAGCACGGGCATGGACCATCCACCGGTGCACATGCAACCGACCAGTGGCTACATTCCCAAAGAACAGCGACTCTCCTTTCTCCAGCAGTTCCTCAGCTAGGCAGGGGGCCTGGGGAGTCCCATCCCTACCCCCCCCATGCTGGAAGTTTTAACTGGCTTGATCGTGTACAGGCCTTGTGCTGATAGACACAGCTGCCATGAGTTCCTAAGTGTCACAGCCATGTCCTGTCTGGAGGACAGCGTTTCACAGTCCTGCTCCCCATGCTTCAGCTCTTAGAATCTTTTTATCCCCTCTTCTGCAGTGTTCCCTGAGCCTTGGGGAGCCTGTGTTGACACAGATGTCCCAACTATGGCTGAGTGCTCACAGTCACTTCTTGGAACTTTGAGCAGTAAAGAGTCCACGTTAACCAGCACCCCCTGCAATAAGAAGCCTTTCCAACCAAGAAAGACAACATCAATGGGTTCCTCTTAGAGCCCACCGCTTTGCTGGTTATGGGTTTTGACCCTGTTTACAGTGCCAGGCTTGAATTTCTTCTTGTGGAGCAGGCAAATGTCTACTGAATAGTCTAGAAAAGTTCCCTCCAGTTCCTTCCTCATCTTCCCTCAAGAAGAAGCTGTTGGTGTGTTTATTTTCTGTCACCATACTTTAGTTCTGCCTGTTCTAGAATTTCACATATGTTCAGTCATTACAGTTTGACTTTTTGCTCTCAATCTTTTCCTGTTCAATTTAATACTTAAAATGTACCCAACTATGTTGTCTTATGTTGCTTGTATTTGTATTGCAAAGTGGTTTGTCATATTGTGAGTTGACTTTATCAATTCCCCTACTTAAGGGTATCTGTTTAGTTTCTGGATTGTCGACATTATGAATGAACCTGTTGTGAACATTCTGGTATGTTGTTGTAAGCATATATTTTCATTATTCTTGGATAAATGATGGAGGTGTGAAGGAACAGGGTCATCCAGCAGGTCACCCTCATCCTCTTTCAACTTCCCCCTCCCAATTTCATATCCTCTTTTTTATAGCCCACTGAATTCATAGAGCTGACACTGTAGGTATAGGATCCTCAACTTGACCATGGGTAACCTACAAGATGCCACATCCCCGCATCCCTGACAATAAATGTTAGTTTAAGATGTCAATATATGACTAATGTCCTTTTGTGACCAAATGGTATATGAAGGATTTGTAAACTGTTAAATAAAATTACTGTGTTTATAAATAGTGTCATGAATATTCCAAAGAGCAAAGCCTGTAATGAGTCAGCCTTCTGATGTCAAAACACAATGTAGGGGGCTGGGGAGAGCTTAGTAAAGTCCTCAGCAAAAAAAGCATGAGGACCTAAACTCAGTTTCCCTGCAACCACATAAAAGTCAGGCACTAGGGAGGCAGAGACAAGAAGCTCCCTGGGGCTCCATGGCCAAGTCTAGCAGAACTGCCAAGTTCCAGGTTCAGTGAGAGACCCTGTCTCAAAAGCAAGGTGGGGAAATGATTGACCAAAGTCCGTGACATAGATCTCAGGCTTCCACACACATGTATATTCGTACACCTGAATACATGTACACAAACCCAAAAAAAGAAAGAAAACTAGAGTAAAAATAATAACCAACCTGGCGTCTGTAACATTGGGCAGAATAGTTGCATTATAATATTTAGTGTACTTGTAATAGGATCATGAAGTTTTTCACATACTGTTGAAATAAATATTATGAAAATAAATTTTAAGCATAAATGTAAGAATTCGTACATTAGGTCATAAAAGGGGTTTTTATCAATTTTATTACTAGAATACCATATAGTTAAATTTCACCCTACATCTCAACATATATTCAGGACTAACAGTATGAACTATCTTTAAAAAATATTCCACATCTGGTGGTGGTGATTGGCAGAGATTCTTGGGAGAGGTGCAATGGTTTCGCCCTTCTCTTTCTATTAAAACAGGGGCTCTTAAAGCGCTTTATGATAGTCTTCCTGGGGACCCTGCTCCAACTTCCCCTAGACAGATTACCCCAGAGGCCAGGGAAGCCCTACAATTGTTGTTAAGAAGTATAGAGCAAGCCCACCTTTGGCGTATAGATTATGGGCAGCCCCTTGTTCTGGTTGTACTTTCATCTAGCTTTTCGCCCACTGCCGTGTTTTGGCAGACTGGTCCTATTTATTGGGTACATTTGTCAGCCTCCCCTAAGAAGGTAGTGACCCCTTACTATGATCTCATTTTACAATTGTTGTGGAAGGCACACAAGTTTAGCATTCAAACCTTTGGAAAGAGTCCTGATAAAATTATCCTTCCTTATGGTAAGGAGGAGGTGGAACATCTACAGATCTTCCATGATGGGTGGACCCTGTTTATTACATCTACAGGCGCACAGTTTGATAACCAATATCCCAACAGCCCCTTGATGTCTTTTTTCAAACAACACCCTGTGATCTTTCCCAAGATTTTAAAGGAGAACCCTCTAGTTGGAGCTCGCTCAGTCTTTACAGACGGCTCCTCCAAGGGTTTCGCGGTGGTGGTTTCTTCTCAGGTGCAGAAGAGGGTACCCACAGGACAGATGTCAGCACAAGCCGCCGAGTTGTTTGCTTGCTTGATGGCTTTCCAAATGTTTGAGGGAGAGCCCTTTAATTTATATACTGATAGTGTTTATGTTGCCAACATTGTTAGACCTTTAGAAACTTCTCCATATGTTCTTCCAACCTCCCAGGTTCGTTCCTTATTAGTTCAGCTCCAACATCTTATTTGGCAGCGCATCCACCCTGCTTATGTGGGATTTATTCGTGCACATACTAACCTTCCAGGACCCCTTGCCCAGGGCAATCAAATTGCTGACTCCTTGACCCACCCTAGGGTCTTATTTACTCAGGAGCAGCTGGCCCACCAGCTCCATGAGAGGTATCATCTAAATGCCCGCTCCATTAAATTTCACACTGGGTGCCCCTTATCCATAGCTACACAGATTACCTCTCAGTGCCCTGATTGTGCCCCTTATCATAATTCTCCCAATGAGGGGGTAAATCCCCGGGGCCTCAGGGCCAACCATCTCTGGCAAATGGATGTCACTCACCTGCCACAGGCAGGGAAATTAAAATACATGCATGTCTCGGTGGAACCTCCAATTGTCACGTCTGCTGCGCGGCCTGTGTCCGAGAACGTGCGGAGGGTGTCGGGTATTGAAAACACAGAGACTCGTTCAATGATATAAAGAGAACTTTAAACAGGCTCCAAAAAGGTTCAAGAAAAACTTCCTAAGAAAAGCTCCCACCAGAGAAGCTTCTGCTCTCTCCTCTCCCCTGGCTGGTTCTGCTCTCCCACCGGAGGTGGATGTGTGTGGGTTTTTGAAGGTGCGGTTAGTCTTTGGACAAGGTCGAGGTCAGGGCGGTTTCCGTGGGAAGGCCTTTCCCAGGAACTTATTGTATCATTTTTAGTAAACATGTTTTTACTAAACATTGTCTTACAGCTGCCTACTCCCAGGCAGAAGGGGAAGTGGCCAGGAACTTATTGTATCGTTTTTAGTAAACATGTTTTTACTAAACATTGTCTTACAGCTGCCTACTCCCAGGCAGAAGGGGAAGTGGGTCTCTGCTCAAGGTCTGGTGTTCCCACAGGTGGCAGCACACACCTTTAATCCCAGCAAGTGGGAGGCAGAGGCAGGTGATCTCTGTGAGTTTGAGGCCAGTCTGGTCTACAGAGTGCCAGGAGAGCCTCAAAAGTTACATACAGAAATCCTGTCTTGAAAAAAATGTTTTTTCACAGTAATTCATGCTTTTTCTGACTAAATGGTGCTGAATCACTTACCAAGTGAGAAAAAGTTGAGGTGTATTTTTTGTTATGAATATCATTAAAATATTTTTAAATTAACCTTAAAACAAGAGTTTAATATTGTCATCAATAATGTACTAACCTAAATGATGTTTTTAATTAAAATAACTTGATGGTTCAATATCCAGCACAGCAAAAAGATAAAAATTAAAAATGAAAACCAAAAAAATACAATTGCATTATTATATTGGGCTATGTCCCCTCTCTGCAAATTTAACTCTTGGTGTGACTACATTTGGAGACAGGGATTAAGGTTGAATTGAATGAGGCTGTAAAGGAGGAACAGTAATCTAATAGAGCTGGTGTTGTTTTTAGTGCGTGCATGCGTGTGTGTGTGTGTGTGTGTGTGTGTGTGTGTGTGTGTGTATGTAAGCAGATCACCTAGGTCATACAGAATAGATGGGAGGAATATTTATCTCTCTAGAGCATGGGTCCTCAACCTTCCTGATGCTGTGACCTTTAATACAGTTCGTTGCTGCTTCATAACTGTAATTTTGCTACTGTTATGAACTGTAATATAAATATCCACACTGCCGGGCTGGGGGCGGGTGGGGCGTGGCGGCCCACAGGGTGAGAACCACGCTCTAGTTCGCTGCTTACTTTTCCTTCCGGAAGCTCTCGTCCTTTTTGCACTTGTTCAGAGTTGTGGCCAGCTAGCTCCATTGAGTCTGCCTGCTTTTCTGAATCACTCAGAAGCATGCCTTTCCTTCTCTTCTTTTTGTTTCTTTTCTAAGCGTGCTTCATTCTTTTTCATAAAGCCCGCCTCTCTGCAGTGTGTGACGGCCTGGCAGGCGTAACTCAACAGTATGGCTTTTCTCTAGCTCATCTTCAGTTCTCTTTCCTGGGCAGCTCAAGATGTACAGCTTGCCCATCCTGGGGTTTGTCGTTTCAGCTCTAATAAAACTGTCCTGGGACTTGGTTTAAATCCATTCTTAATTCTTTTATGACAAAACTAAGAACCCTAAAAGGGACCCTGGTTTCCCTCTTATCAAGGAGAGAGCTAGCTGTCTGCAAGCCAGGGACAAAGGCCCCACCAGAAACCAAGCAGGTCAGCACTTCCTTCTAGAACTTTTTAGTAACCAAACTCTGAGAAAATAAGAGTATGCTTTAAGCCACCCAAAGTTAGTACTTGTCATGGCCACATGAGCCGACCAATATGTGCTTCTTCATCTTTATCCACGCAGAAAGCAGGAAATGACTTTTAAATTACAAGTGTCGAGCCAGAACAGGCTCCAAAGCTACACAAGAAACCCTGTCTCAAAACACACACACACACAAACAACACACACACACAAAACACACAACACACACACCCCACACATAGCGCACGACACACACACCACACAGCACACACACACACACACACACACACCACACAGCACACACACACACCACACAGCACACACACACACACACACACACACACACACCACACAGCACACACACAACTTGCAAGTGTTTAAGTAAGAAAGCATATTGGTATGAAATGAGCTCGGAGCTGAACAAGTGGAAGGGTAATATCAACTTGTGGATGAAACACAGTCCACCCTGAAATTTAATCTTGTCATGCTTAAGCTGTTTAAAATAAATTGTGTTGTAGGGGTTCAAAGAAGATAAAATTTGTAGGAAAAATTATGGTGAAGTTCTAAGACAAAAAAAATCTTGTTTAGTTTTGTTTATTTTTTTCATTTTTCTTTCTTTTGTTTTTTTGTGTTTTGTTTTTTGTTTGTTTGTTTGTTTTGGAGGCAGAGTCTCTCTACATAGCTCTGGCTCTGAAATCACAGAGATCCACCTGCCTCTGACTCTAGAGTGTTGGGATTAAAGGTGTGCGCCACCACCAACAGCCTTGTGTTTCGACCACACTCAGTGTAAGCGTTTCGTCGGGATGGGTCAGGACAGGATGGAACAGGAGTGGGTCAGGTATTCTGGCACTCGGGAGTCACAGAATACCCAGTGTTACACAGCTCAGGTGGAAAGGTATCCTGGAGCTCGGGAGCCAAGGATACTGAGTGTTACACAGCTCAGGTAGAAAGGTATCCTGGAGCTCGGGAGCCAAGGACCACCACAGGTTGCAGTAAGCTTGGCAGCTTACAGCCTTGCCTCAGAGAAAGGCTTCTCCGGTGTATCAGCTCCGCTCCGGCAGGACAGGGTCTTCCAGCTGGGGATGTTCGCCTAGTGTAGCAGTTTTGCTCCGCAGGAGGTTTCTCGGGCGAAGTTGCTACAGTTCAGCTCTGCTCCTGGAGAGCGGAGAGCAGAGAGCAGGGAGCCGGGAGCAGAGTGTAACAACTCTGCTCTGCCAAGGAAGGTTTCCCGGGCAAGTGTTACAGCGCTGCTCGCTCTGCTCTGCTTGCTCTGCTCTGCTCTGCCCAGGGTCGCCTTTGCTCTGTCGCAGCCGCAAAAGAAGATCTTCACCCGAAGCTCATCCAAAGGGGTTTATTGGAAGACAGCTGGACCAGCCAAGCTGAACATACACAGGGTTTATATAGGGGTTCCTGGGGTTGGGGAAGTTTTTCCAGGGTAGGGATTGGTCCGATTTCAGTGCTGAGCTCAGATTGGCTAGAGCTCTGCTCCGGGATTGGTTACTTTTTACACAGGATTAGGGTCAGATTTGGCTCTGGTTTCAGGGCCAAAGTGTGTTTCTTTCTCTGGTCCTTTTTAGCCTTTTGGCTCCAATTTTAGGGCCAGGGTACATTTCTTTCACTGACTCTGATTCCAGGGACAAAGTGTGTTCCTTTGGCACTGGTTTTAGGGTCAGGGTACATTTCTTTGGTTCTGGTTGCAGGGCCAAAGTGTGTTTCTTTGGCTCTGCTCAGGGTGTGTTTCTTTGACTGGTCCCTTTTCCCTACACTCAGCCCGGCTTCTCCACCTTAAATATTGCTGGCCTATCTCAGGAAAAATTACATGAGTGAGAAAACAGACAAGATGAAGGGTAATATAGATTCCATAGAGGGATGGAAAGTTAGTCAGGTCAAAATATTGTACACATAATGTTTTATCTTGAGATCCTAACACAAAACAATGCAGCAAGATGACTTAAACTATAGAAATAAACTTTCTCACAGCTCCAGGGGCTAGGAAGTCCAAGTTCTTGGCTCTCTTTCTGGCTTTCAAGGTACTCATCTTCTTGTTCTGTCTTTGCAAGACACTGGGGGCGGGGAGCTCTCTGGTCTCTTCCTAGGAACCGGTCTTACCCTGAGGATCCCTTTAGTCTGACTCATCCAAGGCCACTTACCTTCTGTGATGTTCATCTTGTCAACTTGATGCCATTTAGAATCGAGACAGAAATAAACCTGTTGGTGTGTCTGTGAAGGGTTTTCTCCATTAGGTTAGTTGAAGTGGGAAGACCTAAGCTAACTGTGGGTGGCATCATTCCATGGGCCGGGGTTACAGACTGAATAAGATGCAGCAGTAAGCTGACCATCAGTGCTCATCACTACACACTTTCTGAGTGTGGCTGCAGTGAGTCCAGGCATGTGACAGCTGTTCTTGGCTATCAACTTGACATCTGGAATGAGAGGAGTTGCCTCCATCATTTTCCAAAAGGAATGTCTGTGAGTGAGACATTTCCTCAATTACTAATAGGCCCTCAGGAGGAGGCCTAGCCCAGGGTGAGTGTTGCCACCTGGTCAGATGGTGCTGGGTTGTATAACGAAGTTGAGCAGATCAGGAAAGCAAGCCGGAGTTCCTTTGTGATCTCTGCTTCGCTTCCTGTCTCCATGAGCTCCTGCTTTGGTTTCCCTCCATAGGCGAGTATTCCTCCAGGGTGAACGATAGCCTGTAACCCAAATAATCCCTTTCTTCCCAACATTGTTGTTGGCCACGTGTGCTTATCGAAATACCAGAAACCAAACTAGAATCAGTTGTCCCACAGTCCTGCCACCACGTGGTAGAATGTATCCCCAAACACTGAGTCAAAACAAACCCTTTCTGCCTTGCATTGGGCTTTTGGGGTGTTTCGTTATAGCAACAAGTAACAAACACACCTTCCAAAAGCTTCAACCCCAAGTATCATCCCATGGGAGATTAGGCCTTCAGCATGTGGACTTGGAAGTGAGAAAAATTCAATCCAGGGGAAATAATGAGGAGCCAGGATACAGAGGACCCTGGAAATTGTATTTCCACACCTGCTCTGCCTCAACAGGAAATCCTCAAGAGAGAAAGAAGTAACCATTTCTGTTCTTTAAAGAATCAGGGCCGATAGTGAAACACAGTCAAACGAAGTTCCCAGAGGGAGCTATAAATTAAAGAGTGGCTGAATATCATCCGAGAAAACTGAACTAATTCCCCCACCCTGTGAATTTTCAAGCAACTGCATCATTACTTATTATTAGGAATCATCACAGCACTCTATTTTTAACGGAATCAATAGCCAACTTGTTAAAGCCCCAGCCCCGGGGAGTTGTAGTATTAGGAACTCACTTAACACTGTGGCCCTTTGGGATCAGTGCGACTTCTCTTGGCGAGTAGTGAAGCACACCAGCTCTCAGAGCAGAGTGCCTGGGCAGATCTCACCACAGCCTGGCTTTGTAACCTGGGGCAGGGAAGAGCCATGACGTGGTGTTAAGATGACCAAACAGACATCAAGCCCCTATTGGATATGTGCTAGCTATGCCTAGAAAATGCCTAGGACTTTTTTTTTGAATCTGGAGTGCTAAATGCAGACCTCCCTCTCAGAGTTTTCTCTCTGCTACTGTACTTTTGTACATTCAAGATCATCAATAGAACAGGAAGGGGAGGAAGGTGGGGGAGCAGAGAAGGAAGAGAAGGAAAGGAGACAGAAGAGCTTAGATGATTGAAGTCAAATGATTGCATATCTACCACTGAGAATCTGTCTGCTGTCTCTGCTGGCTGCCTTTGGCAATCTGGCCTGATTGCAAGAGAAGCTAGACAGGCTATAAAATGACACATATATCACTGTGGATGCATGCACAAGCTGAGGGCTGATGAAGGCAAACAGGTTTTGATTTGATTATCATTTATGCAATGTTTAAAGACACAGGAAGTAGTTCTGTAGAATGTGTTTTGGTACAAACAGAAAAGGACTTTATCCAAATATAGGTGAGGAGGACTGGGAGAATCGTGTTCTTTGGCAGAGTTGAGGGAGTGGGGCATGGGAAAAGGCAAGGGACATGCTGGATCTGCAATGTTTCATTCGCTTTGTTAAGCCCCGAAGCAACGGCAAAAGTCAGTGCTTTAAAAATCTGGGTAGTGGGCACACCCCTGTTACATTTTTCTCTTTACTCTGTACATGAAATGCTTCCTAAAGTTTTAAAATGTGAGTGGGAAGACTCTCTCCCCTTCTCCCAAATCTACCCAAACCCCAATCCATTGTAGAAATGGCGTCTTTGTTCAGCTAAACCACACATACAAATGGTTTTCAGGAATGCACATCTGTCTCATACAGTTTGAAAAGAGATTTTATTATGTCTATTAAAATGGGTGTGTTGGCACACACCTTTAATCCCAGCACTCGGGAAGCAAAGGCAGGCCAGACTCTGAGTTCCAGGCCAGCTTGGTCTACAGAGTGAGTTCCAGGACAGCCAGAGCTACACAGAGATACCTTCTCTTTGAAATAAATAAACAGACAAAACTTTAGAATGGGTTATATATTTGTGTATATTCACCAAACTACACTTCAAATCCTGAACTACCTGTATTGAAATGGGCTTCTATTTCATGTCACTAATGAGCCACATTACATTTGGAGAAAAGTGTTTTGTAGTTAGCAAATTTCTGGTATATGTGCTGGCAGTAGACAAGCAATTGGTTTCTTCTCAGAGGCCAAGTCTGACTGATGGATGGTGGCTGCCCGGGGAAATCTTGGGGAAAGACTGGGAAGTCAAATCTGGACCCAGCGTGTGGCAGAGATTGGCTAGGGAGCTGAGTCAAGGGCCGGGTAGTGGAGAGGTTTGCTAAGTGTGCGCTGAGTCCCAGCTGTTTCCTGGTTCCCATTCTACCCCTCTCTGTGCTCCCGTTCTGTGTCTCTTTCATCTTGCGCTTTCCAAGAGTTTACTCTCAATCATGGGGAGTCCACATGCTGAGGAGACATTCCCAGCCCCACCCAGTCAGATGTAGCTCCTTTCTCCCTATGGCGGGCACCTGACACTCATCTCTAAGTATTCCAATTATTTGTTCCCCATCTATTAGATCGCTATTAGACTACGGGCTTTGAAAGGACAAGGCTGATATTGATCTCTGCACTCCTGGATTTTGGCACATAGGATGCGATCAATAGCAGTTAAATGAAGGATTGGTTTAATGAATGATGTCCTTGTCTTGCAGACAAGGCTCTGTTGAGACTTTTCTCAAGGTTACCTTTCCTCCAGAACAAGGATTGACAGATATGCCCTTGACCTCAGCATTTCAGGCAGCTAACACCCCCTTCCTTGCTTGTTTGCAACAAAACCTCTTGGAAATTCTCTCTCCGTGCTGTTGCAACTCCTCTCCAACTATTTCTCTGGAGGCCCTTCCAATCAGCTCTACAATTCTTCTGTCCACTGCCTCCATGGTGCCTGCACAGGTGAGTGCACTGACAAAGCCTTGAGACCCATCTTCCTTTGATCCTTGGGTTGAATTTGATACAGTTGATCTCTTCCTTGCCATAGATAACAGCCTTGGAAACACTAGCCTCCTGGCTCTCCTCCTGACTGTCTGTCTCGTCCAGTCTCCTTCCCTCCCTGAACTCTTTTTCCTATGCAGCCCAGACTAACTTAAAACTTGCTATGTAACCCAAGCTTGCCTCAAACTCATGGTCTTCCTGCTTCAGCCTCCTGAGTGTTGGGAATACAGGCATATATCATACGCCTGTCTCTGATTTCTTAGTATTAGAGTGAACCAGTACACATTCCTTGGCCCTTGTCTGTTACGGTAGTAGTAATGGCGTTTTTACTCTTTTGGTTTTTGGGGGAGCTGCCACCCAGCTCCCAGATGAAGCACACATCAAAGTCTTATTATTGCTTTTGACTGTCGGACCTCAATTTAGCTTGTTGCTAGACAGCTTTTCTTATCCTAACTTAACCTGTCCACCTTTTCCCTCTGGGCTCTCATCTTTCTTCCTTCTGTGTATCTTCCTTTCCTTTTCCTCCATGGCTGACTGAGTGGCTGGGTGGCTGGCCCCTGGTGTCATCCTCTCCTTGTTCTCTTGCTGCTCAAGGCCTCACCAGCAGGCAGAAACTGTCAGGCCAAGACTCTTAAGGGAGCATATCACCCCTACCCCCACCCCACCCCCACCCCCGCCTTTTTTAATGCTTTCTCAGTCCTATGGAAATTCGAGTCCACACTGGTACACCATTTTGTTGTTTTTCTTTTTTAACTGTTGCTGCCTTTTAAGCTACGGACTATCCTATTCAGTAACTACAACTCTGCTGCTACCAGCAGTGGCTATATACCACAAGAGCTGAAGCCTGAGGGAATTCTGTTCCCTCAGGCACCCACTCTTTCAAAGCTACTAAGGAAATGTGTTTAAGTCTCTGTCTCACTGAAAAACTCAAGATTCAAAGGTTGAGGTAGAATCCTGCTTCCCAGAGAGGCTGAACAGCAAGCAGCTCACCTCCTTAAGCCTCCCAAGAAGTCCTCAAGCTGGTTCTTGCTCCTTCTCACAAACCCTTCTCCATCTGGCTGCTCCTCCCCCACAACTTCCTGTCAGCTGGTTGCTGACCCGACAGCAGGTGAATTTTATTTAATCAGACACATCTTTGCATCCTTAAACAAATATTTCAGAGCATAAACAAAAGTAACATACCCCCAAATAATATTCTACAACACTTGTCTTAGTTAGGATTTCTATTGTTGTGGCAAAATGATATGACCATAATCAACCTGGGGAGGAAATGGTTTATTTAAGCTTATTTCGATCCACCACTGAGGGAAGGCAGGGCAGGAGTCTGGAGGCAGAGACCTTGGGCAAGTGCTGCTCACTGGCTTGTTCAGCCTGCTTTCTTGGAGCAGTCAGGACCACCAGCCCAGGGGAGGTCCCACCACCCACGATGAGCTGCTCTCCCCACATAACTCATCAAGGTGAGATCTCTCAGCATCTGCCACATGCTTGCCATCCTGCTTGCCTGCCATGGTGATGTTGGGCTCTTATCTGTTTCTTTTACCAGCTGCCTTGGTCATGGTGCTTTATCACAGCAGTAAGTAAAAAAAAAAAAAAACTAATTCAAGGCCACATGTCTCTATTCCCATGGAGGAGTCAAGGCTCAATGTAAGTTTGGGTGGTAAAAAACCACTCAAATCATAGCAATTGCTTCACCAGATTGAACTGCGGCTGGACATGGTGGTGTATGGCTGTAACCCGGCACCAAAGAAGCTGGGGCAGAAACATTACAAATCTGAGGCCAGTGTGGGCCACATAAAGATCTGAAGGCCAGCCTGAGCACAAGACTAAGATCCTGTCTTAAAAATTCAAACACCAGGAGTGTAGCTCACAGTACAGCGCTTGCAAGACCCTGTTTGCTCCCAGAAACACACACACACACACACACACACACACAAGCTGAGATGGATCTAAATGCTCATCCCTCTCCCCTCTTCAGCCTCCTCTGTATCAACTCCTAGATCCTGGACTGAAACAGATGCTCCCGCCCGTTGGGCAAACACACTTTGCGGTCATTGTACACACTCATTGTGGCTTTCCCACTAGCGCCTTTTCTTAATCATGATTCTAAGATTTTTCCTTTGTTTCTAAAGAACTCCTAGGCGCTGTTTGCAAAAGGCTTTAAAAGCTGGTTTGTTCAGCACACACTTGCACGCACATGCCGGAAACACTAATATGGACAAATTAACACACTAATAAAATTTAGAAATGAGAGTAACATAGATTTAGTTCTTGCCTTGACCTCTTTATTCACCTTTTGCCTCATCAAGTTCATCGCTGAAATATTGTTTTGCTTTTGGTTTTGTCTCACTGAATTCATGTTCTTGGTAATTTCCTCTGTCGCTTGAAGCCATCGCAGCAAAGTCTCCCGAGGTTCCCTGGGCTCTTTTCCTCACAGTCTCCCATCTCGTTTTCGTCTGCTCTGCTCGTTCTAGTCTGTCATTTCATTTGTCCCCCTGCAGAATGATCGCTTGAGCACCATGTTACTCCGCTCATTTAGCTTGTGTTTCATCCCAACAGTCAGCCCAGTTCTTGTGTTCCGGCAAGGGGAAAAAGTGAATTCTTGTTGACGCCTTCCAGCCTTTGCCTAAGACCTCTATTCCTTTCCAGGGGTTATTTTGATGCCTGGAGTTTACTTTCCATCTATCTCTTAGAGCCCAAGGGCAGGGACTTGGAAAGAGCTCAACAAACACCATGAAGCCTTTGGCATAATTTTCGTCTCTCTCCCTCCTCTAAGATGTTAGTAATGTCTAGTTCCGAGATATCCCCTTGTTCTAGTGTTGACTTAACACAGCTTAGTGTCATGAGAGAAGGGAATCTTAATTGAGGAGTTGCACAGATAAGACTGGCCTGCGGGCCTGTGAGCATATCTGTGAAGGACTATCTTGATTGTTAACTGATGTAGCCCAGCCCACCATGGGAAGCACTAATCCCTGGACAAGTGGTCCTCTGCTGTAGAGAGCTAGCTAAACATAAGCCTGCCAATGAGCCAGCAAGCAGTGTTTCTGCATGGTTTCTGCTTCAGGTTCCTCCCCTGATGTCCATCAGTGATGGGCTGTGACCTGTAATTGTAATCCAAATAAACCCTTCCACCCTGAAGTTGATTTCTGTCTGGATATTTTATCGAAGCAACAGAAATAGAACTAGGATACCTAGCAACATTGTAGGTATCTTAGCTTATGTAAGTGTACTTTACAATGTTCACACAAGCATGCCATCACTTAGTGATGAATTTTTAAGAATGTATCATTTATATATATGACTGTTATATATACATTGATATATATATATATACATATACATATACATACATACACACATGCATGGATGGCAATTTCCTCCAGCATTCTTGGGGACGTGAGAGGGCAATGGGGAGACAAAATGTGGTGACTCCAGCAGACCCCAAAAGACCCCCAGCTCCACATAGCAGCAGGCCCTACTCAGCAAGCATGGGTTTTTGTTTTGTTTTTTTGTTTGTTTTTTGAGGGAAGGACAAGCTATCTCACCAATGCTTTTCTCACTTACTCTCTCTCCACCGTTTTCTCAGCAAACAGTGCCAGCATCTCTAGCAGGGAAAGTCTTCTGTTGTGCTTGGCTTTAGGATGGTAGTGGAGTGCCCGGGAAGCTGCCTGCACTCTACAGCCAGGAAGGAAGAAACTCACTGGGATGAATGACCCACAGAGGGGTAGGTTGGCTGAACCATGGGGGTGGGGGCATTTATAATAGAGTCACAGCTTTGGTAAGTAAGAAATGTGGACTTGAGCAGTGGCCTTGGGATGGAGGGCGGAAAAGATGGAGGTGAGGTGAGGTGGGGGAAGATCTACAAATGTCCCTGCACTGTGGAGACTCACAGTTCCTGGTGGGAGAAAAACAACATCCCAGGGAAGACTGCAAACATAGTCGCCGCATGTCTGTGCTTGGAATTAATAAGCAAATCCCATGGAACTGCTGGCATCATGGGCTGTGCCCTCAGAAGGCAGAAACCTTCTATGCATTGACGATTGCCCTTGTGAGCTTCATCTTCAGGATCCGTCTTTGTGATGGACTGCCACCTGCGTGGTGCCCTGGCATTTCAACCCACAAAGTAATTGGCTGTGGAAGGTTGTCAGATGCCGTTCTGTGGAAGGGAACTGAGAAAGCAAGTTCAATTCCATCAACTCAAATATATTTTGAGGTTTTGAATCTGAAAGCACCGGTTCCATTTTCAGCCAGCTTCTCTGTGAAACAAAATTGTGCTTTACTGTAATATCTAAAACGAAAATAGCTCATTGTTGCATAGTTAAGTAGCTATTACCTCATGGAGATTGCTTGGTATTTTATGTTCTTTTCTAGATCATTGCTGTAAGGGGCATAGAATTCTCTAGATTTTCTAAGTGGAAGCCAGGGTAACAATGGCCAGTGTGACCAAGCTTAACAGACATGTGAGAGCTCTCTAAGATTTCTTAAAGTTTTTACTGTGTGTTTTATTTTTTTAGTTATGTGTTTGTGTGTATGTCTGTGTGTATATGTATACAGGTGTGCAGGTACCTGAGGCAGCCAGAAGAGGGCTCTGGATAACCTGGAACTAGAGTTACAGGGGGTTGTGAGCTGCACAACAGGGTGCTTGAGACTGGACTTGGGTCCTCTGCAAGATCAGCACACACTCTTAATCACTCAGCCAGCCCTCCAGCTCCTGAAAATTCAGGCATATGTAGCCAAACCTTATGATATTGTAAATATGAATCAATAGTAACTAATTAATTAATGTTAATCTGTTGATTTGTTTTATATAGCTTCACTAATTGTATGCACTGGACAGCTATTATTCACTGGGCTTGTATTATCTCATTTAGTCTTAAAACAACCACATACGTTACTATTACTTATCTTACAGATGAGAGTGTATCCTGCAGAGGTTCTATACCTCACGCAAACACCCACAAGCTGCTGTCTTGTAAAGTGAGGACAAGATGCAGGCTCTGATCTCAGAGCCTCTGCGACCATGAAAAGCCTGTGTTAGCCATCTTGAGCTGCATAATTAACCACCCTAAATCTTAGTAATCTAGAGGTGGACTTGTGGAAGGATGAAGTTGATGTGGACTTCAAACAGCACCTGCTGGGCAGTCATTTCTGGGATCCATGCATGGCTCAGCAGGGTGCCTCTGCTTCAAGGTTCCTCCAAGGGCTGCAACCAAAGATCAAGGCAGGACGGCAGACACCTCTGGGATTGACTGGGGAGGACCTGCTTGCAAGGTCTTTCCACTGGGTATTGGCAGGCTCGTTCCCCACTAGCATTTGACCAGAGGCCATCCATGGTTCTTTGCCTCACAGACTTTGCCAGGGGCCACAAGCGTAGCTTGCTTTATCAGAGCGGGCAAAGGAGAGCGAGGAGGAATTTGAGTGAGATGGAGGGCCTAGTCTTATAACCCAATTTTAGAAGTGGCATCTCACCCACTGAGACCATCTATATACTAGAAGCAAGTCTCTAAATCCAGACATTATTTGAGGAGAGTGGATGGCATAGACATGTGTCACCAGGAATAAGTCATTGCAGCAGCCACACGCAGCAGCTCCCTCCTCAAATAACTGCCTAACCTCCTAAACACGGGTGGCCGGGCCGGAGACGGACACTGCTCTCTAGCAGGCCATGAGACTCTCCCTGGCAAAGCTCTACATTGTAGTTCAGAGACTTGGATTGATCTTGGCTGTAGACTTGAACTGAAATTAATTGGGAGCTAAGGGAAAACCACCATCTTCTGCTGTGTACTTCTGAGTAGAGACGGATAGATGAGAAAGAAAAAATAAGAGACAGGGACACAAAGAAAAATTGGCTGTGGTTCTTCCCCTGGGTTTGGAGAAGTTCAATAAAAACATTAGGATACTGTCACTCTTCAGCAGGGTAGGAATCCATAATATTTAACAACCAATAATGCTCAAATACCAACCAATCCAGGGGGACTCCGCATACACAACTGCGGGCAATGTCAGACACTGATACCCACCAGGGGAATATAAACTGCCAAACCACAGTGGGGGTTACTCTCAGGGGGCTGCACTGGGGGAAAGGTGAAGCCTGGGCACCTCAGATCCCCAGGAGTGAGTGAGAGGTACTGATAGGCGCTCAGGGACCACAGTGCCGTCACAGCTCTTCTCTGTGGCCCTTTGGGAGCCACCCACAGCTGAGGTCTCTGTGTGGAAGTCCAGGGCTCTCTGGCTCGTTCACTGACATCCCTAGAAGCACACATACAGGTGCCCTAGTCAGGAGCGCGAGGCCCGAGTCTGAGCGGTGTGAGAGGAGGTGGGGCCAATCCACACCCTGGTGATGGGATTTGGGAAACATACTGCTTCTCTGAAATAGAACTCACAATCTGGACTCTCGTGGAACTCCCTAACATATCCAGGGACTGTGAATTCCTCCATACTGTGTACAGAGTTTCATGGACATTTACAGGTATGAAACATTTACCGCATAGTCCCATGGTATGACCAAAAGGAAACAAAAAAGAAGGCAAAAGGATCAGCATGGGGGAAAAGAAATATATATCCATATATTTAATAAATTATATATATAATGTTTTTAATTAACATACATGGTACTAGATAACATCATGACATTTTGTCAACTATATTTTTATTTTTAATTAAATCAATTAAGAGTTGGCAAAATTAGCTCTCTGAGATCTCCTGGACTGGGAACTGCAGCAAGCTTGACTTGCCTCCCACCCCCAGGACCGAGCTACCAGGAGCCTGCTGAGAGAGCCTGCCTACGCCCTCCCCCCTCCCAGGGCAGAGGGCAGAGGGCAGAGGTGAGCTCCAGCCCCCTACCTGGTCCCCACTTCCTTCTGCTCGCCCTCTCTGAGATCTCCTGGACTGGGAACTGCAGCAAGCTCGACTTGCCTCCAGAGGACCTTGCTACCAGGGGCCTGCTGAGGGAGCCTGACTAAGCCAGCCCCCATACAGGGCAGAGGGCAGAGGGCAGAGGGCAGAGTGCAGAGGGCAGAGCTCCCACCCACCGGGAGAGGGAGTGTCAGAGACCCATCTGCACCCACCATGAGACCCATCAGTGATCTGGACCTGCTTGCATTCACCTGAAGAGAACTTTGGACCCGTACTCACCAGGAAAGGAAGAGACCCCATCTGTCCCCACTGAAAGAAGGAATGGGAAGACGTCAATACAAGAACAAATTCAATGACAGAAAAAACAATATGATGCCACTAGAGTCTAGGGACCCTACACCAGCAAGATCTGAACATCACAACACAGATGAAAGAGTTGGCACAATTAGTGGGTGCTCACACAGACTACATCTGCTCTGAGACACTGACTGAGCAGTTGTCTCTAAAGTCGGCAGAATTTCCATCCTCCATCACTGTCTCCACCGCTGTGCGTCTCTGTGTTTGTGTGTGCGTGTTCCTGTGTGCGTGTTCATGTGTGTGTGCTCATGCGTGTGTGTCCATGTGTGCGTGTTCAGGTGTGCCCATGCATCCCAAGGCCAGAGGTAAATGTCAAGTGTCTTCTTCATTTTTTCTCTACCTTATGGTCTATTTGATTTTTTTTCTCAGACAGAATCTCTTGCAGAACCTGGAGATTAATGATTCAGTTAGACTGGCTGGCCAGCCCTTCAGCTCATCCCGTAGAGATGTCTCCAGCATGGGCCACTGTGCCTGGCTTTTTGACATGGATCCTAGGGATCGAACTCAGGTCCTCATGCTTGTACGACAAGCACGTTACCAACTGAGCCATCTCCAGTCCCTTCACCAGGGCTTTTCTTTTTGTCCAGAATAAGCACCAATGGGTGTAATCCGAGAGCCGGCAAGGAAGGGAATCCTGAAGTTTCACCCTGAACTATAACCTAAGGCTGGTTTTCTTTTGAGAACTTCTGTTTGGTTAAGCCTTTTCACAAGAGGACACAGCAGGTGGGTATTTTTCTCCCCTTGGCTATGGTGGACAATGTCTTGTTTCCTAGTTCAAAACAAAGTCTTTTATAAAACAAAAGATTTATACCCCTATGTACAGTAGCAGTTTCCCTTTTAGAAAATACATTTGATTTTAGTGCACTACAGTTCAGTACTCACAATTATAAGTTATAACTCATAATTCAAAAGATTCTTTAATCAAGAAATTGGTCCTAGAAGGCACTTTGAGTTACAATGCATTGTAATGTTACTTTAAAAAATCATGTGGGTGCAACCCTGTAATTCTTGCTACTTGAAAGTCTGAAGCTTGTCTGAGGCAGGAGGATCACATGATAGAAGCCTGCTGGGATACATAGTGAGTTCAAGGCCAGCATGGGTGATTTAACAAGATTTTATCTCAAAATAAAACAAAAAAGGACTAGGGAATGTGTCTCAGTACAAGAAGGGTTGTCTAATATGTACAAGGCACTGAGTTTGATCCCCAGTATGACAAAAAAGTGTGTGTGTGTGTTATTATTTTACTTTCAAAATCTTAGCTGAATTGTGATACTCTGTCCTAGAGAACCAGTTTAGTCTATGACAACCACAGGGTCATATAGACAGATAGCCTTTGGATATTTAATCATCACTACAGTGTTTGTTGGAATGAGAATGCCCCCATAGTTTCACGTTGGAATACTTGGTCTCCGGTTGGTGGAACTGTTTGTGAAGGATTAGGCGGTGTGCCCTTGTTGGAGAAGGTGTGTCACCAGTGGCAGGCTTAGAGGTTTCAAAAGACTTGCTCTATTCCCAGTGTGCCTCTTCCTCTCTGCCTCTTGCTTGCGGATCAAGACGTGAGCTCTCGGTTGTTTCCACTGCCATGCCTTTGCTCTGCCGTCGTGGACTCCAGCCCTCTGAACCGTAAGCCCAATTAAACACTTTCTTTTGTAACCTGCGTTGGTCATGGTGTTTTTAGAACGGTAACTAAGATAATTACTAACAATGCTTAGTGTTTATTGACTGCTCATCATGTATCAGGTACCACACAACACACCCACATTTATTAACCCACTTGATGCTCATTATTAACTCCATCTTTCAGAAAATGAAACCCAGGCATAGATAGATTCAGAAGTCCTGTCTGAGGTGGAACAGGAATTTGGAACTGGTCTGTCTTACTCCAGTGTCTTCTCTAAACCACCATGTACCAATTGTTAAATTTGAGTCTTAAAGTAATTTGACAATACAGTGTTGTGCCAGGTTCGAGGAGCCCAGAGACTAACCCAAGGAGTCGACACTCTGATGCAAAAGCAAAAGGTTTCATTTATTGTTCAAGCTGGCCAACTTGGATCTCTTTCCATAGCAGAGGAAATGAGATGCCAACCAGCCAAAAAGAAAAGCTTTTAAAGGGGCAGACCATAAGGTTGAAGGCCACAAATTTCAGTTTCCAGGGTTATTTAAGGTCATACAAAGTACAGAGTAAAGCAGTAACTATATATATTTTAAGCAAGATACATTTGAGAAAGTTAAGACAGGGCATGGGCTTTCAGGGTTTCAGGGATCACAGGGTCTGTCAGCTATCCCCTGGGCCTGGGGATCTTTACAGCTGGCAGGGGATCTTTATGACCAGCAATTAGAAAAGGGATGTCAGCAGGAGTCGTGGACAGTACCTCCCCTTCTCTGAAAGCATGGCACTCCAGATTTAAGGAGTTAAACTTTCCTTTTCCATTAGAAGTTCCTTTTCTCTGTATAGAGTTAGGACCCAAGTTTTTAAACTTTTATTTTTGGTCCCTCAACAGTTAGTAACTTTGTGAAATCATCCTACCAAGCTTGTGTTTCATCCTTCAATCAGTCTGTGTTTAAGTGGCAGACAACTAGCCAAGAATACGGAAGTGCCCCTCCCAGGCGTCATCAATTAGTAAGTGTGACTGCTCATGCATCTCTAAGGGTCAGCCAAGCAATTCTTGTGATATAACATAGGCATTCTCGTGGTCTTGAGGTCAGGAGTGGGTTAGGGATGGGATTCTGTTGATTTTAGTTGGGTTCTCTCACTTGTTCTGAAATCCTTTGGCCGAGCCTGGTCTGATGGTCCCAGAAAGCTGAGCTCAGCCAATGTGATTCTCATTCTCCAGCAGCCTAGCCTGAACTTCCCCCAAGGACGGATGCAACACTTCAAAGGTATATGAGAGCTGGGCGTGTACCTTTAAACCCAGCATTTGTGAAGCAGAGACAGGTGGATCCCTGTGAGTCACAGGCCTCCAAACAGTTAAACCACATGGGGAGCAAAGGAGATCAAGGCCCTAAAGGCCAGGTTGAGAAAAGCCCAGAGCTACTTCCACAGACATAAGTGATTGACCAAAGGCTAGCTTGGAGTTAGAGTCTGTGGGAGTGGAAACCTACCTCAAAAGCTGTAATTGGTCTTCTGTAAAGAGTAGCTAGCTAGCTCTGAGGGCCAATGCTGAAGCTTGGTTGGTAGAGCGCTTGCCTAACATGCAGGAAACCCTGGGTTCTGCTCCCAGATGTACAGACGCCAAGTGGGGTGGTATATGCCTGCAGTCCCAGCATTTGGCAGAGAGAGGCAGGTGAGCAACAAGTTCAGGGTTATCCTCAGCCACATAGGGAGTTCAAAGCCAGCCTGGGATATGTTAGACCCTGTCTAGGAAGTCAAGGGAGAGAGGAGTTATTAAAAAAAAAATATGGTGACCCTTCTATTTGGAGCAGTGTTGATTGAATGCAGAGTATGTGATGGACTCTTATACTACTCTGAGACATACAGTACCACAGTTACCCCTTCCATGAGGAGACACAGAGGTTTAAAGAGGAAAAGGGACTTTTCCCCAGCCCCACACTTCAACACTGAACACCGTACTTGTTTGTTTAGCCCAGTCCATCCCACTGGCCCTGAGCCAGGAATGCTGGTGGCTTCTCTCCAAGGGATCTGTTCCCTCCTGGTCCTAAGGCTTTCCATCCTTTCTGCAGGGGGTTCATAAAATGCAAAGGACCCCTGGGGCCGTGCTTATGACTAAGTTGCTTCTCTGTTTATTGCTTTGGGAGCTTTTGCTGTGACTCAAAAGGGTTTTTGAGAGACCCCTTTGTGGTGATAAACATGACAAACCTTCCCAGTCAGCCTGTGAGGACACTGGAGCAAAGAAGGGGGTGGGGGCGGGGGGATAGGACTCCAGTGAAAAGCGAAGAGGCGAGATATCCTCAGAATCTGCACGAACAGTTGCAGTTTCAGACTTCATAAATTCTTCTCAGGACCCTAGGCTGAAAAGCAGACAGCCCCTCACTCACAGTGATACGTTGGCTACACTGCCCCCTGCTGACCATCATACAACACAGCGCAGCCGCCAAGGAGCCATTGAAAAGAATGAACATACGTGTTTCAGACTTAAGATAGGCCTTCTATTCACCCTGCTTTAAAGACCAGTTTTCAGCCTCAGATGAGCAGCACCCCCTCCCCTCGCCTCCACTTCTCCTTTTCCCCCAGACATCTGGAAAATCTGTGTTCTTTCCTTTCCCTCGGGCTTTGCTGCCATCTCTTCTATAAACCAGGATCGTGAGGCTGGAGAGCAATTGCTGTAATTACAGAGGACCCAGGGTCAAATCCCTGCATTCAGGTGGCTCATGCTGCTTGCGATTCCAGCTCCAGACGATCCCCCTTCCATATTCTCTCTGTTTTCATTCCTGGGTCCACCCCCCCCCCCCCCATAGAATGGAGGGACCTCTTTTAAGAACTCAGTTATGCCATGGTCCTTCCCCTATGCTCCCTCATGCTGCTACACTGGAAGACACTCAGTGGTCCTCTGGTTACACCAGAACCTCCTAGGGAGACACTGTAGTGAATGTTTTTGGCACCCTGGGAGAGAAGGGTCACTTAGGGGCTCCAAGCTCATTTGGAATAAGAATGAATGAGATTCATCTGGCTTCGAGTGAAATACAATGCCCAGCAAACCTCTTTTGAGCCTCCTCTGCCTGGGGCTAAGCTTTTCAGCTGCGCAGAAGAGGGAGGAGAGCCTGCTGTCCAAAATGTGGTTTCCCATTCTCATGGTGATAATAGTGGTATCTACTGAATGCTTCCTGTAACAAGCACTGTTCTAAACTGCATATGTGAACTCAGCAACTCTGGGCACTAAAATCTATCGTTATTATTCTCTATTTATAGAGCAGAGTCAGAGGCAATGAGAAGTTGATGAGGCCACTTGCCCAAGGCCATAGAGTTCTGAAGCAAGACAACCAGACTGGAAACTAAGTCTTCCTGGGCCCAACACCCACCTGTATAATCACTGAACTGCTCCTCACTATCAGCGACAGGACTGACCTTGGTGCCTTTTGGGCTCTTGGAGTTAGGCTAGTTTGGGTGTTAAACTTCACCCTGCCACTCTGCTGCTCACTATGGATGGATATGGGCAATACTTTTCGATTTTTACAACTGTGACTTCCTCATCTGCCAAATGCAATGAAGAATGATGGACTCTACTTCAGATGATTATGATAGAATAAAAAGACACAATAAAGGGAGGGTAGTAAACAATAACTGCTCATTTCTTTTTATATGTTTCAATTGTACTTAATCCGTTTGTTGTTGGAATGAAATTGAAATTTTTGCTTCAGGATCTGCCATGATCTCACTACCTGAGTGTTAATTTATCTCCAATTTGGGTCATTACAAAACCTCTTTCTGAAACCATACTCCCTGCTCCTCCCTCACCATCCTACAGTTTTCCTCAGACAGGTGAACTATGCCTTTAATCCCAGCATGGAAGCAGAGGCAGAGGCAGGTAGATCTCTGTGAGTTCAAGGCCAGCCTGGACTACTGAGTGAGTTCCAGGACATGTTCCAAAGCTACAGAGCAACTCTGTCTGAAAAAACCAAAAACCAAATCAAAACAAACAAAAAACCAACCAACCAAACCAAAAAAAGCAAACAAACAAAAAAACCCTAAATATGTCACTTTATTTCCCTGCTTAAATCTTCTCAAAGGTTTTACGTTGCACACACACAAAATAATGAATAAATGAAAGAATTCTATTAACCCAAGACCCATTTGTGAAACTTTGTTATTTATGTATTTGACAATATTACATTTTTCAACTCTAAAAGTCTACCAATGTGGGGAGCACCCTGTAGCCCCGAGTCCAGGACTGAAAGGAGAGACAGAGATCTAGCCTGTGAAATTCCAGGACATTCTATGCATAGTTAAGATCTGCCAAGTCTAGAGACAGGGCTGTGGTCATTGTCCATAGAACTCAAAAGCATACGTATTGTCAAAATGTCTTCTGCTGTAACATTTACAGCTCTTTCTTAGGCTGAAGAAAGTGGTGACTTTCCTGTTGCCATGATAAACACTGACCAAAACCAAGTTGGACAGGAAAGGCTTTATTTGTCTTAAAGTTTACAGTCCATCATGAGGGAAGCCAAAGCACAGACCATAGACTCTGTGGAGTGGAGGAACATTGCTCCCTGGATCACTCCCATGGCTTGTTTATCTACCTTTCCTACACATCCCAGGCCCACCTTCCCAGGGGTGGCACTGTCCACAGTAGGCTCTGCCTTCCTACGTCTATTAGCAATAATGAAAATTCCCCCACAGACAAGGCTGGTAGAGGCAATTCCTCATTTGAGTCCTCTTCTCCAGGTGACTCTAGTTTGTGCCAAGCTGAAAAAAACTAATCAGCACACTGACCAGCCAGCCAGAGTGACCCTGCCCCTATCCACAGGTTATGTGAACTTCCAGTATCTCATATGAATTTTCTACTGAGAAGGTTTCATCTTAAACTATGTAGGTACATCCGAAGGTTCTAGGTGGACTTGGTTTTATTTAGTATCTTAGGATTAAAACTGTCATTTGGGTACCTGCCACTTCAGTTTTTAAAAATTATTCCAACAAATGTGTTCATCCCCTATTGTGAGCAGTCAAAAAGTAGTCAAAGGAGATGTTAATACTTTTACAAAGTGTCAATTGATCAAACACCAAAATGATGGCTATTTGTCAACCATAATAAAGACAATGGCAAGAATGTTTTTGGGGGGAAAGAATTGATTTTTATTCTGTGTCATAGGTAAGAAAATGGAGTTGCAAGGGCAGAAGAGATTCTTTCTGATGAGGAACAAAGGCTGGAACATCATGTTCAAGCTGAGTGGGGTTGAGAATAATTCTGTGCTCCTCCTGGGTGAAACCACCCTCTTCTCAGCCTTGGCTTGTTTGTGAGGTTCTAATGAGCATGTTTGATTAGGAGTCAAGGAACCACAGGGAGCTGAATCCGTCGTTTCTACACAGTGAAAACTGGCTTCCTGAAGACCCTGATGTCATCACTCGCCAGTTTCCAGTACACACATTAATTTCTGTTTATCCCTGGAGAGAGAAAGGAGGAGCTTGCAGAAAGAGAAAGGTGAAGCCTCAGGCAATGCACAATGCCCTGTAATAGGCAGTTCTGGCAGGGAGGAGATTGCATCAGCTTCAAATATCAGATGGGTCTTATTTTCCTTTGCTCCTATAACCAGGTACTCCATAAGTGTCAGGTGGAGGCTGAGAAGCAGCAAACACATTATTATACAAGAAGAAGGGGGGCATTTGGTTCCTGAAAATTGTTTGGATTACAAAATATTGCAATGTTCAGGTGACCTTGGGGATGGTGAGACTTGTGCAATGTTGACTATTTGTGTAGATATAGTAAGCTCTAGTATAAGCTACAGAGTGTATTTATGGGGATTATAAATCCAGGAGCCCTTTGAACATGTTCACTCTCTTCCTGCTCTCTTGAGTTGGTTGTGTTCTCTGTGGCTGGAATTTGTTCTAAGTCAACCTAGAGGCATGTAGAAGGTGTGTTTCTTACAATGGAGAATCTGCTGTGCTTAGAGATCCCTCAAAACACAAGAGAAGCATTTCTTCAGATAGCAGGACTCTTGGAGTTCAGAAGAATGTGTTCCTGCCTGGGTCAGTAAGGCTCAAGTCATCAGTGTTGGCCTGCCACCTGCACTGAACATCACATGTAGTTGTACACTGTGACAATCTTCCAACAGCCACAGTGAATGCTGTTATTCAGAAGACAAATGTTACTTAGAAAGAAAACCAAGACTTTCTGTGATAAGTAAATAATATGCTTACACATCTAAAGGAGAAAATTTTATTTAAAATTGTTTGAAGTCAGAATATTTAAACCTCAAGTTCACCTCTACATTAACTGTGTGACCTTGAACCAGTTAAACAACATCCTTGCTCACCATATCATTTATCTAGAAAGTGGAAATAATTATTTTTGAATAAGGTCACTACATGGATTAAAAGAGATAATATATGCAAAGTGCTCTGGGAAGAGGCTGATGGCTATCAAGGGCTGCTTTTGTTATATGCATTTCTGCATCAGCACAGCCAGAAATATAACCAAAAAAATAGTTTGGGAGCAGAAAAGAGGAAAATCAGTAAGAGAGTGCATCTCCTCACCGCTCATTCAAAAAGCCATTAAGATCCTTTTCCTTATGTAACCTAGTCAATCTTGCAGACAGAAATCAGCACTGTGGACAGCTCCAAGCTCTGCAATAATGATGCAGGGAGCTGTGGGCTTTTCATAAGCAAACAGACAAACAGCCTGGAGGGTCCATTCCTGACAAGCGTCCAGTCATGACTATGTTCTGGAGACCCCTTGGCTCTGCCTGACCTGGTCCTTCATCTTCCAAAGAAATCTTTGGGTTCTCAGTTCCTTTCATTGCATCCCTTTCATGCACACTAGCTCAGAAACTTGAGGGCAGTGCTAAAAAAATATGTAACAACTAAAAATCATCTGAACCAATGCACTAAACCGTGGTGCCAGGATGGTTCCAGCAAACTTGTGGTTTGTTCTAGTGTGTTCTGAGTAAATACCTGCTCAGTGGACCACCAATAGAGCACAATAAAAAACCAACACTAACAGGCCAGAAGGCACAGGGTGGGGATCTCTGCTGGACTCAGATTGGGGTTTGATCAAATTCCAGTCAATGGATAAATGAGTAAGCTAATAGTTTCCCAGAAAATGAATGGTGAACTTGACCTGTTGGTATATATGATCTAGGGTTAGAAATTATTGTCTTTCTTCACAGAAGGATTTGGGTCTAACATTCCATCAATGGTGAACAAGAGAAGTATAACTCATACACAGCTGTTGACAAAGCTGGAATAGTTATGTAACATATTGCACCTTATAGTTGCTTTCTCTTCTATGGCAAGTTGATGGGGGAAGTCCTGTGTATATGTCAATAAAGCACTGTTGGCCAATAGGGAAGTTAGATAGGTGGGACTAGGAGTCCAGGAGAACTCTGGGTAGGAGAAACACAGAAGTCAAGATGTAACACCATGGGGTAGGAAGCCCAGAAAGTTCTCCGGTAAGAGAAATGCTTAGATTAGCAATTACGGGATAAATACTTAAGTCAGAGCTAGCCAGTAAGAAACAAGCAAGGCCAACAGCCTCATAATTAATATAACCTCCTGTGTGTTTATTTGGGACTGATGCAGCTCTGGAACCAGGCTGGCGGGAAGGCTTCTCTTTACAGCAAGTAATATTGGTTTTTAATTAATGAGAATGAAGCAAACTTTCCATATGAAATAAATTATTTAAGTAAAATGTGGCTTGCTCTGTAAAATTATGTAAATAATAGTGTAGCTGGGACAAAGATATAGTATTGCTCATGGAAATAAAATAACCTGTGGTCAGTGAGGTGGCCCAGCAGAAAAAAAGCACTTGCCCAATAATTCTTGGGTTTTATAATGGAAGGAGAGAACTGGCTCCTGAAAGTGGTCCTCTGATCTTCATGTGTGGGCTGTGGTCCTCACATGCACACATACATGCACACACAAATAATAATAATAATGTAAATAAATAAAAATAAGACTCAGCACTTAGGTAGTGCAATATCACACCATGGATAAACTAACAGAAAGACTTAAGGCATGACTGCCTGATGTGCCCTCTAAAGAGTCCTTCCCCTCCACTTCTGTCACGATATCAAGAAGTCAGTGCCTACAGATTGGCACAGGAAACCCAGCTCTAACAGCAGGCTGAGCTCCCACTCCCTCACACAGACCACTGAACATGTGTCGATGCTTACACATTGCAAACAGTTTTGCCTTGGGCTCGATTCAATTCAGTGACCTAGACAAGAGAGACTGTGTGTGTCCTAGTTCCAAGTGTCTGAGTTGTGTTTCTTGTCCTTCCATTCTCAATGCTCACATCAAAGTCAATTCCAAAAGGCCCAAGAATTTCCCTATAATCCATTTCTTTCTGAGTTTTTTTTCTTAAGCAATGTGCCCTTTAAAAATTAAAGTTAGCATTTAGAACATAATATCCACTTGGCTCAGTCTAAATGTGTGCATATTCATGCATTCTTTAGACTCATGTCAATAGCCATAAAGTATGTTTCAGAGAAATTGATATTTGAAGGGCTGGGATATAAAATTCAAAACTTTTGAAAAACAACATTATCTGTTAAATAGTAGTTTACTTGTTAATCAGGTAAGCATGGAACTGCCATGCTCAATTAACTGTACTACAGTCAGACAGAATTTTCAAAATGACACCCATAAACTGGAAGGTGTCCATTATAAATGGAGGAGAGGTGTATAGGAAAGTGAAGAAAGGGTTTTTAAAGGGTTATAAAAATCAGTTGCCCACAGCTTAAAATTGGGAGCCTTCGTGTGAAAGTGCTCATTCCCATTTTCTTTTTAAGAAAGTGCATTTACTGTCGATACTGTAGTTCAGGGTTACTGGCTTAGTTTGGGAAATGACTGTCCTTATTAGGTAAACCTTGGACTCTATAGTTAGCCACACTCACTACTTACTCAACTATAGTACATCCAAGCCTCTTGACACATTTTTATTACCTGCCAATGGTGGTTAGTTTTTCATCAACTTGACACAGGCTGGAGTAATCTTGAAAACGGGAACCTCAATTGAGAAAATGTCTCCATCAGACTGGCCTTCTGGCAGGTTTGTAGGGCATTTTCTCGATTAATAATTCATATAGGATGGCCTATCCCACTGTGGGCAATGCCATTCCTGGCCAGGTCCTGGTCTTGGGTTGTAAAAAGAAAGCAGGCTGAGCAAGGCATGAGAAGAAAACCAGTAGGCAGCATTCCTTCATGATCTCTGTATCATTGCCTGCCTGAAATTCCTACCCATTCATAATGCAATAATGGACTGTAAGCTATAATAAACTCTTTTTTTCCCTGAGATGTTTTGGTCAGTGTTTTGTCGCAGCAACAGAAACCTAACTAAGACATTGCCTGAGACCAGAGGACAGAAACACACACACACACACACACACACACACACACACACACACACACACTGTCATAGAATCAGTCATCTGTGTCCAAAAGAACTCAAGAAGGAGATTAAGTTTCACAAGCATACCTACACACCATGTGCACTTTGTTTTTCTGTGTATCCCAAGAATCTTCCAGGTGCTGTATATATTTCTGGGATGAATGGATGAATGGATGGATGGATGCATGCATGCATGGATGGATGGATGCATGGATGCATGGATGGACGCATGGATGCATGGATGCAGAAAATATATTTGATCATCCACTGGAGAGGAAAAGAAGAGGCTATATTGCTTTGTGGGCGAGGCTCCAGAGAAGTATGGGGACTTCCATTGTCTTCTATTTCAATCTTTCCTATAGACATGTCAATAACCTTACTACTAGAAAGCAAATTTTCCACAAAAGGAGAAAAGCAAATAAAGGAAAGATAAGAATTTTAAAAAGAGCACCTTGACTAGCATTACATATGTTGGCATCAGAAGAATCTAGATTTGAATCATAGATCTGCCACTCCCTAGCTTCTGGCCTTTGCTTGGCTATCGTTACTCTCTCCAGGCCTTCACTTCCTAATATTTAAAATGTTATTACTGCTTACATTGCAGAATGTATTGTGATACCTACCCTTAAGCTGTTATTATATTTAACAGGCATTATATGAGATTGTTGATATACAGCACTTGGCTGAGTAAGAGAAAACAGTAACATTTTCCATCCATTCATAGCCAGTATGTATTAACGGTAGAAAAATAATGGGTTTCATTGTGGCACCTTCATACACATATACGATGTACTGTGATAACATCCACCCTACTGCTTTCCTTCTCTCCTCCTTACCCCAAGCTCACCCCCTTCTTCTTTCCAAATAGTCTCACCTCTTTTTTCACGTCTTTTTAAACCTAGATTCTACATATGGGAGAGAACATGTGACACTGTATTTTTGTGTTTGGCTCATTTCATCTAACATAATAAACTCCACTTCCATCACTTTCCAGAAAACCACATCATTTTGTTTTTCTTTAGAGCTGAGAAACATGTATTTACATATTTATATGTTATATTCATATGCATGCTAATTCCTTAACTTGACTATTGTGAATGTCACTACAATAAACACAGTGAATAGGCATCAAAAAAGAATATCTTAATAATAAGCATTGCTATTATTATCCCCTCCTTTTACTAAACTATTAGTGTTTTTCATTCTCTGTAGATTATTTCCATAAGTATAAATGCACTAAATAGGTTCCATTATTAAAAAGATTAAAGGCCAGACATGGTGATGCATCCTTTAATCCCAGCACTCAGGAGACAGAAGCAGGCTGATCTCTGTAAGGTCAAGGCCAACCTGGTCTACCTGGTGAGTTCCAGGATATCCAGGGTTATGTAGAGAAGCTCTGCTTCAAAACAAAAAGAAAGAAAGGAAAAGAAAAGACACACACACACACACACACACACACACACATATATGAAGAGGGAGGAGGAGGAGGAGGAGGAGGAGGAGGAGGAGGAGGATTGTTTGGGAATCCTCTTTATCATATCCCTCTGTAGATGCCAGCCTATTTCTTACTTCCCTTTAAGACAAAACACCTCCAAGAAAGGTCACATAAGCCAAGCACGTACCTGTAATCCCAGCACTTGGAAGGTAGAAACAAGAAAGTCAGGAATTCAAGACCAGCATTAGATACATGGGGGTTTCTAGTATGGTGACTTTCAGATGTGGTCCCCATCAGACCCCTCCCTGAGCTCTAGACATCTATACAGAACGACCACTTGCATGTGTCTCTATTAACAGGTAAAATGACCTTAAACTGTTAAACTATTAAAGTTGAACTTCTGAACTACAAGCAGCAAGCTCAGCTGGCACCTCCATCGTGGTATTTATAGTATCAGCCAATAAAAGGGACCCAGCTCCTTGGAGAAATGGCTGCTCTAAGGGCTAAGGAAGAAAATATTTACAATGCCAGAAAGTAAAGAAGCCTTAAACATATGCACATACATGCATACATGCACACTATGTCTCAAAAAGAAAAAACAAAACATACAAATAACATTATACAGATTGAGGCTATATTTATGTTTAATAATATGCACATATGTATACATTTATGCATATAACAACAATTATCTAAATAGAAATAATGAATTTGAAAGAGAGTATTTGAAAGGGCAGATTTGGAGGGAGGAAAGGGAAGAGAGAAATAATGTAATTATATCATAACCTCAAAAATTGAAAAACAGGAGGGGAAGAATATGATCAAAATAGGATCAAAGTGAAAACAAATTAAGGACACAAGAATCAAATGAGAGTTCTTCCAACAGTTAAAACTTGGATAATGTTACAAACATGTAAAGTAATGTTAGATTGTAGACAGAGAATAAAATAAACACCCCTGAGTCCATACTGACATAAATGATCAAGTAGTTAAGTGAAAGATGCTAGACACATGCAGAATTCAAAATCATTGATTGGAATCCTCTGCCCAGAAAAAGGCAGCAATCACATTCTTTAAGGAGAGCAGCACATAATGAGTTCCTCTCAAAAATCTCAGCATGAAAATGAGGTAAAAATGAGTCCTTTATAACAGAGACACCCAAGAAACAATTCCTCACACTCAAAGCAAGCATGGATGTGAAGGTCATGCAGACAGGGTGTACTGTTGAAAGGACGGGATTTGAAGGGCATTTTGTCTCTGGGGTCTTCCTCATCAAAGTCTGTAACCCTCTCATGAAAAAACAGCAGACAAATCCCAACTGACAGGAGGTCTACAAAATATTTGATCAGCACTTTCCAAACTTTCAAAGACATCAGAAATGGGGAAAGTCTGAACAACTGTCACAGAAGGAACCTAGAGATATGAGACCTAACATCAAATGACAGCCTGGATGTGGTGTCAGGGATGGATGGGGCAGTGGGCAGAAACTGAGGAAGTATATCAGTGTATAGACTCTAGTTAAGAAGAGCGTGTTGGCAGGGTGGTGCACGCTTTTAATCCCAGCACTGGGAAGGCAGAGGCAGGCGGATCTCTGTGAGTTTGAGGCCAGCCTGGTCTACAGAGTGAGTTCCAGGACATCCAGAACTGTTTCACAGAGAAACCCTGTCTCGATAAACCAATAAATAAATAAATAAATAAATAAATAAATAAATAAATAAATAAATATGAATGACTGCTGTTGTTTTCCACATAACAGCTTGGATCTTAACTTTATTCACCTAGATAAGAACTGTAGACTTGCCATGATAACTAACTAACACCCTCTCGAAGATGGTGGCATCTTTCCCCATCCCAAGAATGTGTGGGTATGTCACTTCCTATGAGAGAAGGGAAATTGTTCACATAAACTGAGTTGAAGACTTTCAGGTGGAGGAATGACCCTGAGTTATCCAGATTGGCCCAGTGGTCCTTGAAAGAAAGACAGTTATTGAAGGAACAAGATAGTCCCGTGTTTCTGGTTTGAAGACAAAGCAAGAGGGCACAAATATGGGATGGAGGCGGAGTCTAGAAGCAGGGAGCAGAGAGAGGCAAGGAAACAGATTCTCTCCACTGGATCTTCCAGTGGGAATCTCCCTGCTGACACCTTGACTTCTAGTCCAGTAACTGATTTGGGGCTCTTTTTTCCAGAACTGTTGTTCTGCTGTTTCAACCCACTAGGTTATAGCTACAATAGGAAATGTATACAGACATCCAGATGTGAATGACCACTACTTCTTGGCAGCATCCAATCTGCCTTACCTCCTTACCCCCATCTAGCCCCAAATAATTCCTTCTGTCATCTTCCTGAGAATTCCATTGCTCCCAGAGTGCATTCCCACCCTTTTTTGCCGTGAGACAAGATACCCAACTTGGTGCAGTCCTGAGTACTCTGCGGGGTTTTGACGGTAGGTCATGGAAGACCATCCTAGGATGGAAACACTTGTAACTGCTGGCTTATCACCTGACTCTTCCCCACAGCTGGATGTTCGTGGACACAAAAACTAAATAGCCAATTTGCAAATAGTATATTAATATTTCTAAGGATTTCTCAACAAGTAAGAAGGAAGAGAATATTCTAGAATCATGTGTCAGACAAAGCTAAGAGGTAGTCAAGCTCAGTTTCAGTGATCAAACATTATTTTCTTTATTTATTATTTTGAGTCACTCCAAGGGTTGCATAAACCTTCCTTTCTTGCCAAAACACCACTTGAAAAAGTTCAGCCTTGGAATAATGAGAATTAGAAAGGTCTATGCTGTGGCCAGGAAAACCTACCTGGACTTAAGGGTAAGAAGTGGCCAGAAAGAGTGGTCTACCACCATACCAATGGCATGCTAACCATTACTAATTGTTGACCCCCTTACTGATTTTATACTTTACCTCTGAGACTATGACAATATTTTTGGTGTTTTAAGTCCCTTTACTCATGAGTATTGGTTACAGCAGGAACAGAACGCTACATTCTTCCGCATGTGTTGTCTTAGCTGACTCTGAAATAGATCAAGAGTTGCGTAACCTTAGTGTCTCTGGCTGGGAAAAGGCTCCATAGGAAACACCTGCTTCACAGGCATGGGGACTAAATCCTCGGAATGCATATAGAGCTGGATGTGACAGCTCACATCTGTAATCCCAGGAGTCCTGCAGTGCACTGGGATGCAGGGAGAAGAATCCTGGAAGCTCACAGGCAGGCTAGCCCAGGACAAGATGGAAGACACATCAAGACCTGAGCTTGTCCTCTGATGTCCATGCACACATGCTACTCGAACAAGAACAGGGAGGGGGGGGGGAGGGAGGAAGGAAGGGAGGGGGGAGAGGGAGGGAGTGATGGAAAGAAAATTGAGACTTAAAGAGATGAAACAGGAGCAGTTAGATGGCTCGGTGAGTAAAAGCACTTGCTGGTCAGCTTGATGACCTGAGTTCAATGCCCAGAATTTACAGTGGAAGGAGAGAACCAACTCCTGAAAGTTGCCCTCTGACCCTATAGGCATTCTGTGGCATAGACCCACCTGTACACATATGGGGGTTGAGGGCAAATGTTTCTAAACAAGTTATTGGGGTGTTTTGTTTTTAAGATGAAGCAATTTGTATGTGGTCAAACAGCTGACAGGTAGTGGGGTTTGAACTCAGATTTGTCAGATTCCAATTCTCCTGTTCTGGGCCATTAGCATCCATGAAAGCTGTCTGCAACGGGGCAAGGGTTAATGCTCTGGGTCAGCCCTTAGAAGGGAACATGCTGAAAAACCTGGGTACTAGCTTCTTGAGCTTAGCCATCCTCAGTTCCTTACAAATCATGGATAAATCCAATCTCTCAGAGTTCTCTGCAGGACTTCCCAGGCCCTACTGTTATTAGATTCCATGGGAACAATTCACTCACTCAGTACTTGTTTCTGTGGTGTCTAGGCTGTGCCAAGCACTGGGGCAGGATACGAAGCCCTCTACTCCATTATGTACAGCTGGAGAATATTCCCGATGGGCCTGACTTAATCTGGAGACTGATAACTAACATGCCCTTCCGGCTCTGGAACTAGGGCTCCCCAAACCCTTCAGGTGGCCAGTAAGCACCTCCCTGCTGCCCTTCGGCACTTTCTGCTCAGGGTGACTGGCAGGAGAAATGACAAACTCAGAAACTGCTTCACATCCCAGAGACATAGTCACCCTAAGTTCCTGGCTAGTCAAAGTCAATGCTCAGTCCTTGAACGGGTCTGTGGAGTCTGGAAATAGCCTGGCTGTGCTCCCTGTGGAGTCTCCACACAGCTTTGTTAGGGTCTAGTTGACATTTGCTGTAAATACCTATTAAATCCAGGCTTTCTTCCTACAGCTGAGACTCTAGGACAGCTGCAGCTGCCAAACAGTGGGGAGAGCCATTGAAATCACACAGGCATGTCTCTCTCTCTCTCTCTCTCTCTCTCTCTCTCTCTCTCTCTCTCTCTCTCTCTCTCTCACACACACACACACACACACACACTTTTGGCACTAGCAGAATGAAAAGTCTACTTGATACCTACTCTCCATGGAGGCCCCTGAGAGGGGGATTTCTGGAGGCAGTCACAATGCAGGAGGACAGTGACAAGTTCAGAAGCCACCATAGCAGATTATGTAAGACTCCCTCAGGTCCTACTCAATTACTCTTATTGATTTTCAGATCAAAGGATCCATTTCACAAATCAACAGCTGCTTCTCCTTACTTCCAGATGAGTCTGCCGTCTCTCTCACCTGCTTCACAAACCCTCCTTTGGTCTTGATTAGCCTAGACATCTCTAGGTTGGAACCTGTGTAGCGGGGGCAGGGGCTTAGGGGTAATCGGTGTGGTATCACCTAGCTCAGCATGCCTGAGCTCAGAGGTCCCAGGTATTAGCTCAGGGAGACGTGGGGCGAAAGCCTGAGTGCTGATGTTGGTGTCATCACCCACTTAGTTTATAACTTTTACAAGGTCACTTAAAGCCTCCTGGGGTATCCTTTTCTAAGTTGTCAAATGGAAACAGGAGGCCACATGCCTTGCAGCAAGGTAGCAGAGGCTTTGGAAACAAAAGAACTGACTTCAAATCCTGTGGTGGGATATTTGTACACTGTGTGAAGACGTGTCCTTGTGATTGGTTTAGTAAAGAGCTGAATGGCCGATGCCTAGGCAGGAATGAGTTTAGACAGGACTTCCAGGAACAGAGGGGGCTCTGGGAAGAAGAAAGGCAGGGATACAAAGAGACACAGAATAAGCAGGAGGTGCAAGATGATAGAGGTAACACCACAAGGCAGAACATAGATTAATATGAGTGAGTTAATGTAAGTAATAAGAGTTGGTGAGGCAAGTCTAAGCTAAAGGCTGGGCTTTCAAATTAATAGAAATCTCTGTGTTGTTGTTTGGGAGCTTGCTGGTGGGACAGAGAAAGACTTGTTACACAAGGCATCCGACATGGAGGGTTGAATATCCAAACATAGGGCCTGAGAAAGCTAAGGGGCTGGATATGGACTCCTAGTCCTGACGTCTGAGGTGGGTCAGCAGCATATGGAGATGTGGATCCCAGCCACTGTCTGTGAGTTTGAGCCATCCACCAGCACCATGAGCCAGAGACACGTGCTAAACTAAGCCATGGCAGCTGATATGGCAGTTTAAGATTTATCTCAAGCCAGGCGGTTGTGGTGCATGCCTTTAATCACAGCACTTAGGAGGCAGAGGCAGGCAGATCTCTGTGAGTTCAAGGACACCCTTGAAACAGCTCTGAGACTAGATGAGATATGATAAATCTTGTTGACTACAGAGTCCTCATGACTTATCCATGTCATCTTTTCATATGGATGATACAGATTTATATTACAGTTTGGTTATGCAGTTCAATTGGACTTATAAAGTTGACAAATGCCTTTTACCTGCTCAAGTATACAACAAAAAATACCACACATTTCATATTTACATTAACACCACACACATACGCACACACACACACACACACACATATATATCCTTTAAAACTTTATGTGTTTTCAGAAAAAAAAGCCAGACACCAATAAAGACAAGTAGCCCAGATGATCCAGCCTTTCAGAATGTCTCTGTTGCAGTTTCCTCAAAATTCTGTATCCAGAACAGCTTCAAAGCTGCTAGCTGAGATGGTCCATCCTCACAAACTATTTAGCCAAGACTTCAAGTAAGCTCTACACTTTCCCATCACACAGCAACTAAACAAAAAGTAATACAGCTAGTTCTCCAGGAACTTGACCATTATCCCAATTTTCTCAGGGTCTCCTAAAGATGCCAGTGCCCCCAGATAACAGGAAGCAGTCTAGAGAACAGGGCACCATATTCCCAAGAGGTAGAGTGGATAGTTTTTAATCATTTGTGGTTATGGTTAAGCTGGGTTATGCCTGTTTGTCATCGTTTAGGGGGGTTGGTTACAAGTTGCTATTGGTGAGGGTCAGGAAAAAAGATGGAAAAAAAGAGATTAGATTTGGGGATCTCTTTCTTAAGGGAAAAGGGGGATATAGTAATGATAGGATAAAGGGGTGGTTGTTGAGTCTACTTTTGAACAACCATTAGTCTCACATATTTTATATTGATATCAGTTTTTGTATGTTGATACAAATTTAAGGTTATTTTTGTTATACTGTGTGTATGTTTCTACTCTTGTTTAAGCTATTGTACCTGTGCAGCTCATTTAAAAATGTAATGTAAAGTTTTGGTCCTTGGAAGTTATTTAGGATAATAAAGAAATACAGGTTAGTAGTTAGCCAACTATAACAACCAAACTTATGGTCATGTTAATTATGTTTTCAAGGTCAAACCAAGATATATTTTAAATAGATGGTCTTCAAACATGTCAAAGACCTACAGAATATGGAATTTAATGTGTTTTAATTACATAAAGCTTTTCATGATAGTGAGACACTCCTGCTCCTGGAAGCACCAATTTACTTCAAGAAAGGATGATAGACATTGAAGAACCTCCATATAGAGTTTGCTTTCAGTTTGACAAAGCTAGCCATTTGGGCAAGAAACAACCCTTGCCTTGACTGTTGACAGCATGCTGTCCAAATTGGACAAACAGGACACAAAAGAAAGCAACTGCCAAACTTTGTCAAGACAATGTAGGACAGTCCTTCAAAATTCTTCCTTCACAGAAAAGTCTGTCAGATATTCTAGGCCTATAGGCCAAAGGTGGATGCTCCAACACTACAGAGGAACCTTAGATGATTGTCCAGGCAGCCAGATGTCTCTGTCATTTCCATAGTTTTGGAAGTTGTTTGCTCTGCACTTTCTGTTTACTCAGCTAATAATATATCCTTCTCAGCGCTTTGATGGGGTTGAAGACTAGATAGTTATAGTTTTACAGTTTGCCTCATTACCAAATTCAGAAAAAAAACTTACATAAGAGATGTAAAGTTTAAAAGATTACAAACATAAAAGCTTAAGTTGTTTATCTAAAATGGTGTTTTAAGGTCTAAAATATATTTTTTAGAATAGCATTACATATCATGCTAAAAAGTGATTTAGGACTCACTAAGATAGGCTGGATAATACAATACTTTCTCCAAATTTGCCAAATACAAATGGACATCGTGAATATAATTCTTACCTGATAATTGTTCTTAGTGTATATAATTTTACTATGTTAGAATTAATACCTTTCCATTTTATTTGGACAAAAGGGGAAAACATTGTGGGATATCTGTACACTGTGTGAAGATGTATTGCTTTGGTGTAATAAGCTGAACAGCCAATAGTTAAGAAGGAGGCATAGGTGAGATTTCCCAGGACAGAAAGGAAAAGGAGGAAGAATCTAAGTGCACTATAAAACACCAAGGAGACACGGAGGGAGTCAGACATACAGAACAAAAGAAAGGAAAAAAGCTACATGGCAAAGCATAGATTAATAGGAATGGGTTAATTTAAGTTATAAGTCAAACTTTCATAATTAATAAAGCCTCTGTATCATTATTTGTGACCTGGTAGCCCAGAGAAAAATCTCTCTACAAAATTCCAACTCCAGGGCTTGGGAGATGGCTCAGTGGATCCCTTGCTGTCTGTAAACACGAGGACTGAGTTTGAAAACTCAGCACCCATATAAAAAGTCAGGCATGGCTGTGGTGTGCCTGTAACCTGAGCACTGGCAGGTATGGGGAGCTGAGAGAATGGTAGTAACTCACCCTCTGGTACATATATAATTAGTGGAGACTTGCTTCAGTCCAAAGGTCATCTTTTAAAAGATTTTTGTTATTTTTGATTGTATGTAGGTGTGTGTGTGTGTGTGTGTGTGTGTGTGTGTGTGTGTGTCTGCATTCGGGAATGTGCACATGAGTTGGGATGCCCATGGAGGCCAGAGGCAACAGGCACCCTAGAGCGGGAGTTACAGGTGGCTGTGAGCCATGTGATGTGGGTGCTGGTAGCTGAGCTCTAGTTCTCCAGAACAGTCAGTGCTCTTAATGGCTGAGCCATCTCTCAAACCCTCAAAGATCATCCCCTTAATCACTAAGTTTAACTCCCAGAAAGAACCACTTCAGAGGGTTGACAACAGGTACCTTTAGTGGTACAATCACACAGGGATATCTTCTATTTTGAGCTTTTTTACACACTTTATAGTCTTTTTTATTTTCTAGTACTTGATTTTACATTCATATAACGAAATAACAGCATTTTAAAATGATTTTAACTTTTGTTTTTGGTGTATGAGTATTTTGCCTACATGTATATATGTGCACCATGTGTATCCAGTGTCTGTGGAGGCCAGAGACGACATTGGATCCCCAAGAACTGGTGTTACAGATGGTTTGTAAGCTGTCGTGTAGGTACTGAGAATCAAACCTAGGTTTTCTGTAAAAATAGCAAGTGCCCTTAACCACTAAGTCCAACATACAGCATTTAAAAAGACATCTTAAGGCTGGGCTTTGATGGCTAATCCTGGTACTTGAGAAGGAGAGCCAGAGGCAGGAGGATCTCTCTGAGTTCCAGGCCAGCTTGGTCTACATAGCAAGTGAGATCTTGTCTCCCTTCCCCCAGCCCTTACCTCAAAAGGAGGCATTTCAGGACTGAAGAGATGTCTCAGTGGTTAATAGCACTTATTGCTCAGGCAGAGAACCCAGCACCCATATGGTAGCTCACAACCAACTATAACTCTAATTCTGGGGGAATCCTCTTCTGACCTCCAAGGACATCAGGCACTAATGTAGCGTACAGACATACGTGCGGGCCAAACACTAAAGCACATACAACAAAATGCAAACATTAAATTAAAATAAAAAGACATCCTTTAATCATAAATCTGTGGCTTAGTAAACCGAATAATAAACTCCACACAAGATTTACCAATCACCGATCACCATATCAGCACCCAGAGCTGTGCTGGACTTAGCTCCCTTGTCCTTCAGTCACGACTACCCAACAAAGAAGCTGAATCCTGTGAAACTTGCTTATTCTGTTAAACTATCCTATTTTTTAATAGTCAGTATAATATGGTCTAATATAGTCTGTATTTTGTTAGCCTTGACTCTTAATCAACACTGTGTTCTAAAGAACATTTTGGGTCTGGACATGAAATTCAGAGCTGGTAGAGTGTTATCTGGTGGCACAGAGCCCTGGGTTCAAACGCTACCAACAGGTAAGCTGGGTGTGATGGTGCATGCCTGTAATTTCAGGACTCAGGAGGTAGAGGAAGGATTCAAGTTCAAGGTCATTGTTGGCTAGAGTTGTCAACATGCAATGAGATGGAGAGGGGAATTAATTTTTTCATAGTTGGAAAGCTCTAGAATGTTTTAAGCTTGAAATTTCATAAAGGCCTGCAGCAACTGACTTAGTTGATACCTGCAAGTTTGAAATCCTATAAGTAGTCACCCACCTTCAGCATGGAGCTAGAGCCATTCCTTTTAAAAGCCACTGCTGAAAGAGAGGGGATTGAGAGTGTGTGGCCGGACCACTTCCTTGTTCTCAGCCCCGAGCCAGGCTCAAGCCTCCCTTCCACCAGCCCAGCTCGGCCAGCAAACAGATTATCCATCTCAGTGCCAGGGTTTCTGAGTTGCTGCCTGGGTCTTGTGTTTCCCTTCGTGACCTTTGGGGTAGAGGGAGGAGGCTGTTCTCTGTAGTACGGCCTGGGGTTCTCTGTGATCAGAGTCCTCCCACCAGGAAGACCCATGGGGTGCCCTCCCTCTCACTCTCCTTCTCTTCCTTTCTAGTTAAAAATACTGTGATGGAAGTTCCCAACTCTACGCTGACATACAGACGATGGTGTAACATCCATGTTACCATAACCAAGCTTCAATGCTGACCAACACACAGACACCCTTTCCTCCTGCGCTCATTCAGTGTTGTCCCACTCCAACTGGACTGTCGGGAAGTGAAAACGGCAGCATGCATCTTAAATACACAATGAGTCTTTAAGCCATGGTTGAAACATGGCTGCCCTCATCCCTTGCTGCCATGACCTTGGGCTTCAAGTTTCCCCACCATTTCATAAACAGCTCTTTACAGTTTATTCACCTCGGAATAGAAATGAGTTGCACACACTCCACTTTGTGGAAATGACCCCTTTGTGGGAAACAGTACTTAGAGAGTATAAACTGAATGCCAGGCTCCTTGTTGCTATGGAGCTGTTCATTACTTCTAAGGCTTTCTGGAGGACATACAACCTCCCTTCTTCTCAGCCCCCCTCCCTTCCCATGTGTTTTCATGGGTGTGCGTGCAGGTAATATATGTAGAATAATACAATTTCTGTGTTTAGATGTGATTTATCTTCCAAAAGTCCCTGTGTGTCTGTTGACAGGCCTCCGTTTCAGGTATTTTGTTATCGTGACAGAAAACGACTAATAGAAATACCAATGTTATTTCTAATGGAATTTTTGCTGAGAGCAGTTTGGTTTTAGTTATTTTGTCCTTGGGATATATTCTACTACATGTTTTCAGCCAAATTACTGTGTGTGCGTGTGTGTGTGTGTGTGTGTGTGTGTGTGTGTGTGTGTGTGTGTGTGTGTGTGGGGGGTGGTTCCTGTGCCTTTGTGGTATATGTGCATATGTGCCTGAGTGCCCAAGTGTGAATGACATACATGTGTACCCATGGATATGATGCTAGTTATACAGACATAACAGGCTACTAGCCAGCTTGATGGGAGGACCCCTCTATGGTCTCTGGGGTTGTAGATGGCCCACCAGCTATAGTCATATGATTTCTGTTCTTTATGTTTACACATCAAGCCCTTTACCTGATAAGCAATCTCTCTAGCCCCGAAATGACTGTGCTTTAAAAATCATTTGAGATAATGTTTGATAATGTTTAACATTTAGGCTACAGAAAAGGTTCATCCGGAGAAGTCCATGTCTGCCTCTGTCCCTTCTCCAGTTTCTTCCCACCACCCACAGAGAATTTGCATTTTAAACGTTGTTGGTACCGTTACCTCATTTCTTAATGTGATCAATACAAATAAGCCCACAATAAAAGACATGACTTTAAATGTTTTGTTAACTGGCAAAGAAAGATACACCCTTCTATACTGTAATCATGGAGGTTTCTAAGCAAACAGCACTGTTGGGAATTTCTTTTAAGAACTTCCCTTCAGAATCCTTTACAAGAGACGAGTTTAATTCATTTAATACACGGAGAATTAAGAAAGGGGGGAACCTCTTCCCAAAGCACACAGCAAATCTGTTAGGGTTCCCACTGGCTCTGGGAGACCCTGGGATGGTCTGTATGCTAAATTCCCACAAAGCCCTAGTCCCCAGCTGCCTTCACTGTCAGCAGGTTGGGGAAACTTGAGACCTAGGCAGAGGTGAAGTAAATAAACCATTGAGTGTGCTCTCAGGGTTATATTCAGGCACCCTCTCTCCTTTCCTCCCCCTCTCTTTCCCTCCCTCTTTCTTCTCCTTCCAGGCCACCATGACGTAATCAGATTCCTCTGCTATGAACATTTGCCGTAGCATTCTGCATGTCTGCAGGCCCAGAGCAACAGAACTAGACAAGCATGGGCTGAACCCAGAAACCAAGTTAATCTTGCTTCCTTTTGAGATGATGTTTTTCAGGTATTTTGTCACTGTGACAGAAGGCTAACATAGCCTCAACCCAACCAACTGAAGGCATAGGCACGGCCTGCCCTGAGAGCTCTGATTTCTCTGAGTCTGGAAGAAGGTTTGGTTGCAGAGACATGAGAAGCACTCTGATAAACTACAATCAAGTGTGGATGAGGTCACAACCAGGCTGGGTATGGGAACAAAAGCAGGGAGAGTGAATATAGGACAGAAAGCAGGGCCCATACAGGTGGGGTTTCAACATTCCCAGGGAATTCTGGGTAGCAGCCCTGGGGCCCAAACAACATAAACCAACAACATTCAATCTGGTAGTTTTTTTTTTTTGAGACTCTCAAAGCAATTGTTGTGGGAATAAATCTTGCCTCCAAGATACACAGCTACAAGAAACATGACCTTATTTTTCTTTAATACAACTTAATCTCTATTCTGATCCCTGGCCACACCAGAGAACAGATGCTAAATCTTGGCTGAAATGAGGACATCCAAATCCCTCTCCCCTGCCACGTGTCTATTTGACCAAGCAGCGTGGAAGGTTATGGACACAATCTGGTGCTGTTGCCACCTCCTTGAACTCAACCATCACCCCACACTTCTCATCGCTACATCTCACAGAGGGCTGCTAGCACCCTGACCACAGGTTTCTCAGGGTCAGTGGCTCTCCATGTGGCTGTGACACCAGATCCACAGTGCTGACATCTCTAGGATGCCCAGAGTCACTTAGTCTTCTGTGACTTTCATTCCTCAGGGCTAAGGTATTTGGCCACACCCACTACCCTGGCCATGCTCCTTTGACCTTTCCCAGACTTGGTATTGTAATCTAAAGAAAACAGGTGCTCCAGAGAAAGATGCCAAGTGACAGGGTTCAAGCAGATGCGTTATTTACTAAGGAAAGGGATCATAAAAAGGGGAAAGGGAAAGGGGAAGACCAGCCTCTGGAGATAGGAGCAGCAGGAGAGAGGAGAAAGGAAAGAGGGGAGAGAGAGGAAAAAGGGGGAGAGAGAGAAGGGAAGAGGGAGGGGTACAGGCAGAGATAGGGGGAGGAAGAAAGAGAGGAGGATGGGAGGTGGGCAGGACCCTTTTAAAGGGGAGCATAGTGAATATGCACAGGTGGTGCTCTTAGTGGCTGCAGCTGAGGGCGTGTCCTATCAGAACCCCAAGGGCAGGCCAATATGGATGCCTGAATACTAACACTTGGCCCAGGAGCAGAAGGTAAGGTCTTCTTTTCAGTGAAGAGATAACTTATATACACTTGTTCCTTCTCCCTCCAATAGCCCAAGGAAGCTTTATGTAGACGGAAGCTTCCTGTTTCCAGTTATCTAACAGTCACCCATCCTTTTATGGGTGCTACAAGTCCCCTTTGTTCTCTAAGAGCAAGGGGGCTTTTAGTGTGAGAAGTTGGAAGCATCACTCCCTTCCTGTGTTGTCACATCCCTCACCGTGGAGTGTAATTCCAGGGAGACATGTGCATGCGACCTGGATGGACTTAGGCAGTGCACTACCCAGACAGCTGAGTACCTGCATATAGTTCTTTGTTAACAAAGCAAACAGCTAAAACTGCCCCAATAAAGCTCAAGAGGGTGAGTTTGGAAATCTGTGAACGAATACCAAAAGCAAGAATGATTTTCCTCTTGACGTTTTATCTTCTGCTCTCTTCAGTCTTATCCCCACAGAACAACCTCAGCCTGCCTCGTCTGAGCCTGAGCAACTTAGAATCTAAGAGGAGAAGCTGTAGACATCTGATGTGACCAGGAAGAGCCTCAATCCCTCCCCCAGGGTGGCGCACACTGAGTGCTGGTGTGGGTAAAGTTGGCACTCACTTATAAGCTTCAGATACCTGTAGGATCAAAAAAGATCCTCTTAAAATGCACCTGGCCATGCCTGTCCTCAGTCCCTCCAACTTCTAAAATGTGTTGGTTGCCATGGCAGCCACTGTCTAATTGAAATTCTCGTTCACAGAGATATCCTCGGACACAAAGGCTGCTTTGTCCAGAAACCATTTGCAGGAACTGGCCTGAGAGCTGGAGCCTAGATCCTGACACCCAGGCACCAGGTGACAATGAACAGATGACCCACCCAGATGTTCCGCTGATGCCCACGGTGCCTACTGCACCACCACTGACTCCCCCACTCAACAGCATCAAGCCCCTTTTCTGTGCTAAGCAAGGCACTGGGAAACACCATGTCCCTGTGGCCACCAATGCATTTAGTCAGGGAAGCTGATTAGGAAGCAGAATTAGAGAGCGATAATAAATAATAAAAGGATGAGTGCAGGCATGTGAGGGCCAAGAGGCACCAGTAGGAGCTGAGCTGAGCTGAGAAGCTTAGCGCTTCTCATGCAAAACTCACTCATCACCGAAAGTCTGACTTTAAACAGCAAGGTCCTGTGGCGGCATGCCACTGTGGTGTTCTGTGAGTGAGACTGTGGAGGCAGAAGGGGACCGGGCCAGTGAGGTGACACGGAATCATGTCATTATCATGCCACTATTATATCCCATACCACAGATTTTCTGTGAGATGTCCAGGGCTCTACATTATTTCTAGACCAACCTGGAATTCAAACCACTGATTGCGAACATGTATCTGTACTTGCTTCTTTATAGTGCCTTAAAGAGAATTCTGTAGAACAGTTCCAAACATTGCTGACTTCCCCAAGTTTACGCCAAACATCCAGTTCAACATAGAAACATGTAAAGGAACTAGCCAATACTCAAGCCCACCCCTCAACATGGGCATGGGAGAACTGTCCTTGATGGCATGGGCTGGGAGAGCTGGCTCTGCCCCTCACTTGATGGGGACTACCCCACGGGCCCAGACTGACCAGCTGAGATACTACCCAGGCCCACCTCCAGTGCCTTGGGTGTACCCACCCTAACATCTACACCATCTATGGCCTGTTGGAGCATGTGAAGGAGCAGGTCCTGTGGAACCATATCTGCAGGATCTGGTGGCTGAGGGATATCCAAGAGGAGTTTCAGTGAGGGTCCAGTGATGAGGGTCCAGTGATGATGGTGTACCAGAAGCCAAAGACCTTGAACCAGACCAATGACTCATTGCAATGAACATTTGCCAGTAAAGCTGATTGGACAAAACGGTATACTGTGTGACATATCTCAGTTCCCAATGCCACTAAGATGACTGAAGAGGTGTCGGAGAGACAGGAAAGATGGAAGAGCGAAGAGGTTTTTGTTTGTTTGATTTTATTGTTTTTTTTAATTTTTCTTTTGTGGGGACACTGCAAGGGTGGAGGGTGGAAATGGGGGGACTGCAAAATGAGCAGAATCAGGGTGCATGATGTGAAATTCCCAAAGAATCGGTAAATTATGTTTTTTGTTTTTTGTTTTGGTTTTACGAGACAGGGTTTCTCTGTATTGTTTTGGAGGCTGTTGGTCCAGCCCGGCCTCGAACTCACAGAGATCCGCCTGCCTCTGCCTCCCGAGTGCTGGGATTAAAGGCGTGCACCACCACTGCCCGGCTTTTTTTTTTTTTGAAATTATGTTTTTTAAAAAAAAAAAGACTCAAGCACAGGAGCAGCCACTCTGTTCGTGTTAGAAAACGAGGGTAAATGCTCATGCCTGAAAACAATAGACTCATAGCTGCTCCCTAATGACAGGAAACTGGCAGAAAAGAAAGTCAGAACTGTAGCTCATCTGGAGCTTTTAAAGGTCCTCCCAGGACAGTATGCATGGCGTGGAAAAAAGGTCAGCGTGTATCATTGACCCTTAGCAAGCCCGCATGACCACGAACGAAATCCATGTAGAGGCAAAGGAAGTAGAAGAGAACCCAAATGTGGCTAACGGCTGACTCAGGGGGTGGGATGGTGGGGAGCTTTCTCTTTTCTTTAACAGCACTTACTACGATGAACAGAAAGGATGCACATGTGTGTGTGTGTGTGTGTGTGTGTGTGTGTGTGTGTGTGTGTGTCTGTGTGTCTGTGTGTGTGTGCACATATGTTCGAGCACATGGACCTGGCCAGACAACCTTGAGGTTGGCAGGTCACTGGGTGGGAGGAAGGGGGTGGGGCTGGACTCCTCTGTCCCTCAACATGGGTAGAAAAGTGGATTTTGTTTTCAGTTCCATCGAAGCCAAGTTTGGTTTGGAGATTGTAGCAGGGGAAATTCAAGACCTACTGGTGCCTCCCTCCCTTTCCAACACAGACTTCATGTGGAGATCTGTGGGGGATGGGACTTGCTGGGGAAGCAGCACACTGGCCAGGGTGCCAAGCATCAGGGTAATTAGCACCACACTTGTCAAAGGGCCTGGTGCTATTTTTAAAATCTTTCAAACACATCAACTTGGGAAAGGATTCCAGGAGTCCTGCCAAGTTACCTAGTGCTTCAGGGAGGCAACAGAACCACCCAGAACCTAGAGGAAGATGCCCGTCACCCATCTCTATGTAATCTTTATTTCTGAAAATGGGGGGTGGGGATGAGTCAGCTAGAACATTCCCACCTGTACCCCTGTTGTAGTTTGAATGTGAACCAGCTCCCAAAGGCTCTTGTGTTTGAGCACTTGGTCACCCAGCTGTAAAGTGGCCTCAGGGTTGGGCTCAGAGGAAGGAATGGAGGCCTGCCTTGAGTTTCTTAGCTCCACGCAGTTCCTGTAACTTTCTGCCTCCGGATGCACTGTGACCAGACACCATGGAGCTGTCTCACGTGCTTGCAGCCATGCTCACCCTACCATGATGGACCGTATCCCCACAAACAGCACAAATAGCCCCTCCCTCTCTAACGTTACTGCCTGTCAGGCATTTGGTCACGATAATGAGGAAAGTTAACTAACATAACACCCCTTCTCTGACACTGGGAGCCCCTTGACTGGGCCTAGCTAAACCCCTGATGCAGGGGGCATTTCAATATGGTGACTTGAGACTCTCTGGTCTTGCCACTCATGAGTGTGTGGCCTTTCTATACCTCATACACAAGCAGAGATATATTAGTGCAGCAGACTTCTACAGAAAGCTGTTGTCTCCAGCTACAGGTCAGAAAACTGTGGCCCTCAGGCTAGAAAGTTTTATTGAAAAACAGCTATCCACATCCATTGACATCACAGCTCCAACTTCCTTTAAGCTACAATGTCAGCACTGAGTCACTGTGTTGGAGACCACAAAACGGTTCATCGAGTCTGGAATGTTTATTATTATCTGGCCCTTCACAGAAAGCCTAATTAACCCATCTTAGGTCAGATTCTTCCAGAAATAGAACTTAAGATGATGATTTGGGTGCAAGTGACTTACCAAGGAAATGCTACTGAGAGAATCCTGTAAGGGAGAGAGGGAAGCAGACAGATAACAAAAGCGGACCAAGCAAGGCCATGGTTTCACGCTCTTAAAGATCCCAGCCCGATCCCAAGAGCACCACCAGGTCTCTCCCAAGGGAAGAGACTCAGGCAGCCTGGGAAGAAGGTAGTAGTACACGTTAGAAGATCAAATCCCACGAAGCTGGGCCACAGCAGGGCCGGGAAGGGACCTGGGCAGAGCTCAGAAGAGGTTGCTGCCATTAATGGAGCTTGTCATATAGGATCAGGGTGCCAAGCACTTCAGGCTATTACAGTGTATGCTCCTCATTACCATCCTAGAAGCAGGAAGTAGGTGATGCTCACTTTGTACCTGAGACGTAAATGAGATCACACTGGCTGGGTGCCGGGCATCTACCTCACAGAAGGCACTGACTGAGAAGACACTGCTGGGGATGCCTGTAGGCAGGAAACCTTGCAGAGAACAGAGAAAGGAGCACCAGTTTTCCTTGGGAGGCAAGGGGCAGGGGATTCTGCAGTTCGACTGTCACTGTACAAAGCCCACCGTAGTTTTGGTTGGAATACCAGTTGGGGGACAAAGACCAGATGTGGGCATCTGTCCAGCCAACTGGGGTCTGAAATGCTGAGCCACATTCCAGGGGCTGATCTGGGCCTCTTCTCCATCTAAGACTGACTCTCAACTTGGGAGGAAAAAGAAGGACAATCTGGACTGCTGGACAAAGCCAAGCAGCTGGTACCTAGCACATCTGAGACCCACAAGGCAAGGCAAAGCCATCAGAAGCATAAAGCCATTGGCCACCAGCCCTCAAGGCCAAAGACAAAGGGTAGGTTGATTTCCTGGGTACTACCTTTGTGGAGAGATATCCAAACAGTGGTACCCCATTGCTATGTTTGACTCCCTGTTTCTCCAGAACTATCTGGTTTAGCCAAGAAGCCAGATGATGCAGAGGGGTCTTGAGTTTATATCAACCTATTCTTGGTTTCTGGGTCCCCGAAGAACCTATTTATCTTTTTCTTTTGGTCCTGGACACAGGCTACAAGGCTACAACTCCCCACCCCCAAACACACACCGCAGTTTCTTTGAGTGCCACATTCCCTCCGTCCAACCTCCTGGGAGGAAGAGGGTGCAATGCATTAAGTCACCAACACCTTCGTGTGAATGCTCTAAGCAGATTCTTCCCTCTGCATTAGCCAGGTGTTAAGAAAGTCCCCAGCGCTGAGACGGGAGGTTGCTGAAAAGAGACTGGAGCAGGGAGGAGAGCACAGCACCGAAGCCATGCCTGGTCAGTCCGATGCTCTGAGAACTATCTGGAAAGGGCCAGAGACCCTCTGAAGCTCTTTTTCAACCACCCATTCTCCAGGCCTAGAGAAAAACAGTGGCCCCTCCTGTGGTGTTTCGTCCACTGTCCCTGGGGATCGCGATGACAGGGTGACTAATGGGCTGGTGTGCAGGCAAGCCACTGCCGCCAGCCGGCCGCTGCAGAACACTGGCCTTAGGGTTCACACCAGGACACCGAGAAGCAAGCCCAGGTGGGTTCTACCTGTCTCGCCTTCCCTGGCCCCTCCCTGGCACACAATGCCCCATGGGGTCCACCTGCCCTGCTGCTGAGGTGCCTCTCCGACATCCTCGTGGTGTTAGCATTAGCATCCAACTTAGACATAGCAGCCATTAGTAAACTGAACAGCCCTCACATCTTACCAGGTACTTAGTACTCGCCACAGCCACCATTCACCAAGCAAGCCACACTCCATGGCCAGGCCTGACATTCACTAATTACGGAGCTGTTGTCCAGCTCAGACTTCCGCATATGAGGGCAGGGAGGCCATGGGGCAGAACACGGAGGTCTGCCGGGCTCTGAAGCTGGTTTCTCTGCTGCCTTCCACAGTAGTCTGCACCTCTCTGTCTCAGAAATCACCCTGCAAGGTCAGACAAGGACACAAGCCTGAGAGGGAGGGTCCAGGTCCACGTCAGCTCCGCCGAGAAATGGTGAGGGCATGCTTTGCCGGTGCCCCGCAGACAAGCAAGGAGCTGGGTGGCCTGCCTGCCGTGAAAGTGTGCACGAGTCTGACTGCTTCACAAGCCAGTGTCCTAGCTTGAAGGGCCGGGCTCTCATGCGTGGCGAGAGATGTATCTCAGGCTGAAGGAACGTCTTCGTTGCCTCTAAGAGCAGAGCCCAAGACAGGGTCTTTTATGCTTGGAGGAAGGCTCCCAGGGACACCTATGAGGACAGAGAGGACAGTGGACACAGGAAGAAACCAAGAGGATGTCCGATCTTTTCCTGATCTCAACGGGGACTCTGCCTCATGAGGCGAGGGGCCAACCGTTAACCTTTCATAGCTGTCAATCATTTGCTATGGGCTTTCCTGCATGGGAGGTGGGAAGGGCATTTTGGGCTGAGTGACAATTCCCTAGAGAATGGTACAGCTGAAAGCCTCAGCACCCAACATGCACAGCAGCTGGGGAATGCTGGCTGCTGTTGAAGGCCCTGGGCAGGACGCCATAGGCATCAGCTGGGAGCAGGGGACTCAGAAGGTGGGGTCATCATTGACTGACTTCAGCTGCTGCGAAAGTCCATGCTTCTCTCTTTCCCTTCTTCCTTGCAGATCTGGTAGTCCTGGGCCAGCTGGGCCCAAGTTTCTGGGAGCATCCAGTTTAAACTCTTCCAAGCTGGGACTGCTCACCCCCAACCCCTTCCGGCAGTCTGTCTGTGAGGGGATTCCCAGTGACGCACTCTGGAAGGCAGCGCGGAGCAGAGGCCCCAAGCCAGGCCTGGGGATCATGAATGAGGACAGACACACAGCCAGGCTGTTCCTCCTCACCAGCCGGAGCTGCGGCCCCCAGCAGGGTGAGCAGCTGCCCTCCTGAGGCAGCCCAGGCGGGCTCAGTGCCCAGCCCTTGATGGCCAAGAGCCGGGCTGGCCCAGCCCACACGAGAGGTCGTTTCTATAGCTTCAGGGGGACCCGGCTCCACGTGCTCTAACCTCCTCATCCTCGGTTCTTCCGAGCTACCTTCATTTGTTCTACGATTATTCTCTAAGCACAGATGGACCACAAACTGAGAGCCAGGAGGGTGAAGAATGACACACACAAGGACCTTCCCTCCATTCCAGATGGGGCGGGGACGACACACTAAGAGCAGAATGCTCTGAAGGTATCACGCCAGCAAGGAAACTGGATTCCTCTGTTTTCTTACAGGCCCGATTTTCCTCCAGGGTCGCCATCCTACAGTGGAACACACTACTTGCCAACCCATCCACCTTAAGAAAAGTCTTTCTCCTTAGGGGAGGTGAAAGATACAGAATTGAAGGCAATCATGCCTTCAGCCTCGGAGCAGTCTCTGCTCTTCCCACGGAGGGGACCCCTAGAGGGACCTCAGAGCAAAGAGCAGTCCCAATGTGAGAGAGCAGGCCCAGCACAGCCAGGCCTGGCCACATCCTCAAGCTTTTGGATTCCCAAACTTGCCTCTCCCACCCGAACCCTCCTCCAAGCTCCCAACCTACTAAGTCTTCCTGCCTGCTCTGCTCTTCCCACTAGACAGATTCGTCATCAAATCCATTTGTGCCATTGTTGTGTTTGGACTGATGAAACAATACAGATTTACTTCTCCCCACTCTGGAGACTGGGAAATCTAAGATCAATGTGTCAGCGGATATGGTGTCTGCTGGGAACCCTTGTCCTGGCTTGCAAATGACCCTCTTATAACCTCATGCGACAGAGAATAAAGAGAGGTCCTGTGTCCCCCACATTATCTTATGAGGACGCTAATCCCCTTCATGAGGCTTCCATCTTTCATGACCTCATCACCTTCCAAAACCCCAACCTCCAAACAGGAAGCTGGAAGGGATTAAACTCAACACACGTTTTTAAAGGACCATCAACACTTATTCCACAGCAGACTAATTCAGAGTGAGCTTAAAACCCAACAGTCCAATGTGACTAGGACTCTCTCTCCGAGCAGGGCTCCCAGCAGCCCTCTCGGTCCCAGATGGGGACACTAGTGGGCTGCTTCCTCTTTCCCAGCCTCTGTTGCCCAGTTCAGTGCCAGGTCCCATTTGCTGCCCCAACAGATCCTTACTCCTTCATGCCACATCCATTGCCCCTCCCAAGCCCAAGGCGAAGCTGTTCCCCAGGCAACAGAAGGGGTCACCTGTAGGTTCCACCTACACTGCTCCCCAGTCAACCCTGGAACTCAGAAGGAGCCTTTAAAGGGCAACTCTTGTAACATGCACTCTTCCTGCCAGCCGCCTGGGTCCCGCAGCTGTCTCAGCCCCCAAATAACACATGAAACACTATATTAATTATGAAGCTGTTGGCCATTTGCTATGGCTTCTTAATGGCTAGCTCTGACTTAATTATTAACACATAATTACTAATATATATTTCTATAAGGACTTATGTTTCTGAGGATGCCCTTTCCTCCCGGGAGATCACATGGTGACCCTCTACCCTTGACTACATTTCCCAGAATCCTCCTTGACTCCTAGTCCCACCTGTCTTGCTTCCCTATTGGCCAACAGTGCTTTATTCATTAACCAGCAAGAGAGACATATATACAGAAGGACTTCTCCCATCACACTCTCTTGTTGCCCCTCACAGAAAACCCTTGGACGATTCCCAGTCCACTGGGATCTGGTCCTACCTGTCTCTCTGGGATCACTGTCTCTACAGTTGGCACATGCCACATTCTCCACACCTCTGCTGTGGGTCAGTCCCTCTGACTCACCTGACTTACCTGTATGGGGCCTCTGTGCCCAGGTTCAAATCCCCAGAGTTCTTACCCCGCTCTTCTGGTTGATTGCCTCTCAGGGAAGCTTGGAGGTTTGGACTCAGGCTAAATCCCTGCAGCCCACCATTCCATGCAGGAGTCTGTCTGATCAGTGTGTCCCCCAGTCGGATTCTTATCTGTTTATCCCTTGATAGAGCATTGCAGTTTGTAACCTGCTCTGCCCTCAAACTCACAACGTTCCAGTCTCAGCCTCTGAAGTCCTCAGCTCCCCACTGGACTTTAACTTAACTTCCTGGAGGATGTGCCACTCGCTGTTTTATTAACCTAAATTAAACCCCGAAGGCCTAGTACACTGCCTGGCACAGTGTAGATGGTAACTAAGTATTTTCTGTGTAGCCTGAATGAATAAAATCTTAAATGAGCTCATAGGATGAATGAAACATTACCCTTATCCTTTAGTGTTTCATTCTAATACCCCTGCCGCATCTTGGAGAATTCTGGAAGTGGGGCACTGACCCTCTAGGGACACTTTTTTTTCCATCCTGGGTATACAGGTCCAAATTCCCAGCCACCAGGAAGTTCCATTCTGGCAGGAAGTGGAACGAATTTGTTTGCTAATCAAGCCAGGGGCTCTCCGCCAGGAGCCCGAGTAGAGCCAGGCCAGCCTCGCAGGAGCCCACAGATTCGGTTCACTCATTACTATGTTTCCTTTTGTGTCGGCCTAGGCGGTGCCTTCATCTCCCAGCCCCTCTGCCTCTCTTCACTTTCTCCCAGTCTGGAGAGAAGTTTTCAGCTGCAGCCCAAGGCAAACAGACAGACAAGGTGAGTCAGTGGGCCCGGGACTCAAAAGGCTCTCTGCGCTCCGCGCTGGCCACTGCACTGAGCTCTCTGCAGACCTAGAGTGGCAACAGTCCTTCCATGTGGCTTCTCCTAGTGCTTCCTGCCTGGATAGAAAGGAGGCTTGGAGAGATTACTGAGGACTGAGATTATTTAGGAGGTTAGGTGTCAGCTGACCATGACCTACAAGCCAAATACAGACCACCACAGGGTGGGGTGAACGTTTTATTAATACAGATCTGTGTTCTTTTGTTTACTCATTTGCCTATGGCTGTTTCTGTGCTACAGTGACAGAATCCCTATAATCCAAAAGGCCAAATAAATACATATACACACCCACATATATGTATATGTATACATATGTGTGTTTATATTTGTGTATGTGTATATAATATGGCCCTTTATGTTTATTTTTTATGATTTGTGTGTATGTCTGTGTGGCTATAAGCATGTGGGCGCAGTGCCTGAAAAGGCCACAAGAGGGCATGGGTTCTCCTGTGGCTGATACTGCAGGAATTTGTGAACCACCCAACATGGGTCTTGGGAACTGAATTTAGGTCCTCTGCAAGAGCAGCAAGCATCCCTAACCACTGAGCGACCTCTCCCACGATCAAGGAATCCTTGCCCAGCTCACCAGAGACCACAGTTACTGACTGCAAGAAAGGCAGGAACACAAACCCATTGAGCATTAGAACCAGTCTCTCCAAGAGCAACAAATGCTCTTAATGGCTAAACCATCTTCCCATGCCAAAAAAAAAAAAATGCCAAGCCCCTATTTCAGTCCCCTGCCTCATGCATCAGAGTAGTTTGACCTGTGCTTCCAGAGAGCGTGTCCCACTGTCTGTTGAGCTGTTTGACATGGGAATGGCTCCCATGTAAATGTGAGCTTGACCAATCTGACTCATTCCTGGGGAATTTGGACTAAAGCGACCAAGAGGCCCTTCTGCTAGGGGAATGGATGCTGTGGGCTTTGAGACTGGTGACTGTGACAGGAGAGGTTATGAGACAGGTGTTCCTCATTAGAGGGAAAATTAGAGTCAGAGGACCTGTGAAGTTTGGCCTTGCCTGGTTCTCTAAGAGAAAAGAGAGAGGCTTTGGTTCCTAAATGTTCCCCAGTTCCAGCTCCATGAGGACAGTTGTTCCCTTCCTAGATCACCTTGGTCTTTGGGGGTTGTATTAAAAAAGTAAAAGAAAAGAAACGAAAGCAAGCTGCCTTAAGAGGGCTTCACTGCTAGGTATATATTGACTCATTAACCAAAAAGTCCCAGCGTACTTCAGGCTCAGCTTGATCCAGCAGCTCAAATGATGTCGTCTGTGACCCCATGTTTTTCAGTCGCTCCATCCTGTCTTTTGCAAGGATGGCTTGACCCTCAGTCTCTGCTCTTTGTCCCGTATATGGCCACTCTGGAGTCTTCAAGATGGCTGCAGCAATCCCAGACCTCACAGCCTCATGCCAACCTGAAAAGTGGGACGCAATCCCAGCAGCTCCCTCCACTTTGGGGCTTGATACCTTGGTCGTGATCTCTGAAGCAATGGAGATAAAAATGCTATTTAGATCAGACACCCCATGGCTTGCTTCGATTTTCCCATTTGCAATAACAACTGCTTATTGTGATACAGTTCCTGCAATGTTCATCCCACACGTTACCTCCCCTAAAACTCATAAAACCTTCCAAGGCACTTAACCAGGGCAATCTCTACTTTATTAATGAGGAAACGAGAGCTCAGAGAGTATGGCCACCTTACCTGGGGTCACACAGCAGCACCTGACAGTGCTACCGGTATCCAGGAGTTTAAAAAGGCCTGTGAAATTCAGGACCCTGAGCTCCTGACTCCTGTGTGTCTGCCTTTTACAGCAGGGGTCACTTAATAGTCGCCGACTGCACCCCATTGCTGCTCTTCTGTCACCTGTCACTATCCTCTGACCAAGGTCCCTAGCACACAGGGAGATGTTTTTTGTTCAAAGATCACAAGCTTTAGACTAGGTTACTCAAAAGTCCTGTTCCCACCTCTGGGTTTCTCTGGACTTTATTCTCATCACCACCTCGAGCTGTTTCCATGGAAACTGCTGCGCTCCTGCATCCCTTTCATCCTTCTTTCTGGGAAGCAAGGCCAGCTCTCTGGCACCCTGGTAGCCAGGCCTGACCATTATGAAGACCAAAGAGGCAATATCTGAAAGAAACATTTGCAGGGAGAGGGAGGAACCAGGACACGCTCCTGGGTTTTCTTTGAAGTGCTCCAAAATAACACCAGGTGCTCTGAGGAACTCTGCCAATTACTGGGGCCCACTATGGGTTGCAAGGTGTTTGCCATCCCATCTCTGGCATCTCATAGTCACATTCCTCCCTTCCTGGGGACCTGGGACAGAGGGCTCATGGGGGAAAATCTGCTTACCGTGTCCTTGCGTCAGTGACAGTCCTCAGAGGGTACAGTCAGTGGGATGGCAGGAAGGATCCAAAAAGCAAGGCCTAATCTAGTCACTGGAGGACTTCTGGACACTGGGAGACTTGATACGTGACTCTAGTGGCCAAGGTCTAAGGAGTACTTCCAGGATATTGCCCAGGAACATGGCATCTGACACACAAAGGCCCTGGTACCTGAATGAACCAAAGTAACCTCAATTATCCCATCCTTCTAAGCCCTGCTTAAGCATTGCTCTCTCTGAGCCTTGATTTCCTTATCTTGAAGACAGTTCAAATCTTATATAGAACATCTTGGAGGGCAGCCATGTGAGCCAACAAAGTATGATCCAGCATAACCACCGGTGAGGACATATACAGACACCGATATCCACCACTGTCAACTACCACCACCGTCATTCTCATCAGAGCTGTTACAAAACTCAAACAGAAGACCTCGGAAGATCTCAGACACTGGAAAATCCTCACGAGCTTCAGTTCTTTGAGAAGCAAGCAGAAAGCGTGGTTTCCATGTCACCGCTTTCAGATAAAGTCATTGGCACTCTGTTGCTCTGCCCTTGCTTCAGCTTCTGGGCAAGGCAATCTAGACAGCTTCCCGACCTCCAAGCAATGCCGAGCTTGGAAAAAGCACAGTGTCTTCTCATGGGCCCGAAGCTCCCCCATTCTGTTCACTGAAGCTGTTTGGGACCATGCAGTCTCTCATTGCCCCTTCCCACAGTAGCCCCAGGATCTGGAGGGGTTTTCCACCTCAGGGGAGCCAGAAAAGAAACCAAACCTGGGCAACCCTTTCACGTTAGTGGCTCAGGTGGAGGTGGAGGGCATTCTGGACATGCTAAGCAGACAGGAGGAGTCTGGCTCCTGGGTTGCCAGGTGTGGGCTAGGGCTAGTCTTTCAATTTTCAAGAAAAGTTCCTCTTACCCCATGTTGATACCAGTATCTGCTTTTCCATTTAGCCCAGACCACACACAGGATTCTTGGCGGCGAACTCTTGACGACTGGCAGGTGCCTTGGGTGCCCCAGCTGCTATTCTGGAAACAGTGGCTGCCTCGTTTGCCCCTGGACCTCACTTTGGCGTTCACCCTTTCAGTAGCAGCTTCACTGGGGGATGCAGAAAGTTAAGACTCTGCATCTGGAACAGCCTGCAAAGGCTCGTGTGTTAAGGGCCTGGTTTCCAACTCAGGTGGGATTTGGAGCCGGGAAAGTGATTGGATGGTAGAGCTCCAACTTCATGGATGCGTTACTGCACTGGCGGTGCAATAACCGACCATTGGAAGGTGGTAGAAACTGGCGGCAGACTGGGCTGGCTGGGAGGCAGCAAGTCACCAGGGTGCCAGTGGGAGGCTGTGTCTTGTTCCAGCTTTGTTTCCCTTCTCTCTCAGCCTCACTTCCTGACCAAGGCTCCCACCACGACATTCTGCCTCACCACCACCCACAGGCAGAGAACCAAAATGCCTACAGACTAAAACCTCCAAAACTGTGAGCCAGCATAACTCTTCTGTCCTTTCACTTGACTCCCTTGGATGTTTCGTCACAGTGATGGAATGCCGGCCAGCATTCTGGTCCTTGCCCAGCTGACCAGCAACCACAAGCACTGGCTGCGCAAAGGACAGGAACACAAACTTGCTTAGCCCTCAGCAATTCCAAGATGGCAGTACCCACGCTCCCATTTTACAGGCTAGGAAAGCCGAGGCACAAACAGGCCGTGTAATCCAAACACGGTCGCAGAGGGGTTTTTGTGTGTTTTTGTTTTGTTTATTTGCTTGTTTTAGGAACCAGACCCGAGGGGCTTGATTCTAGAGCAACTGTTCCTTAGAACCGAGCCTTCTTTCCTCTTCATAGACAAGACTCAGGCAAGGTGCCTCCAGTTTGCTAACTTCCAAGCCCCGGCAGCAAAGGAGCCTGGGGTACTGAGGCCTCAAACGCCAGCTTTTTCTGCCTCTTCTTCCCGAGTCTGTTCCTGAGAATAACCTCTAATCCATCGGGCTTGGGCAACCCATGAGCAGCTTGGGAACTCGGGCTCTCCGTTGTTGCCCTTTGAGGTCAGCTCAGGGCTGCCCCACCTGCCGCCCGCTCCTCTCTGTCCCGCCCCCAGGTTCTCCTCTCCCCCTAGCGACCTGCTTTTGATTCTCACCTCCTTCTCTTTTGCTCTCCTTTCGAAGGCAGCTCGGCTAACACTCATTAGCACTTGTTAATGAGCACCAGTTCGTGTCGCTGTCCTTCTTTTTAGGGGCGGGTGCTGCTTTCACTCCAAGGGTAAGCTGTCCACGAGGCTAGCACACGCTACAGGGCCGACACCTTCGGAGTGGGGAGGATATGGGAACGCACCAGGCTCTGACTGAGGGCCCCGGAGGTCTAAGAGGAGCTCACAGCATCCCTGCTTCAGAGTTTAATGTCCTCTCCCAACTGGAGTAGACACGTCCCTACGACCATGACCCTAGGTGGATGTGATTGACATTTGGAATTGTAGCCTCCAGTCTGCCAATCCCTGGACAAAAGAGTCCCGAGAGAAAGCCCAGGAGGGGAAAAGGGAGGAATCGATTCCCACAGGGGAGCTCCTCCTTCTGCATTCCCATCTGAGTCCTCCCTGCTCCCTGCAGATTCCAGCTACCCACCTACAGAAAGAAGAAAAGAAAAGAAAACCTTGAAAACTCCTGCAATTCTGCCCCGCCCCGTCCCCCGCCCCTCCACCCCTTGCGGGAGTAAGAGGGCGTGAAAAGAGTTTTGGGTTCGAATCTTAGCTTTGCTACTTTAGTAACGTTACTGCTGAGTCCAGTAATTGGAAGTCCTGAAGATGGACAGGGAGAAAGGAAGGCAGGAGCAGCCTCTTCCATTTCCACCGAAAAGCCTGTGGTGTTCCCAGAAGGCATCCAGGAATCTCTTTGAGCCCTGGGAACCCTGACAGAGGAGTCCTGGGCCCCCGCCCATGCAGCGCCGCGCCCTATGAGATTCCCTGAGTGTGCGCGCCCCCTGCCGGCGGTCCGATGCGGTGCAGCTCCGGGCAGCCTATAAAGGCAGCGTGGCGCGCAGCCCCAGAGCGAGAACCAGAGCCTAGCAGCACCGAGTGACAACGCTGAGAGGCTTAAGATCTCCAAGAGCGGCTCGCCATGGCTGGCCCGCAGCAGCAGCCCCCTTACCTGCACCTGGCGGAGCTGACAGCATCCCAGTTCCTGGAAATCTGGAAGCACTTCGATGCAGACGGTCAGTAAATCTCCCAACTTCTGGGTCCGTTGACCCCCGGGACCTGAGGTTGGCAAAGGGGTTAGGGGCATGGCTCAATGTGAGCAGGTGTGCTTTGTCCCTCACGAGGTTTGTCCTGGAGGCAGATCCTGCTGGGGTCTTGAGTTTGGGAAACGCCCGACTGCCTTGGTGACAACTGTCAGTAAGTTTTTCCAATGCAGGGTGCCCAGGGTCCACGTTCTGAGCAAGTCAGAGCTTTTCCACAGAGGAGAACTGGGCAAAAAAGACTCCCCAAGATTCCCCTGTCTCCTTCCCCACCTTTCCCTTCAGCCTAACGCCCTGCCGCCCTCCCCATAGCCACAGGTCTCCAAAACCCACTCAGTCCTCCCTATCGCTCCTTATCCCATCGTCAGTACAGGAGACAGAGAAAGCTGGACATTCTAAAGAGAAACTCAGGGGCCTCTCCTGAAGCTGGGGTCCTGGTTGGCTAGGAGCAGGAGTAGAGAATGGATCTGGGGCTCTTAATAAACCGGGACTTCATGACCCCTTTTCCCAACCCCACCAGTATGCGGGGTCCCCAACTACAGAGCAGAGGGTGTGGTAGGGAGGCTCCTGAGGTTAAGCCTGGTGGTAGAGACTCGGGTACCCTGAGTGACTGTCTGTGGAGGGGGGGTGACTCTCTTAAACACCCCGCTGACCAACACTTTGCTCTATTCGGTCTTCGCAATGACCAACCCCAAAAGTGAGGTCCAGGTGAATGGCTTTGGAGGCGGCTCCCACACCTGCGATTCCAAGTGTCTGCAAAGAGCACGCATACCACCACCCCAGCGGGCCCCCCCCGCCCCCCCCTCCGTCTCCCCCCTGCCCCCACTCCCAGCTTCTGCTATTACTGGAGACTTCTATCACTCAAAAAAAAAAAGGAGGAAGAAGAGCCATTTCAATCCACCCTCCAATGCCTTGGCTAGGGTGAGCACCCTAGCATCTCAGACCTGTTGGCAGGGTGGTGGCTGAGGGGGGGCTGGAAATTATCTTAGCAGTTGGCAACTCCCTGAATTCTCTCCCTCCTCTCCTAATCCCCTGGGCAAGGTATGAAGATGGGTGTGCAGAGATCCTCTGCTCCCAGTGCTGTGGCAAGGAAAGGGTTAGCATCAGAGGATGCCCATGGGTGAGGTTTTGTTTCCCTGGAGGCAACTGAGGAAGCTGGAGGTGCTGAGGACTATGTATCAGGATACCTGGGGTAGGACGGTGATCTGCCTGAGAATTACTCAGGGTGGTGGCTCAGTTGCTCAATCTGAAAAATGGGGCCAAGGAGGGGATGCATTTCATTCCCCTGCTCCTGTCACCCAGGATGGGAAGGGCTCCAGCAGCATTGCAGCCCATTGCATTGCTTGGGGCATGCTTTGGCCAGTGTATCTGCACCAGAGACTTGCATGAGTCAAGGAAAGTTACCAAGCTGTCAAGGTTATGCCACTGGCCTCCTGCTAGATGAGTCAGCTATAAACAGCCGACCCCGAGTCTACTTTTCTCTGGGGACAGCGAGTAACCCTCTCAATCATCATGAAAACCTTATGATAAGGTCTGTGCTGAGACACTGTGCATTTTAAAAACAGTTCCGCCCTTTTGAGTCTCGCTCTGGGATGCTTCTGGGTGGACTCCCCTGGTGTAGATGAGGAAGCTGACACGGGGGACTTGGTTGGCGATGCTGGCTTCCAGCTGGGACCTATGTCCCCATTCAAGGGGACTCCCCCCAGGGTAGGAAGAGGGGTTTTTCTACAAGGTAGTAGTATCCCACGAGAGATCCTCAGGCCAGTTTTGGGGGTGGCAGGTAATCCTTTTTATCACAGATTCACCCACACACCTCCTCAAGCAAGTCCCAAGTGGGACCAGAAATAAAAGCTATGTGACCCACAAAGTGCATATGTGGACACCCTGAACTCCCACTGAGGAATCTAGAAGTAAGTTTGGGACTACCTTTCTCTGTACCTCTGCGATTGACCTTCTCCTTGGCCTCTTGAGGACCCCAAGGCTGCAGGTGAGCCCAACAGCTCATCACCTGAGCTGCCCTGGCCCTGTTTGACCCTTTCTCTCCCTTAGCTGCCCTGGCTTCTGTTTGTAACTTACGGATCCATTGCAAGAGGTTTGCTACTCAGTTCCTTAAAGATCCCTGGGAGACTCTCCACAGCTCACAGGGTCCCTGGAGTGAGCTCACTGGAGCCCAGTTAATGACAGGCACCAGGGAGAGGAACCACCTCCCTACCACAAGACCTTGGTCCAGTGAGAGCAGGGGGTGAGGGCTGGGTCTGGGAGTGGTGACCCTTACCCAACCTCTTTAGAGTCAGAAAGGAGTGCTATCTAGTTCCTTCATCCAAAAAAAAATGTTTTCAAAAAGGTCACTAGCAGTGGGGACTGGGAGAGCAGACGTTTGAGGAGTGGGAGCCTGGGCAGGAAAGGGCTAGAGAGTTCTTCTAGTCTCCTTTACAACCACAACTGGCCCTCCTTGGCCACCAAGGGTAGGCACTGGGAGCCATCAGTCCCTCTAATGCATCAGTATCAGGCATCAGTGAGGTGGCAGCCAAGTTACCCCATGCCTTTTCAGGCTGGGGGCTCTTCTACATCACCTCCACACTCTGAGAGACACAATGTCTAAAATCTTCACTCAGTTGCTTCCTGGACACTTTGTCAGCAATTGTTTGACTCTATAAGATCCACGTGGCCATGAGACCTGGTAGCACGAGCCTATACCCAGCTGCTCAAGATGAAGACTGCAGAGTCATAGACTGTCTGGGTTATAGAATGAGTTGCAGACCAGTCTGGGCAATTTGGTGAGACTCTGTCTTAAAATAAAAAGTAAAAAGAGATGAGGAATGAAGTTCAGAGGTGCAGTGTTTATCTAAATGTTTGTCTAGCATGCACCAGGCTCTAGGTTCAATTACCAGCAACTCAGTAAGAAAGGAGAGAGAGGGGAGGGAGAGAGAGAAAGAGACAGAAGGGGAAGGAGAGAAAGAAAGAGGGAGAGGGAGGAGGGAAAGGCAGAAAGAGAGGAGGGGGGAGAGAGGAAAGAGAGGGAGGGAGACAGAGACAGAGGAGGAGAGAGACAGAGAGAGGGAGACAGAGAGAGAGGGAGAGAGAGAGACAGAGAGACAGAGAGAGGGAGAGAGACAGAGAGACAGAGAGAGAGGGGGAGAGAGAGAGAGGGAGGGAGGGAGACAGAGACAGAGGAGGAGAGAGACAGAGAGGGAGGGAGAGAGAGGGAGAGAGAGAGAGAGAGAGGGAGGGAGAACCAGGTGGCTGAGAGTTGGACGCCCAAGTCAGAGTGCACATACCCTCTCTGTGTAGTTCTGACGGATGCTACCAGGCTTCTAGTCCACTGGTAACCTGTGAGGAGCCAAGCTGTGGGAAGAAATAGAAGGGTTCTTGCCAGTTTCTAGAATCAATTAGAATGCAAAAGAGAAAGAGGAGCACACTCCCAGGAGCAAGTGACATCCATGGACCAAGAGAGGCATCACTCGGTCCAAGCCTCTATCCTATATAATACATAGGTTACATATCATATCCTATATATAAAATAGGATCTATGTAACCTACATAATATAGTACATTTGTAGAAAGGTATATAAACTATAGAGCCTATTAAAGGAGTTATTTGAAACTAAACCTCCAGAGTGGATTATATTCAGCCCTACTGTAGATTATATTCAGCCCTACAGTCATCAGAGTGGCGTTGAGTCTGTGAAGACGTGGGGAAGTGCCCCCAAATGTGCTACTTTTAAGACTATAGCGAAGCACAAGGTCAGCTGGTTTTTACTATGTAAGAAGGAAATAATCTTATGGACATTTTCTATCCCCAAAGAATGTTCACCTAGCTACAGGTCTGGAGACCTCCTCAGAGTCTTCTGGGCCTTGTCCACTTTCAAATGGCCTTGGTGAGCTAGCTTCTCAAAGCCTTTCCCAAGCACCTGAGTCTTGTTCCTTGTCTGTGTGGGACTCAGAGGTCCCCTACACTGAGGACTTTGAAAGCTGATAATAAAAAGAACCATACAGTACTGAGGAAGACTCTGCCGGGCTCTTTGCTCTCTCCTAAACCCAGTGTTTCTAACAGCAGTGTCCTGCAAACCTATGCACCACCGAGGACCAGAACCAGTGCCCAAGCAGGCCCTCCCAGAGCCCCACACACTGCCAGGTCTGAGCCTAGTGTGTGTGTGTGTGGGGGGATTCGAACAGCATCACCTGCTAGAGGCTGGAGAGGCCTGAGAAACAATGCTGGGATAGGAAAGAGAGAAGCTGGGAATGTAGGATTCCATCCCCACCAACACACACACACACACACACACACACACTGACAGCTCAGGGGACTTTAAATGGGAAGACTTGCGAAGACAACGGTACGAGATGCACAGTAGACATTAAGCAATGACTACTGTGTCTACAATTCAACAGAACTGCTATTCATAAGCTCCTAATAGACTCATAGAAGCCACAGGGGAGAGGGGCTGTGGAGATGACTTCAGGATAAAGTGCTGGCTTTTCAAGCACGGAGACCTGAGAAGCCACATTTAAAAATGGTGGTGCACGCTTGTAATCCCAAGGTGGGGATAGAAAGGTGGGACCTGGGGGCTCCCAGCCAGCTTCAGCTCAGCAAGAACAAAACAGACAACAACAACAAAAAGATGGATGGCACCTGAGGAATGGTAGTCAAGGTTGCCCCCTGACCTCAGACACACACACACACACACACACACACACACACACACACACACACACACACGCTGGGTCAGTTCACTGCAGTCAGTGGGGTTTAGGTCCGGGGATGAAGATGTCTTTCTTCTAACCCTGTGGCGGATCCTTGTAGACATTCTGGCTGGTCGGGAAAGCCTCTTGCCTCACTTGGGGCAGCTCCTATGCCTGGTCCCCTAGTCCCTTTCCCAATCACTCTAATTGATTCACTAACGGTTCCCTTTGGTATGGAGTATATGCACATATCCTCTGGGCAGCCATCACCTTGTCTCTTGGACTGTGATTGCACCAGCCAGGAGTAGGGAGGCTGGGTCTGTGAAGAGCTGGGGCTCCCCGGGGAGGCAGGCAAGGAGCTTGGCTGAGGAGATGTGTTTGTACTGACAAGATACTTCAGCAGGCTTGGCCAGGCAGCCACCAACCCAGGTGCTCTATGCCCCTCCCTTGCTTCATCTTGCTTATTCGCACTCCAGGCACAGGCGCCTTTACTAGCAAGGTCCTTGGGGAGGTTGCTGAGGCTCAGGAGACCCCTCAGGGAAATCTTCCCCAATTCCCACAGAACCAGAATTAATAGAGCAGGCACTAGACTCTTCAAGAACAGCGCCTCTGCAGGGCTTGGCCGGCGGGCATCCCTCCTGGCGATTGCATCAGATGCCCTCCTGTGCCCAGCCAGCCCCATCTGGAGCCTCAGGCTCTGGCCTGCTTCCCTCCTCTTTGGCTCTCCGCAGTCTTACCTCTCGCTCAATCTGCCCCTTCCTTCTGGCCTCCGCATGCCTGGGACTCAGCCCAGCGTCAGGCTGCCAGCTGTCCACAGGTTCGGGGGACCCATCCTAGCTCCTGTGCCCCATTCCAAAGTAGCCCGGCCCAAGAGCAGATTAAAATGGGGATACCCAGACATTCTTCCATGAGCTGCAGATCCGGCTAGGGTCTCCCCGCCCCCAGGAGCCACTGGGAGAGGTGTGGGAAGTACGGGTGATGGATAGAGAAATCCAGGCAAGTACAGCTTGGACAGACCTTATCCCTGGGATGAGCAAAAGGATTGTGACCTCTGTTAGCTGTGTGATAGAAACCCCCAACACCAAGTTCTCTTTCTCAAGGTGGGATTAGTGACACCTGTCCGTTTGCCTGGCAGCAGCCTAAGAAAGCAAGGCAGGAAGTAGAACCTTTGGAAGTGGCCAGTGCCTGCTACGCGGACTGACTGACAAGCCTCCTGGGCACACTTAACTACACGAAATCAGAGAACACCCGAGGCTTAAAACAGATCCGTGGACACCACACCCAGTGAGAGATTCAGAAAGTGGAGGGAGGGGGCTGTGATTCTGCCCCTTTGGGGGGGTGGGGCTCAGGAATCAACCCTAATGTCTCACACATGCTTTGTAACACTCTACCGCATTTCTAACCAGCTCCATTTCTAACCAGCTCCCGGGTTACCGCCAGTCCGCACTCCACGCAGGCGCAGTCAGCCCTTCCGTGCTACTCTAAAGTTACCAAACTAAACTTTTCACTTTAACAAGATCCCCAGGTAATGGTTATACACCTCCATGTCTGAGATTTACTGCCAGCCTTGGGAGCTTGGAAGCCAACCGCACCCCTTCAATTAAATCAGAAAACCTGGTGTAGAGTGCAGGCAACAGCGTCGTTGTCGAAGCTTCCCAAGGTTCCAGTTGAGGACCAGCACCCTAAAGAGGGCAACGGTTGTCAGAAACCCCTAGAGCTGAGGAGGCGAGGCGATGAAGCATGATGCCTTCCGTTTATACGAGATGTTGCATCTCCCAGGATGTTTCCAAACATTACTGTGTATGGCTCTCATGATGAACCCATAAAGTAGAAAGGGTTTGAGCAGTTTCGCCACTTGAGAGAGAAACCGAGGCACAGAGGAATTGACTTGTTCTAGAGCAAAGGACAGTCGTGAAAGCGGTGTTACAGTCCCTCCTCCTCCGTGGGTACCTCTTGCCAGATCACATCAGAAAAATCTGTACACACAAACCTCAGGGAGGAACAAATAAACCTTTCTGGGGTACAGCATCCTTCAGTCAAGAATTTCCAATCCCCTGTGGCCAGATTAATGATAACGAGATGTTGCCTGTCCTTAGCTTTGGGGTACACAGCAGTGAAATATGGAAACAGAAAAAAACAGTCTCAGGAAGGATGCAAAGTCCCCAGCTCCCTCACAGCCCCCTCTCCCTTGTGTTCACGGTTGGAAGGAAGTTAGTAATGATGGTTACTATGGTAACCACATCTTTATCAATGCCCATCCACATGAGATTTGCTTGCCCCCACTCCCAACAGTAACAAGGTCACAGAAAAAAAAGCAAGTTTCTCGACCAGTGTTTAAATCTTCCTAGAAGGATGTTGACCAACTGCTCCTGCACCCCAGCGTTCCCCAAAAGGGCTTACTAAGTGATGGTTGGGGTGACCTTAGAGGGGAGGTCTGCCCCTCCAGTGGTGGAAACCCTTCTTCTGGACCCCACCTGTGTGTCCACTCCCCACTTCTCACTCCACTTCCAATGACTTGTCAAGCGTTTCCAGGGCTGGTCACACCTCTGCGAACCGTACTTGTGTTTTTCAGGAACAGGCCCATGTCTGCAGCTTGGAGCTGTTGTTCAGTTTGAAGTATAAAGGCTCTTTGCATGGAGCTAAATTTTCTCCCTTTTGCTCAAGCATACAGGGAGGTTCTTATCATGCCCCAGCAGGTGTGTGGGAACCCCCTTGCTGCTCTCTGAATCCAGGAAGGGGGCTTCTTTGTGTAAAGCCGCCATCTACGCTCCTGGCCCCCCTCTCCCTGCCTCTGAGTTTACTCTTCCCTCTCTCTCCTCCTTCGGATTGCCTGGAACTGCTCAGGCAGTTCATTCTTGTCCATGCTGCCCAAAGGTCCTTGGGAGAATCACCTCTATTCCATTATATGCTCAACTGCTAGTCCGAAACCAAAGCGCTCCTAATGTGGAGCGGGGGCAAGAACCATGGTGGTGATGATGACACATTTTGTTTTCTTTTGCTGTTTTTGTTGTTGCTTTTGTTTTTCCAAGATAGGGTCTCGGTACACAGATTCAACTAGCCAATAACTCACCATGTATCTCAGGCTTATATTGGCAAAGTTACTGACCCTTCTCATCAAGGACCCAACTTCTGATCCCCCTGTCTCAGCCTCCCAAGTGCTGCCGTGGGCCAGCGCCAGGCCTGCAGCACTGGCGTTTGTGAGGCTTGTGTGGTCCAGCGCGGCAAGTTCATTGTTCTTCAGCTGCATCTCTCCAGCAGCCACGGGAAGAGTCCTATCATTATTCTCATTTGATAGCTGAAGAAACTGAGGTTGGGGGGGGTGATGCTCATAGGGCCAGCTCCCTATGCAGCAGGTAGAGGGGCTGGAGAAGTGACGGAGCATCACAGGCCGAGTGAAGCAGGACCCAGATGAGGGCTTTTGGTAAGGGATGCTATGCAGAGCTGAATAAGGGCTGGTTTTCTTCGTGTGGCTGCCTCTCGTTCCAGTTCCCATTAGCCACCTTCTAACACTCCCAGAAACACACTCTCACCCACGAACCTGACCTGGGCTCCTGGCCCCAGCCCCTGTGACCTCTACATCATGAACCATGCTCATAGTATCAGCTCTAAGTCCCCCATCCCTCCCACCCTAGCCTTGGGCTTCTGGAAGCTGCAGATGGCCTCAGAGCTGAATTCAGCTTCCCACCATGCTGCCTATCTCTGTAAAACCTCCCAGGAGAAGAAAGAGTGTGGAGCCTAAGCGTTTGTGCTCTTAATCAAGGGGAAGCTGCACCTAAGCAGTGGGATAATGGTTAGGTCCCAGCAGGAGAGAAAAGTCACTAGGGGCCAACTCAGAGGATCACCTCCAACACCTCTGCTCCTTTGCCTAGAAAGCTCCAGTCCACCCCCCTTGCCCCAGCTGGTCAACAAGCCCCACCCTCTTGTGGATTTCCAACTCTTCCAAAGAACTCTGTAGAACATCCTAGAAGAAAAGACAACTGCCTCATCCCAGAGGAACCCAGTAATCACCTTTTCCTTTGCAGACAAAAATAAATGCATAATTCATCTCATGCAATTCTCTCTGCACAATATTTATTGAAGTATTTTCTCCAGGAAGCATGGCCTCAAAGGTTATTTATTTGGGAATTAAGACCTCAGGGACACTAGAAAGAGAGGCTAGAAAGATCCTCTCCCCCCTGCCATGGCACCCACAGAAGTAAAGGTAAATGCTTCCTCGTTGTTCTTTTGGTATGTCTGCAATTCCATGTGCCCTTGAAGAACGTGAACACATTCTTAATGATTCAAGTTGGAACATCTCTAGAGGGACCTTGCTCTCCTGCTGTTGATCAGATTTTGAACTCGACTTTAGTGGCTGACTGACGTTGCTGTACAGGGAAATCACCGGGGAGCCTTAAAAAAGAAGTCACAATCTTGGTTCACACCCCGAGCTAGTGGTATCAGAATGTCTAATGGTGAGAGCCAGACATCCATAGCTTTTTAATGATCCTCAAGAGATTCCAATATGCAGTAAATTCTGAAACTTGCCTTACCGCTGTCTGAGTTCCCTCCCGTAAGTGCTAACGCAGACTGGTGACCTTAGCTGTAGACACAGCTCAGCACTGGTACCTGGGTCACTCAGGCTCGGCTGTAAGAACCTATACGACTTGTCACTATTCATGGGATCTTGAGACAAGTCAGGCTTTGACGTTCAAAGCTGGTTCTGATCACTGCATTCCTTCCTTAGGTCCTTTCCTATCCTGTACACAGATGCTGATAACTGGGCTCAAACAGTACTGACACTTGTGACACACTCATAATAGACTGTGACTTGCACACAAAACTCCCACTTAGCAGCTGGGGAGATGGCTGCAGAAACAGAGGACCTGAGTTTGATCCCCAACATTCACAGCAAAGCTCACAACAAACCAGATGTGGTTGTGCTTATCCCTAACTCCAGAACTTAGAGGGAGAGACAGGAAGATCTCTAAATATGCTGTCTAGCTGATCAAGTCAACATAATCAGATCCAGGTTCAGGGAGAGTCATTGTCTCAAAAAATAAGGTGGAACATGAGAGGAAGACATACAACATTGACCTTTTGTTTTCATACGTGCACACATGGGTACACACAACCACACACACACTTGTGCATATGTGCTCTCTCTCTCTCTTTCTTTCTCTCTCTCTCTCTCTTTCTCTCTCTCCCCCATTTCCAAAATTTTCTTGGGAGGCAGAAACAGTAGATGAACTGCATGGTGAGACACTGTCTCAAATAACAACAAGCAGAACTATTTAATTTTAATAACCCAGTCTGCAGACGAAATGGGTTAAGTCATTTTCTTCCATGGTTTCTTTCTATATTTGTTTCTCAGGACTGTCATAGTAAAGTGACACAGATTGGGTACCCTAACACAACAGAAATGAGAGCCTTTCTGCTTCTTGAGGCTAGAAATTTTAAATCAAGGTGTGGTGTGTGTGTGTGTGTGTGTGTGTGTGTGTGTGTGTGTGTGTGTGTGTGTGTGTGTGCCTTTGGGGGAGAGACTCTGTTACATGCCTCAGTTTCTACAGGCAACAGCAAATCCACAATAGTCTTTAGCTTGGAAATATGTCACTCTAATCTCTACCTCTGTCTTCCCTATGCCTTGACACCTGTCATAACAAGTGACAGCTATAAAGATCTTATTTCCAAATAAGGTCACACTCTATGGTTCCAGGTGGGTGCTGGAAGAACACTCTCCAACTCTATATACCTTCTCAATCCCAGAAGCCCAACTTTTACCCCAGTTCCAGGTCTGCCACCCACCGGCAAATTCAGATGCAGATGAAATTTCCTGGGGACCTCCAGCACTCAGTGCTTGCTTATGAACAACAGCCATCTCTGCCAGGCGACCAGATGTGTGTTCACCTAGCAGCTACTGGCTGAATATTCCAAGGACGCATATTATTAATCTTTCACATGTACCTGCAAGTTCCCCGAGGACAAGGATCCATACTTACCATGACTGGCCAAGATTCCTCTTTGCAGAGTAGCAGGGCAAAGTTTTCCATGCGTTGGTGTCTTCCTCCTTCGCTTAGTCTTACCACTCAACTGACTCTAAGGTTAATTCTCGTTTGTTTGCTTTCATCTGTCTTTACAGGCAATGGGTACATTGAAGGTAAGGAGCTAGAAAACTTCTTCCAAGAGCTGGAGAAGGCAAGGAAAGGCTCTGGCATGGTAAGGCTTCACTCCACCCCCACGTTTGGGTTTTCTGTGGTCTTGGTAGCTAGGCTTGAGAATGGTCTGTCTCATGATGCATCCAGTCAGAAGACCTGGGGTCTCTCTGGTCTTGACGCTTAACATCCTTTCATTTGTGACGATATAAAGAAAATCTAAGTTTTTCCCTAAGAGCATCTTATCTCAGTCTCCTTGGGCATCTTAGAGGCACAGCCATAATGAAAGCCAAGACTTGATGAATCCCCCAAACTACACAGGTATGCGTGTATGCATGCATGCATGTATGTATCTTTTCTTGGGGACAAAGCCCAGAGTCCTCGAGAGTTTACAATTTTCTCAGAGAGCCCCAGATGCCTGCAGTCTAAACGAAACAAATGTCTCAGTCTCAACACTGTTGACATTGAAGGGTTAATAATTTTTGTTGTGAGAGGTGTCTTAATATTGTAGTGTATTTAGCCAAACCCTTGCATCCACCCATGAGATAAACGTGTCCTAAGTTAGATGTGATGGTGCAAACCTTTAATCACAGCACTTGGGAGGCAGAAGCAGGTGGATCTCTGTGAGTCTGGGGTCACCATGGTCTACATTGTGAGTTCCAGGACAGCCAGGCCTACATAATGAAACCCTGTTTTTAAAAAATTGTCCTAGACATTATCAAATGTTCCCTGGTGAAAAATGGGGAGCAGAATCCAGTGTTCTAGACCAACAAAGGCTGGCTCCCCAGAAGGACCTAGAGGAAAGCTGAGGGCTTCTCAGAAGCCTCCTGTGAGCCCTGACCATACTGCCCACCCTTGGTACAGAGGCATCCTGGACTCCGACCTGTATACAGTGACTCCAGATCATGTCCTGGTCCTTAATATAGGAATGTTATTTCCTCCAGTACCAACCAGGATGAGTTTGCTAAAACATCCTGGGAGAGCCATGTGAAATATCAAAAAGCTAAAGTGACTGGAGTTGGGTTTTTGTGTCTGTGTCTAGTCTGGGATTTATAGAACCCACTCTCTCCTACAACTCTGAGTCTCTCTCTCTCTCTCTCTCTGTCTGTCTGTCTCTCTCTCCTTTTGCTTTCCATCTGCTATCTCTTCCACTACTTACTAGTAAATCTGAGATCTTTTCTTAAGAGAAATTCACTCTGTATGAGTTCCAGACTCAATACTCAGCCAAATACCCCAACAAGGAACTTGTCAAAGCCATGGACTTAAGAGAATTGCAGGTGTTGTATGGATGTATTTGTCAACAGTTCCTGCATCATCCCTTATTACTGAGATGATGTGAGCACAGGTTACAGGACCCACAGCTTCAAAACTGACTCTGCGATCAAGGACTATGCAGAAAAACGTGTTTAATGGAGAGTTTCAAATCTAACCATCCTTTTGTTAGTTATCCTCTCCCTCAACTGGCATGAGGGTGACTGAAGAGTCGGTCTATAGCAATCCCAACTGCTGTCGTCCAGGACTGGCTCTTAGAGCATATGTTATGTGGTAGAAAAAAATTCAGATTTGGGGAGCTGGAGCTAGGCTTTCAAGTCCTGGCTGCATTTACCTGTGTGATCTTGAGGAAAATCACTGCATCTTGGATTCTATTTATGTGTGAGATGCAGGGATGACTTGCCCACTGGGGACCATGGTAAACCTCTGATAGGTTGCCCACATTCATGCTAAGTACTTGACATCAAACCTTGTGTATTTGTAAACATAAATAAATACTGACTGACAAATATTAGTAAATTGAGATCAGGTTCCAAAGCTGAAGGTGATACAGGACTCCAGGAAAGCTCTCAGAATGTGTAAAATTGTCCATTGGGCCAACTTCAAGGAGCATGAAACCCCAATGGAAGTCCCCATGTGATTGAAGTAGAAAACCAGATGTGCATGGGCTGGGGCTGCAACCTTGACTGAGGATTAGAACGAGCTCCTTGGTGCAGATGACATCTCAGGGAAAGTTTCCAACTGTCAGGAGAACACTGTGTTTAAGTTGAGGGGGAAGGGGCTAAAGGAACTCTTAATAAGTAATCTAGTTTTCTATACTCAGAATTGTTGAGCAGGGGACTTAAATTTTTCCTCAGCTGGGTGATGTCCTCACAGTCCTTCTGGCATGAAATCAGATAGGAACACTGCCGAATTGCGAGCATGTCTTTGAAGAGGAAAATGAGCGGTTCGTTTTGGATTGGTGGAGTGGCTGGAACCTACTGTGGAAGAGTGGGCTGAGCTTGGTTATGCTAAGAGCTGTAACTCACATCTGAGTGGTGGGAGTAAGTCTGAACCCGGTATGGAGCTGTGGACTGACCCATACCAAAGGTCAAAGGGTGCATCTAGTCATGTGGTACAGAACACACCCTGTGTCCTGTCTCCCTTTGACAATCATGAGACTGAGCTCGAAGGCAGAGCCTAACCCTGAGCTCTGGCATCGCTGCTTCCTAAGCCATGTGTCCAGGTCATGAATGACCCCCTGCCCTGCTTCACTCAGAGTCTCTCCCCTACATCATAACATGGCAGCGATATCAGCCTCCTTCCTCTGTCCACAGATGTCAAAGAGTGACAACTTTGGAGAGAAGATGAAGGAGTTCATGCAGAAGTATGACAAGAACTCGGATGGGAAAATTGAGATGGCAGAGGTGAGAGCCATTGAACTGGCTGAGGGCTGTAGTCCCTGTGCCTACCCCACGCTCGGGCTCAGCCTGGAACATCCCCACCTGAGTAGTGAGCCCGCCAAACACAACTAGTGGGGCTTTCTCTGTGCATCACCCAAGGAAGGAAGGAGCAACCAACACTGCACTAGGGTCTGGTCCCTAAATGCTCTAAGGATCCAACAGACATTGCAAATGTGTGATTAAAAAAAAAAAAAGCTTAAGACAGTGGGAAGACTGGTTAGCAGGAGTATGCACACCCCACCTAATGACATTCAAAATTCAAACTTAATATGTATTTTATGTAGATAATTTACATTCATAATGTACATTCCACATAATTTATACATGCTTACATATACACACATGCACACACATATATACTCAGGCTGACGTATAAATATGAACATCAACTATGATCATTGGTTTGTGACCATTGGAAATGAGGTCAGTATGATGGTGGTAGCACATTAATTAGAGTCTAGATCTTCCAGGATACATTTGTTCAAATGCTACCATAGACCAGGTGCTCTAGATGCAAAGACTGAGGCGGAGATTCCAGAGTTGTGGCGTGCTGCAGCAAATAGAAATGAAGAGAGAATGACTGCCAAGGGCAGAGAGTGAGAGAGACAGACAGACAGACAGACAGACACAGAGAGACAGAGACAGAGACAGAGAGAGAAGTTGGGAGGCCACTTCTGCCTTGGCCTATCTCATATAGAACTCTCTAGATTGTGCCATTGATTGTGTTTCACCTGGAGGCCCAGGCCTGTAAGTCACTGTTCTCAAAGAAGGAAATGACATAGCGAAAAAAATGTGACTTCCATACTGCCTGTTGACTGGCCATTTTCCATCCTTCCTGTGGGAAAGCCTGCTCTGTTCCCTGAGTGCCCGTGTCCCACCCTCTGTCTCCCAATCATACTGATGTGGCTTTCTGTGTTTCCCAGCTGGCGCAGATCCTGCCGACTGAAGAGAATTTCCTTTTGTGCTTCAGGCAGCATGTGGGCTCCAGCGCTGAGTTTATGGAGGTGAGCCTTCTCTCTGCTCTGGTATGGAGACCTACCCTCCTCTTGTATTCAGAGGTCTGCCCTAACACCCACAGAGAGTACCTGGGAGAAGCTAAACCCCGCAGGGCTCTACTACTGGAGGTGTGGTCTGTGTACTGACAGTAGTGGCAGTGGTGTCACCTGGGTCTTTGTAGACGACCTGCCACACTCATGCCTCAATAAGATGCTCAGGTTGGAAAGAACCTGTTCTTAGGCTGCAAGAGTCATTCTTCTTAGTGCAGTTTGCCCAAACATCGGATATGGGTTTAATTTTATGGTGCTTTAAAGGATTTTCTCCAGTTTCTCTGAGATGGCAAGATTCTATAAGCCAGTAATTGACTTTCATCCGCAGTTCTTTTGCCTGTGCTGAAGGAAAGTGGTACATCCTGAGCCTGTGTCAAGAGGCGGTGTTTTCAAGGATGCATTTTTCTGTCTATAGAAAATGGATATGGGGCTGAAGATGTAGTTCAGTGGTGGAGTGCTTGCCCAGCATGTGCAAGGCTCCAGGTCCCATCCCCAACCCAAAAGGAAAAGCAGGGAGTGGGGGATGGGGAAAGGGGGAGAAATGAACAAAGGATGGACGAAGGAATGTGTCTACCCTTCCTTTCTTTATAGAGATGTGGGGCGTGGTCAATGTGTCTACCCTTCCTTTCTTTATAGAGATGTGGGGCGTGGTCAATGTGTCTACCCTTCCTTTCTTTATAGAGATGTGGGGCGTGGTCTCCGTTCCATCTCTGGTCTGGGACTGGAGATGCAGGTAGCTTTCAAGACTCAGAGATGCTTGAAAAGAAGCAACTCTCTCTCTCTCTGTCTCTCTGTCTGTCTGTCTGTCTGTCTGTCTGTCTGTCTCTCTCTCTCTCTCTCTGTGTGTGTGTGTGTGTGTGTGTGTAGCTTCTCTGCATGTGGTTGACATGATGCTGTACTCTTGCATGCCTTTACCCTTCTAAACCCATGAATATTTGCAGACAGTACAGCCTCCCTCTCACACACACCTCCCGGGATCCCACCCCCCATAACCAACCCCTTCCTGGGGTTAACTGTTCTTTCTACTCTTAGCATCTACAAACATGAAATGGTCCCTCAGAAGCCTTTGCGTTCCCCTGTAGACTGCATCCTGCACAGTACAACACTTAACATCTAATTTTAGGAACACCTCAGAACTTTTTTGAGATTCTACAAAGCCCAGGTCTCTTTAACTCCTTCTCACAAATAAGAATAAGGACACCTTGGTGAATAGACACACTGTTGGGAAGGAAGTTGAGAGTGTAGCTCCCAGAGCTGGCATAGGTAGGCTTGTGGGTGGGGGATCAGGCCTGCCACAGGATTGAAGTTAGTTAGGATGGCATCTGTACACTTTGCCCTGTGGAGGACTGGGTGGCAGCTACCCAAGCTGTCTAGAATGTGGGTTTGCTTGTGCTTCATAACTTGAAAAAAACCAAGACCAAATGTCCTAGTTTGCAGTGAAAAAAAATCATACCTTTTTCTGATATAAAAGAAAGACCCTAATTCAGTGCGTCTCAACCTTCCTAATGCTTCGACCCTTTAACACAGTTCTTCACGTTATGGTGATCCCAACCATACAATTATTTCACTGCTACTTCATGACTGTAATTTTGTTATGGTTATGAATCATAATGTATTTATGTGATTTATGCAGGATATCTGACATGTGATCCCCGAAGGGGTCAAGACCCACAGGTTGAGAACCACTACCCTAAGTTGTTCATAAGTTCTAACACTCTTGATGACACGAGACACACCTGTAGAGAAGTAGAGCATACTGAAGGGAAAATTGAAGGAAGAGAGTTGACCTTTTTCCCCCTTCCCAGGAAACACAGTGTGGCTGGTATTTGGGTGTGGATTTGGAGCCAGAGATGATGGGCAGAAAAGTCAAAGGAACAAAATTTGAAAGAAACCTAAAAAAAAAAAAAAAACCATGAAACACAAAAAATAGACCAAAGACTTAGGGCAACAGGGTTCTGTGGATCTCTTTACTACAGACCCAGGCAGTGCCCTCTCTGCCCTCTCTCACCCCCTACCTGATGGTTCAGAGCACTTGTATAGGGGACCACATGTTTTCAGGACATGGTAAGTTACCTGTTTCTATGTAACAAATGCCCCCTCCCACGTTTAACACCTTAAAGCAACAGTGACTTGCTATCTAACAGTGTCTGTGGTTAAGTCAGCTTCCCCCGGGTGGCTCTAGTCTAGAATGTCTTGTGAACTCAATCAGGGTGCCAGCTGGGCTGTAGTTCCTGAAGACTTGACTGGAGCTGGAAGACAGCCCATCTCCATTGTGGCCAGATTTTTATGTCACCCTGCTGAAACTGTCTATGAAGGAGGTAAAGGATGCATTTGCTGTGGTCAGAAAGCTGAGCCCTGTTTTCACAGAGTTCCAATACCTTCACCAAATAAGAAACTCAGACCAGAGCGGTGAGTGGTGCAGGCCCGGGGCACATTTACTCTGGAGATTGGCGACAATACTCCTTGAACTCCATGTGGTGAGGGGGGGAAGATAGGTGGTTTTCAGAGAGAGGGGGAGGGAGGGTCGTAAAAAAGCTAAGGGTGTTTGAGGGGGTAGTCTAAAATAAACAATTCATCGCCAGGACTGCTTCACCAGTGAGCATGTCTATCAAATACATCATGATGGAGGGATGGAGGAGTAACAGTAACCAAGCCTGTTTCTGCTCCTTCCAGAGTTTTCCTTATACCCCTGCCTCATCCCTCACTGCACATCAGTAAAAATACCTCATACTCAAAGCAGACCTAAGATCCATCAGGCCCTTGTTACATGCCTGATCAAGGCTGCCTGCTGAGCACTTCGAAAGTCAACCCTACTTTATAGCATGACCCAAAGAGGACCCAGGGCCCAGCAGAATGGCCCTGTGGGGAAGGGTGATTGCTACCAAGTCTGATGACCTGAGTTCAAATGCCAGAGCCCACATGTTGAAAGGAGAAGACAACTTCTACAAGTTGTCTCCTGACTTCCAAAGGCATGCCATAATGTGCACACTATACTTACCCAACACATAAAATAAACAATAAATACAAAAGAGGACCTAAACCTGCAACAAATTAAAGTAAGAGATCTTGTCTAGGCACTGTTCTTCCTTTTCTGTGTAACCTTAACTGAGAGACTCTCCTTCATTTCCTTCTCTGTGACATTGAAGGGACTGGCTGTTCCATCTCCATGTCCCATGGTAGAGTGAAGACTCTAACATCTAAACACTAAGACCCTACATGTTCCATTACCGAGAACAGGGGAGGTGGCAGGATTTGATATGTTTGTATGAGTAGGTTGACATTCCCATTGCAGGCTTGGCGGAAGTACGACACAGACCGAAGTGGCTACATCGAAGCCAATGAGCTCAAGGTATGATGGTTGGCCTTAGGGATGGCATTGAGGAGGACATGGAGAATGAAGAGTGAGGCTAGAGGCTTGGTGGGTCTAAAGAACCAGGGAGAAAGGGGTGCTGGGTAAGGAACATGGGTTTGTGGGCTCCTCAGAAGTACTTGATCCTGGCACAGATGTTGGGCTGCTTTGGGGAGCTTCAGGACCAGGCATTCAGCCAAACCACACTCCTCTGCATCCTAGGGTACAGTATAGGTACCCCTGAGTAAATTACAGATGATTGCCTTCTAACCTAAACATCCACCCCAGTTCCTCTGGGAAATCAGTGATCCTTGGGCACATCTGGGCCCTGTGTACTCGGTTCTGAAGAGGGAGTCAAAGACAGTCTCTACCACCTACTCTACAGTCAAAGTTGTATGTACCCAGGAGCCACTAAGAGGACTTTATGGTCATACCACAAATGATAAGGGGTTAGGGAAGAGAAGTGTAGGCTATGTATTGGTAGAGCTCAAAAGATTGGATTGTGTAAATGAATATGTAAGCAAATGGGTGAGGGCTGAGTGAGCAAATCGGGCTCTAAAGAGGCCTTTGATATTCCAGGGGTTTCTGTCAGACCTCCTGAAGAAGGCCAACAGGCCCTATGATGAACCTAAGCTCCAGGAGTACACCCAAACCATAGTAAGTGCTGGCATTGCCGCTTCTCCTGGTGTGGGGCGTGGGCCCTAGGATGCACATAAACCATAGTAAGTGCTGGCATTGCCGCTTCTCCTGGTGTGGGGCATGGGCCCCCAGACCCTAGGGTTCTGGCGTGCAGGGTCCTTTCTTTGCTGATGTTTCAGGCCTGTGTGCAGTGGCTCATGATAGCAAGTGTTAGTTCATAGCTGCAAACATCTTTGGCTGTCCTCACGGACACCACAGTGATATTGGGGTAAGGGGTTCTCCGTTTCCACGGGAACTGATAGAGCTCCAGGAGAAGATGAACCTTAAGAGGGTGGGCCTTCAGTGATGGCTGTTGTGTCTCACCACCCCCAGAAGGATAGAGATGGCTGGTACTGAATCCTCACTGTCTCTCCCAGTGACTGACTTAGGCCTCGCCTATCCCCAGCTTCAAGTGACCCCAGGGGAAATGATGGCAGGTGGAGGCCCTTATGTGAGGAGGTCAAACAGATAACCCAATCGCCTCTTTCTGTTCCCAACAGCTGCGGATGTTTGACTTGAATGGAGATGGAAAACTAGGCCTCTCGGAGATGTCCAGGTAAGTACCTTCCTCACCTCTGGTGTCACTTTAAACAGTCCTGTGCTTCTGTCCCCATCTGAGTCCAAACAATACCCTCTAGAACTGGAAATCTTGATACCACACTTCGTCCATGTCTTTTATTTATTTATTCTAAAAAATCCCAACCAATTCCTGATTATAAAGCACTCAGTGATCGTTGCCATGGCTACAGATGCTGCCCCTCTACCCTGCTCCCAATCTGAGGGGTTGCTGCCCATGGCATATTCTCTAATCTCTGCTCTAATGTTTTCTTCCAGACTCTTGCCAGTACAAGAAAACTTCCTGCTGAAATTTCAGGTACAAACATCTCTTTGCTTTCTTTTGTCTCCCTCCATTCCTTTCATCTCCCTGAACTTCAGGCTTCTGGCCTCCTTTGCTCCAATACACACAGACACAAAGACACATACACAGACACACACACACACACACACACACACACACACAGAGACAATACACAGACACAGACACACACACACACACATACACAAGCACACACACACACACACACACAGAGTCATGATTTTAATTCTCTGGTCTTTCCAGGGTATGAAGCTGACCTCAGAAGAGTTCAATGCCATCTTCACTTTTTATGACAAGGTGAGAAGGAACAGTATGGGATTGATTCCTAACATACAGGAACCCACAGATTTGATTTCTTACAAATGTAATAGAAAACAGGTTTGGGGGTTTTGTTTGTTCGCTTGTTTTTTAACAGTTAAAGGAAGAAGGTTGTACTCAGAATTCAGAGTGTGGTCATGGTATGGCAGTAGAGCCAGTTTTTTTTTTTATTTCTTTGGTTTTTCATCTTTTTTTCTTTTTTGTTTTGACGCAAGTTCTTGCTATGTAGCCTGAGACACCTTCAAATTCTTCACTCTCCTGTCACAGCCTGTTAAGTGCTGGGATGACAGGTTTGGGGTGTTTGTACCACCACTCATAGCTCAGCCAGTTGTTTTCTGGGGCTTTCATCTCCTAGCCCCACCTCAGGCTTCATTGTCCCCTGAGCTTGTGGCTCTGGTGGTCACCTTCATAACAAGAGGGTTCGAGGTTGATTTAACAGCTAATTCAGTTAACTTTAATCTTCCGGGTACTCAAACTGCAAATAAATACTTTCAGAAAAGGAGACCAAGAGTTTGCATTGAATGATTGACTGGTGTTGACAGAAAGTGCACTTTCCTGTCCTTACATGGTCTGAACACTTGTCTTTGCACAGAGAAATGGGAAGATTAGAAAGATTAGACACTCCCTACATTCTCTCTCTCTCTCTCTCTCTCTCTCTCTCTCTCTCTCTCTCTCTCTCTCTCTCTCTCTCTCTCTCTCTCTCTCTCTCACACACACACACACACACACACACACACACTGCAAAGCTTTTGAAATTAGGTAGAGGAAAGAGCTGTGGACAGGGTGATTGGGGGCTGCACTGCACTGACAACTCTCTGCTGCCCCCCTCAGGATGGAAGCGGCTACATTGATGAGAATGAGCTGGATGCCCTCCTGAAGGATCTGTATGAAAAGAACAAGAAGGTGAGGAAATGAGCCCAGGGCAGCATGGGAGAGGCTGAGAGTGGATTCTCTCATCTCTGGTCTGTGGTAGTAACTCAGTGGCAATTTATGGACTGGGCTGTCTTTTTCGGGTTGATTGATTGATTTAAAATACACATAATAAAGTTCATCAAGGTAACCATTTTAAAGACTATTGGATAGATCTAATATAGCCATCACGCTGTGTAAGCAGCATCACACCCGTAACTCTCATCCTGAAAAGCTGAATCCCCACACCCATAGCAACCTGTCTCTTCCATCTCTCACTGTACTGCAATCTGCATCTGTAGATTTCACTGCTATGGGTACCAAATAGAAGGGGAATTATATGATCCCTTTGTGGTTCATTTCACTCAGCATGCAGAACTCAAGGCTCATCCATGTTATACACTTCAGAATTCTCCCTTTTGAGCTGAGTGATAATTGCCTTCCATGTGTAAACCATTTTGTCTACCCACTTGCCACCTATGCCCACGTGTTGCGTCTGTGTGTTGGCTGTTGCGGATGACGATGCTGTGGGGCAGTGGCAATGCCGATATAGCCCATCCTGTAGAGGTGCCAGCCACATGGCCATCATGAAAGACTTAGATTTTGGAGGGCAGAAGCCTACAGGGGTGATGACTGTTCCAAACTCATTAACTGCAGAAGCTAGGGCTGGGGAAGAGTCTAGAAGGGAATCACTGAAGAGTTTCTCTCAAAGTAAAGGCCAAGAAAACCAGCAGTTTTGTGCCTGGCACTGCCTCTTGGGAATGAATCCTCCAGAACCCTCCCGGTCTCATCTCTGAACTCTGGATGGGAGGGATCGGTGGAATGCCCACCAGAAGGCAGGAGCCTTTGCTGCTGTCTTCCGTCACCTCCCAGAAGATGGCTTTCACATAGAAAATGACTACTGCTTTCTTTAATTAGATGACAAACGTTCTGTAACTTCTAGAGCCGTCCAACTGCCTCAGCTGCCAAATAAGAGCTAAATTTAATGCTCAGTTTCAGAAAAAAATATCTCTGCAGCCTCTGGGTCCATTTGTCTCTCTTTGCAAGTATTTTTCTGGCTTCACCCTGAGTATCAGCCTTCATTGATCTCATCCTACATTTGCATTTTAATGTAGGTGATAAAGATTCAGACGGTTCCTGGAAAGAAGAAAGCCTTCACCAGAGCCAGTATTAGAACTCAGTAACCCTTTTTCCTGATACTGTATCCCAACAAAAAATCATTTCTGTAGCCATATGTGCTCCAATGGATATTAGAAAGCTGAAAGAAAACTGTCTTTGACTTGAATTGCATTGGTGAAGCATAATTAGTCTTTATAAGGCCATGCCCGATACTGGAGGTTAAACTCTGCACACCCGCATTAAACCCCAGAGTGACCTGCTTTTGGTGGTCATCAACTCGCTGGGCTCTTTCTTCGTCAATATGAAGGACAGAGCATAAAGCTGTACAGATCGACCCCAGATGTGCACACAGAAGCAAAGAGCCAGGTGCTAGGATTTGGAAGCAACCCCGAAGGTTGAAGAAGACGGTGTTAATAAAGCTGTTTACGCCGTAAGAGCCTTCTGCGTGTGCCAGGCCCCAGAGCTGGCACCTGGGCATTAAGGGCATGAATCAGCAAAGAGGAAGAGCTGCATGGCTAAATTCCCGCACCTGAGCAGGATGGGAAAAGGCCAGTTTTGGTGAGCTCACGTAGCAGGTGCAGCCTCATTTTAATGGTGCCTGCATGGGCTGTGATAAGGTTTCCAAACAGATTAGTGCTTGAGGCTCAGGAAGGGACAGACTGGAGGAATGAAACTCCAATAGTTAGCAACATTCCTAAGGCTGTGGTAGCACCCTAAGACCTTTCTCAAGTTTTGAATAGAACCCCAAGACGTAAAAATTAGGCCACATTTCCCCCTGAAAAAAACTTTCAACTTTGGGGTTGATATAACTCCCCAAAGTGGGGGATCCCTTTCTTGATTCCTAATTGAGGCACATACCCCTCCTCACTGTGTACATGACCATTCTAGGAACTTCATAACTTTAGGGAAGATGTTCCTCAATCTAGAGATGCTTGGGAAATGCCTTTGGGTGGGGACAGTGGCATAAACCTAGGAATCACTGATCTGAGAGGTTGTCTCCGATCTGTAAAAGAAAAGCACTGACAGCTGGGCCCCATAAACATGAAATATAACGCAGGCAGGGCAGGTAAGTAGATGAGTTTGAGGCTCCAAGGACTAGAGATACGTTGACAAGGTGATCCAACCTTGAAGTAAGTAGTTTAGCCTTTATCCTTCTGTTTTCTCATCAGCAGAGTTGAGATAAGGAACTACCAACCCAAAAGGGAGAAGTATATTTTTAAGGTATCTGCCAATGTTTACCACAAAAAAAAGAGTAAGAAAGGGGACCTGGGGATGTAAGCTTGGTGGTACAGTATTTATCTAGCATTAGAAAAGCCCTGGCTTTGAACCCCAACCATGTAAAACAGTAATAACACTTAAGAGCGGGAGCAGAGTGGGGGGAAGGAGGAGGGAGAAGCAGAGCAGAAGAGAAGAAAAGGATTTCCCATTGCTATGGTGACCTTGCTGCATGCCAGGCCTGCAGGCCATTTGCATCCTAGGCAATTATAATAAGATGCCCATTTAACAGAAGGACTATCAGGTGTTGGTCCTGTTTACTTAGGGCCTCCGGTGTATATCTATGGACCAAGGGCTTGTGCTTATGGACTCTCTGCCTCAGTGGTTCCTAAAGACCACAGGGAGTCAGTGAACAAGAAAGCTGTGAGTTTTGTTGCTAGAGGAGACAGAAGATATACAAGCCCTCCTTGTTTAAAAAGGAGGCAGCTAAGGGACATCTGATCTGAGAGACCTGGAGGCAGGACCAGGGGCCCTTCCTGATCTCATCTCCATGACCTGCAGAAACCCATGCTTGCTTTGAGTAAACGGAGTTCTAGGGAGGTGGAGGGTACATTTGACTCCCACAGAGACCTTAACGGTCATCCCTGGAGCCCTCTTCTCTGAACCACTCAGCACAAGTGCAAAGTGTATTCATTACCCCACGTGGCCACACCATGCCTTCTCCAGACAAGGACTGTTGGTGTTCCCATTTTACAGCTAAGGTTGCTGAGCCCCAGAAAGGTAGACTGCTTTATCCAAACAACACAGCCAGTAAGTGAAAGGGAGAGGGCTTTAACCCAGGTGGGCTGACTGCAAAGTCCGGGCTTTTTGTCCCTCTAGGTTCACACAGTGTGTTTGTGAATGTATGTGTGGCCGGGGAAAGGGACTCCTTTGGAAGAGGTCATGCACTAAGTCTGCTCTCACCTTTCTCCCTCCTAGGAGATGAACATCCAACAGCTCACCACCTACAGGAAGAGTGTCATGTCCTTGGCCGAGGCAGGGAAGCTCTACAGAAAGGACCTGGAAATTGTGCTCTGCAGTGAGCCCCCCATGTAAAGGGGTGAAGGGACCGGGGGCTGCTTCCGCACCTCCCTCAACCCTGCCCCCACCATCCTGTCTCTCTGACACTCCTTCCCAGACCTAGAAAGCAAGAGCTCCCCTCCCCACCCCTGCAACCTGCACACACCAGCCTGTGGAAACTGGAAAGAAGAGCTGGAGACTGGGTGGCTGCTGGGTTCCTCTGAGCTGCACCAGCCCAACCCTGGCCACATGGACAGTTGTGCTTGCAGTGGGTCACCAGCCGCATGGGTGGTGGGTGGGGCACGGGCGGAGCTCCCCTAGTCTCTTCGCTGTGATGCATGAGCTCCTTCGCTGTATGATTTAGGCTTCCGAGTCCCACAGAGTGGACCCTTTCCTCCTGCTGCTCCCTGCCTTTCAACCCAGGCCACCCTCAACCCCGAGTCTCCAGGTTCTGCCCACCAGCTTGCTAATGATGTAGCTGTCTTCTCAGAGTCCCTGTGGTGGAGGGTGCCTGCCCTCTTGCGTTCTTGACTTGTGTGTTTCTTTGGGTTTCCTGTCTTCTTGTTTACCAAAGAAGAGTTTACAGAGAATAAAGTGGAAATGTTCTGCCGAGGACACTCACCCACTTCTTGTCATGGGCAACATTTCTCTGGGACAAAGGGTCATAGAGATGGGGAGGGCACTGAGACTACCTGACTGGGGATTAGGATCCCCCAAGACTCAGCTGGGGGTGGTGGCACATGCTGGCAAGATCAGAAGCTCAAAGGCATCCTTGGATACAGAGTGAGTTTGAAGCTAACCTCAGAACAGAAAGGAGGCTGTGGAGAAGATAGCTCAGTGGGCAGACCTCTTGCCTTGCAAGCACAGGAACTTGTATCCAACCCTAGAACCCATCCTCACAACCCCAACACAAGGGAGACAGAGACACAAGGATCCCTGTGGGGTTCTGACAGACCATTCTAGACCAATCAGAGACCCTGTCTAAAAGGAAATGGGTGGCATTTCTTAGGATGACACCTGAGGTTGTCCTCCAGCTCCATGAACACACACACACACACACACACACACACACACACCTGCACTTGGTGAACACACACAGGGAAAATTGTTTGAAAGAAGACCTCAAAGCACTATGGTTCTCATTTACTGGCCTAGTTTGCTCTCCTATGGCTGTGATAAACACCATGGTTAAAAACAACTTGGGGAGGAAAAGATTTATTTGGATTATATGTTGCGGTCAATAATCGAGAGAAGCCAGGGCAGGAACTGGAGGGGGAAACCTGGAGGCAGGAACTGAAGCAGAGAGGAACTCTGCTCACTGACTTGCTCATCATGGCTTGCTTAGCTTTCTTTTTATATAGCCCAGGACCACCTGCCCAGAGGTGACATGGCCCAAATCATCTGGGCCTTCCCATGTCAATCATTAGCCATGGAAAATACTACAGGATTGTCCATAAGCCAATCCGATGGAGGCAGTTCCTCAACTGAAAGTCTCCCCAGCTTGTATCAGCTGACAAACACTAGCCAGCACATTTATCGTCACTTGCTTGTTCCTACACCAAGCAGGGTCATTGTTCCATGTTTGCTATCTCTCTATGTCTCAGATTATGCTGTAGTTGCAGTTTCTAGTTCACTGAAGGATGTTTGACTCCAGGTCAGGGTGCTGAATGGGTTGCTTGGGTATCCCCTTAATCCTTTAAGAGAGATGCTGTGATTCTAATCTAGTCAGGGTAACTGAAGGTGGTGCTGAGAATTGAGCTTTATATCCCATGGCCAGCTGGCGACAGAGCCAGGGTATGACTCTTAACAACCTGGATCCACATTCATGACTCTTAACAACCTGGATCCACATTCATGACTCTTAACAACCTGGATCCACATTCTAAGCCACTGCTTCCCTTTGTAGTAGAGATACAAATAGTGTGTGGCAAAGCTATTACTTTTCTCCTCAAGGTGACCATTGCCCAGCAGAGCCTGATCAGAAGCACCTGGCTGTAAGGTCAGCCTGGCCTTGGGGTCCACAGAGCTATCTGAGATCCTAGGATAGAGAGAGAACTAATTTTCCAAAGGCCATTATTGTCTAACAGATTCATTTTAATAGCTCTGCTTTATTGAAACCCCAACAATTCTATGAGACAGACACTACACAGGTGAACACCGAGTAGCTTGCCCAGGGTGTTATAGCTCTGACACGGCAGTTAGAACTCACACTTGGCTGGTCATCTGTGGAAATGTCCTTCTGTTTAACATCCAGGGGTCCATCTGGAGAAACAGTCAAAGATTCTAGCCATGTGTATCAGATGTAGCACTCAGTTTCTTTCTCAGCCATCCATCTCTAAAAGACCCCAACCCTGTTGAAGAGCAGATGGCCCAGCACAGGGAGCCACCTGACTTCTGCCCCATCCTGTAGAGTGTAGTTTCCCCTGCCAGTCGCCTCTGCCTGAACCCCCAAATAACACACAGGACACTATATTAATTATAAAGCTGTTGGCCGTTTGCTTGGTTTCTTACTGACTAGCTCTGACTTAAGTATTTAACCATAATTGTTAATCTAAGTATCTCTTACCAGAGAAAAGGGTCCAGACCTCTTACTCCTCTGGCGGCCTACATGGTGTCTGACCCTGCCTCTGTTTCCCAGAATCCTCCTTGACTCCTAGTCCCACCTATCTTGATTCCCTATTAGCCAACAGTGCTTTATTCAACAACTAATAAGAGACAGATTTCAGAATGACATCTCCCATCACCCTCCTGTGTACCTGACTGGGCATATGTGGACATCTGATCCCTGCTGGGCCTGTAGGAGTCTGCTGGAATTAGACGTTGAGACTCACACTGCCAGGCAGGAGGTGTCACCCTGAAGTGGGTAGATGGATGGTTTTGAGACTAGAGGTGATGCTATATGGTTGAGTTTGAGTGCTGGGAAGAGCAGACACTCAAACCTCAGAAGAAGAGGACAGTCAGCTAACAGTGAAGAAAATATACAGATAAAAAACAAAGGTGGGGAAACTAAAGGACAAAAGGGAAGAAAAAAGTGGAGGAAGAAAAGGGAAAGAAGGTGGAATGGAAAAATGGAGGAAGGGAAGGAGAGGAGGAGGGAGGGAGGGAATTGAAAACATGGCATAAGGCAAGCCACCTAACAGCATCTTGGATCCTCTGGTCTTAGGCTACTGCTTCTGTGGATGAGGAACCATTGTCCACACTCTGATCTCGAGCACTTGTTGCTCTGAAAGTCCCCTGGGCAAGAGGAGTGAAGCAGATGCCATAGCTTGGGGTCTATGGGGTGTAGAATTGGGCACTGCCTACTTGCCTGCAGGTCTGTACCGGCTGCTGAGGCCCTTTCTCTAGGGCACGAGTTCTTCTGTCAGAGGAAAGAGCTGTGCTCTCCTGGCAATGTCGCCTTTCTAAAACAAACTCTGTTGGTTAACCCTGAGTGGAAGTGTCTGTCCATCAGGACAAAAAAGGGATGAGTAATCCTGCAGGTGCCCAGTACTACCTGTAGGGGGCTTCAGTCTCTTCTGTGTTGAGGAGACCTCCTCAAATCAACTGGGACTGAGATGGTGTTTGATTCATTCGGACCATTTCTCTCCCATTGTGCTGCCTGCCTAAGATGCTTTGGGAATGGGTGATCAGATTTACCCTTCTTTAAACTCCATAAGAACCTTGGAGAGGCAATCCTAGCTAAGCTCCGTGGCCTGAAAAGGCAAGGCAAGAATGTCACATGTCTGTTCTAGAAGAGAAGCTTCAAACCCCATGCAAAAAAATCAACATCAGTAAAGCAGCCACATTCAGACCCAACCTTAAAGACATATCTCTCGAAATGCTTCCCTTTTGAAAACGTATCGAGAGCCAGGCACCGGTCCATATGACTCTAGGGTAGAGGGAAGCTCTCCCTGGGAATCTCCCAGCCCCTGGGGCACTAAGGTTCTCTGAAACGAGGGCATAGCTCAGTAGTAGAACAATTACTTAGCATGCAAAAGTAGACCTTAGGTCAATCCCCCAGCAACACTGAAGGGAGAGATGGAGAGATTCACACACACACACAGAGAGAGAGAGGGAGAGAGGGAGAGAGAGAGAGAGAGAGAGAGAGAGAGAGAGAGAGAGAGAGAGAGAGAGAGAGAGAGAGGGAGAGAGGGAGAGAGGGAGAGAGAGAGAGGGAGAGAGGGAGAGAGAGAGAGAGAGAGAAGCGTGTCTCTGGAGCAGATAATGTATTCACGTGTTAATCGTATTTTGAGGGAGGGGTCTTGGGAGGTAATTAGGATCAGATAAAGCCATGAATAAGGAGCTCTGTGATCCAGAGGAGGAGAAGAGGGGGTTGGGGGATGGCTCAGCTGGTAAAATGTGTGTCCACAAGCATGATAGCCCAAGGTTGGATCCCCAGCACCCATATCAAAAGCCAAGCACAAGTCTGTAATTCCAGAGCTGGGGAGGTACAGACAAGCAGCCCCTGGAAGTTTGCTGGCCAGCCAGCCTAACTGCACCAGCAAATGCTGGGTTCATTGACAGACTTCATCTCATTGTAATAATGATGTGGAGAACAATCAAGAAAAATAACGTTAATCTCTGGCCGGCATGTGCACTTGTACATACATGTGCACACACATGAACACATACACCACATACATTCAAAACAAAGCAAAACCAAGGGAGACCTAAGGGGCATCTTTACTGTGTCTTGCCATTTGGTGTCCTCCACTGTGTTATACAGGAAGAAAGTCCTCACCAGATGCCTCCAGAACAAGGAATTAAATAGACCTCTCCTCTTTACAAACTATAGCGACAGAAAATGTACTAAAACGTTCTCTAACACTTAATTTCCTCCAGATAATTAACTCCCAACTTCCCTAGCTCCCTCCTCGGGGAAAGCAAGGGACCCAGAGGCTTCGACTCTTTAAGAAGCGAGGGGGAGGAGAATGGTACTCAGAACATCCCACAATAAGCTGTAGTTAGTTACATCCTATGGCACTCAAGGCCAAGGTTTCTAGAGGAAGCCACACCACCAAGAACAACCCTATAATGTGAAGACCCTCTATGGTTCTTTGTCTGAAGAAAATGCTAACAATCTGTTCCCCTGGCAAATTCTTTCAACTACGGAGAGACAGTGACAAGACAAAGATGTGGGGGACAGGTCTAGTAACTGGAAAAACATGGCTCTGACCACTCAGCTGATCCCACAATGAGATTTCCTTTGGAATGCTCCAGTGCCCTTGAATGTGTGACCCATTGGCATTGGCACCACCACTTTCTCTGGGAACCCCTGGCTGGCATCCCAGTGTCTGGGTTGGAACAGATATCATGTATTTGCTCCATTGTCTTTATTCAACACACATTTGTTGAGTCTCTTCGTGATGTCTATATTGAAAACTCGAATGGATGGGAATAATATAGTAAAGAATTGTAGGGAACCTTAAGGGCTTTAAAGAAAAGGTAAACATGGAAAAGGAGGGGTGCTGTCTGAGACTCCCTATAAGAGGAAATATTAAAGCAGATTCCTAAACAACGCGAGAGTGAGCCACATACTAGGAGAGGAGCTGTGCTGTGCCTAGGAAGCACAAATGCAAGGGCACTGAGGTCCAGGAGCTCTTTGACATGTGCAGAAAGGTTTCCATGTTGGGGAGAGGAAGAGAGGACCTGGAGAAGGAAAATGTATGGATAGTAGACCCCTCTGTGGAGAACAGGTAAAGCCAAGTCATGGGGTATCTTGGAATCCATGATAAAAGGGACTTTGAATTCCATTGGAAATGTCAAGGGAAGACTGCAAATAGGTAACATTGAGAGAGGTGGCAATTTATTTGAAGGATACCCTGGTACAGTGTGATGGTAGCGATAGGAAGCCATAAGGAAAACAGAGATCAGGTAAAAAGACGAGGCTCTGCGACAGCTGGGAAAAGCTGTTGGCTTACAAAATGGCAGAAGAGTCATACTAAATATCAGCCTCCTGGGACCAGAAGGATAACTCAGGGGTTAAGAATTTGCACTGCTCCTGCTGGAGACCTAAGTTCAGTCCCGGGGTGCTACATCTGGTGGCTCACAACCTCTTGTAACTCTAGCTCCAGGGGGTCTGACCTGTGTTCTAGCCTCCACCGGCACTTGCATTCATGTGCACATACCCGTACACAGACACATGTGGATACACACAATTCAAAATAAAGTAAACCTTTAAACATCAGCCACTGGCACTGTGTAAAGTAGAATCAAAAGTACTTGCTGCTACGGCTAGCAGAAAGACACAAGTTTGTACTGAATGTTGACTTGAGTAGCTGAGAGCCTGTCACAGAGTTGAGCGCGGGAGGAGGACACGGTTGATAAGACAAGTAGAGGATTTTGGACTTAGAATGTGCTGCCTGCTGTGACTCTACCAGGGTGCCCACAGAAAGTGCTGGCACATCTGCATTAGGGTAATTTGAGGAGGACTTTAGGTTTACCCGGGAACTATTTTTCAAATGTGGGTGGAGAATGGAGGAACTCTAAGTGTGCAGTAACTGGGACTCGTGCTGAGGGCGGATTCTCTCAGGTGGGATGGGAAATGGGATGAGGAACGGCTCCCTGTGGGAGTGAATGGGATATGAGGGTCCAGAGAAATGATTCAAATGTCTCTGCCTTCTCTCTGCTGGCTCACACATTCCTGCTCAGGGGGGACTACTTTCTCCATACAGTGTAGATTTGCCTCTGAAAACACGCATTTCTGGTCATTTCATTTGGGCTTTGAAGAAAGGGTAGGCCGGGCGTTGGTGGCGCACGCCTTTAATCCCAGCACTCGGGAGGCAGAGGCAGGCGGATCTCTGTGAGTTCGAGACCAGGCTGGACTACAGAGCGAGTTCCAGGACAGCCTCCAAAGCCACAGAGAAACCCTGTCTCGAAAAAACCAAAAAAAAAAAAAAAAAAAAAAAAAAAAGAAAGGGTAAATAGGCGAGGCAGTGGTGGTGCACGCCTCTAATCCCGGAACTGCAGAGGCAGAGGCAGGCGGATCTCTGAGCGCGGAGACAGCCTGATCTACAGAGTGAGTTCCAAGACAGCCAGGGCTACACAGAGAAACCCTGTCTCAAGAACAAAACAAAGCAAAACTCCCTAAAACCTAAAATAAAAAAGGGGGGGGAGTGGGTAAGTAAGCAAATTTCACCTTAGTCACCTCTGCCCTGTGGCCCCTGGGAGATGAGAGACCCCCTGAAGCCATCCTTGATGCCTTCTTATTCTTCCCATGCTCTGAAATGTGTGTTTGTGCTTTGAAAGAAATTCTCCTTTCTCCTCAGTGTGCTTTCTGAAGAATCCAGGTGATTCCAAAATCTTTAAATCCCCTCTTGTTGCCATAGAAACCAAGCACCAGAACCACTTTAAATCTGCTGGGTTTTTTTTCCTACCTCCTCCCTATTATCACTGTCACTACTGCTGATAATTCTCTCAGGAATTGTGATTGTCCCTGCTGCAATGGAGAATCCATGTTCCATTTCCCTGTGCCCTTCTTGAATAATGGATCAACCCAATCCCAGAATATTCAGGTTGTTTCCCAGGGCCATCTCCAGTGACAATTACTAATTCAGCCCATGTCCCAAGAGACAGCAGATGGTGCCTTCAAATTCCATCTTTCAAGGGGGATTTGTTACAAAGGCCTCTTGCAAACATGTGGACAAAGTACAAGAGACTCGTGAGTACCATGAAGAACCCGGGGTCTTAACAATGGATTTGGTTGCCAGTGCCTCAGGCCACAAGGAATAAGCAGCAACCAGGAACCGGAGATAATAGCTCTATAGAGCATGTCACATACTGGATCCAAGCACACAGCCAGTCCCAGGTGGTCAAACCCAGGATCCATGCTAACAAGTATTCTACCACTACACAACACCCCTGCCTCCAAGATGACTCTGTTAGGGTAAGCACTATATCCCTAGTCTGCTGGTTCCTTTCCGTTTCTGTTTCGGGTTCCACATTGCCTGAAGCCAGGGGCCAGGAGCCTATTGTGGAGTCCACACTCACCAGCCTCAAGGACAAAAAGCAAGGCTGGGAAGGGTGGAAACCAAAGAGGAAGACACTTGGAAGATGTCAAGCATATTCAGACAAAAAGAAGTATCTATGGGCACTGACTGTGTGAATTCAGAGTTCTAGAAAGAGTTGAGATGCAGACAAAAATCTTTAAAAAAATCTGTACAAAGATGGCATTCGGGAGACAAGACCATGCAGGAAGCTCTAGAAGAGAAGTCTGAGACAGCATCACTCAGCCTCCTATGCCAGGGTGCTGGAAAAGAACAAGGTTAGTCGGTGAGAGGAAAGAACCCAAGAAGGGTGGGTCCCTGAAAGACCAGAGAATGAGTCCCGAGATGAAAGGTGTGATGGAAAATCTCAGATATTACTGAGATACAAGGGCTGGGATTATAAAGAAGCTCTCATTTCTTTGTCCACAGTCTTGAAAAAGTAATGGGGGTTCCCTGAGGTGGGCCTTGTGTCCTCAGAGCATTGAATGGTGGGAGCAAGAGCCAGTGAGTGGATGAGTAAGTCCAACATCAAGCTGAGAGGATGTGTGCTAGTCTGAGCTTAACTTGGAAGTGCTAGTAGGAATAAGAAAAATAGTGACTCCAGGAGCCCTGAAGCATCAGCCTCTCAAGATGTATGTTATCTTTGTATGAGGCAGGTCTTTGTATGAGGCAGGTCTTTGTATGAGGCAGGTCTTTGTATGAGGCAGGTCTTTGTATGAGGCAGGTCTTTGTATGAGGCAGGTCTTTGAGTGGAATATGGACGTTCACATCTCCAACTCAGGCAAAAAAAGAAGAGAGAGAGAGAGAGAGAGAGAGAGAGAGAGAGAGAGAGAGAGAGAGAGAGAGAGAGAGAGAGAGAGAGAATTGCTAACGAGAAGTCATGCTATCTAATCTGTCTGGGAGCTCTCCCTCGATAACCTGAACTGGAGACTGAAATGCTGCTGGAACTCTTCCTGTCTCTTGTTTCTGCTCTAATCTGATGGCTTGATTTTCTCAGACTAATGTCCTCTATACAGCCGGAAACATGTCCATTACTGGCTACATCCCCAGTATCTAGACTGTGCCAACACATAGCAGATGCCCAATAAACATTTGTTGAATGGACCAATGGGCTCCAAGTGGGATAAGGCACTACATTTACTTTAGTTACAGCTCAAAATGTCAAAGGTTTGACCCTTCTTAGATGCAATCTCTGGATAGTCAGCCACTGCCAGTAGGTGTTGCAATCCTCATTAAACCTGAATGGATGGGATGAGAAGGGAAATTCCAAAGGAAGAATGGAAGATTCCATTGTCAGAGAGGGAAGGTATGGTGGTCACCCAGCAAATCCCCTTGTCATAAATTGTATTTTATGATTACATTGGTTTAAAACATACACTATTAATATATATTTTCAGGGTTTAGCTAAGAGGTTTTATTTGAGTTCAATATTCAGAGGACTTTTAGGAAGTGATTGGTCTATGGGGATGGTAACCTAATCAATAGATTAATTCACCAACACTCTTAGTTGGTCTATTGGAAGATGGTGAAAACTGGGGAAGGCAGAGCCTGAGTGGAAGAAGCAGGTTTCTGGATATATAATTTCTCTCTGCTTCTTGGTCATCCATGAGGTAAGTGGCTTTGCTCCACCACACACTGTCATGCCACTCAGCCATGAGACAAGCCCACAAGAAAGGGACCAACTGACCGTGGACTAAAATCTGTGAAACCGTGGTCCAAAAAAAGACTTTCCTCCTGTTTTCCCCGGTATTTTGTCATGGCCAAGGCACATTGACATGACAAAAAAGCATTTTCTTTATTTAGTCTTAAGGTCAGGTTTGTTCTTCAGATTAAAAACAACAACAAAAAATCAGGCCTGTCCTAGTGTGCTTCCTGTTGCTGTGGTAAAACGTGTACCAAAAGCAATTGGGGAGGAAAGTGTTTATTCCATCTTACAGTCCCAGTTCATTCCTGAGGGAAGAGGGGCGGAACTCAAGGCAGGAACCTGGAGGCAGGAATCTGGAACCTGGAGGCAGGAGCTGATGCCGAGGCTGTGCCGGAGAACTGCTCACTGGCTTGCTCCTCACTGCTTGCTCAGTCTCCTTTCTTATAGAACCCAGGTGTGGCACTGCCCACAGTGAACTGGACCTGCCCACGTGATTAATTTAAGAACGGCCTCACACCGAGGCAGTGGTGGTGCACGCCTTTCATCCCAGCACTTAGGAGGCAGAGATAAGAGGATCGCTGTGAATTTGAGGCCAGCCTGGTCTACAGAGTAAGTTCCAGGACATCCAGGACTGTTACACAGAGAAACCCTGTCTCAAAATAAACAAATAAACAAATAGATAGGTAAATGAATAAGTAAAATGTCCCACAGGCAAGTCCACAGGCCAACTTAATTGAGGTAATTCCTCCGCTGAGAGTTTGTCTCTCCAGGTGATTCTGGTTTGTGAGAAACTGATAAAAACCAACCAGCCCATGGCCATCTGGGAGGTCTTAACGCTGCCTGAGTCCTGGACCCTGCAATGACCAGGCTACTCAGGGAAGGCAGCCTTAAGAGGAAGAGGCTGCCACTGTCATTATGTGATCAAACTCAGAGCCACGTAGGCAGGGCCTCTTGACACGTTGAGGGTATATTGGCTAGAAATACTTCCTAGTTGAACACAAGGAAGAATGTGGGAAAAGAGTGTCCAGTCAGGAAAACTGCACAGAGAACAGAACATGACAGCACATATACCATGAATTCCTTCTAGAAGAAAGCTTTTTAGACACGTTCTGCTTAAACTCTCTTCATACTCAAAAACTTCATAAAACTCTGAATATACAAAATAAATACACAAGTCAAACATTTACTTATAACATAAGGTTTATTTTCAAACAGTTCTTTGGTATACATATAATTTTACCATTTATTAAAAGTGAAAGGAAATTTGCATACTAATGAGACGGACTTGCTTTTCTAACATTATACTATCAAAGGCATACTAATTACATAACATGTTGAGAACTGACCGTAGGAAAAATATCAAAAAGTATTTTGTTTTCCATAACTAAACTATTACGTTTCTATTAGAGCATATATCTTTGTTCATGCCATAAAAACAGTTCAATCCATTACTTGCAATAACTTCAACTCTGAGCTGAGAAGTGTTGCAGGTGGGTTGGTTGGTGTTTCATGGCATGACAGTATTCACAGTACAAAATATCACGTGCTGTATGTATTTTTTGTTTCATTTTGATCCTTTGAGGCAGGGTCTTACTGTGTAGCCCTGACTGGCCTGGAACTCACTGTGTTGACCTGGCCTCAGACCCAGAGATGCACCTGCCTCTGCCTCCCAGGCACTTCCATGGAAGGTGTGCACCACCATGTCCAGCCCACCCTATAGCTGGTAACTCCAGTCGCAGTGAAGGACACAATGCCACAGGTAAGTGCTGACAGAAACACCTGGGATTGCATGTCTGACTTTGAATTGAGGCCCACTGAGTGCTCAGAAGCATTTTATCATTGTCAAATGTTTTAACTCAGCCTTCCATTCGAGTTCTGACACCTGGGGGGGGGGCGGTCATGACTCACAGTTGAACTTTGCTCTATAGGACACACCATCTCTGAACATTGATTCCATGCCCAGAACTGAGGGCTAAAAGTAGCCATCAGGAAGTTTCATGGGTTATAACCAGTGCAGATGAAATTTTAAGAGAACAATTCTCAACATGCTGGAAGCATATTATAAAGAAGCTGTGGCTAAACAGCTTTATAATATGTAAACCAGTTAAAGGACTTGGCTCTTAATCCTCATGTCAGTATAACTATTGCTTCATGTTTCTAGACATGGCGACACAGAACTACAAAGTAATTTGCCTGAAGTAATACAGTGGTAAAACCACGATCCGACTCGGGGAGGCTTTATGGCTAGACTACTCAGTATAGTGGAAGGGAGTCTTTGTTTATTTTGTAGGTGTTTGGTGAACACCTTTGATAAGGTAGACCCTCTGCAAGAAGCTGGGGACATGGAAGTAAAGGTGGCCCCTCCCCCAGGCTGCTGGGAACATGAGACTGAGGCGAGAAAAGCAGCAACTTGGCACGCTGTGTTGGTCGTGGCGGGCTCAAGAAAAGCCCAGGCCGAGACTCTTGGCTGAGGCCATGGAGCAGCTGAGACCAGCAAGACAAGTAGGATTGGGCTGGGAGGGGCAGGAGGAGAATAGAGAACCCTCAAAAACATTAACATTCAGCAAGGCCCCGGGTCAGAGGTAGCCTGTCGCATCCCAGGAGCTTCAAGTCACTCAGTACAGAAGTCCAGAGCAAAATTAAGAGCCGCAGATCAAGGAATTGAGGGAGTTATCTGAGTTGACCTGAGGGAGTTGGCCTGCTGACGGTATGGATGTCACTTACCCACTTGTCCTAGCTGGCAGCATGGCTCACTTCCCTCCTTTTGGTTCTAATGTTAACTTCTTGGTGAGGCCCACCCTGAGCATCTGTCTCCCCACATCTGTCCTCCTGGCTCCACAGCTGCTCCTGACACCCTTTCTGCCTATGACACTTTGATGTATGTTTTGGTGCTCTCCCAGCTAGGATAAAAATGCTGTCGGCTGCCCACACCTCACATACCTAGGGGTACCTCTTCCTTCCAGTCAGGGCTACACCCCCTTTCTCTTCTCTAGAACAATCAAGTCTCTAGGGTTCAGCAGGGTGTGTAAACATCAGGATGATGATGCACTCAAATATACCTGTGTTCTAATCACTGATCTTGATAAAAACATGACTCTTGTGGCCAGGGACAATTAAGCTTGGGATGGGGGGCTTGGGGAGAAGAGACAATGATCCAATTCCAGGGTCACTTGACAGTCCCACAGAGCACCGGCATAGGAAAGGAAGAACCTATGTCTGTGGTCTTGACCCTGTGAAAGGGGAGATCAGGACAACAACGGCCTGGGGTGAGGAAAACTACCATACCTTTGAAAACTAAAAGAGCTGCAGCTAAAATCCGGAGAAGACAGGAAATTTCCCACCCACCCCCCACTAGAGCCTTAGGAGTCGATGGGACCACTAATGTCCTCCCCCGCCCCAGACACTTGCCACCACAAACCCCCACCAGTGTGCCCTGCCGCTGCCCCAGGGCTCACAGGGACTCAGTGGGTTTCAAGTTCAGCAGTTGTACTTCACTGACCCTCAGACAAAGTGCCACATACGATGTCTCCTCCTGTGTGTCCATTGAACAAAATACCCAAAGCTGAGTACATTCCAACGAGAGCCTGGTGGCTGGATGTGTCCAAAAGGCAGGGTGCCAAGCCTGGAGAGGGCTCAGTGGTTAACAGCACTCACTGCTCTTACAAAAGACCTGGCTTTGATTCCCAGCACCCCACACAGCAGCTTACAATCATATGTAGCTCCAATTCCAGGGGATGCAAAGCCACCTTCTGGCTCTCATGGTCATCAAGCATGTATTCAGAGCACATATATGCAGGTAAAACACTCACACATAAAAATAAATCTAAAAGAAGTTTATACTTTTTTAAAAAGCAGCAAAGTACCAATGTCCTGGTGACGACTTCTTGGCTGTGACACCATACGGCAGAGAAAGGGAAAATGAAACAGCAGCACACAGGAGGCAAGCAAGGGGTGGGTGTGCGTACTTTATGATGACATAGTGACAAAAGGAGCCTATTCAAAAAGGCCAACGTTAATCTGTAGCAATATATTACCTCTGCACCTGTAGCAGTGACCACGCCTTTTGGGCATGGTTACAGGTATAGGTGTGACCCGTTAAAGGGAAAGGATCACCGGGGCTCGAAAGGCCCCTTCGGATCACGGAGAGCATCTGGGAGGCCGAGGCTGCATCCTAATAAATTGCGAATATATTGCTACATTAGTCCATTCTGGGGCAGTAAACGATGCCCTCTAGGAACTAATTACCTCATAGAAGGCCACAACTCCAGCACCACAGTAACACCACATTTGGGAGCAACCTCCCTGGACATGGACCTTGAGGAAACACAAAAGCCTCATCCAAACAATAGCACTCCTGTTTAGGACATGTGATTCCTCTGAACTAGGCACACCCCAAGGGCACACTTGTATCTTTCAGAGGAGTGGACCTGATCTGCACACACCCATCCTGTGGCAAGATCAGGAAAATGCTGTAGAGACAGATATTGAGCCTAGGAGGTACCCCAAAGTCTGACTTAGTGTGCCAAGTCCCCCTCACATCCACTCTTTGTTTCCATGCTAAGACTACCATCCTCTGGCCATACTTTCTTTCCTGGGCCTCAGGTTCCCATCCCCATCTATAGGACAGGGAGTTTGGAATGAATGACACACAGGGCTCTTCAAAATAGCATGCCCTAACATTTCACTGAAGAGTATGTGTGAGTGATAGGCAATCAAACATGATTGACACCATTGGACTTTGGGGAAAAGCAAAATTAAAACACCCATGCACACCCATGGAAAACGATGATCACTTTCAAATGTTTTATTTCAGTTTACAAAGGCAGCATCTATTTAATTGCTGGGTTTTACAGAGGACTGAATGAGGGGGGCTACCCTGAGGTAGCCTAGGAATAAATAGAACATTAACAATAGTTTAAATAAATAAGAGAGCTCATGGGCATTCTCCTGTTACTTCACAGTCCTATACAATTACTTCTCATCCCACTGTATCATGGACCATGTCTGCTTACGGCAAGCAACCTGCTTCTGGATCAAGAAAGGTCATGGGATACCAGCTTGATATGGGAGCTGCCTATGTGGGTCTGAGGAACCTTGCATAGTCATCTGTCAGCAGGGTTTGATATCTTCTCTCATGAGAGACACAAGCTACAGAGCAGAGCCATCTGCAGGCAGAGACCTCACAGCTGTGGTGAGGTTCTTATGATAACCAACCATTATCAGAAAGGGAGAGGTGGATAAGCGAGGACCTTAACATATCACCAGGGACTTCCCGGCAAAAAGACAGGATCTAAGCAGATTTCTTACCACCGTTTTGTCTGTACAAGTGGACATCTCTTTGGATCTGGCCACTTTCCTTGTGCAGATCTTACAACTTGGCCTTTCCAAGCCCCGCATTGTTGATCATGGCCCCAAAGTGAAAGTAATTTGAATTGCTGCCTACTAGAGAGCAGAGAGACAAACACTGCACACTTCCCTAGAGTGGGTGCAGTCGATCACAAATAGCACCGAGCACGGCAGCAGGCAAGGACACGGGCGGCAACCTCTCAATCACGCTGCAGTGTGACAGAAACCAACTGTAGGGAGGCACGCATACCGAAGAAAACCATATTTATATGAAATATCCAGAATAGGCAAATCCATACAGACAAATCACGTTTCCTTGGGTTGGAGATGTAGAAAGAATATGAAATCTCACTTTGGAAAAATGTTCTAGAATTAAAATAAGACATAAGGTAGCAGTAATATTTACACACTCCAATAATGTGCTAAATCCATCAACTTGCACTCTTTAACAAGGCAAAGAATATCTTGGATTTTTTAATAGTTTGTATAGTACTGGCTGCAAAATAAATAGTAAAATGAACATAAATCATTTAAAATTCAGGGGTCTTTATGTGACACTACAAATCCCACACAAAACACCAGGAAGTATTCTGGTGAGGCACAGAATGGCCTTTTAAACACAACTAATGGTGTCACCAAGGAGATAGGGGCTCAAACCCATCAACCCCAAGCAGAGTTTGCTAAAATTTGATACTCCGTAGCTTCTTTTCAGCACTTGTATTATAAAACCATGAGAATCAAACTCACTTTATGAGTTTTCATCATTCATTGGACCCTTTTCATACTGCAGAACAAACTGTCGTTTATCTAGAAAAGGGAGTCTATAAGGACAAAGCTATTTTTCCCAAGGATGCTAAAATATGCTAACACACATGTTCATCATTGCTCTTTTCAAATGAGTCCATAAGTATTTTAAGGGACTCTAGCATGGCAAATATCAACAGTTTTAACCCACATAAACAAAAGCTCTTTGAGTCATTTCTGTATGTTTTAAATGCATGGGAGAACAGTCACATCTTAGAGCATAACCTTGAGTAAGAAGGGGGACACAAAACACCACCTAGGTATTAAAGGTGCCCCCACACAAGCAAAGCTCTTTGCTAGGGCATCAACAAAAGTCACCATTGATTAACTCCATAGTAGATAGCCTTCCATGAGGGAGGAAGCCATAGCACTGAGAAACCCCATTCAAACTGAACAAGACAAAGAGGAAGGCCTACTTAGACCACTGATAACAGAATTCAAGGAACTGCAGCAAACCCTCAAGCTATGAAACTCAGCCCTTTGCACTAACTAGAGTTCCCATGGCCTTGCCTAAAGGAAACTACCATCAGCACCTGATGCTGCTGTAGCTGCAGGTGACCATGACAACAGTGACGCCAAAGACTTCTTGCTCCTGTATCTCTGGCATCATATCTTCCTGAAGACCTGCCATTCTGAAGGATTTTCTCCAACAAGTCCACCCAAAGTGAGAAGTCCAAAACAGCCTGTCTTGTTGACAAAGGACACAGAGGAAACTGAGACTTGGCAGAGACACAAAGAATCCAGAGTCGGGGGTCAAAAGTTTACAGGTGACTCTTTGACATGTACGACTGGACTGGGAAGATGGCTCGATGAATAAAGTGCTTGTATGACAAGCATGGGGACCTGAGTTTGATCCCTAGAACTCACATAAAAAAGCCAAGCATAGAGGCATGCTTTTGAAATCCATCTCATCCTGGGAAGGCAGAAACAGGTGGGCCTCTGGGACTCACACGCCAGCCAGCCTCACCTGTGAGATGAGGTCTAAACCAATGAGAGACCATGTCTCAACAACATCAACAACAAAAAACGAGGATGGCACCTAAGGAGTGACTTCTGGTATTAACCTCTGGCCTTGCCCTGTATGTGCAAGTGGCCTACTTTGCACAAGCCATCGATGGCTCTGTGTTATCACCTAGCCATGTGGTCTCTGCTTCCCCAGGGTCACTGACTGAAGATCCATCGCTTGTCGAAGAACGTCATCACTCAGAATGGAGGTGGAGGTGGTCACTGCTTGGCAGCTGTTCTCTTTGGAGCACTGCTACAGCATCACCTTCGGCCTGGCAAAGTACTGGAGGCCCTACTATGCAGAACTGCCTCACAAGTCAGGTCAACCTAATGGAGTTTCTCTTTTCCTGAATTCCATACAAAAATTCCCAGATCCTTCTCTTGCTCCTCCTGTTTAGAAAGCCTTTGGGTCTTCCAGCCCATTTCCTTGTTCCTCAATCCCAGCCTTTGGCTGCCCTTCCCCTTCGTGCCCTTAAGGAGCCTTCTGCGGACATGCCCCCACTCTGACACCAGCGTACTTCTCTGGCATGGCCCTTCTTCAGACCCATGGGACTGATTTCAGCCCACTGCTGAAAGCAAGCTTTTTCAAAGGTCATTAAGAACTTCAAGATGGCAAGAACAGAGTGCTAAGCCAAAGCCAAGGCCACATGTGACCACCATAGCACACAGGTGCCCCTTCAGGCCAGCTCCTCTTAACTAGAGAGCAAGAGAGGAACCCTCAACAAGCAGCCCAAGGCAGAGCAGGCTAAGGGTGCCTGTGCCAGCATCTTACCACGGAGAGGGACATGCTGCCTCTGAGGTTGCTAAGGAAATGCCCAAAACCTCAGCATCTTTCTTGTGAGATGGCCACAAGTAGCCAGAGCACAAAATGCAACATGAAGTTGAGGGGTAAAGGAACAAAACGATTTCCAAAAAGTCATTTTAAAAACCAGAGTTAAATCTAGAAAATTCCTTCCTGAGCACAAAACCAGGCTCTATATTATAAAGAGCCACACACCCACCCTGTTCCCTGGGGTGGATGACTGCAGCCTGTAAGGGACCAGGAAGCTTGGGAGTTCAAGACAGGCATCTTGGGTACCAGGAGGGACTTCCTGTTGTTAGAAAGGGTGTGAAGTTCTGGGGAATCTCTTTGTAGTGACTTCTCTAAACCTCTGGTTTCCTGAGTCACTGAAGTCCTACCCTGCAGATGATGGGAGGTTTCATTAAAGGTAGAAGGTGAAACCAGTTCATTGGGAAGGAGCTGAAAAGCTACAGGCAGAGACAGAGAGAGGGAGGGAGAGGAGGAGGAAGGAAGGGAGAGAGGGATCAGAGGGAGGGGAGGGAGGGAGGGAAGCAGGGAAGGGAGAAGGGAGGGAGGGAAGAAACTATCCAAAAGATTTGATGCCACAAGCTCTACTAAGCCTCCCCCCGTGGTGTTCCTGAGCTAAGACTTACATAAATGCCCCCAACTTCTTGGTTCCATTTAGCTTACATTACATGTCTCCTGCCACCCAAGCCCCATGCAAAACACCCGCCCTTAGCATCCGATGCTGAAAGGTGACAGTCAAGAAATTCTGACAAATCAGATATGGTGCCCAAGCCAAAAGGAGGAAAAAAAAAGAAGATGCCAAAATTGCACTAGAAGATCAGCAAGGAAGGAGCCTCACAAGCATAGAAGGCTAGCAACAGCAAGTCACAGCGCTGCCCGCGACAGAGTCGGGAAAAGGCAGAGTGGTTTGAAAAAGAGGCTTTCTTTGGGTTTTGTTGCAAGTTGAGGGGTGGGGTTGGGAGAGGTGAGTCATCTGGAAGACCAGGACAAGAGGCCCCAAAATTCCTTACACCTCTGGAAAATGAAGGCAAAAGCCACGTACAGCCCTCTCTGAGGACTGCTGGAGCAAGGCCTGTTGGTGGACAGGTGACTGATTAGGAAGGAGAAAGAGAAGAAGCTGCTTGAGGAGGTGAACACGAACCAGCGCCAAATCAAAGACCTGGATAAAAAAAACTAAAGACACAGGATGCCCAGAAGCCTTCTTCCTAGCCTTGGGACTAAGAGTGCTTCCTGAACAGAAGGGGCAATGTGCCAGCCGGAAGCACATTTTCCTATAAACACACCGAGGTGGGGGCTGCGGCTGATCCATACTCTCCAATCAGCTCAGAGTAGCAGCAATCAATAGAGATGTGCTGGAGACAGCTCCCACCCCCGCAGAGTTCTCCAGAGTAGGGCAGCACCTCGTCACACACAGCAAGCAGCCACCACACAGGCTTTTCTCTTCTCTGAGGAGTCCTATCTTGACCCCAACACCATATCCTAAGGTCCCTGGAAGCTTCCAGCACAGCACACATCCCCCACCTGGTCCAAGCGACCCACCCCCAGCAGGTGCAGGAATCTACCTCTTCTGAAAAGCTACATGGCAGGAGTAACTGGTCATTTCCATGGCAAGGATGCCCACCCCACCAGGGAAGCCACACTGCAGCCAGCAGAGTTTCTTCTGTCTTTCTCAACTCCATCCATTGTTTGCTTCCCTTATATCTTCTGGAAAAACCATAACCTATGCTTGCCTAAACTAGATCTTCTGTTTGCCCAAAAAGGTGTATAAATGCCATAGCCTGAGACTTGGCACTAAAAATAAAAAAATAAAAAATAAAAAACCAACTCTTTGACAAGTCTTTCTAGAAACATCCTTCAAGATTTTGATTTCTCCAAGTAACAATGAGTCAGACTACTTTGGCCCTCACCCCACACTGGGGATCTCAGCCCCGCAGAAGGGTGGTCTGCTAAGGGAATACTCTCTCCACTTTGTTCCCACCTGATGCCTTTCCTGATCTTTGATCTGTGCTTGCCTGAAAGGTTGTCTTTATCTGGGAAAGAGCAAAAGAGCCACCTCATAAACACATCAAAGAGGAACACCCCATTCCTGAAATGATAGAAATGACTCCAAAACAGGGGTCAGCCTGACCCTAAGCTTCCTCAACTCTTAGAGCCAGAATCTAAAACATCTAACAAGACTTGGGCCCAAGACTGATTTCCTGTGCAGGCCAAATAAAAGATCAACCATCAAAAGCAACAAAGGCCATCATCACAGTGAAAAGAGCAGGATGTGGGCTCAGACCATTTAGGTAGACTTCCTAAGTAATGGAGATGTCAGATGCCTCCACGATGACTCCCATCTAACCTGTCAAAGGAGTGTACTATTTGTTCTGGTACCCACTTGAAGGAGTAGTCACCTGCTCTCAGGTTTGTAGTTATACAAAATTATATTCAGTATACATGAGGATCAGATCCCTGCTCGCCATACAACATTCACCATTTGACAATGACTCATATTCTACCCAAAAGGAAAGGACCCAAAACAGTTAAGTGGCACTCCATAGCCTTCCAAACTTTTAGGTTTAAATAACAAGACCTACGAGAACTGAGCAGCAGGTGATCCGCTGCCCAGCCCAGATCGGGACCCAGTCATTTGTTTCAAATGGGGCTGTGATGTGGAAAGTCTATAGTCTTTAAACTTAGAAAATATCCTTTCCCAGGACCGAATGGGCTCCTCCAGTCAGTATACATACATAGTTTGGAATCGGCAAAATTAAGAATCTCGGCAAACAACAACACAGCAGGCTATAATCAATTACAGAGGCTCACCCCAAAGGGAACACAAAAATGTAGTGATTCTCCACCAGAGTGACTCTCCTCCCTTCCCAGGGGACATTCAGAAAGGTCTAAAGATGGTTTCCATTATTAAAACTGGGACAAGATGGGATGGAAGGTGCTACCGACATCTAATGGGTGGAGCCTGGATACTGCCAATCATCCTACAATGCACAGGACAGCTGCCCCCCCAAATAACTCTGTTCCAATGTCTACAGGGCTGAGACTGAGGAGATCTGCCCTAAACATAGTCACTTGAAGCCCACCTGAGGCATCCAACAGGGACCGCGGCCTCTCCGAGCAACTCAGCTAAGCTGTGGACTCTGCTGTCAGGAGCAAACAGTGTAGACTCTAGAGATGCAGGCATGAGACATGAGGATTCCTGGAGCTTGCTGGGGTTGGGGTTCATCAGCCCCCTGTGTCCATTCATGAGCCCCTGCAACTACCAAATGCTCAGCTATCAAGGTCAAGTACTGCTTTCTTCCCAAGTAGTCCAAGATTTTAAAAGGAACTAAACTAACTAAAAGGAAGCCTGGTTCAAATGAACCATTTCTACTCATGACCTCTTTTAAACCTCCCAGGTATGCAATCGGGACCATTATCACCATATGACAGAAAAGAGGACTGGGGTACAGAGGTTTAGACAACGCTTCCAAGATGACACAGCTAGTTAGTGGCAAGACACAGAAACGTCTCCCCAGGAACACCAAATTTGAAGCTTATTTGTGAACCCTGGAGTGGGAACCTAGGCACCCTGGCTCCATCCAGCTCTCCATCTGGCTCACACAGATGAAGTATGAACGTTGAACCTAAGAAGTCAATACAAGCACTCTTGTTCAGGTAGATGAGCAGAACTACCCCATGGATGTGGATTCCAGGCATTAATCTTTGAGGCTCTCCGGAAACTAGTCACTGCACCTGGTTTCTACAGGTGCAGAAACAGGTGCAGACGTCTCCAGGTTCAGCCCTTGCCAGTTCACTGCTGCCTGTATGGTGCCTCTTGGACTCCATCAGCTTCTCAGCTCCTCCTCCTCTCTCTGGCAGACACGACAAGCAGCATCAATGGCTGATTTGTGACATCAGCAAGCCAACTCCAGGATTCACTTAGTACCCCTGACTTGCATGCACATAGCTCTGTCACCAGGCTTGATTCTGTGCTCCCTTGAGGCCAGAAATCTGATATTATCTAAAAATAATGAAAGGAAAGTAAATGTCAGTTTCAAGGTTTCCTTATTTTCCTTTGGTCAAACTGCTCCTGGGGCCCCTTGACCTCTCTCTGCTTTGCCTCATAGCAGGAAGCTCTACTCAGAAACCAGGCAGGCTACAGACCTTGCAAGAACGAATCTTACTATGTCAGGAGTTGGTCCTGAGCTTGAGAAGCCCAGCCCAAAGAACTGTGCCTTGTCCTTACATCTTGATTGTCACTCTTTCAGTCTCACTGCCATTGAGACCTACCCAGCACATCATCTTTTCATCCAGAAGAAGCCGATGACAGTCAAGGAACTGCATTTATCCAGATTGTGTTCAGAAGCATGTTTCTGATAGGCTGGTGACATATTCAAGTCTAATTCTTGTTTCAGAAAACTGGGCTGGTGACTCAGTGGGTCAAGGTGATTGCTGTCGAGCTTGACAGCATAACTTCAGTTCTGGGATCCTGTATGGTATCTGAAGACAACCTACTCCTACAACCTGTTCCCTGGCCTCCGTATGTACACCATGGCACTAGCATGCCCGGCTCCTCCCCATCCCCCCCATAAATGTAATAAAAAAAGAAAACATCCAACCAGACTTATCAGATGGAACATAATTGTCAGATCCACTTTTAAAAAGTTGATTTAGGGGCAGGTAAGATGGCTCAACCAGTAAAGGCACTTACTGTCGGGATCTGAGTTTTATCCCCAAGATCCACACTTCGGGAAAAGACTGTCTTCTGACATGCTGTAGTCTGACCTCCACATCTGTCGTCACATGTCCGTGCGGATGCCTCCACCCCCACGCAATCGACCTTTCAATAAGCATGCCTTTAAGACAATAAACAAATAGGTTTTAGATTTATTTGTGTGTGTTTGATGCACGTATATCTACACACCACATTGCAGTGCCCACCAAGGCCTAAAGAAATCAAACACACTAGAACTGATGCTACAGACGCCTGTGAGCCACTCTGTGGGTGCTAGCAACCAAACTGGGTACTCTGGGTGGTCAATGCTCTTTGCCTATGAGCTGCCTCTCCAGCCTGCAGCCCGTTTTTAAAATGAGTTAAGTGCTGTAAAGCTATGTTTCCTGCCTCCCAGCACTTGTAGGACTTCGCCGTCACCAAGCCCTGTCCCTGTCTGATGTGTAGCCCTTCCCCATGCATCCCTTACTGTTTGTTAGGGGACTGTCATGTAACCAGAACCAGCATAGCTTCCTGTCTGATGAATTTTGATACTTAGCAGGTACTGCACCCCTGTCCTTATCTGGGTGCTCTTGAGGGGAATTTCTGGGAAGGCAGCAATATCTCCTGGACAGCTGCTTTATCCCTGTTGCTGAATGTAGGTGGCTTTGGGAAGGGGCTGAGAAATGCCCAACCTCAAGGCCTCCCTCTGCATTAGGAGGAGGTTGTGTTCCTATGATCTGATCCCTTATGGGTGATGGAAGCTCCCAAAGCAGGGGTCCAGAGCCCTTGCTAATCTAGACAAATGCCTTAGCTCAGAATGGTTTGGAATCAGTTACACTGTATTATACAACAGGCTGGAAAAGATGAGCCCCACAGTATGGTAGTGGGCAAGCAGCCTAAGTGGTGAGTGCCAAGATCACACAGCCAGTTGGAGGATAAGGCTGCCACTAGACCTGTGTCCTCCTGCTTCTGTAGACCCTTCTCCTACCATATCCCTCAGACAGCAGGCTGTGTGAATACCACTGTGCTTCCACCGTGAGAGGAGTCGCCCTACTGCTGCAGTTATCCCCAGAGAGCATGCTGCTACCAGGGCTAGCAATTCCTGTCAAGAGGAAGAGGACTAGAAACCAGAGAAACTCTGACTGATACCAGGGTGCTCGCTGCCGGCTAGCTACTGAACAAATCACATCTTGGATGCCAGTTATATGAGATGTCTCAGAGAGCTCTAGGATGGGTTCCAGGAGTGAGGCATTCAAGGGAGAGTGCTCTTCTACTCTGGATCACCTCTTCCGAAGCCCTGGGAGCCCTGGGGGTGGGCAAATTATACTGTATTCTTCTGACTGCATCCCTAAGCATGCCTGACACTAGGATGGCTCTGCGAGACCAGGAGTGACAGTGTCTCAAAGCACAGGCCAAAACAAAACAAATATATATATATATATATACACATATATATGTATATGTATATAGTGACAGCATAGATTTAACAAGACAGACCAGCAGAGTATACTGAGCTGGAATAGAAAAACAAACATCAAGGAGATGGAATAGAGAGGGTCTACTTGTGCCTGGGCCCCCAGCTTTGAAGAGAAAAGAAGGCAGATGAGAATGAAGATGATGATGGCAGTGCATTTCTTGGAGAAGGAGCACTCAGCTACCTTGTCCCCCACCTTAACCACCATGTTTCCCTCTCTTGCTCCCTCCCTCCAGTGCTGAGGTGGTGAGTGGGGCAGCTCATTGCCAGACTGTTCTAGTCCTCAGCTAGGGCTGAGGGCCCAGAGCTGAGCCTGTGGGTCACCAAGTCTGGATCACCAGAAACCAGTTAGAAGTGCAACCTGGGAAGCAGGCTCAGTTGGTAAAATACAAGCATGAGGACCTGTGTTTGCATCCCCAACGCATACGCAAAAATCCTGGGCATGGTGGTACAAGTGTGCAACCATAGAATTGGGGAAGCCCAGTCAGTGAGCTGGAGATTCAGTGAGAGAAGCTGCCTCAGAAGCAAGGTGGAGAGTGATTGAGGAAGACACCTGGCATTGATCTCTGACCTACACCTGCACCTACATGTACATATACACCTACACATCACACCTGCACCTGCACCTACATGTACATATACACCTACACATCACACCTGCACCTGCACCTACACACACCTGCACCTGCACCTACACACACACCTACACCTACACACACCTACACCTACACACACCTACACCTACACACACCTACACCTGCACCTACACACACACCTACACCCACACATACACCTACACACACATACACCTACACACACACCTGCACCTACACACACACCTACACCTACACCTGCACCTACACACATACCTACACACACACCTACACCTACACATACACACACACCTATACCTGCACCTACACACACACCTACACCTACACACACACCTATACCTACACCTGCACCTACACACACCTACACCTGCACCTACACACACCTACACCTGCACCTACACACACACCTACACCTACACCTACACACATACCCACACACACACCTACACCTACACCTACACCTGCACCTACACACATACCTACACACACACCTACACCTGCACCTACACACACACCTACACCTACACCTACACCTGCACCTACACACATACCTACACACACACCTACACCTGCACCTACACACACACCTACACCTACACCTACACCTGCACCTACACACATACCTACACACACACCTACACCTACACACACACATGCACCTACACACACACCTATACCTACACCTGCACCTACACACACCTACACCTGCACCTACACACACCTACACCTGCACCTACACACATACCTACACCTACACCTGCACCTACACACATACCTACACACACACACCTACACCTACACCTACACCTGCACCTACACACATACCTACACACACACCTACACCTACACATACACACACCTACACCTGCACCTGCACACACACCTACACCTACACACACACCTACACCTACATACACCTGCACCTACACACACCTACACCTGCACCTACACACACACCTGCACCTACACCTGCACCTACACCTACACCTACACACACACCTGCACCTACACACACACCTGCACCTACACCTGCACCTACACACATACCTACACACACACCTACACCTACACACACACATGCACCTACACACACACACCTATACCTACACCTGCACCTACACACACCTACACCTGCACCTACACACACCTACACCTGCACCTACACACACACCTACACCTACACCTACACCTGCACCTACACACATACCTACACACACACACCTACACCTACACCTGCACCTACACACATACCTACACACACACCTACACCTACACACACACACATGCACCTACACACACACCTATACCTACACCTGCACCTACACACACCTACACCTGCAACTACACACACACCTACACCTACACCTGCACCTACACACATACCTACACACACACACACCTACACCTACACACACACATGCACCTACACACACACCTATACCTACACCTGCACCTACACACATACCTACACACACACCTATATCTACACCTACACATACACCTACACACACACCTACACCTACACACACACCTACACACACACACCTATACCTACACCTACACACACATACCTTGGACTCTCAAGACCCATCTAGATTCCACATTTTAACAGATTCCCCAGGGGACTCCTGTGCCCATTAAAGTCTGAAGGCATTTGAGACAGTCTGGCCATGTGCTATACTGACAGTTAATAAAGGAAGGCATTAAAGCACATGATGGAAAGCAGGCACAAGCATCACACAAGCGCCCTGGCTTCCCATGCCCATGCCGACTTCCCTCAACAGCCCCAGAGCTGGGGACCAGGCCCGGAGCACAGCAGAGTCTTGAAAAGTCCTTGAACTGTTATCCTATGTCCCTCAGGAAGCCCAAAGAAGGCTAAGTGACTCTCCTGGCCCAAAGAGCGTGTGTGGTCTTATGAAACTCAGGTCAGACACGTGTGGTCCAGCTAAGCATAGCCTCTCACTGGGACTCATGCTACAAAACCACCCTGACTTCTGGAGACCCAGGAAAGAACCCGCACTGCTGCAGCCAGCTGGAGCTGAGCATGTGGGCAGTAACAGAGACCTAACAAACAAGATGGGTGGGCAGTATTCAGAGCTAAAGGCAACAGAGGAATCAGTGTGACCAATGCACCAGACTAAGGACCCAGTAGCAGTGGGAGCTGAGGTTTTGGATGGGATGGAGGCTTAGAGCAGACAAAGAGCTGACTCACACTCTGGGCTTCTTAGAGGCCTTCGGGAATCATAGAAAAAGCTTGGTTTGGGGGTGGGGTAGTCTGGGCCTTAGAATGACCCTCTGGTGTTGGTTATGCCCTTTATCAGATGCTGTGCAGTGGCAGAAGATGATCTAGGCACCCTCGCCCTGGAAGCTCACAGTGGCTACAGTATCACCAGCTTTAGCCTCTGACAGGGGCCCTGTAAATGACCATCTAGGAGGGAGATCAGCCTTTAGGTCAAGGGTCACCTGTAACCACATTAGAAAAGGAAACCAAACCACCGTCTCCGGACCACAAGTCTGTAACGTGGCAGAGTGGGGATGGTTACAGAAAGTCCTCCTAAAGATACAGTAAGAACTGTAACCACGGTTACTACATACCTGTCGTTCGGCAGGCACACAAAGCCACAGCGACTCCTGTCTACTCGAACCCTTTTCTTCCCAGACAGGGCCTCAGCGGCTTTTCGACAGTGTTGTTTTCTCTGAGGCCCCTTGAGGTACCCTTCAGTTTCTTCTTGCCCCTTGTTAATGATAACATTGGTTGAGTGCCTTTTCATACCACAGCCCCAGACACAGGAGCCATTCTCACGCTGCAGTGAGGTTTTGATGTTAGTGTTTCCCCACTTTAGAGGAGTTGGTCATGGGGGAACAGGAAGTTGAGGGGGTGGGGGTAGAATAGGGGGAAGAGGGAATCATAGGATCGAAGACAGATCAGGCACCAGAGTGACCTCGAGTGATCTAAAGGTATAACATCAATTGGCAAGCTAAGCAATAGTGGAGGGACCACCTCGAATGCCCATTCCTGATAATGAACTTGATGTCTATAACCATCCGGGAGCCTTCATCCTGTGACTGATGGAAGCAGAGGCAAACACACAACTAAGCACTGACCTGAACCCAAGGAACCCAGTGACAGAGACAGAGGAGTGATGAGCAAATTGGCAAAGAATGGGCTGGCAAAACCAGCAGAGACAGCTGATCTGAACAGGGGAGTGCTCTTGGACCCCAGACCGACAGTGGGGAGGCCAGCATGGGACTGATCTGGACCCCCTAAATGTGAGTGTCAGTGAGAAGGCCTGGGCAACCTATGGGGCCCTGAGCTGTGGATCAGTGTCTATCCCTGGTATACAAACTGTCTTCAGGTGCCTATAGCACAAAGAGAGATGCTCTCTCAGCCTGGACTCTTAGGGGAGTGCCTTGACCCTACCAAGAGTAAAATGACAGACTCTAGATATCCCCTATGTGGAAGGATTTGGCAATAGGGTGGGAGGGAGGGGGGGAACGGGAGTATGGGAGGAGGGGAGGGAGAGGGAACTGGGATTGACATGTAAAACAAGCTATTTAAAATTTAAAAAAAAAAAAAAAATTTAAAAAAAAACCAAAGAAACACAAAGCCAATCCTATAGGGCACTAGGGAGGCAGAAGGGGGGGGGGTTGGGGGGGGATCTGAAGCTCAATGTTATTATCAGCCACACGGAGAGTTAGAGGCTAGTCAGGGCTATATGAGTCTTTGTCTCAAAAAAAGGAAGAAAGGAGAGGAAGGAAGGGAGGAATGAAAAGAAGGAAGGAAGGAAGGAAGGAAGAAAGAAAGAAAGAAAGAAAGAAAGAAAGAAAGAAAGAAAGAAGGAAAGAAAGACTTACAGGCACAGAACTTGCATTTGGGCACAAAGGTACCTGAACCAGATGCCAGCTTAAGCATATCTCTTCTCCTACAGCCTCCAACATGAGACTACCCAGGACTGTGACCCTCAGGGTACCCTTTCTCCCTCCGCAATCCATCCTCAGATAGTTGTGGGGCAAATCTTAACTGTTTGAGTCTTCTTCTTTGACTAACAGGTTGACATTTCCAAAGATTGGTGGGCTATAACCACATGCAAGCCTACCTGTCCCTGATGGTAAGCAGCCCTAACTTCCAGTCCCAACTCTTATGAGCCACAGGCAGCTTTTCCCTAAGGTCTCCATTGAGGCCCTAAGTTCATGCCAGTGCTGCCCCAGTTTATAGGAGCCTTAACTGGTCTGCCCTAGATTGTGGTAGGATCCTGTTGGACAGGAATATTCTCAGTGTCTCTTACCAAGTCTGGCAGATGCAGGGCTTATTTCTTTCCCAAACCAGCATCCTTGACCAGTTCCCCTATTCTGCTCATGAAACCAGTGTCTACCCCTTGACCTGTCTCTCTCCAACTGTCTTCTTGCCAACCGCAACCCTCTCTGCCCATAGCCACCCCTAACTGCCTTTTAGATTGCTCACCCCCTGAACATTCCAACAAACCAACCGCTCATTCAGCCCTCCAGTGGCTCAAACCAGATCCCTTCCCCATTGCGACATGACCATTCTCTGCCCTTTATTAGTTATTTTCCAGGGTGTGTGTTTCTCAGTGAAGCATGACCACAGACTCTTTAGGCACAAGACACTAGTCACAATAACGGTGACCCAAAGTTACTAAAATTTACTCTAAGTGTGACTGGAATGGGTGTGAATAGGTATGAAGAATTAGTTCAATCAAGAGGGTCACAAAGAGGGATGCTCTCTCAGCCTGGACTCTTAGGGGAGTGCCTGGACCCTACCCAGAGTGAAGTGACAGACTCGAGATATCCCATATGTGGAAGGATTTGGCAATAGGGTGGGAGGGTGGGGGGGAAGGGGAGTGCGGGAGGAGGGGAGGGAGAGGGAACTGGGATTGACATGTAAAACAAGCTATTTAAAATTAAAATAAAAAATGAAAGAAAAAACAGAGGGTTTTAGATTCATGGGGTCATTTGGGTTTTCCAAGTTAACATGAATGCGCTTCTTAACACAGAACCTTACAAAATTACTCACCCTCGCAGGGTTCTCTAGAGGAATAGAACAGGTATGGGGACTTACTAGATTGACTTACATGGCAGTGCTCCACTAAAGAAGCAAAGAACGTGGCCAGTTCAAGTCCCAGTCAGGTGCTAGAACAGCCTAGAACAGTTCTGCACTGTCGCTGGTGTATTGAGTCCACGATGAAAGAGCAGGGAAGCAGAGTGTGAAGTCAGCAGAGGACAGAATGTACTCAGAAAGAAGAGTGCTTCAATCTGGCTGCAGTGACACACACCTCTTACACTCGCCTCTTACACTCGCCTCTTACACACGTCTTTGATCCCAGTACTCGGAGGCAGAAGCAGGTGGATCTCTGTTCAAAGCCAGAAGTCTACATAAGGAATTCCAGAACAGCGTAGGCCTACATAGAGAGACCCTGTATCAAAAACCAGAAACAAAAAATTAGAAAGGGAGGGAGGAAGAAGGGGAGGAGGGAAAGAAGGAAGCCACACGCATGTGCATGCACCGTGCTTTTTCCAGAGACTTCTTTGCAGCTGGTTTACCTGTTGCCAAGTACAACCATAGTGGGAGCAATTCCTTCCCATCCCATCTTAACTCCAGTCACTGTCCCACATGTAAGTCCTCTCAAGACACACCCATCAAACACACTGGTGCACTTCATTCATCTGATAGTCTCTTACTCTAGTCGGGATGATCACCAAGACTGAATCCTGGCAACTTATAGGGAGGCTGTAAAGGACCATCCTGGGTTGGCAAGGATCTCTAGGGTAAGGCCTAAGGAAGTCTACTCTTTGGTTTTAGCTTTTTCTTTTGGTGTTCAGACTCACAAAACAGTAATGAAGATAATAAAGGTCCCACACACTCTTCACCCAACTTTCCCATAACCCATAACCATAACACAAAGACCCAAATCCTAAAGTTCACATTATAGCACTCCACAGACCACCCAGGCCCATCCATTTGCTTGTTGTCATAGTCTGTTTTCTGATGCTGTGATAAAACACTGCCCCAAACCACTTGGAGAGTAAAGGGTTCGTTTTTAGCTTATGGATTATAGTTCATGACTAAAGGGCCCAGGCAGGAACGCAGAGCAGGAACTGAAGCAGAGAGCACGCAGGAGCACTGCTCACGGGCTTGCCTTCCAGGGCTTGCTCAGCCTGCCTCCTTACACAGCCTGGGACCACCTGCCCACATGCTGCACCCCTCACAACAGTCTGACCCTTCCACATCAATCGTCCAGCAAGAAAACGTCCCACGGGCTTGCCCATGGGCCAGTCTGATGGAGGCAATTCTTTAACTGAAGCTCCCTCTTCTCAGGTGGACTCTAGCTCCTGTCAAGCTGGCAAAACCTACCAGACCTGTCGATGTCTTCCCGTGTTCCGGAGGTCACCTGGACTTCAGTGATCCTTCGTATCTGGCAGGGTTAGTACTGTCTTGGTTCTCCCATTTTCACACACTAGTGAACACATTTTAGCAATTCTATGAGACAAAGTTTATTGGTATTTTCAGAGTGCATCAAACTTGCACATTTACTTGGTGAGAATTAGCATCTTCATGGTGTTGACCTGAGCGACCCAGATACAAGGGTGATACCAATCATCTTGCTTCTGTCTCCCAAAAGCACTGTACATTTTCCCATTTGCGGTTTTTGTTTTTTTCTTTTTCTTTCCTATATGGGGAATTAAACTCAGAGATTTGCATATCTTTGGCAAGTTCCCCACAGCTAAGACTCACACTCAGTCTTTTTTGTTGTTTGGAGAGAAGCTCTCACAATTTGTTCCAGCTGGCCTTGAACTCAGTTCTGACGACTCAACAGGCCTTGAATTTGCTTCTCCCCAGCCTCCTGATTAGCTAGAATCACAGGGCCAGGGATTTCTCTCTTTCCTGATGGTTTAACCTTCTCTGAGGCTCTTCTATCCAATTTTCCTCTGTGTCCTTTAACACTACATGGTATTTGTACTTTAAAAGGTCGAGAGAGAGAGAGAGAGAGAGAGAGAGAGAGAGAGAGAGAGAGAGAGAGAGATGCTCTATTACTGTGGCAGTACTTTTCAATATCAGAAATTCTAGGGCTATCACCACATCATCTGCCAATGGGAAGAATGCATAGCCATCCTTGAAGCCTGCCTTTTCTAGTCTGATTACAGTGGCTAGCAATGATACTATTAGTAGGCACATGTGATGCTTTGAATGAGAAATGCCTCCCAAAGGCTCACGTCTCTGAACGCTTGGCCCCTGGTTGGTGGCACTTTGGGCCAGCTATGGAACCTTAGAGGTGCAGCCTTGCTGGAAGAAGTTCATCCCTGGGGGTGAGCTGAGAGAGTTTACAGCCTTCCCCCACTTCCAGTCTGCCGTCTCTGCTTTGTTTACATTTGAAGATGTGTTCTCCAGGCTTCTTGCTCCAGCTGCCATGCCTCTCCAATATTGCAGGCTCTCCCTTCTCTCTTCTGTAGGTCATTTCTAGTCATAGTGTTTTATTACAGCAATGAAAAGTAGTCAATATACCATACTAATTTTGCTCCAGATAATACTAGATGTTTCTTCTGACTATAATGTTTCTCTCACTAAAATAATAACTTTAAGGCTTGGTTGATTATACATATCATATATCCATTAGGAAGGTGCTAATCAATGCTTACATTCTTTAATATTTTAAAGTCATGAAGAGGTACCTAATTTTAGTGGAAACAATTTATTAATATTGAATTTCTTAGCAGATTTCTTATTATTAATCCAGCATCACCTCCTCGAATATTCCACTTAGTCATAGTATCTTACTGTCTTTACACAGAATTAGAGTCCATCTGCTATTACATATTCTACATGATGCTGTTTTATCAATGTTTTGCATTTGCATTTATAAACATTTTTTGTTCTCTCATCATAGCAGAGACAGATTAAGTGTCCAGGTTCTACTTGAAAGGGAATTGTGTGTGTATGTGTGTGTGTGTGTGTGTGTATCTGTGAATGTGTGTGTGAGTGTGTCTGTGAATATATGTGGTGTGTGTCCATGTGTGTCTATGTAAACAGGCAAATCAATAGGAACAGGAAGTGGGGTCTGTGTGGATGAAGTGGATAGCCAGGGCAGGGGAGGAGTGGGTGGGGTAACCTGGAAGGGTACACCTTGTTCCCACCCCTCCCACACTGTTTCTGGGTTTCACTGCCAGATTCCATTAGGGCCTCCCCACATGGTGCTCTGCTTCATTTCCTGCCTAGGAGTGGAGGAACGAAGCCAGCTGAGTATAGTCTGAAACTGTGAACCCAAACAAATCAGCTACCGGGCATAGTAACAATGTTTCTGTGAGGATGTGGAGAAAATGGAAACTGCATTCTTTGCTGGTGGGATTGCAATATGGTGTGGCCACTTTGTAATACAATTTACCTATTTTCAAAATGTTAGTCACTATGTTGGTGAGTTCAAGGCCAGCCTGGGCTACCTAACGCCCTGTCTCAAAACAAACAAAACCCTCAAACATTAGTATTCATTAAACAGTAATACTCCTCCCCTGAGCCCCAGATGATGACCATTCTAGTCCTGTCTCTATGAATTAACTACTCTAAGTACCTCATGAATGAAACTGTGCAGTACTTTTGTGGCTATCTTGAAATTAATCCAGACTGACATGTGTCAAAATTCTCTTCCATTTTAATGGGGCATAGTGTGTTCCTGTGTAATTATGCCACACTGGGCTTATTCATTCATCCTTAATGGACAAAGTATGTAATCCTATAGTCCCACTGAATAGCTTCACTAGGTAACCTCGACTTTCTCTCTCTCTCTCAAATATATGGGTTGGTTTGTTTTTGTTGTTTGTTTTGAGACTGTGTTTCTGTGTCACTCTGGCTGTCCTGGAACTCACTCTGTAGATCAAGATCTCAAGAGATCTGCCTGTTTCTGCCTCCCAAGTGCTGGAATTAAAGGCAGCACTCTATAATTTTTAATGAATGTTAATTGCCTATGTTACTTAAAGCATATTGAGAGGGGTTGACAAATTATACCCAGAAGACCTATTGGTTCCACTGCTTGTTGTTATCTATAAAGTTTCATTGATAAAATTCACACTCATTTATTTATCTACTTATCTATGGCTGTTTGCATGCCACAGCAGCAGAACTGAATAGTTGTAACATCAATTATAGCAAAGCCTAAAACATCCACTACTTGGCCTTTTAAGTAAATATATGGTCTTTCCAGAGCTATCATAACAAATAGACCTCCACATTAATAAAGTGAAAATGCAAGCTTGTTTTTTTTTTCTTTCGTGGCATCTTACTTGGGGTTTTATTGCTATGGAGAGACACCACAACCATGGCAACATTTAATTATGGCTTACAGTTTCAGAGGTTTAGTCTATTGTCATCATGGTGGGAAGCATGGTAGCAGGCAGGCAAGACATAGTGCTAGAAAATGAGTTTGAGAGTTCTACACCTGGATCTGCAGGCAGCAGGAAAAGAGAGACCCTGGGCTTGGCTTGAGCATTTGAGACCTCAAAGCCCACCCCCAGTGACACATTTCCTCCAGCAAGGCCACACCTACTCCAACAAGGCCACACCTCCCTATGAACCTGTGGGAGCCATCTTCATTCAAAACCCACACATAGCTAAGCAGCTTCTCTCCTTGCTTGATGCTTGAGCACAGGATGCCTCCATCCTGTGGTTTAGCGATGCCTGGGATCTCTGCCTATTTTGCCTTGAGCTGATAGAAGGGGGGAGAGTCCCTGCAGGAGACTTCTCTTCTTCTTCCCTCTACCTCCTTAGGCCTGGCTCAGATGGACCACATATGATTCGCTCATGATCCTCTAGGTGACAGCTCTAAGCCCCAAACCTCAGTGGGTATAGTTGCCTCTGCCATACCAGTGCCAAGCAAAGAAGCAGCAAATGGGGGAGGACAGCCATGCATGTGTAGGTAGGTGGCTTTTCCAGCTTGGAGAAGGCCAGATAAAGCGCTGTGCTGGTCGTATGCCAACACAAGCAAGCCCTCCTGAAACAATGAGCTAGGTGTGTTTGACTGGTACCAGCTGCCACACTTATGAATAGGCCTTGTACAGGGCTACATGACATCACCTTTACGTATCAGTTACTTTTTTATTACTGTGATAAAACAAGCAACTTGTAGAAGGAAGGGTTTGTTTGGGCTCACAGTTCCAGAGGATACAAATCCGTCAAGGTAGGGAGGCATGGCAACAAGTTACAGGCGTGGCTGCAGGAACAGGAAGCTAAGAGCTCATACCCTCATCCACAAGCCCAAAGCAGAAAGAGCAAACTGGAAGTAGGGGGCATTGTAAATCTCAAAGCCCACCCCTAGTGATGTACTTCCTCCAGCAAGGCTGTGCTAACCTAGTCCTCCCCAGGCAACACCACCAGCCGGAGACCAGGTGTTCAAATGCCCAAGACTCATTTAAATCATACTCTTCAGCACCCCCCATGGGGTTACACACTGTGAAGATCCCAGCCTTAGGACACAGTCAGATCAGCTTCCTGCCAAACACGCTCTAACATTTGTCTATGAAGAATCACCTTCTTTGGCTCCACAATCTTCGGGGGACAACAAAGCCCCCCCCCTTTTAAAGTGGTATAGCATTTCATACAGCCCATGCATAGCTTTCTATGCATTAGTCACCTTTAGATCATTACAGCACCTGTTGTGATTGGAGCACCATGTGAATAAATGTTATACTGCATTGTTTGGGAAACAAAAGGCACATTTTCAGTGCAAAAAAAATCAACTTCTAAATATTTGCAACCCATGATTGGTTGAATCACAAGTGCAAAACCCATGGATACAAAGGGCTGGCAGCATACACTTTCTCTTACATTTCTTAAGATTTCAAAAAGTTCATACCACTGCCCTCGCCTCCAAAGTAACAAATAAAACTAAACCTGACCTAAAATTCTTTCCACTCTGTGGTGTGTGAGTGAAAAATGTCTCCCATGGGTTCCTGTGTTTGAACATTTAGTGGTGCCATTTGGCAGGTTATGGAACCTTTAGGAGGCACAGAGGAGAAGGATGCCAGTGGGCTCCTCCCCCCTCTCTCCATCTGTCGGTCTGACCCCATGCTCCTGACACCATGCCTTCCTTGTCATGAGAGACTCTCTCCCTCTGGAACCATAATCCAAAAATAACCCCCTTCTCCTCAGAGTTTCCTTTTGTTAGAGTATTCCATGACAGTAACCGCAAAGTGACCAATACCCACACCCTGGAACAATGGATGGCCCCCCACTTGCTAAACACAGACAGAAATGATCCATTACTATAACTTTGCTATCTGAAACAAACAGGCTATTCTGGGTTTTTCTCTATTTTTATTAATTACAAAGTCATATCTCATAAAGTTACCTGCCAAACACAGATATCAATGAGTGGGGATGAAAAAAAAAAAACCGAAAAGTCCCCAAGCCATATACTCAAAGCCTGGGATTACAGCCAGCCAACCGCAAAGGCTGAAGTAGAGGGAGACAGGTGTTGGAGATGACTAGTACTGTGAGGTCACATGGTCTGATCTCTTTGGTTCTTCACTGGCAAGACCATGGCCCACAGCCTTCAATACAAGAGCTGGTATACTGTGGCATTTTCCTTGGAACCAGTGACCAGATACTGACTATCAGCAGACAAGTCACAGCATAGAATGTCATAACACTCCTCCGTCTAGAAAAAAAATGTGAAGAATATGAAGACTTGGGGCTTGAACCAGACATGAGGACTTCATGTTTCAAGGGTTATGTAGACGCAAGGCTTCACTGAGTCATGGACAAATCTCAAAGTGAAGACCATGGGTTTACAGGGTAAGTCCTCAGTCCTGACCGCCATAAAATGTTGTCTCAGTGGTATTTCCCTGTTCTCTCTGGGACCCATCAAGTAGGGATCTGGAGCCACAAGATCTGAGTGTTTTAGTCTGTACAGCCACCCCCACTCCCCACCTCCATACCTGGAACAACCTTCGTAGAGAAGGTGCCGCTAAACAGTGGATCATATCATCCAGCGTGGCCACAAAATGGGTCCCTGGCAAAGGGAAGAACAGACGGAGAGGTCAGAAACTGAGCCTGTGTTCTCTATCCAGTTGTCCTCAAGTAGACTAGGGGGAGAGCAACTATCTTCTCTGCCTAGGTGTCCCTGCTCTATAAAAATCAGATGCATGGCCCAAACCATCCCTTCATCTGCTGTCGCTAGAAAAACACCCAGGACACGGTGAGTCATCACTGAACAAGAGGCCCATGAGATGGACTCCTGCCACTTCTGCCTTCCTGTACCTTCAGGCTTCATTCCGCACGGAAGCCTTTGTAGTAGAGGGGAGAATAACAAAAGGGGTGGGGAGAAAGATGGTAGGAACCCTTGGGGGTCACCCGGCTTCTAACTCACCACAAGAGGCGAACTTGAGGTTGTGGTGTTGTGTATATCTTTGGACAATGGCTCTATACTTCTCCTCCCGGTGAGCGTGTAGGATGACAATGTCACTCATTTTCAAGCCCGCTAGCACCCATTCCTCACTGGGGTCGTGGGTAATGCTAAGGATCTGTGGGAAGCTTGGGTCAGCATTCAGAATTGCTAGTGCCCCTGTTCAAGCCCTGGCCTCAAATTCACACTCAGCACCTCCTCCCCACATCCATGCCCCCGCCCTAGAGGTGAACTTAATCCTGAAGACAACCAAACAGGCACCTCATGGCATAAGTTGTGCTGTTGCAGCTTCTGGTAGCTCCTCATGTCCCACGAATACAGGGTGGTGTCTTCACCACCTGTCCAGAACTTAAAACCCGTGATGTCCACGCAGCGGGACCCATAGGGAGGAACTTCATGTTTCCTGGTGGAAAAATGACTCAGAGGTCTTTTTGTTTGTTTGTTTGTTTGGTTTGGTTTTGGTTTTTCGAGACAGGGTTTCTCTGTGGCTTGGAGGCTCTCCTGGAACTAGCTCTTGTAGACCAGGCTGGTCTCGAACTCACAGAGATCCACCTGCCTCTGCCCCCCCCCAGTGCTGGGACTAAAGGCATGTGCCACCACTGCCCAGCTACTCAGAGGTCTTTGGAAAGGTCTTCCCCCAACCTTGGGCCAGAATGTGAAAGGGTTAGAAGTCCAGTGTTGGTTAGGAAGTGCCGGGCTGGAAAGTGCATGGTTAGCAAGTACAGGCTTAGGAAGCCCCTAGATGTACCTTCCAGGCTGTTTGGCATAGCCCTACTGCCAAGAGGGGAGAGTGGGGTCTCATTCTCAAGCCCTTCCTAAGGCTCTGGAGGAAGGTCCTACCTGATCAAGATTTGGTTCTGCACATCCCAAATTTCCACGAATCCTTTGAAAGAAGCCAAGCAGATGTGGGCATCGGAAGAGAGGGCCAAGGAATAGCACATGGGGCCTGTGGAGGCCATCTGGGCCCTGATTTGGGGTGTGGGAGCCAGGTCCCAAAGAGTCAGAGCCCGGGCCATTCCCCCTGTGATCAGACTCTGCTCATCGGGGAACAGCTTGCAGGTAAGGACACGATTCCGAGGGTCCTGGAGAAGAGCACACACTGTCAATGCATGGCAGTGCTGAGGGTAGAGACCCTGTCTGACCTCCCTAACCCTGATTGAGAGCCCCTCACCTGAAAGTCCAGCTGGGCCTGAGGTGCTCTGTCTGAGGCGTGCAATGCATCTGCATCCCACACCCTGATGTAGCCAGTGCCACACGTGTACACATGGTGTGGAGCACTGCTGATGGCAATAGCATTCACTCGCTTCCCATGGCGGAGACTGCCAACCCTCCAGGACCCACGTGGGGACTTCCTCGTGACTACTGCCTCATCTGGGATCGGAGGCTGCGGAGACGACAGGACTGATCAACCAAGGTGGTGGCCTGCTCTGTCCCTACTCCCCAAATTTCTAAGCTTCTTTCTCATAACAGAGCTTGGTTCAGGGGTCCCCAAGTCACATCTCTTGTAGAAGTGACACCGTGGGCCAAAGGCCCTATTTATCAAATTGGCAGAACAAGGAGAACCGTCTCGTTAAGCGGGTGGCATTCCAGCCACCACGACCTAAGAGGAAGGGAATAGGGCATGCAAACACACCACTTCTTCATTGGAAGGTGGGCGGGGAAAAATGGATGACACCTGGGTGTCAGAAACACAACACTGAGGTACTTACAATGGTTTTGAGGAACGACCAGACTTCTCTGTTGAGAGAGGATGAAGAACAGAACTGGCCTGCAGGGAGACAGCCACACCCGCCTTTCATGGACCAGATAGCACAGCAACAATCACAAGGTCAGAAGGAGAAACCCCCCTCTTACACCAAACCAAGTACCTCATCCACCATCTGGATGCCATCTCGGGCCACTCCCTGTCCCTGACCACACTGTCACGGCCTACACTTACCAGTCATAGCTCCTGGTTGAAAGCTGTGACAGAGGAGAAAGAAGGACGAGACGGCGTGAAGGGCGGAGCTTTGTGTCGGGGCCCCTCCACCCAGGACAGTCCATCACCCACCAGCCTTGCTCACGACAGCCGTACCTTGAGCTGGTGCCTCCTTCTGTTTCCGCCTCTGAAAGCCACATGGGCTGGAGCCCAGATGTGTCCTGGGCCTGGGGACCCCACCACTGCTGGGTCATACTGTGCACTTCCTGGTAAACAGGGCCATGGTGCACCGAGGGACATGGGGGCAGCTGGGGCGTTCCCTGCGCACTGTCCATTTGGTGTTGTTCTTGTTGCCCATGACGAGAAGAAACACCTGAGCTTTCCGGCATCTTCTTTATCTCCTCTGTTTCATCATAAATCCTGAGTACCCTGAACGAGTCCTCTTTCTCTTCACTCATGGTCGTGGGTCAGTCAAGTAAAGGGACCGTCTGGCTCTAGGGACCCAGCGAACAGATCCTGGGTTCCCAGTTCATCCCAATCTCCTGTACTGTGAGAGAGAACAGAAAGGGGCTGGGAAACAGCTCCATCCACAAAGGCTTGTTGCGCAAACCTGAGACTTGGAGTGCAGATTCCCAGCTCCATGTAGAAAGCCAAACATGTACCTGCAATCCTAGTGCTAGGGAGGTGGAGGCAGGGAACCCCTGGGGCTTGCTGGCTAGCCACTCAACCTGAAATGGTAAGCTCCAGGTTTAGTGAGAGATCCTGTCTCACAAACATGAGTTAATTCAAAATAAAAATAAGGAGAAGGGCCAGGGAGATGGCCCCACAGACTGATGGACCAACTTCAGTCCTCAAACCTGTGTAAAGATCCAGACGTGGAAACACACATCTGTAATCTCAGCACTTCTACAAGATGGGAAGTGGAGACAGAATTATCCAGAAGCCTGAAGACCATGGAGTGTACAGGATAGCCACAGACACATAGAGACCCTGCCTCAAAATCCAGTGGAAGAGGAGAAATGACTCCTGGAAAGCTATCCTCTGTGTCACGTGCACACTCATATTCAAATGCACTCACACACTCACCCCAAAACACAGTTTTCAAAAAGGTGGACACTGATTAAGGAATACAGCTGACATCAACCTTTGACCCCCCCCACATGCACACACGTGCACACACCTACACACACACACCACACAGGAGCACATATACATACACGCAGACACAGAGGGAACAGAGGTAAATATCAGGTATACAGTGCAGAGTCAGTTTGGAATGTTCTGGAAACACCTCGTTGGATGTAAAGTCTCAAACGATAGACTGACAACTAACTTTTGCAGACATGGCTGTAGTTCAATGTAGACAAAATCAAACTCACCCTTTAATTTGGACACACCCATTTCAAATGTAGCTCATCCCTGATGTACCCAAAACCTGAATGCAACAGAAAATCCATGCAGAGACTGTGGGGCGCCTCACCCACTACAGAGGACAACATGGAGGAGCTTGGGGACATGAACTGAAATGTAAGATGCTCTGTCTGGTGACAACAGGATGCAGTGATGAAGACTTGGCCTGGCAGCGATTGGCATTTGCTGCACTCTGACACAATTCTAAGATGGGAACAGATTCACATCTGCAGGCTGTGGAACCCTGTCGAAGGCCGGTAGCAAATGATACATGGAAGACTGTCCTCAACCGCAGCCTGCGCAGAGGAACTTGTGAAATTAAGACAGGCCAGTGCCCTCTTTTTTTTTTTTTTTTTTTTTTGGTTTTTTGAGACAGGGTTTCTCTGTGGCTTTGGAGGCTGTCCTGGAACTCACTTGGTAGTCCAGGCTGGTCTCGAACTCACAGAGATCCGCCTGCCTCTGCCTCCCAAGTGCTGGGATTAAAGGCGTGTGCCACCAACACCCGGCCAATGCCCTCTTTAGAAAGATTCCAACAGCTAGCTCTAGAAATGTCCTTGGGAAAGCCCAGGCTTTTCTATTAAGGGAACCTAGCAGAAACCTCAGGGACATGGGTAGCCATGGAGAGGAATCTTCCTTTTAGAACAATGGTTTTGACAGCCAGGCTCACTCCATGGAGTCCACGAAAGGCTCTAGCAGAATGTGAGCAGAACCCCAGCAGCCTTTCTGTCTGGTTCTGAACTAACCGCTTTGCATCTAATTTTTCCTTGCCACCACACGCTCTATAGTTATGGTGGGGTGGTTGACCGTTGGTTTGGGGGGCTGCAGATCAAACCCAGGGCCTTCCTTGCACATGCTAGGCAAGCACTCTATCACTAAGTTGAATGCCCAGCCTTTCCGAACCATTTTATGGACATTGTTTTGAGGTAAGATCTCATTCTGTAGCCCAGGCTGGTGCAAACTTCTGACTATCCTCCTGCCTCAGCACACCAAGTGCTAGGATACATTTCAGAGATTAAAAAGAAAAGCCCAGAGCAAGTGAGCCCAGGTCCCAGGTCCGGGAACTAGGAAGCATGGAGCATCTCTCACTGTGTTCTGTCTGGCTCATTTCTTACCACCCGATAGAAGGAAGAAGGCAACACCCACCCTAAGAACCAAGGCACACATTCTCACCCCCACACCCACGAAGCTATCCTGTAGACACAATCGGAGATATACAAAACAATACCTGTACAAGTTGGAGCAAAACCCAAACACCACAGGTGAAGACTAGTGATGTATGTGTAGCACATCCCCACAGCGGGAATAGTATACAGTAGTTAAAAGAGAAAGGATATAGTCGTTGACATGGAACATTTCAAGGTATAATATTAGAGAAGGGAGTTACAAAGCTCACAACCATGTTCGAAATACATTAACTTTGTATAAGAAAGGAATGGAAATTGGAATTTATTTTCATATACATACAAGAGATTTAGAAATATAGCTGTGTTTCAAATACAGAAATTGAAAAATAGGAAAGAGGAGCCGGGCGGTGGTGGCGCACGCCTTTAATCCCAGCACTCGGGAGGCAGAGGCAGGCCGATCTCTGTGAGTTCAAGGCCGGGATGGACCGACAGCCTCCAAAACAGTACAGAGAAACCCTGTCTCATAAAAAAAAATAGGAAAGAGGAAGGTGTGTGTGGGAGAGAGAGGTTAGTTACAACAAGACCTGATACTGCTTTTTCTTCTTTGTAGATATTTCAACCCATATTAGAAACTGTTGAACCAGGAGCCAAATTTTCATCTTCCCCAAAGCATATCCCCCATGATTCTAATTAGTTATGTCATTTGTTCACTAACAAGTTTCTCTGAGAGGTATCAGGCCTCCTTTGACTAGGGACACCAGGGCTAGTTCAGCCCTAGTGAGAACAAGCAAAGGGGCACCGGCCTCTGCACCTAGCAGGATCCCGAGTAAGTGAGGATCCTGCTGCAAAATCCTCTTACAGAGGTCGGGTAAGGCTTAAAGACAAGGAAGGCTACATAACCGGGGCTTCTGACTTCAAGTCAACTGGACTTTCACCATAAAGACAAGTCAAGGCTTTTGAAGGGGCCACTGTCCCGGGTTCCCCTCTTTTCTCTCCAAGAGTGGTAAATTCCGCATTCACAAATACTCTGGGGCAGGAAACTCACCTCAGAAGGCAGGTCAAAGCCTAGAGGTTCAAGCTAGGCTTGGATCCACCCTTCCACACCCGGGGGATGGGGGAGGAGGAGTGGGGGGCTACCCAGCACCTGGTGTAAACACCGCCTAACAAACACTGAAGCCCTGGGTGAGCACCCGGTCAGGTGTTTGGATCCTGAATGGCTGGTCAATATCAGGGTGTGGCCACACTCGTGCTGAGCTCCCGTGTCTTTGGGTGGAGAAAGAGGCAGGACTCTGTCCATTTAAGTTCAGCAGATAGAGTGAGAAACTTCAGGGGTTTCAGCTGTGGTTTCAGCTGACCTAGAAGAGCCAGTATTTGGTCAAAAGGCACTTGCTGTTAAATTCCCACTTCCAGATGAATTCTCTTTGCTCCCAGGGCAGATCTTCAGTAAACCAAAAGCAGGGAGTCAGGGGAAGGAGAAGCCATTTCCTCTCCTCCTCCCTGCTCTGGCTCTGTGCCCCTCATCTTTTACCGGAGTTTCTGAAATTAACCACTAGAGAAGCCTTGCACTTCTGCAGCTGTCTTGTCTAGGGATTCTTAAACTGAACATTTAGCAGGGCCGTGGTGGCGCACGCCTTTAATCCCAGCACTCGGGAGGCAGAGGCAAGCGGGTCTCTGTGAGTTCGAGGCCAGCCTGGTCTACAGAGCGAGTTCCAGGACAGCCTCCAAAACAATACAGAGAAACCCTGTCTCGAAAAACAAAACAAAACAAAAAAACAAATTGAGCATCTAACAGAGTCCCCTGGAGGCCACTTCCCAGAAATGCTGATTCAGGGGTCAGGCCCTGAGCACCTGCACTTCTGAGCGGGTGCTCGGTGATGAAGATTGTGGTTAGGAGAAATGGTTGTGGTGATGATGGGTAAGACTGGTGAGGTCCGGATGGAAGCAGAGATAGAGACGGGATTGGTGGTGGGGCGGGATGGTGATATGGCAGAGGAGGTGGTGGTACTGCGGTAGTGGTGACGGCGGTGGTAGCGGCAGTAACGGGCATGAAGCTGGTAATGTTATTATGGTAGTTTTGGGGACAACAGTGATAATGCAGCGGTAGTGACGGTGACAACAGTGGCGATATGGTAGTGAGCATGCTACTGTTGGTTGGAGCACCATGTTTGAGAAGCTCTGTTCAGCTCTTCTGCCCACCGGTTCCTTCCCACAGGAGGACAAGTGCTGGTGAGGCTGGACACTTCTCTCGTTCCGTAATCAGCTGCCTGCCTGTCCTCTCTCCTCACTAAATACTCCACTGTGGTTTCTTTTTCGTCCTCTGACCTTCTTCTTTTGAAGCAAAAATCCTGAAGAGGCTGCTACTTAGAAGTCGTAAAGTCCTGTCTCTTCCTCTTGTCCCCACGACTTCTGAAGCTGTCTACTGCCTTTCAGATTACCCAGATCCCCTAGCCTGGCATTGAAGATGCATCCACACCTACTCTCCTCCTATTTGTTCCCTGTGTCTGCCATACCTGACCACAGTTTCGTGAGCAGCATGGTCCCACCCTGAGGCTTTGCTCACGCTTGTCCCTCGTTTAGGATGATGTTCTCTGCTCACTTGTGTATCAAATAGATGCCCCCAGGCACTCTGAGCCAAGGTGGTGTCATGGACCAGAGACCAGGGCAGAGCCAAGCCTGCATCCTTGAGGAGTTCCTGCGTAAAAGAGGAGACTGTGTCTGTAATCAGTGCAGTCCTTGGAGGAAAGAACTTCTAGAAAGCTCCACTGTGTTTCCCATAAATGTGGTACATGTTTATCATAGCCCACGTGTAGCTACCCATGTGGGAACTTTACATAAATCCCTGTCCTGGGACAGTCTATCCCTTGATGAATTATGGCTGCATTGATTCTCACAGGAAACACACAGCAAGGCAAGGCAAACAGGGCCTGGTTTTGTTCCCAATTTGGAACCATAATAATTAATGGGGGGAGTCAGAATCCCACAGATTCTTGTCTAACCAGAATATAAATCCTAGTACTGTCGACTATCTTTAATGTAAGAAGTATTAAACATGAGTCTTTTTTTTGTCAAATATTGTAAAACTTGTGTTTAGGACGAGGACTTCAAATACTTTTCTGTTTCAATTTTTGAGACAGGGTCTCATGTGTAGCACTGGTTGACCTGGCTGGCCTTGAACTCAAGAGACCTGCTTGCCTCTGCTTCCATGTTGTGTATAGATGCTTGGGGAGGGAGAAGCCTAGTGAATCCGGTCAGCTTCAGGGACTTCTGAAGCTTTTGAGTTGTCTACTTCCTGAGGTCTTTTGTTTTTTGTTTGTTTGGGGTTTTTGGTTGATTGGTTTTGGTTTCCTGAGTCAGGGTTTCTCTGTGTATGAAGCCCTGGCATTCCTGGAACTCTCTCTATAGGCCAGGCCATCCAGAAACTTGCTCTGTAGACCAGGCTGTCCAGAATTATCTTTTTATTGATTCTCACAGGAAACACACAGTGAGGCAAACAGGGCCTGGGTTGTTCCCAGATTGGAACCATAAAAATTAATGCAGGGGGATTAGAATTCCACAGATTCTTATCTCAAACAAGTTGAGAACCATTCAAATGTCTTTAATAAGAAGTGGTGGCATACACCTTTAATCCCATCACCCAGGAAGTAGAAGCAGGCAGATCTCTGAGTTCGAGCCCTAAAATTCCCTAAATAGACCAGCTTGGCCTCTGCCTATTGAGTACTGGGATTAAAGGTTTATCTCTCCTACCTTCTAAGATATTTATACTAATGTTTTAATCCCCTCACCAGGCAAAAAACCTCTGTTTACACAAAGACCCTGCCACAGTTTCAGATTAAAGTGACCGACTCCCTGGCCACTTCATTTCCTTTGCACTATTTAAAACTAGCCAGTCTCAGAAGACCATGAGGTCAGACCCCAGTCAACGGGGAAAGACACAGATAGCCACCACAACATCAGAATAAAAACCAAGTGCACTTCTGGCTTGGGGTCCTTGCTCTTCCAAGCACACCCTCTAGATGAAGAGTAAAGTCATGCCCTTGTTGAGATATTTCTGTGGGAGTGGCAAAAGTTGCTGCCCCTGGGCTCATTTCTAATGTGTTTGGCTGTTTTGCCTGCATGTATGCCTGTGAACCACATGTGTGCAGTACCCAGAGGTTGGAAGAGGCTGTCAGGTCCTCTGGGATGGTTGTGAGCCTCCATGTGGGTGAAAGGAATCAAGTAAGTCCTCCCTGGAAGAGAGCAGCCAGCGTTCTTAACCACTGAGCTATCTCTTCACCTCCCCCCTTATGACTTTTTAAAATATGCGGAAGAGCCTTACTTGAGCCATCAGAGTGCCTTATACATTCTGCAGATGTGTGTGTGTGTGTCCTCCTTGTTGCCCTCTGTGAGCCTTACTTGAGCCATAAGAGTTCCTTATACATTCTGCAGATGTGTGTGTGTGTGTGTGTGTGTGTGTATGTGTGTGTCCTCCTTGTTGCCCTCTGTTCAAATGTCCCAGTTCAGTATTCTAACCTTCCCCTCCATTCCTACAGTGTCACAGAGACTGCCAGTTCAGTTCTTAGCAATATATCATCTCCTCCAATGCACAGAAGCCACCCTATCCAGGTTGCTGGAGCCAAATGTCCTCATTCCTCCTCCTTCCTCTGCCTCCCCACAGCCCCATGTCCACCACTTCTGGGTTTGTGATCAAGGTCAGCTCCTTCGGAAGCCTCGGTTTCCTGGCACACAAACTTCCCCACGGGTAGCCATGTAAGAGGTCTGGGGCAGTTCACGGAGCAGCATGATCTAGTCTCTGCCCTGCCTAGAAATCCTGGCCACAAAGCTGCACTGCCTGACCATAGCAGACCTCCCCGGCACCCGTGTCTGTCTTGCTGAGCCCCAAATGAACATGCATTTACTAAAGCTCTCACTGATCTAGGGGCCTTGCCCTCCCTCCTCGCCTCTCCACTCTGAAGGAAGCCAACTCCTCCCCCAGAAACAGAAGTTTGATTGCATCTCTTCCAGTCTTAGGAAAGCTGTTTATTATTAGCTCCATTTTCAGGTGGGGAAACTGAGGTCCAGGCTGATGGTTAACCTGCGATGATGAAAAGTTGTAAAACTGGAAAATGATGGTTGTTGCTCAGTGCTGTGATGCCGCCGATTTGTATATTTTATACAGTTAAAATGATGGGTTTCAGGTGGTTATGTGTATTTTACAAGGGAGAAAGAAAAGCAATAAGGAGTTAAAGGCCTGTAAGCCCTAATATCGTGAGCCTTGTTCCTCTCATCCAGTGAACACCAGGAAGTTTGGTCTGTGGTTTCTTACCTTTGTGGCCCTAGGAGGGCCAAGGAGCTGTAGCTGGCCCCTGCCCAGGGAACACAGGCAATGAAGGGCGAGGAGGTGAAGGTGTACCCCAGCTGGTGGGTCAACCACCTATGTGATATCAGAATCAAGAGCATTGGCCTGCAGACCGTTATTTGAGGCTGCGCCCTCTGGTGGACAAGTGTAGAGCAGCTCAAATCTAATTTCCATCTCTATGGCCCCTTGCAGTTCCTATGCAGTTCACTAGGTGGCTATGCTCGGAGCATTGACACCCCCGCACCCCCACCCCCGCCCTTCCGTCCCCGACTCCGGGAGCTTCTCTTTCAACAGTGTCCCTAGACACTTGTTAATGGAAATGTATAAACGATAATATCCACAAGCACCAAACACCTCCTCTCTTCCTGATACAGAGTGGAGACCTGCAGTTCCAAGTCCAGAGGGCAGTAAGGAGTAAGCTGAGGTCAGAGAATGGGGCATGGGGAGACTCAGGGAGAGGATACTTTTGCTCTGAGCAGTGTAGAGGAGGGCCCTTCCAGAAGGAAGGGATGACATTGGGTCAGGCCACGCCTCACTACTCATCTGGTTCTTTGATGTCCCGGGAAGCCTCCAACTCTCCAGTCCTTACCGAGTCTCCTGTCAGACAAGAACACGCGCGCACGCGCGGCCGCTTCCCACACGAGGCGCTGTTCTTATCCACCCCCTGAGACTTGCATTCCAAATCGTACTGTCCGGTTTCTGTCCAGAATTCTCCTCTTTCTTCCTGGGGACCTTTACGCTAAGCCTTGAGGCGACACCCCTCACTCGTCACAGCTCTTCTTGTGAGCTCCTCCGACTGGGAGCTGCTTCACGACTGGGCTGCTAGCCTTCTTGAAAGAGGATGCGGTAGGCTAACAGGCGCGCTCGCCCCTGCCGCCCCTGCAGCCCTCTGGTCTCTGCCATCTTTTTGGTCGAGACCCCGGGGACATTTTTCCCACCACCACCTCAGTCCCAGCTACTCGCGGTCCTGGATCTGAGGCAGCTGTTGAAGGGCTTCACCTCAGGTTCAGAGCTGAGGAAGGGCCTTCGTGAGGCCGAGGAGACCTGCTGGCCGCACGCGGGTGATTTGGCGACTTGCTTCCCGCCATGCTGAAAGCGCCCGGGCGAGGTGCGCCACAAGGCGGCAGCAGAAGTGGAGGACGACTCTGTCCACGGCTGTGGCCACCCTCCTCCCCGGGCAGGGTACCCCCCAGACTCCCGCATGGGGCTAATGTCCCTGTCACCTTGCATCACGACACCAGCAGCAGGCCCAGACAGCCCAGCGCGAGGCCCTCCAGGAATGGCGGGATCTGTGCAGCTGTGTGCACGCAGCTCCGGCCGGCCTGGGAGGAGGCCCACGCCCTGGTGACAAATGGGCGGCCCCAGCCCGGGTGTGGGGTGGGGTGGGGAAGTAGAGACTGGAGGACACGCAGGGGTCGACGACAGAATAGTCTCTTACCGTGACTGGCTGCAAGTCTCCGGGGGAGGGGCCGCCACAGGAGACACTTGGGGCAGTGTGCAGTTCAGGAAGGCTTCCTGGAGGCTGGGCTTGGACCGAGGGTGGGTGGGATTTCCGTGGCCGATAGGGGGTGGGAGCCACACCTCAGGAACATGGCAGCCATTTGAAGACCCGCCCTGCTGTGATAAATGAAGCTAGAGCAGGAAGCAGGTCCCGATCCTACAAACCAAAGAGTGGGCCGATGACTCCAGCCTACCCTTCTGGTTCGGGCCTTAGCAGGGAGCCCCCAGGAGGCCTGGAAGGTGCTTCACCTGCAGGGAGCCTCCTGATCTGTAGTGTGTGGGACTAAAGGAAGCGGGGAACTTGCCCAGCCCTGGGTTCGCATGCTTATCCCTGAAAAGGCCAAGATCAGCTCATCTCCCGTTGTCCGATTCTTGACTAAGTGGAGGAGGTTGGCAGACACTCTCGGTAGAACTGAATGCTCCTCGGTTCCTGCTCAGGAACAACAACAGACAAAAGCCTGGAAATGGTCTGGAAGATGGGGAGAATTCAGCATCTTCCCAGAAGCCCGCTTCAGACTCGGGTATGCCCAGGTGTTTTCTAAGGGTGACAGACTTGGGTGGGAAGACACCCTGTACCCCTGAGACAGATACTGATCCTGACGAAGGAGAAAGATTGTAACAGATGCCCATCTGGGCCTAGAGCTCCAGGTGAGAAGTGTTACAGTGTAGAAACAAGAGTCTTTGGGGCTGAGGCTCCTGTTGTTGGTGTAAGGCTTCTATTAGACTTGGGCAGCTGGGCTGAGGTACCTTCCTGGTGATGAGGCTTGATAACCTGGAGTTCTGCAGGTGACAAATAGGTTTCTTCCCCTGCCAATCTTTGGGGTCTGAGCAGATAGACCTGTCCTGGACAATAACAAACCTACGGAGAGGGAGAAAATATCATTGACCATCAAAGCCATACCCTTCCAGAGACCCTGGGTCAGCCCCTTCCTCATCTTGACCAAGACTCTGAGTCCCAAGTTTACACAGGTTTCCATTGGTGGCAGATCTGGGACATGAGACCTTCTGGTTTCAGTGCTCTTAGATTTGTGCCTCAAATCCAGGTGTTGAGGAAGCAGGAAGCAGGGCTGGGGGTACCTGCAGCAGATGACCATCACCTAGCTAGTACAGGTGGAGCAAGCCCTGAGACAGACCTTTTCCTGGGGAAACGCAACACAGGCATCTACTCACCCCAGATAGGGAGCCCATGGCAGACCAAAGAATGGTTACCACTGAAGTCCAATTTGATGAATCAGTGAGTTTTATCAGAGTTACTTACAAGAGCAGAAATGACTCAAAGACAGCTGTGTCACCAAAGCCCACCCCAGCATGGGTCACAGCTCACAAAACTGGAGACCTGGAGCACACTGCACAGCCTTCAGGCAACTCAACAGTTGGAGTGCCCTTTCAGGTGCCTCAGTTGGCCTACACCTCTTCCACACAGCTTGGCTGGTTCCTGCTTCCTCCAGGCAGCTGGTCTGGTCTCAGAGTCGTCTCTGTAGCTCAGCTTCCTTCTGTCTGGAGGGGACTCTCAACTTTTATTGCTTAATCCGGCGGGAGGGGCCTAGTGAATCTGGTCAGTTTTAGGGACTTCCTGAAGCTCTTTTTGAGTTGTTGACCTTCTTGTTTAAAGAGCTTTCCTGAAGGATAGAATGTTTCATCTGACCTCTCCCCTGCCTGGGATTAGAGACAAATGAGCCATTGATTTGCTGTGTAACAAGGGGGTGTCCCATTCATCCCTGGGCCTCAGTTTCTCTATAAGTAAAATAAGGACTTGGACCCATGGCTTGTGGCCCCTCTGGGTCTCATAGTGTATGGTTTGAAACTACTCAGTCCCGCACAAGTGGCCAAGGGAAGGAAGTGTCCAGCTCCTTTCTCCAAGGTATGATGGGGGCGGGGCAGGCTTGCCTCCATCCATGGCCATGGCCAGCTCCCAGGAAAGAGTCAAATGACACAATGGCATCCTGAGGCACTCCACTAAGGTCTTATACCATGTCACCAGTTGCTAGGGGTGGCTTGTTTGAAGTACTCAAGGCAGCACTCCTGCCCATATTGGTGGATAAAGCTGTAAGAGCAGAGCAGGCATGCTTTGGGGCTGTGGCATGTGTTATAAGTGCTTCCGGGAGCCTGTGTATGTGGAGGACACTGTCAGTGGCGGAGTCTTTGTGCACACCTTTGTGTCAATGGGAGAGAGACTTGGAAGCTCGACTTTGCGTGAGCACACACGTATGTACACATCTGTGTGCTCACACAACCGTGCAGAAACTAATCAGTCTTCACCACCACACTTGGGAAGCAGATCCTACTGCCACCCCATTTTGCCCATGATAAAATAGGGCCTGGAGATATGGAGACACTTTTCCAACCTCAGTGTGTGCAGAGTAATAAGATACCCAGAAAGCAGGGTATAGGCGAAACAATGCTCTTGTGGGTTTTTAAATATTTCCCCCAACTGTCCTCTGAGTCTCCTGGGGGGATAAATTTGATTTGACTAGCTGTCTAGAATCAGTTGAGGCTGTCTTTTCACAGCCCTACAAGTATAGTCTGCCTGATTGAGACAATGCCTACAGAATGGCAGTTCCTGGTGACAACCACCATTCTGCTTTCTAGAACAGTCATCTGCCTCTGACCTTCTCTTTACAGCTAGATATGGATATCTATTGGTGTTTATGTTCTCAGAAACTTGTCTTTCTGCTGGCTCAGCCCTCCTCCATTTCCGTCTGAATGTCTGTCCGTCTACTATTCAAGAATAAAATAGATGCTAATGGTGGTTCCGAGAAATTTTCTTACAGATGTGAGACAGGATGCAGCCCCTGCCTTTGCTACTATCAGGCAGGGCTCAAATCACAGTATGAGATCTAGAAAAGTATTGTTTCCTAAGTGTTGTGAGGTGTCATTATTACCTTCCCTTGGGTTGATTCCCTTACAGTCTTTTTGCCACAGCCCATCTTAGTGGGGACAGATAGAGACTGGTGAATTACTTCAGTTGTCCTGGGCTCCCAGGCCTTCCTGCTCTCACCTACCTGGGCATGCTTCAGAAGAGGCCCCAGGAAGCATTGAGCAAGAGTGCATCTGTAGGCAGGTCAGGGTACCAGGAGTCCAGAGAAGGCCCTTAGTGCTGGGGACTGATGATCCAGTTAGACTCACATCCTCGCACAGCCTCTATTCCACAATGGAGAGTCTGGGCCATCTATCAGAGGACAGTCATGAACTATTTGTAGCCTCCCAAAGGACACTCAGTTGAAGACGGTGCAACAATGATGAACTGTGGCTCTTTCAAAGGGGGCATTCTTTGGGTGCTCTATCAACAAAAGCAAATAACTATCTTGAAGTGGGTTAGCCAATAGCTGTGTCTGGGGGCAGGCCGCTCCCACCTGGCTTGAGCCTGGAGTCAAGATAGGTGGTAGCTGATCAAGCAGGGTGGGGGCAGAAGAGAGGATCTTGACTAGGTACCGTGGGCACGGCTAATGGCTGGGTGTGAGAGACTACTGGGGGTGACATATAGAGTTGGGGGGGTCCACAGCTTTATCTCTGTTTGAAAGAAAGCTAGCTAAGGACTCAATTGGGTATCCTATCCTCAGTTGGGCCCTGAACCAGAAGAGGCCAACAGGACTTAGTCTCTAACCTGACCAGATGCTTTGTCATAGATCTATCCTGGCTAGTTTTTATGCCAACTTGACACAAGCTAGAGGCATCTGAGAAGAGGGAGCCTCAATTGAGAAAATGCCTCCATATAGTCAGGCTGTAAGCAAGTCTGTAGGGCATTTTCTTAATTAGTGGTTGATGTGGGGGAGCCAAGTATTGTGGGTGGAGCCACCCATGGGCTGATGGTCCTGGGTTCTACAAGAAAGCAGGTTGAGCAAGTCATGAGGAACAAGACAGTAAGCAGCACTCCTCCCTGGCCTCTGCATCAGCTCCTGTCTCTGGAATGCTTCCTTGGTTTCCTTTCCCGACATCCCTCAGTGATGGGCTGTGATCTGGAAGTATAAATGGAATAGACCCTTTCCTTCCCCAAGTTGCTTTTGGTCATAGGGTTTCATCACAGCGATAGTAACAATAACTAAGATGAGATCTCAAAATGGAAGAATCAGAAGACCTCACGTGGAAGGTCACAGAATAGAGAAGGGCTGCTGAAGAAAGGAGGTCTGACTTGGAACAAAGACACCCCTAGGTATCTGGAATAAACACCTGGACAGTGTCCAGGCTTAGTGGGCCCTAAGAAGTTTCCATACCACCCCTCAGCATACAGGACAGTCTACAAGCCACCAGAAAAAGTAGTATGTCATCCGCTTAGAACCCTGTGTGAGCTCAGGAAGATGAGATGCCTATCCCGCCAGTCTCTGGCCCTCTCAGAGTCAGCTCTGCAAACAGTTCAGACCACTAGGGGCTGCGATGGGAGAGAAGTAGCAAGGAGGGCTGAGAGAGAACGAGGGGGAGGTCTGTAAGGAAGGAGGATGAACACAGGTAGAGAGGAGATGCTCACAGAGAGAGGGGGAGGTAAGGCACACGGAGGTGTGGCCTGAGCATCAGGCCCCTGTAACCTCATGAGAATCCAGGGGACAGCATCGTCCCCAGTTATCTGCACTCTTCAGAAGGGTTTGCCTCTTGGGGATGCTCAGCTGATGGGGCAGATGCAGTCTGCTCTCAGAGGTGAGCCATACGCACTTGCTCATATCCCCGCCCCCCAGGTGCCCTAAAACCTGGGTCTACCCGATAGTTGACTCCAAGCTCCTAGGCCAAAGTGTCAGTTTCAATGAAGTGGGGTGATGATCCTATCAAGCCTACATCATAGAGCACTGAGACACTCAGAGGGTAGATAAGAAAGGCACTGCTCTCCTCCCCTACAGAGCTTAGCTGCAAACTTGTCCCCAGACCTACCCAGGGGATGTTCAAATGTGATCCTTCCACAGGATCCAAGAAGCCCCTGCCCTATATGCATTTGAATGTTCTGGAACTTCCTCCATAGGCTGTTTATGTTACAGCTTCCCTATTGTCAGAACTCTCCCTTTCAGATGAGCAGGCCAGGTAACTTACTTGGGGCAGAAGAAGCTAAGGAGGGATACCACTGCCCTTGGTGACTCTGGATTGAGGCAGAGAGGGACTTGTACCTACAGCACATCCCCTGTGTCTTCTCAGAACTGCAGAGGACCATTCTTCCACAAAGATAGGAAGTCAGTCCAGCAAGGCATGATGGACATTTCCCAGGACCCCTGGTTTCTCCAGTGCTGGCAGAACAGAAATCCACATGACAATCATGGAGTCTCCAGAACTCTTCACAATAGTATCTGGTGCCCCCCACCCCAGGCAGGGGTCACATGTAGACTCACAAACCTACTCTACTCCACAATGACTGTTGTATTCTGCTGGTGTCCAGATTACAGCACCAGGCTCAGCCTTTCTGCAGTATGAGATCTTATCCCAAGGGCTCTCTACTCCATTTAAACAGGCTACCAAAGGCACATGCCACAAAATTTCTATCACTGAGAATCCTGATTTGAATGAAAATGGGCCTCATAGGCTCATACATTTGCATGCTTAGTCCATAGTTGGCGAGCTGTTTGAGAAGGATTAGGAGACATGCCCTTGTTATAGGAAGCTAGGAAGTGTGTCACTGGGGATGGACTTTGAGGTTTCAGAACCCATTCCAGGCCCGGTGTCTGTCGGCTGCTGCCTGCGATCAGGATGCAATGCTCTGTTACTTGACCAGCACCATACCTGCCTGCATGCTGCCACACTCCCCATCATAATGGACTAACTCTCTAAAACTGTAAGCAAGCTATCGATTAAATGCTAAAGAGCAAATAAAAAATGAGTTACCTTGGCCATGGTGTCTCCTCACAGCAATAAAACAGTACCTAAGACACTGAGTATAGCATGAATTCCTTTGGAAAGATCCACACACAAACAAGGGAACCTGTTAAGAATGCTGTGATGGGCGGTGGTGGGGCACGCCTTTAATCCCAGCACTCGGGAGGCAGAGGCAGGTGGATCTCTCTGAGTTTGGGGCCAGAGAAACCCTGTCTTAAAAAACAAAACGAAAAAACTGTCTGCCCCCACTTCATGCTACACAAAGATGTATTCATGGTGCCGTACTGTACTATCAAATTGGATTTTCTTTTACGCCAATTCGAACCGAGACTAGGTCTAAGACATTTGTCACCTGAGATATTAGATGTTGCACCACTACTCAGACTTCGGCTCTTCCCCACAGTAATTTTACAAAGTACATTCTTGTTTGTTTTTTAAGACAGGGTTTCTCTGTGTAGCCCTGGCTGTCCTGGAATTTGCTCTGTAGACCAGGATGGCCTCAAACTCACAGAGAGCTGCTTGCTTCTGCCTCCCAAGTGCTGGGATTAAATGAATGTGCCACCACCATCCTGCACAAAGTACATTTTTACCGTGCTGTGTAAGCAAGAAATACTAGGACTACGCTTCCTCAATAAAAAAAAAAAAAGAAAACCAGCGAGACCAGAGAAGTCAGCTCTTGCTTTTCCCACTGTTCTCTTCCCTGTAGAAAAGTGCTCCCAATCCCAAGTCTCTAAAACCTGCTAGGCTATATTCTACTTCAGCTCAGTGAAGGCCAGGTCTGCACTGCTATCTAAAATCTGTTTTACCTCAGCCTTATATTTTAAGAGTATTTGGAATGTCATCTTTATTTTCTTATAATCTTATGTCCAGACTAAGGAGTAAGTATCCCACTAGAACCTGGTTTTTTTCCCCAAACCCTCTGGTATTTAAACCCAGGTACTTCCTCATGCTAATTGTCTCAAAAAAAAAAAAAAAAGCCCTGATTTAACTAGACATATTCTCTTATATTACAGAAAACAAGCTTCAACAATTTTTCAATTTACTAGATTTATTTGGAAAGACAAATTGCACACTTCAAAAGGATCAGAATGCTTAATTTTATTATATGGGTATTCTAGTTTTAAAATTTGATTATTTTCATGCACGCACAGAGACCAGAGAAACTTGTGTGAGTTCTGCTCTTTCTACCATATGGGTTCTAGAGACTGGACTTGGGCCTTTACCTGCTGAGCCATCTCACTAGCCCTTGCACGTTTCAATGAAGATGTCTTGCAAAGAACTGCTGTATGGAAGAAAAACACCAGTTCTCTGGGTTGCCTAATGCTTGTGTTCATAGAATTGATAGCTTTCAAGGTGCCAAGTTTCCATTTTATCCTGCTTACTGCTGACCTAGAGACAGACAACCACCAAACATCCCAACAGACATAGGGAGATGTGAACCAACTCCATGGAGGGCAAAAGCACCTGCACATGGGAACCCTGTGGCCCTTGCTCTAAGTATCTCTTCATGTGGCTGTTCATGTGACATTCACAATAGTCTCTAGAGTAATCGTAGCTGTAAATTGTCTCTCTAGGTTCCGTGAGATACTGCAGCAAATTACTGAACTCAGAAGGGTTCAATTTGTAGCCAAATCAGAAATGTAGGACTCATCACTAGTGTCTGAAGATGGGGGGAGGGGGTGAGGCAGTCTTCCCAGACTGAGCCAATTTCACCAGTAGGATGTTTATTATGGGTAGTATCCAAACTGATAGAAGTTGGAGGGCATCTAGTTGGTGTCTGCAGACAACTGAACTGGTATAGAAACCTGAATATTTGGTAGTAGAGTTGTTCTGAGTAGAAAAACATTTCCCTTACTACCCATTAACAGCTGACAACACAGCAGAAATATATAACTGCTGTTTCTCAGCTTCTTGGCAGCTTACATGATCTTACCAATGACTGACTTAGATTTCTTTAAAGTGGGTGAGAGACTTCACAGAGTAGCTTGAGAATTCCAACATTTTCATGGAACCCAAGACATCACAGAGTTGAAATCCAAGGCAGACACATTCCTTCAGGACATAGCCATGTTTGAAGAGTTCAGACACTACAAAATAGGAGCTCTAATGTGCTATTTTGTTAAATATATTTTATGCTTGTATGGCAGGCATCTATAGCAAATATAGCATCTATAATTACTGAGGGCTGCATAGTATTGGGGGATATGCATATCATATGCTCAATGTGACATGCAAAAATGTCCTCACTAATTTTCACTCCTTGGAGTATGACTAAGGTGGAACACTTTTTCGAATGCTTGTGATTTTGAAGCGTTGCCTGTTAATGTCACTGTTGATTTGTAAGTTATCTTTTGTAAAATCTGGATACTATATATTACACTTTATATCACAAATTTTACAATGGTATTTCCATTTTTGTGTGTATGCTTTACATTTCAAACTTATTTGGAATTATTAACGACAGAACACACAGGTTTATTTTTCAATGAGTCATTTGCCAACATTTTCCTTATAGTTCATCTCTACTTTGGATCTGATTTCTAAAAATATTTTTAACTTTATTTATTTTTTTTATGTATGAGTGCTCCGCATGTATACCTGCATGCCAGGAGGTCATCAGATCCTATTACAGATGCTTGTGAGCCACCATATGGCTGCTGGGGATTGAACTCAGGACCTCTGGAAGAATAGCCAGTGCTCTTAACCACTGAGCCATCTCTCCAGTCCCTGGATCTGATATTTTTAGACTTGTATCAAACAATTTTTTAAATATCTCCCCCCTTTTCAGGAAATGTAATGTACTCTTGTTGTCAAAAACTAAACAGAAATAACTTAATTTCTCTCCATCCCTTTTCCTTTGGTTTCCCTCAGTGGAGAATCCTTAATTTTCTTTAGTCCCACAAAATAATTATTCCTAGAAAATCTACTTGTCCTGATGCTGCCGGGGATAGAATGTTTTCTTTCATTATATTGCCTGACTAAGTTATTTTAGATACAACTTTCCAGTTGCTCATCTAATCTTGATTAAAAATAGAGTAAAACAAAAACATTGTTTCTAAATGAAGACTGCCATATTCATTCCCTCTGGTGGTGGTTTTCTTCTGAGTAATAATTGATGAGTCATGATCTATTTCCTATTAAACATAGCATTTTTTGTTTGTTGTTTTCTTCATCTGTTAGGCTTTTTCTCCACTATGAACAGCTTGGTGCTGACTAAGTTGGAAGCTAAATCTGAAAGTTTTTCCACATATACTACACACATAGGGCTTCTTCCAAGTATGCACAGTCTGGTGTATAATACAGTCAGAACTAAGGCTGAAGCCTTTGCCGCACTCAACACATCGGAAAGGTTTTTCCCCAGTATGGCTTCTCTGGTGTCTAATTAAATGAGCATTGACATGGAAGGCTTTCCCACACTCACTACATTGAAAGGGTTTCTCTCCAGTGTGGATTCTCTGGTGCACAATATAGTCAGAACTACAGCTGAATGCTTTCCCGCATTCCATACACTTGAAAGGTTTCTCCCTAGTATGTATTTGTTGATGTCTCGTTAACTTGGCATTGATACTGAAAGCTTTCCCACATTCCTTACATTGAAATGGCTTTTCTCCAGTATGGGTCCGCTGATGATCAAGGAGGTTTCTTTTAGAAGTAAAGCACTTTCCACATTCATTACATTCAAAAGGTTTTTCCCCTGTGTGAGTTCTCCGATGCTGCATTAGTTTCGCATTAACGTTGAAGGCCTTTCCACACTCACTGCACTTATATGGCTTCTCCCCAGTGTGGATTCTCAGATGCTGCCGAAGCTGGGAGTTACACCGAAAAGATTTCCCACATTCATTACATTCATAAGGTCTCTCGCCTGTGTGGATTCTCTGGTGCTGGATTAACTTCCCTTTGGCACTAAAAGTCTTCCCACATTCGCTGCACTCATAGGGTTTCTCACCTGTGTGGACTCTTTGATGCTGAATGAGTTTTGCATTTTTCGTGAAGCCTTTTCCGCATTCGCTACACCGATGTGGTTTTTCTCCAGTATGTATACTCTGATGCTGCCTTAGCTGAGTGCTACACCTGAAGCCTTTCCCACACACATCACACTCGTAAGGTTTCTCTCCAGTGTGAATTCTCTGATGCTGAATTAGCTTCGCATTAACATTGAAAGCTTTCCCACAGTCACCACACTCATAAGGCTTCTCCCCAGTGTGGGTTCTCTGATGTGTGATGTATGCAGAGCTACAGCCGAAGCCAGTCCCACATTCCTGGCACTGATAGGGCTTCTCTCCGGTATGTATCCTCTGGTGTCTAACTAGACTTCCATTAACACTGAAGGCTTTCCCACACACCTTACACTGATAAGGCTTTTCTCCACTGTGGATTGTCTGATGCGTGATATAGTGGGAGCTGTAGCTAAAGCATTTCCCACACTCCACACATTTGAAAGGTTTCTCTCCATTATGAAGTCTTTGATGCCAAACAAATTTTGCTTTAACGTTGAAGGCTTTGCCACATTCTGTACATTGATAAGGCTTCTCCACAGTAGAGCTTTCTAGAAACTGATTGACTTGAGAGCTACCTTGAGAGGTTTCTGTTAATTCTTTGTGTTTTAAAGAACTCCCCGCTGTAGTAATTTTTTCATTATTAGTAAGTTTGGTATCAGAATATTGTTCTTCAATGGAGTTGGTATGGTTCTGAGACACATTTGGAGTCTGACTAAATAAATACCCGTCCGTAGAGCTTGTCTTAACTCTTCCATTAGTGGCACTGATATTCTCTTTCACACTTCCTGTTAAGTGGATTTCCTGTTGTTGGTCTACAATAGAAGTTTTTGAAAAATTGGTTTCCTGGCGAAAGTCCTTCTGAAGGTCAAATAACATACTCTTTTTTTCTTCATACACTTCTTTTGTCAAATTATTGCCAATCTGGATAGCAGTATATTCTATCAAAAGAAGTAGAAAATTAAAAGCTGTAATATAGAACCATGCTGGAAGAAAATAGTCAGAAAGCTATTTATTGTATATAGGGTCTCAATATGTTGTAAGGCTGGCTTTGAACTATTGATTCCCCTGTATCTACTTCACAAGTACTAGAATTAGATGTGTATATCACCATGCCTTGCTAGAAGGTTATTTAAAATATCAGTAGACTAGGTCAAATAACCTACGGTTCATCCAGAAGGTGTAATTGTAATTGGTAAAAGAAAGAAATAGATCCAGATATGTAGACCATGAAAAAATGCCCAGGATATACTTCAAAATAAAAAAAGAATGGCAAAGAAAAGAGATTTTAATTGTGTAATGAAGAATGAGAAGAGTACACAAGAACATGTATCTGTGTTAGGAAACTTCTGTAAAAGTTCAGCTACATGAGACCACATCAGTCAAAAATGATCCCCAGTCATACTCTCCTAAGGCAAGGCCACTACAAAAGGCAACATCAATAACACAAAGGTTAAAAGCGGTAGCAGTGGAAGAAAACCCTAGGCCTTGTCTATCAGATATGTATTTTTCCCATTGTCCCATGCTGCCCTACATTCTGCAGCTCCTTCCTGGCTGTTAAAAGCAGAGAATGCTCAAGAAAGAAATGGGAGAGGACCTAATGATGTGCTGCAGGCCTGACTGTAGCATCAACAGAGAGAGCAAAAGGAGAGCTGGGCTATCTGTCTCCCGAGGGTTTCACTCTAGCCTTCCTGAAACTGTTCTTTCACGTTCTCTCTCTGCTTCAGAAAAGCTCTGCTGAGGCCCATCTGACCGCATCTCTTCCCGTCTCCTCTAAAATACTGCTATACAAACTTTCCCTTCCTTGACTCCCAAACATTCTTTTGCATATAATCATAATTTTTACAATACTAACCTCTCCGTTTCTCCCCAGAAAGTTCCTTTATTTTCTCATTTTTCCCCGGCCACATATAATATCTTCTTCTGTAGCCAGACGGGGGTCCCAGGGGTGACACTAGGACACTAACCCTGCCACAAAGCCTTCTACCCACAGCTGTCCTGCCAGCAAGACGTGCTGGAGCAATGCTGTCTCAGAGCTTAGGGGAGTGGACAACCAACGACTGGCTCAACTTGAGGCCCAAGTCACAACAGGATGGTCAGGAACCAGCAGCTGGATGACTCACAGACATGAGTAAAACCAAACATGACTGTTCAAAAAAAAAAAAAAAGTCAATGAAATGATTCCTAATGATATTCTGGAACCACAAGGGGAGGGGGAGGAAGCATTGTAGAAGTCAAGACACCAGGATGGCATAGCCCACCAAATCAACTAAGCAAGACTCTTGGGAGTTGTTTAGCTTGAAGTTTTTGTGGTACACCTAACAGTAGGGCAAGGGTGTCTCTGACTCTTTTGCCTGCACTCGGGACCCTTTTCTTCCTGTGTTGCTTTGTCCAGTCTGGATATGAGGGTTTCTATCTAGTTTTATTGCATGATGTTATGCCATGTTCAGTTGGTGTCACTGGGAGGCCTGCTCTTTTCTGAAGAGAAATGGAGGAGCGGTGAATCTGGGGCAGAGAGGAGGTTAAGAGGAGGGAGTGGAGGTGTCATTAGGATGTATTGTAGAGAGAAGAATAAACAATATAATAAAATATACACTTGCCTTGCTACTTCATTATAATTATTCCCAATAACATAGAAACCTAGGTTCCTCTAGAAAGGACTTTAAAACAATATGAGCCTTTTCTAAATTAAAAGTATGTGTATTTGTTCTTATAGATTCAATTTTGTTGCTGTCCATCTCTAGCATTCACTTGTAAAAGCCCTAACTTCAAAGAAGTGACCATTATTAGGAAGGAGAACTTTTGGCAGAGCCCTCATATATGGAACTGCTGTGCTATAGGAGGTCTGGTAAAGTCCTCCCTTTAACCGTATGAAGACACAGCAAGAAGACAGATATCTGCCTATTAACTAGGAAACAAGTCTTTGTCAAAAAGAATCTGCCTAAGCCTTGATCTTCTTGAATGTCCAACTCCAAAACTGGATGAACAGACTTATGTTCTTATAAACCACCCAAGGTATTCTGTTATAGCAGCCCAAGCTAAGCCATATGGAAGATACAAATTAATGTTGTTTATAAACCACTCAATCTATGGTACTCTGTTCTAATAGTTCAAACTGATGAAGACATCTGTAGCACTAGAAACTTAAAAATACAGGGTTTGCATTCCTAACCTTCTTTCATTATTACTTGTTTGCCTTTGGTTTTCTACTGAGGATAGATATTTTCACATTGATTAGTATTTGTACTTTTTTCTTTTGGGTTTCTTTGTTTGCTTGGTCTGGTTTGGTTTTTTTGTTTGTTTGTTTTTTATATTCAGTATGAATATAAACACAGGGAGTCTCTGTATAACCTGGCTGTCCTAGAACTCACTCTGTAGACTAGGCTGGCTTTGAACTCACAGAGATCCGCCTGCCTCTGCCTCCTGAGTGCTGGGATTAAAGGTGTGCACCACCACTGCCCAGCCAATATTTGTACATTTTATGCAGATCAACCACTTATTATTAGTTCCTTACCAAATTTATTACTTATCTTCCAAATCCTATGGTATAGCAGTGTTAATATCCACTATCTATGTCATCTTTACTAATATACCGTCAATTTAATTTTTTGAGGTACTAATCTGCCCACTAAAATCATATTTTCCAGCTACTCTTGCAGGAAGGATCTAAAGTCCAGCAAGTAAAGACTTCTACAGAAACCACTGAGCTGAATTATAAAAAGGCCTTTGGTTTGTTTTCAAGTTTAACCATCACCAGTCTCATGCCCTCTACCTTCTCTTTTTGTCTACCCACAGTCTGTCTCATTTTTCTTCCAACCAAGAGACTAGCTGCTGCCTATAGAATGAGAACCAAACACCTTTGATTAAGGAGCTCACAGTATGAATATAAACACAGACACCTGACGGAGCTAAAGACTTACTGACAGTCTGTGTACTTGTAAGAACCCCAAGTAATCATTTACACATTGTCATTCAAGAAGCATGGTATGGGGGCACTTTTTATTTATACTCTCAGTGTATAGATAATTATAATTTAACTACGCTAGACCCTTACTATGTGTTATCACATTTAGTCCTGAGCCCGCTGAGTGATAAGGTACCATTGCCTTTCATCACATTTCAGAGATGAGATCACTAGACTATAGAGACCTCAAATAACTGACCTGCTCAATCATGTAACTAGAAAAAAAAAAGTTTCCTCACAAACACAGATGGGGTGATACCTCAGGAAAAGCCTATAGCTTTTAGCTACTTCTGCCTCTGTGTAAAAAGCTGTTAAGGCTATATCTTCCACTTTTAGTATCAACGCTAGATCCCCACCCCCATAGTCTTGTTTGAAAATGGTGGGATCAGAGACAGAATATGGCACCCTGGAAAAAATGCATTGCCATAATGCATAAATGTGGTACACATTTCTGTTGTTGGGCAATCTGTGCCTCGCTTACCAGTCCAGAGGCCCTGGGAGTCTGTTCCAGTGGCCAGCTCAGACAGGTTTTCCAGATCCTTTCCTTCCTCTAGCTGTGAGATCAAAGCAGGTTTGAGAAATGGAAATCCTGATTTGGGAAAAAGAAACAGAAGAGACATGACAAATCTTCCACAGGTGCATCCCTAACTTCTGAGCTGCTCAGCAATGGGGAGGAAAGTAAGATCTCTCACAAAGGGGTGAGAAGGGTCAAACTGTGAGCCATGGTCCACATGCAGAGAAAGCTGGGAGAGTCTGCCCAAAAGGGACACCACTTCTTGATCTTGGGCTGAAATACCCCGAGTCCATTGGAGTCTTAAAAAGACTCAAGATAAGTAAGGCAGGCGGCAGTCTGAAGATGCCTCTATAGAACAGCGAGCTTCTGTCTTTCACACCATGCCCAATATACAGCTCCGTTACTCTCAGCAAAGCCCTGTAACATCTTGGGATTTGCTCTTCTTGCAGTCTATACACGAGGAGCTTAGAAAAAGCCCCTCATAAAAGGTTCCAGATCCCCACCTGCCACCTGTTAGGAAGAAAAGCGCCAGGAAACCCAAAATGGCAGTCTGAGTCCAGGGAGAGAGGCCTTACCCATGGAGGCCAAGTTCCTATAATTCTCCAGCATTACATCCTTGTACAGTGCCCTCTGTCCAGGGGACAGAATATCCCATTCCGTCTGAGTGAAGTACACAGCCACGTCCTCAAAGGTCACCAACTTCTGAAACAACAGGTTCTTGCTGCCCTAGGGCCAATTCCATGGCTCAGGCCCTACGTGAGGGGCAGAGGGCAAAATAAGGGCTTGGGGAGGGAGCTTGTGAAGAGAACAAAATTAGTAACAAAGTGGAGGAAAAAACACCAGGAAATAATCTATGGAATATCCGCCTTCCTTACAGCAGAGAATCCGCATGCCATTTTCACACTGGGCTGAAAGAAAAAGAATTCCCGTAAGCAAATTACGCTGCATCAATTCTGCTCTTGGGCTACTCCCTCATTAGCAGACGGTTGGAGGCATCTGCAGTTCCCACGCATCCCTGTGAGATCTTGGCTCCTCCGTGGCTTACCTCCACCCCCTAGTTCCTCCACTCATTACCCTCATCCTCATTGCTAAAACAGATGCTCCCACCCCACCAGGGGCATCTATCCCACTTACCACCTGACTCCCCACATAGACCCCAGCCAAGGGCCCAGGTCTCCTGTCTTTTGCTTCCTTGCTCCCACTTCCCATCATCTTCCCCATCCCTCCTCCTCAGAGACAGCCATCCTTCTCATTCATCTGCAGCTCTTCGTCTTCTCCCACCCCAGCTATTAGTCACCCCAAACCTCTGCGGCCCCTCCGTTTGTATTCATGCAAAGAACACACATGGGTGGTTTCCACTGCCCCATTCCCCAAATCCCTCTGCCAGGTGCTGGTGTGCAGTGGCAGAGACCCTTGAGTGACTGCCTCTGCTACGCTCACTTTGCTGCTGCCTTCACTGGTCAGCGCCCCAGTCTCTGCCACTTGCCTGTCCACCTTCCCCACAAGATCCAGCTTGGCAGGCAGAAGCAGGTTTTTATCCCCAGTCTCACCAGGTCTCTTCTCAGTTCTCAATCTGAACTGCCCAGAGGAAGAGATGAGGGACCCACAGCTCACCTGGGGCCAAACTGACGGGATCATGGCTGCCATCACCTGGTCTCTCTCAAGGAAGGGCCGGAGCTGAGGAGAAACAGAAGGTTGGGGTGAGAAGTGAGGCAAGCCACCTGAGGTACAGGCAGCTGGTACCCAGACAGGAACAGGAGCTGTCAGAGAAAGTGTGATCCTGTGGCTGGCTCAAGTGCCTGGTACTCTTCCCAGGACACTGATGCTCTAAAGCTGGCTCCCAAGAAGCCTCTGATTTGCCAAGTCTTTTATTTATTTCTTTAGTTAGTTGGTTTTTTGAGACAGGATTTCTCTGTATTGTTTTGGAGCCTGTCTTGGAACTCACTCTGTAGACCAGGCTGGCCTCAAACTCACAGAGAGCCGCCTGCCTCTGCCTCCCGAGTGCTGGGACTAAAGGTGTGCACCACCACTACCCAGCTCAGTGCTCTCATTCATAAGTATCAAGAATTCTAATGCTTGCAAGGAGCAATGATGCATACCCATAATCCCAGCACAGGGGAGCTAGAGGCAGGAGAATCAGAGCTTGAGGCCAGCCTGGGCTAAGGCTTTTGTGCAGGCAGGTCTCAGTAGGCTGGCTTCCTGCATGGCCTAAGCTAACCCTGAGAACCTTAGAGGTGAGTTAGTAGGCTGCCTCTCAGTCTCAATCTGAACGGTCCACTTTTGCATCACAGACATGCCAAATGGAGGCTTTGTACGGTTCTCATAGGTGGAGACTAGCCTGCACCAGGAGCTATACCATATATACCTCATTCCTGCCTAGGGCTTCCCATATTCTGTGTGAGATACCTACTGAGCCCTGAACTGCAGGCAAGTAAACATCAGTGAGGCCACCCGTGGCCAACAGGGAACAGAATTTGACAGGTAACTGTTATCCCATTAGCCCTAGAAGGGCATCCTTGAGATTCCAAGGCTCCTTGGAGACCCTGCAAGACAGAACCTGTTGAGGGCCAAGCCTGACAAGGCAACCTTGTATTGGTTTATTAACTTATAAACTAATTTGGCCCAGGAAAGCCTCCCTACTCATATATCTGAGTTCTTACCTGTACAGAATTGCAACCCAACTCAGTATGGAAACAAATGCAAAACCTAACTTAGGAACAATCTCAGTCAATCACACTGGCCAGGCTGGTCAAACTATATTGAAATAAGGCAAACACCAGGCACACAGTGACCCAGCCGGATGTTCAGTAAGCACCTCCTTTTCCCGTCTACAATGTCCAGCCCCGTGGCATCCCCAGTCCCGCAAGTCGTCGTGGTGTCACAGACTGCCCAACTGTTAAATCATTCTTTGCTCAACTGGCCCTTGTCTGTAGTTTTGTTTTGTTTTCTATTTTGCTCTCTTGTCCTTCACTCTGCAGGTGAGCACATTCATAGTTAAATTCCCATAAAAAAAAAAAACCTTAATCCCATGTTCTGCATCTGGAAAAACCTAGACTACACAAGGAATTTTAATTTTTTTCTACCTTCTTCAAGTTACAGGAATTATTTTCATTATTTCTTATTGGACAATTAAAAGCTACCTGGCCATAAATTTTCCTCTGGCTCAGAGATTCTCATGTTCTACATTTTAATTTCTATTAGAGCTCAGTAACTGTGATTTGTCTTTGATGAAATAATTATTTATAATATATTGGTGCTGCTCACACTTTCCCTCCTAATAAGCTCTGGTTTTGTTATTGTATGTTTAACTGACCAGATCGATTTTATCTTATTCTTTACAGATTTTTAAAGGGTTTCTGTTTTGTTTTGTTTTGTTTTTTTGTGCATGATATTAATAACTACTTTTTCTTAATATTCTTCAGTATTTAAAAACACAACTTATTCTATAACAAAAATATGTAATTCAATTTGAAGACAACGACTCTATTATTAACACCTTTATGCCAAAAGTGTTTGAAAAAAATCAATATTCACATCTAATTTTAAAAATGTATACCATAAGGGTGTAAGATCTGAGGGGTTAAAATGATCAAAATGCATTGTATACGTGTATGAAATCCTCAAAGAATAAAACTTGGAAATGTATCCCTATAGTTATTCTCATATACAGGAGATATGCACAAAATATTCACTACGAGTTCTATTTTTTTATACATAACCAGCCTGAAAACAACCTACCTGTCCATTGAAAATGCAAGTTTCTGTATTGTTTTTATAATTGAGTATTACCCAGCAGGTAATACAACCATGAATTTAGAAATTAACCAAGGACCAGGCGACTGTACACTGAGATGCTTAAAAACCAAAAAACAGGTTAAATTGTGTACATATTAGTGCATATGGATACGCTTTTAGAAACAGGCTGTGATTAACACAGAATTCAAGAGTTATTACCTCTAACGGTGGAAGAATCTGGTGAAGAACCAATTGGATGCCGCAGTAAGGACCCAAACACTTTCTTAACTGGCTACTCATAGGTGTCATGACCGAAGACAGACAGACAGACAGACAGATGCACGCACACACGTACCTACGCACGCACACAAGAACCTTGGAAAAATAGTATTTTGACTACGGTAATGACCAAAGAGACCTGTCTTCTACCGGCTATGAAACATCAATTCTGAAACCACGCTGTGTGTATTCTAGCGATGTCGTCATCGTGTGTGCGTGTGTGAGCCGCGTTACCTTTGGGGCCTGACGTCGATGCAGCAGAGCAGGCCTCAAGCCTCCTGTCACCAGTGTCTGGGAAGGGGGTACTGCTTTTCCTGCAGCGCCCCGTGCCCCTCACCCTGTCTGGAGCCCGGGGACACGCTGTACACACCTGAAGCGCCTGCCGGGATGCAGTGCGTCCAAAGACTGGCGATGTCACCTCGAGCCGCTTCGTCCCCGCACCGCAGTCACCCTCGGGCTGCAGAGACACAGCTCCTCCGACCGGCCACCTGCTAAGCGCTCTGGACCTGGCGTGCGGCCCGCCACACACGCGTCGCCACCGTGGGCACCGAGACGTGGTGGGCCGCAAGGCTGGCTGCGGGAGACCCTGCGTGAGGACCGCCAGGACACCGCTCACCGCAGCAGCGAGTCCGCACTCACCTGCGCCGCACGACCCGCGGCGCGACCGGAAGTGCGTCACAGGCCCGGCCCGCCCCGCCACCAGTTGCCCTCTCCCTGGGGTGCCCCGCCCGGCCTCTGCGGTTTCCCTCTGTCCCCTAGGGCTCAGGCCCTTCTTCTGGGTCGGTCAGTGGGATGTGACGCCTGAGATCGATACTCCTGGGGACCTGGACAGACCCACCCGAGAAAGGCCGCCCGAGCTTGTGTCTTGGTAAAGTTGCAGGTGCCAGCAGGTGGACTGTGCCAGTGCGTCACAGGCTGGAGGAACCACTGTCCACTGTAAAAATAAATGTTACGTAATGTCATGCGGGCCTGCTGGGCTTTCTTCGCAGCTGTTCTGGAAGCTGAATCTGGAGATGTAGCTTAGTGGTACAGTGCTAATCTGTCACTCCGGATTCAATCAGCACAAATAATACAATAACCACTTTCGTTCTTAGCATGAAATTTGTAACTACCTGCTGGTTGACACCTTAAAGGGATTAGGAGATGGTTTGTTCTGGAACCAAATTTGAGTGATCATGGCCCAGGAGCACAGATTTAGGTTACCTCAAATTTCATGTCCAAAGTGGAAGGAGTTTCATAGGCAGAGGATGTTAGTTCTGACACAAGGATGGGGAAGGAATGGCTGTTCTGGGTGCTAAAGTTAGCCCAAGATAAGATAATTAGCCTAGAGATCCACAAATAATACGTTTGTACGGATACATGAATATAATTCATAGTAACAACACTACTTTGATCTAATGACATATATATTCTTGCCATTGTCACTGCCACTGCCTTTTGCTAGTGTTTTCAAAAAAATCACAAAAGTGCGATCTGAAGTGTTGAATGCTTTTTGACAAAAGTTGTGAGTGAAACCCAGGATGATTTTTCTCTTTGTTATGCTGTAGTTAGATTCCTAGAATTACCACATGTTAGAGCCATATGAACATGATTGTGCAAGTCCTAGGCTCAGGGAAAGGTTTTCACTTACATGAATGACCAGAAACATGCTTTCAAGTGTGAAATCTTCCCCTGTAGGCAAGGCTGTCCTGCGTGGCATGCTTTGTGGCACTTTTGACCTCCATGTACAATGCAACACCACCATCACCATCAAACATAAAAAAAATCACCCCACATAAAGTCCCACAAGGAACCTGGGGAGGGTAGACAACACTAAGAGCTACTAGGTTGGACTCTCTTTAAAACTTCTCCTTTCTATAGATGCTCAAAAACATGCCACCTCTCTTGGAGAAGGTGTTGGGAATAGAGGGCTGCTGGTGGAAGGGGAGTCAATTTTCTTCAGAGATGGGGATATGGTCCCTGAGAGGCTACCATGACTCAGTGAGTTTAAACAAGAACACATGAAGTTGGAGGGAAGGAGAGGAGGTGTTGGAGGGGAAGAGATGAGTGTGGATCCTGACTCTGATAGCAGACTTATTTCTTCCTTCCAGCTTGCCCCCAACCATACTGATGTACCTGAAGGTGATGTTGGCCCCACCCAGCTCTCCAGGCTCTCATCACACGCATTTTCTTTTCTCTTTCTGCACCTGCGCAATGCTGTTCTCTAAATTAACAACATTCCTAGAATGTTCTTCCCTTACCATCCCTACCCTTCATCTTGGCTGTTACAAGAAATGTCAGCTGAAATCCCATTTCTCTCCTGGAAAGTGAGCCTTCCCTAACCACCCAGAATAAGGCAGGAACCCCCACTTATATGCCATTATAGCACCCTGTACTCCTCAGCATTTGGCACCTTTCTACCTAGTTAGTGTTGGTAGTTTACTTACCTATTTGTCTTCTGTGGTTCCAAGAAGCAGGAATTACATGTACCTAACCCTGTACCTATACCTGTGTGTGTGTGTGTGTGTGTGTGTGTGTGTGTGTGTGTTAGCATAATCCTCAACTAGAGACAAAGCCAAGCAGAAAATGGAGAAGTAAGAAACATCTGTTAACATGACCCCAAACCTCCTGGAAACCTTTTGTTTATGTGCTACCAAGGATTGCCGTGACCTCCATTTTCACTGTTTGCCAGAGTGGGCTCTTTGTGTGGCTTCTCTCACTTACACGGGAAACTTGTTTCTGTGATGAGCCTGAATGTGTGTACTGGTCTTGGCAGTTAAGTGCTGCTTCCTCCTTCTTCCTTGGCTCAGAAAGCAGACCTGTATGGAAGATAGTGAAGGACCCCCAAGAACAAGTTCTCAGCACAGAGGAGATTTATTTTCTCTAAAGATATAAAGGGCAGAGAATAAGAGACAAAAACAGCAGCTAGAGGATGAGGAAGAAGGGGAAGGGAACAAGGGAGAGGGGAAGGGGTATTTGCCCAGGACAAAGGACTGCCTCTGGATAAAGAGGAGACAAAACATGGGGCATTGGAAAATGGAGATTAAAAAGGCAAAAGGGAAACCCTGTGTTAGGATGAGGTGTTTAATGTTTATTGAGCATATTAATTAGGTAAGCCAAAGGGGGCTTTTGATTGCTGGATTTCAAGACTTTGTTGGCTGAACCTTGGTAATTAGTCTCAGGAAGAGGAAGTGGATAAATAAGGGAATAGACTTGGTGGCTAGCTTCAAGAATGTAATCTAATGGCAGAGGGAATGGGAGAGAAGGACAAGGCCTGCTGGAGCTATGTTTGCCATGCTTGGGCAGGATAGAGTCCCTTCAGCAAGGATTGCTGGGACAAATAGTAAAGAATTCAGAGAGCAGCACCATATTAATGTTGGACTTGAATGAACAGATCCCACACCAGTTACTAGATTTTGCAACAAAGAAAATATGGCTAACAAATAATCGTGACACTCCTATTCCTAATAATGTTAGGACAGACACAAACCAAGTTATAAAAGCATGCGACCACATCGGCCATGCTGGGAAACTGCTGTTCTGACTCTGCCTGTGTGGAAAGGTTAGAACACAGAGCACTTGGTCACACAGAGACACAGAGACAAATGACAGCCCACAGAATGGTTTCTGTAGTCCTAAAAATTGACATTGTATCTTAGTTAGGGTTACTATTGCTGTGATGAAATGCCGTGACCAAAAGCAGCTTAGGGGAGAAAAGGGTTATTTGGCCTCTACTTATCACCGTGCATCACTGAAAGAGCCAGGATAGGAACTCAAGCAGGATAGGAACCTGGAAGGGTGCTGCTTACTGGCTTGCTCTCCATGGCTTGCTCAGCCTGCCTTCTTATTGAACCCAAGACAACCTGCCCAGGGGTGGCCCAGTCTACGGCGGGTCGGGCCATAGGCTGGGCCCTCCCCCATCAATCACTAATTAAGAAAATGCCCTATAGGCTTGCCCACAGCCTAATCTTATGGAGGCATTTTCTCCATTGAGGCTCCCTCCTTTCAGATAACTCTAGTTTATATCAAGCTTACATAAAAATCAGCTAGCACCCATTGAAACACAATTAAAATCAACCTATTGTGTATACAATGTTAACTTAGTTTCAGCATTCAGGTTACCCAGGACTAGTCTGATAGTAATCAATTTCTTCTTTTGGGGGTAAGTGAATGAGTCCAGGACCTTAGAAGGCAGTTTTAGTAGAGAGTCCGGCTAGCAAACAACAGTCTGCATAGGAATGGCTAAGGCATTTGGGACTCTGGCCTGTGCTCGTTTGTATTTTTCTTTGTTGCTGGGTTTAGTGTCATTCATCAGAGCAGGGCATTAGTCGTTGAATGATTGTTCCTTGACCAAACATCTGAAACTGCGCTCAACACCAAAAGAGTTCCCACCAGAAAACACAATGTATTTCCACTTCAGATCAAGCCTTTTCATTAACTGCCTTCTAGAATGGAACCTCTTTGATTCTGTAAATGCCATTCTAGTCTTTCGCTGTTGTGCTTACAAGGGTAAAATAGGCCTCAAACTGATTAGACACTGATTCACAAATGCCGTCTCAGCCCTCCCCTGTTCCCAGTTCGCTTCTCCAAACGTCCATCCACCCCACATACACGCTCACTCTGCCCCATACCTCAGCCCCAAAAGTTCATGTACCACCAGGCAAGGTTGGTCCTGATCAGCTTGCACTGAAGTTAAGGGCCGTGTTGCCTTACTTAAAGATGCCCAGCAGAGGGCACTCGCTACCTACAGGGATGGAGCTCTACATTCTGCTTCCTGATAGTCCTGAGAAAGGATGCTTCTGGAATCTGAGGACTGCTGGTGGGTAGCCTATCTTTATGCCTCCTGACATTGCATAATAAATTCTGCCATTCAAGCCTTGTGATTTTTAAATAGTGACCCTTTCCTGTCCTTAACAGTCCCAACTCTGCGTTCTCATACATTCTAGCATCTGGCTTAGTAGCTCTGCTCACTGCTCAGACTTTGGTGTTAAAGCAGGTTACTTAAAAGGCATCCTACTGTCCCCAGCACAAGCAGCTCTACACTTCCTCACTGCCCACTCATCCCAGCCAAGCCTTGGACTTGAACAGTGCAGCATAGCAGACCTGTTTTCTACAAACTGGTTCTTTTTAATTCATATGAACCAACTGGCAGAGACAAGTACGTCCCACTCTCTGTGCACAGGAGATGCTCTTAGTGGCTACAGCTGAGGATATATCCCGGAAGGCCGGGGCAGGCCAGTACAGATGCCTGAATACAGGGCCTCTCATCCAACACCGGCATGGTTGGTGAGGCCCCTCTTCTCCACCTCTGGCCATTTCCCACAGTGAGGACTCGTCTCTCGAGCATGGTTTCTCTCGCCTTTTGGCCTTGTCAAGTCCTGGGGCCAGGCAGCGGTGTGTCTCTGGGGCTCAGAGCCCTTGGCCCCTGTTCTTGTGTGACGACATACTGAAACAGCTTGTGCCCACTCAATCTGATCCTCCCTGGATCCCTGGGACGCCAGCGTATTCAGGCCTTTGGCTCTTCTTTCTCTCCCTCAGTCATTGTGCCCAGTCAATCTTCCTCTGCCTCATCCTTGGAAACTGTGTCTACACCTCCTTGCCCCCTTTGGGATGTCGTTTGGACACCCTCTGACCACTCCTTTTAATCAAACCTGGCCTCAGTATTCCTTGGACCAGACAACCCGGGAACCGAGAAAAAATTCCCAACTTTCTTTTTCATTGCTTCAAAACCTGCTTTCTACTGGACTGGGAGCCCTATGGAAGCGGGTGATTTCCTTCCTGACCCCTCCCCTTGTTCTCCTGTCTCTAACAATTACTCCCTGCTTCATCAATTCTCCAACTCCCACTGTTAAGAGTCCCACAAGAACACCAAGCTACACAACCATAACGTACATGCAGAGGACCTAGCTCAGACGCGGACAGGGTCTGTGATTTGTCGCTACAGTCTCTGTCGGTGTTAGTGTTCAGGCATCTGTACTGGCCTGGCCCTGGGGTCCTCACAGGATAAGTCCTCAGCTGTAGCCACTAAGAGCACCTGCTGTGTGCATTTCCAATGTTCCCTTATCCCTCTCCCACCCTCTCTCTCTCTCTCTCTCTCTCTCTGTCTCTCTCTCTCTGTCTCTCTCTCTCTCTCCTCTCTGTCTCTCTCTCTCTGTCTCTCTCTCTTCTCTCTCTCTGTCTCTCTCTCTCTGTCTCTCTCTCTGTCTCTCTCTCTGTCTCTCTCTCTCCTCTCTGTCTCTCTCTCTGTCTCTCTCTCTTCTCTCTCTGTCTCTCTCTGTCTCTGTCTCTCTCTGTCTCTCTCTGTCTCTCTCTCTCTCTCTCTCTCTCTCTCTCTCTCTCTCTCTCTCTCTCTTTCTCTCGGTCTCTGCCCCCTTCTCTGTTCCATTCTCTCTCCTCTTCCAATAAACCTTTTATGTGAGCCCTGTTGTATGATATGACTCCTTGAGCCGTGTTTTAATGAACAATGTGTATGGTGTAGGGGTATATGTATTTGAATGTAGGAGCCTGTTGGGGGCAGAGGCCCTGGATCCTGTTGCTGGAGTTACAGGCAATTGTGAGCCACCTGACATGGATGCTCAAAAATGAACTCAGGTCCTCTGCAACAGTATGTGTCTTAACCTTGGGGCCATCTCTCTAGCCCATAGTAGAGGATTTTAAGAACCTATGCATTATAAAGAGGAAATAATTAGTCTAGTACTGTCTCACTTCATTTTTTAATGTTCCATCATTTGATTAACTTGATAGTTAGATGTTGAAAATGTCATTTTTAAATAAGTTCTTATAAAATTGAACTTCAAAGTTAATTTGGAAGATTTTTTTCCCTCAACTCAAAAATCCTTTCTGGGGGGATCAGGCAGTAGTGACACACACCTTTAATCCCAGCACCCAGGAGGCAGAGGCAGGTCAATCTCGGAGTTCAAGGCCAACTTGGTCTACAGAGGGAGTTTCAGGACAGCCATGACTACACAGAGAAACCCTGTCCCAAAAACAACAACAACAACAACAACAAAAACTATTTTTTTATTGAAAACTCATCTGGGATGGTGGTTAAGTTCCCATGTAGCCTAGACTGGCCTTGAACTTGCTATGTGTGGGATGTGGGAGGCACAGAGGTCCTTGTGCTCACAAATAGGTGAACAAGGAATGTTAAATACACAGCGTTTTTTCTTCAAAGTAAGGGATGCATGACTGTTATACACCCAGAAGGCTGGGAGCAGATGTGGCTAACAGCGTAGCAACTTTGTGACCAAGACCCCTCTGGATCATCCCCCAGACTGTTATTGTGATTTTTTCAATCTACAGAGTCAGGGAAGATGATGCCTCTGGATGTTGCCTTGTTGAATAGGGTTGTTATGGCTATCCTGGGTCTTTTGTTTTTCCATATAAAGTGGAGAATTGTTCTTTCAAGGTTTGTGAAGAATTGTGCTGGGATTTTAATGGGGATTGCGTTAAATCTGCAGGTTGTTTTTGGTAAGATTGCCATTTTTACTATGTTGCTCCTACCTATCCAAGAGCATGGGAAATCTTTCTGGTGTCATCTTTAGTTTCTTTCTTTAAAGATTCAAAGTTCTTGTGATACAGGTCTTTCACTTGTTTGGTTAGCGTTACCCCAAGGTATTTTATGTTGTTTGTGGCTATTGTAAAGGGCGATCGATGTTTCTCTGATTTCTTTCTCAGCCTTTTATCGTCTGCATACAGTAGGGCTACTGATTTTCTTTAGTTGATCTTGTATCCTGACACATTGCTGAAGGTATTTATCAGCTGTAGGAGTTCCCTGGTAGAGTTTTTTGGGTCACTTATGTGACTATCATATCATCTGCACATAGTGAAAGTTTTACCTCTTCCTTTCCTATTTGTATCCCCTTGATCTCCTTTTGTTGTCTTGTTGCTCTAGCTAGAACTTCAAGGACAATATTGAAGAGGTATGGAGAGAGTGGACAGCCTTGTCTTTTTCCTGATTTTAGAGGAATCGTGTTGAGTTTCTGTCCATTTGTTTGATGTTGGCTGTTGGTTTGCTGTATATAGCTTTTATTATGTTAAGGTAAGTTCCTGTTATCCCGGATCTCTCCAAGACCTTTATCATGAAGTGGTGTTGGATTTTGTGTAAGGCTTTTTCTGCATCTAGTGAGATGATCATGTGTTTTTTGTTTCTCAGCTTTTTTATATGGTGGATTACATTGATGAATTTTCGTATGTTGAACCATCCCTGCATCGCTGGGATGAAACCTACTTGATCATGGTAAATGGTTGTTGTGATGTATTCTTAGATCCAATTTGCCAGTATTTTATTGAGTATTTTTGCATCAATGTTCATGAGGGATATTGGTCTGAAGTTCTCTTTCTTAGTTGTGCCTTTGTGTGACTTGGGTATTATTGAAGCCTCGTAGAAAGAGTTTGGCAAGGACCCTTTTGCTTTTATTTCTTGGAATACTTTGAGAAGAATCAGTATAAGCTGTTCTTTGAATTTCTGGTAGAATTCTGCACTGAGACCATCTGGCCCTGGCCTACTTTAGGTTGAGAGACTTTTGATGACTGCTTCTATTTCCTTAGTGGTTATAGGTCTATTTAAATTGCTTATCTGTTCTTGATTTAATTTTGGCAAGTGATATCTATCCAGAAAATTGTCCATTTTCTTTAGATTTTCAAATTTTGTAGAGTACAGGTTTTTAAAGAATGACTTGATGATTCTCTGGATTTCCTCAGTGTCTGTTGTTATGCCCCCCTTTTTATTTCTGATTTTGTTAATTTGCATGTTCATACTCTGTGTTTTGTGAGTTTGGATAAAGGTTTGTCTATCTTGTTGATTTTCTCAAAGAACCAACTCTTCATCACATTGATTCTTTGTATTGTTTTCCTAGTTTCTACTTTATTGATTTCAGTCCTCAACTTGATTATTTCCTGGTGTCTACTACCCCTGGGTGAGTTCGCTTCTTTGTGTTCTAGAGCTTTTAGTTGTGCTGTTAATTCTCAATTGTAACTATTCTCCAGTTTCTTCATGTGGGCACTTAGTGCTATGAACTTCCCCCGTAGCACTGCTTTCAAAGTGTCCCATAAGTTTGAGTATGTTGTGTCTTCACTCTCATTGAATTCTAGGAAGTCTTTAATTTCTTTTTTTATTTCTTCTTTGACCCAGGAATGATGCAATTGTGCATTATTCATCTTCCATGAGTTTGTAGGGTTTCTGTAATTGTGTTGTTGTTGAATTATAACTTTAAAGCATGGTGGTCTGATAAGGTGCATGGTGTCATTCCAATTTTTTTCTACCTGTTGAGGTTTGATATGTTACCAAGTATGTGGTCGATTTTTGAGAAGGTTCCATGTGGCACTGAGAATAAAGTATATTCTTTTTTATTTGGATGGAATGTTACTTAGATGTCTGCTAATCCCAATTGGGTCATAACTTCTATTAGTTCCTTTGCTTCTTTGTTAAGTTTCTGTCTGGTAGTCCTGTCTAGTGGTGAGAGTGGTGTGTTGAAGTCTCCTACTATAAGTGTGTGGGGCTTTATATGTGATTTGAGTTTTAGTAATGTTTCTTTTATGAAAGTGGATGCCTTTGTATTTGGGGCATATATGTTCAGAATTGAAACTTCATCTTGGTGGATTTCTCCTGGTATGAGTATGAAGTGCTCTCCTTTACCTCTTTTGATTGATTTTATTTTAAAATCTAATTTGTTAGATATTAGGATTGCTACCCCCACTTGTTTCTTGGATCCATTTGATTGGAAAATCTTTTCCCATCTCTTAACTCTGAGGTAATGTCTGTCTTTGAGGCTGAGATGTGTTTCTTGTATGCAGCAGAAGGATGGGTTCTGTCTTTGAATCCATTCTGTTAACCTGTGCTCTTTATGGGTGAGTTAAGACCATTAATATTGAGGGACATTAATGACCATTGATTGCTCATTCTTCTTTGATTTGGAATGGTTGTTTTTGGTGGAATTATATGTTGAATCTCACCCCTTTTTTCTTTTAGCTGTTGGTAAGGTGGGATTATCTAATGTCTATGTTTTTCTGGTTGTAGTTAACTTCCTTGGGTTGGAGTTTTCCTTCCATAACTTTCTCTAGTTCTTTAGAGCCCTTAATTAATTAACTAATTAATTTGTGTATTTTGCATCTGTGTATGTGCACACACACCAACAAGTACACCTTGGGTGTCATTCCACAGCAGTCATCCACCTGACTTCTTGAAACAGGGTATTTTTGCTGGGACCTGGGGTTCAGTGATGAAGTTAAGCTGTTTGACTCCTGAACTCCAGGGATCACCCAGTCTCTGCCTCCCCAGCTGTGGTGTTCTGAAAGAAAATGGTCCCCAAAGAGAATGGCACTATTAGGAGGTGTGGTCTTCTTGGAGGAAGTGTGTCACTGTGGAGGTGGGTTTTGAGGTCTCCTGTGCTCAAGCTACCCTCAATAAGAGAGACCACTTCCTATTGCCTTCCCGTCAAGATGTAGGACTCTCAGTTCCTTTTCCAGCTCCTGTCTGCCTGCAGCCACCATGTCCCACCGGGATGTTAATGGACTAGACCTCTGAAAACATAAGCCACCCCAATTAAATGTTTTCCTTCATAAGAATTTCCATGGTCACGGTGTCTCTTCACAGCAATAGAAACCCTAACAAAGACACCAGCACTCACATTACAAGCACACACCATTAGACCCAGCGTTTTGTGAGCCATCCCAGGCCTTCATGCTAGCATAGGAAGCTCTTTGCTGACTGAGATAATTCCCTAGCCCCTCTTCATAGCCTCCCTCCTTCTTCAGCTTCACCTCACAACCCTCTCTCTTGTCCCACCTTGAGTGCTTCTCGGGTTGTTTTGGTTGTCCCTTATTGCTACAGCTGTCCCCATGGTCTCTACCACCTGGCTAGCAGCTGCAGTCACTTTTCCAGTGTCGCAGCTGCCGCTCCTGCGAGCAGCCGGTCCTGTGTCTCTGCATCTTCCACAGGAGCCTGCCAGCTGCTCAGCTCTGCCCCTTTGTCCACTGCTCCACCGTTTCTGCAGCTTAGTGTGCAGGCTACCCTTGTCAGTCCTGCCCTGCTGTTGTTTGGTTACACGCCAGCCTTCCACTGGGCCTGATGTAACACTGTGGGGGTGGGTCGGTGTGGGAAAGTGTCTTCCAGCCAGCTTAGGGAGTTAGCTAAGCACCCAGCTTCTATAGCCAGAGAAGTGTTTGCAACCAATCACTGCACTGCTCGCATGCAAATAAATGAAGGTTTACGTGTGCGCCCATCATATAGCATCCTCCTTTTGACACCAGTCCCCAAAGGAGGTGGTCCCCATTCAAGATTATGCAAAAATGATTGTAGTGCTATCTAGAGTCCACTGGGACTTGTGATAGCAAAAAAGGGGCGGTTCAAACTGACTGGGGCTGCACATTCCAGAGCCTGAGCGAGTGGTTTCTTTAAGTCATTCAGTGTGGAGTATTCCAAATAGCCAGCTCTGGCATCCTGGTCCCCCCGCTGGCTGTTTAACTGAGAGTGTTCCTGTTCAGTGCAGTCAGGCCAGCCAGGGTAAATCCAACAGCTTCCAATTAGGGAGTCAAACTGTCCCACTTCCCAATGTGTTTGCTTATTGCTTAGGAGAATGGCCATCAGTAGTGTTCAGAGTAAGAACTCAGCATTCACACAAATGGAGATTTAAAACAACGTGCCTTAGTAGCTTCTAGCGCTCCCTCAGTGCCCCAAGAAGAGGTGGATCTCCACTGCCTGCCTCAAAACTAAACTGCAAATGAGAGATTGGCTTTCTGTATGTCCTGGCAGGATGCAGAGTACTGGCCCATGTTCAATATGGTTTCAGTTCGGGTGGTGAGTGTGTGTGTGCACGTGCATACGCACAAGTGCCCAGGGAGGCCAGAAGAAGGCTTGGACACCCTGGAGTATTTATTATTGGTGGCTGTGAGTTGCTCGAGGTGCGTGCTGAGAACTGAACTCTGGCCCTCTGGAAGAGCAGCAAGCACCCTTATCTTTCTAGCCTTCCTGTGGTATGGTTTCTAAATCTCATGCTTCTGGCACTAGGATTCTGCAGATTGCTTCAATCCCATGAGCTCCTTGTGCCTTTGTTCAAACTCTCAGTCGCTGGATTCAGATTATCAACAAGGCATTTCAGTTTCTGTTTTTCTTCCAAGTTTTCTCCTTGAAGTAGTAATGAACTGTCTTCCCGATTCTGCTGCCTGTGTTTGACTGACCCTCAGCAGGGCTCTCAGCCACCCTTCTTTTTTTCTTTTCTTTTGGTTTTTTGAGACAGGGTTTCTCTGTGGCTTTGGAGGCTGTCCTGGAACTAGCTCTTGTAGACCAGGCTGGCCTCGAACTCATAGAGATCCGCCTGCCTCTGCCTCCCAAGTGCTGGGATTAAAGGTGTGCGCCACCAACGCTCAGCCTCAGCCGCCCTTCTTTCTCTGTGTCTGTTCCTTTGACCTTTCCCCTCCACCTTCCCATGAGCAGGTCCAAAGTTCGCATCTAGATTGGATCTGTAAGTCCATGTTCTACCTGCCCTAAATATTTGATTTTGGATCTTTTGCAGTGTAGCTCAAATCTGTGCACTTGGCAGTCTTTAGTGATATAGACTGACGTAGTCTCCCTCACTGGGCAGAATTATTTTATTTGCTCCATTTCTTCTCGTCTATGTGCTGCTCATGCTCGTTTCCCTCGTCTACATAACCTCCATCCTGCTTTCCTGCTTCCTGGTGTCTCCTCGTGTCTCCGCCCTTCTCCTCAGAGTCTTCTGTTCCTGGAAATCCTGCCTACTATTGGCCATTCAGCTTTTTATTAAACCACTCAGAGTGACACATCTTCACAGTGCACAAAAGGATTATTTCACAACAGACTTCAGTGTCTGCTAGTTGAAAACCTGTAAACAGATCCTCCAGTACGGGGACTTGATCCAAGTGACACCACCAGACAAGATAACACTATGTCAGTTTCATATTCCTTGTAGTCTCCCAGCTTTCTTAGATCTTTCATTAACTCATGTCCCTTGCTCGATCTTGGTAAGTGACATGTGGTGATATCTTGCTTGAACAAATAAAGCCTGTCTGAAGGTCAGAGAATAGAACTTGCCACTAGTTAACCATAGAGTTCTGGAGGTCTGTACAGACAGGGCAGAAACAGGATATAAGCAGGGAGAAACAGGAAATCGATCTCTTGTCTGCAGATACATTAAGGAGGTAAGTTGTGCTGTCACTTGCTCCTTCTCTCTGATTTCTCAGCATTTCCCTCTATATCTGACTCTGGCTTTTTATTATCTAGACCAATTAAGAACTCCATTTACAGTGACAGGCTCAGCTGACTTGCTGGCCTCTGGGGTCATTCACAGTCTGATTTCCTATTTCCTGGATAGAAAGGAACAAATTACAAGTGGGTGTAGGATGAGAAAAGGCTCATCTGGCCCAGAGCATTTCCATTTTTCCTGGCCTATTAAGTTACAGTCACTAAAAACAACTCTATCCGGGTGGTGGTGGTGCACACCTTTAGTCCCAGTGCTTGGGAGGCAGAGGCAGGTGAATCTCTGTGAGTTTGAGGCCAGCCTGGTCTACAAAGCTACACAGAGAAACCCTGTCTTGGAAAACCAAAATCAATCAAACAAACAAAAAATCTACAACTTCTGAGACTAACCACAAGATCCAGTTCCCAAAGGAAGCACCATCAGAGTCTTGGTTCTCAAGCCTGGCTACATCAGGACCAACTGAGATGCTTCTCAAGACGATGCTGATTGCATCCTACCAGAAGAGCACCAACTCTCAACTGGACGGCTCTCTCTCCTCTCTCTCTCTCTCTCTCTCTCTCTCTCTCTCTCACACACACACACACACACACACACACACACACACGCCCCTTAGAAAGCCTTTAGCAATGGCTAAGGACGAGTGTCACGGGCATCTGGAGGTATCTAGAGTCCAAGATGCTGATAAAGTACACCTCTGAGCACAGGACAGCACAGGACGGCTGATTTACATAGCTCCAAAGGTCAATAGTTCCCTGCTTAAGGAAAGCTGACCAGGGCTGAAGAGATGGCTCAGCCATTAAAGGCAAGGCTCTCAAGCAAAACTACAAGAAAAGCTGGCTCTCAAGCAAAACTACAAGAAAAGCTGGCTCTCAAGCAAAACTACAAGAAAAGCTGGCCCAGCTGTTCAGCTATGAATCCAGCCTAGGCACTGAGTTTCTAAGAATCTTTCCCAGGCGACCTTCACATGTAGCCAAGCTTGGGAATCCATGGCTAAGACCTGTTGCTAGAGAATATTCCTGTGTGTAGCTAGCTTCTACCCCTGCCCCTGAGTTTGCACTGTGTGTAGCTAGCTTCTACCCCTGCCCCTGAGTTTGCACTGGGAGTTTTCCATTGCAGACTGGTTCCAGAGTGGAGCGTGTTTGCAAGGAGAGGAGTTCGCTGCTTTTTGTGAGCAAGCCAAGGCGTCCCACAACACGTGTGATATCGCCACCAACACAAGCTCTGTGGCTTATCACTCACCTTGTGAGTTGGCCTCCCTGGCACTGTTCAGGAAGATCATTAACCACAGTCAAACAAACCATCCCTGGGAACCTTGAAAACACAGGAAGTGAGAAAAGCCAGGCACACATAACAGTTCCCACTTGTGTGCTGTCATCCAATTAAAAAAGAATCTAAAGTAAACCCATAGAGATTAAAAGGGGCAGGGGCTGGGGAGATGGCTCAGTTGTTAAGAGCATGTACTGTTCTCAAAAAGCACCCGAGTTCAGTCCCCAGCCCCAAGTCAGCTGGCTCAGAACACCTGTAACTCCAGCTCCAGGAGATTTGACGCCCTCTTCTGGCTGCTGGGAGCACCTGCACTCATGTGGATGTACACCCACACAGACACTCCAACATATAATAATTTCAAATAAGCCTTATTTTAATCTAAATTTTAATAGATAAAGTTTTAAAGTAACTTAAAGAAGTGGGACTGGGCCCAGTGTTTCCACAGCCAGAGGAGCCACATGGGAAAGAGAAAATGCAGGAGACTATTTAATGGGTACAGAGTATCCTATTGGGGTGAGAAAAATACCTTGGAAATAAATAGAGATGATGAACAGCATGGTGAATATATGAAATACCACTGAGCAGTATTCTTTGAAAAGGAAGAAGAGAAAAACTTCAAAAATTGCTAATAATTATTATAATAGTTATTTTTAGAATTGTGTTTCAAATTTATTAATTGTAGCTATCTGTCACCCTTTCACTTCAAAGATGCTTTGTTTCGTCTGATATACTCAAGAACATATTAGTTTTTTAGACAGATTTTCTCTGTGCAGTCCTGGCTATCCTGGAACTCTCTCTGTAGACCAGGCTGGCCTCAAACTCAGAGATCCACCTGCCTCTGCCTGCCAAGTGCTGGGGTTATAGGTGTGCTCCACCACCGCCTGGCTAGGGAAGTCATATCTCTATGCGAAGTACCATCACTACTTCAATGATTTAATAAAATTTTTATCACATCACAGTTTAAGTGCATTTTAACTTCATTTGGTTTTATTCTGTTTCTTGTTGTAGATTTATTTTTATTTACGTGTCCACCTGTGTTGTATATGTTTCATATGCAGTACCCACAGAGGTCAGAAGAGGGCGCTGGAGATAAAAGTAGTCTGTTGTGTGCCACCTAATATGATTACTGGGGACTGAACTCATGTCCTCTGGAGGACGAGCAAGCACTCCACCACCGAGCCATCTCTCCAGCCTGTACCCTGTTCCTTGAAACAGGATACCACTTTTAACCCAGGCTTGTGCAAAACTCATGATCCTTCTGCCTTGGCCTTTCAAGTGCTAGGATTATGGGTGTGTGCCACCAAATTCAGCATTTAAATTATTTTTGTTAGAGGTCCTGAAGATCTGGGCACGGGAGATGGCTCACCAGTGAAAGTGTTTATTTATTGTAGTAGCATGAGGACCCGAGTGCAGAGCCCCAGCATCCACATAAAAACCGGGCGTGGCAGCTCAGACCTGGAACCCAGAGCTTGAGGGAATGAGAAAAGGTGGATTTACAGAGGCTGGCTGGCTGGCCAGCCAGTTGAGCCAAAGCAGCAGGCTCTAAGTTCAGTGAAAGACCTCGTCTCAAAATAGAAATGGACACCAGACACAACTGCAGATCTCCACGTGTAACTGCACACTCATACACAGTCCTAAGATTTATCTAGTTCCAGTCATGGACAATATCACGTGTCAACCTAACTGGTGATTCTGATCCTCATTGTCAATTGAATTAAGGAAACCAAGCTTTATCTTCATTGGAATAGATATTTTAATAGATATTTCTGAAGACTTCAATAAAAAAAATCAAGAAACTTCCAGAAACAGTGGGGCCAACTGGCCTCTGAAATCTTGAGCCAAAATAAATCTTTCCTCCTTTCCCTCTGGTATTTGTCATAGTGACAAGAAGTCTAACCAACGAAGCATACAATAAACTATATAGATTTAATGTACGTAATTCAGGAAACTTGGTGTTTGTATAGAGCTTTGAATCTATCCTGCTTTCCCAGAAGCTTATGTGGTTTTTGTTTTATGCATAGGTCTGTCATTAATGTTCTGAGTTTCTGTTTATAGAATAAAATATGAGCCAAAAGAATCAAGAAACATTTTATCAATGTATCTTATAAGCTATGTTGTTAAAATAGGCAATCTTTAAACAACACAGCTCATAAATAGTTAAATTTTATTTGGGATAATGTATAAATTAATTATTTAACTTATCCTCACTCAATCATAGTATATTCTACAGTACTGTATAGCCAACACTGTAAGCTATGTATAAAACAAGAAATGTGACAGAAGATATACTATCCATTTGCTCTGCGTGTACCAGAATAGAGTTCAGCTTTTGAAAACAACTGAGCAAAAGATCTACAAATCACAGCCTTGCTAGAGTAAGTCGAACGTGATTTTTTCCTGTGGAAGAAAGAGTGTATGTTGCACTTACTGGTGCAGCCTGTGTGTAATTAAATGTTTTTACGATAGAAAATAAGGTGATAATTATCTGCCATTGGAATAAATACCTCAAGATAAGATTCGGAAGAGGAAAACAGTCACCTACTATGTTAACTACTGTATTGCTTGCTGCTCACAAAGATGTGAGAGAGAAAAAAAAGATGTGAGAGAAATAGTATTAAACATTCATTGGTGAGTTTATTCCATGGATAATGAATGATGTGTTAGACCAGAACATATTCCCAAGTTTTCAAGTTTCCTTAGAGAGAACAGCAGTATCAGTCAGGCATGGTGGCTCATACCCATAATCTCAGCACTCAGGAGGCTGAGGCAGGAGCTGCAGGCCAACCTGTGCTGCATAGTAAGTTCCGGGTAGCCTGGGCTACATGGGATCCATTCTTAAGACAAAATTTAAAATACCAAAAACCACAGGACTTTTCCTCAGCTTTTTACTTCTCTTTTGGGGGTACGCTTCTTTCCAAGAATCTTGGCATGGGAGAAGAGTGTACCGATCAGAGTGGTTTGTCTCAAACATATAGAGAAAAAGTAGGGAAAAAAGGCTCCTTTGGGAGCTTGCCTTTTTGTCTTTGTTTTTGAGATTTGATGCTAGCTTGTATTCTAGAGATACTTGCTAGCAACTAAGCTTTCCGACACAACTAGACCTGTGGACCCTACTTCACAGTCTTCAATCCCAAACACCTCCTTGCTGGCCAGTTCTTCCCAAAAGAGCTGTACACGTACGTGAAATGGAAAATGAAAGGTTTTATTCCCTCCTCTTTCATTAATTATTGGAGGAGATCTTTTAGAATTTCCTATTTTAAAGCCCCCTTTGTTTGGCATTTAAATTCACAGGACCATTCAAGAGCAATGAGTGTACGTTCTTCCTGCACAGCAAAAGACAGGCAAATAACAGGGGGCTTGGGAAAGAACTGGCATGTGTAACCAGGCACACTCTCAGAAGGCTGCATACACGAGAGAGGATCTAGACATTAGTTCCCTTAGTTAGAACTGTCTGAACTAGGCCAGCGAGATGGCTCAGTGGGGGAAGGTGCGTGCCACCGAGCCTGACTACCTGGGTTCTATCATTAGGGCCCACCTGAGGGAAGGAGAGAGCCAACCCCTGCAAGCTATCCTCTGGTTTCCACATGAGTGCCAAGGCATGCATATACATGCACACACACAATAAGATTGTAACAAAATTGATAACGGAAATAATGTTAAACAAGAAAATCCTTAAGGGCTGGAGAGATGGCTCAGCAGTTAAGAGCACTGACTGCTCCTCCAGAGGTCCAGATTTCAATTCCCAGCAACCACATGGTGGCTCACAACCATCTGCAATGAGACCTGGTGCCATCTTCTGGCCTGCAGAACACTGTATACATAATAAATAAATCAGTAAAAAAGAAACAAAACCCTTTAAAACTTCCCTGCTGTTAGAAGGCACCCACCTCTAACCTTGAATGCTTTTCCTCAGAGTGGGAAATGAGAGTGCAGCTGGCCGAACCACTGACTTGATTTGCAACATGAATATCCTTTAGTCTTACGCTGACCTAGAACGTAGAGCCCATCCCTGGCATCTTCACCTGGAACATAACTGAGGAACACGGTTAATGCCTTAGGTCCTGAATACAAGATTTTGTTTTTCAAACTATTTTGGTCCTTAGATCTTGCATTTTGCTATCAAATGTATCTGTGCAGTAGATTCAGGTCATGAAAAATAAAACCAAGACTTAGACACTTAACAAATATCACTGCAAACAACTGGTCCAGTCAATCACCCCCTTTCTCCAAACGTGTTGTGGGGAGATGCTGAGAGAACAACAAATGACAAACTAAAAAATTTACTCATTAAATAAACAAAAAGTATGAAAACACCATTGTGTATACACACCTAGTATGTCTGAATTTATAATAATACATATTTTAAATCATTTTTATAATCTTTAAATTCCCTTTCTTTTTTATTTTTCTGTATTCTCCTAATTTGCTAGGAAAATGCATTTCCTTTTCATTGTCATCAAAAGAACTATTCTAAGTGCATAGAAGTCTCTCCACCAAACCCTTCCTCAACAAACGGCACTGGTCAAACTGGAGAGCTACATGCACAAGAGTGGAGCTCACCCTGCACAAATGGACTCTACATGGATCAAGGGCCTCAGCATAAGACCTGACTGATAGACACTCTGCACCTGCTAGAGGAGAACGTGGGGAACTCGGTTCAACTTACAGGCTCAGAAAAGGACTTTCTGAGCAGGAGTCCATAAAGATTGACAGGTGACAAAAGGGACCTCCTGAAACTAAAATAGAAAGCTTGTGTACCACCCCCAAACACCCTAATTCTAGCGAAGAGGCAGCCTAGACAGTGGGAAAATGCTCTCAGGTGTACATCTGACAGAGGGTTAGTGCCAGAGCAAAACCTTCAGAACACCAAACAAGACAATAGCTGAAAACTGAGACATGGGACTCGACAGAGAGCTCTCAAATGCAAATGGCTGGTGAACAGTTTGCTTTTAACCCCCCAATTTATGACTCATGTATTTGAAGTCCCCTCCTAAGCTACATTCCTTTCTCACAGCCCAGTGAGCAGAGACATGCTGCTGCTTCCATACCGACCCTGCGGGATGGACTTAGTCTGAGAGAAGAATGGCCTGTTGACAAGGAAGTTCTCAGAAACAAACTTCAGGGAAAACTAGGGAGGGGGCAGGGAGCTTATTTTTTGTCTTATTTGGAATAACATTTAATTCACTTAATTTTCTTTTGTTTTTTATTTTCCAAGACAGAGTTTCTCTATGTAGCCCTGACTGTCCTGGTATTTGCTTTGTAGACCAGGCTGGCCTCAAACTCAGAGAGCCACCAGCCCCAGCCTCCCAAGTGCTAGGATTAAAGGCGTGTGTCACCACACTGGACTTTTATTTACTTTTCAATTTTTAAGTCTGAGGCTGTTAAAAAAAAGTGTGACACATTCCATTTTGCTTTTCTCCTGACCCTTTCCCCTAGTTCCCTTTCCTGGTAGTACTCAAATTATGATCAACTTAATGTATGAAACATTTTATAATCCTGGACATGCTATAGGCAATATATAATAAGCCAACTGGGGCCAATCCCTCCTCCAGAAGTATTTGACTGCTGGGAAACATTTTGTTGTGTTACCTTTAGCATTAAAAGCTGAGAGAAGTCCCTAAGGGAGGCCCTACCCTCTCTGTAGAGCAGATGGGAAGAAGAGGAGAGAGGAAGGAGTGGGGGGGAGAGGAGAGGAGGGAGGGGAACAGGAATTGGAATGTAAAAACTAAATTAATAAAAAGTTAAAAAAGAAAAAAAAGTTGAGAGAAGCCCACTCAAATCTGAGGAAAAACAGAAACAAAAAATCCAGACACATTATGAAGTCATTAAAGAGAACAGGGACAGAGAATGAAATGAATCTTAAGAGAGTTGGATCACAACTGGGGAATATGAATCTGCCCAAAACAGGAATAGAAGTTCCAAGAAGTTCATAGAGCAATTAAGATCAGAACAAATCTAGGCACCAAGATCAGGCATGGAGACAGCTCCTAAGACTATCTTCATTTTTGAACTGATTCTGGTGGGAACGCCATCTTTAGCCCTTCTCTCTGCCTTCCAAAACCTGGCATCTGGACAAGACTGCCTAGAGAGCTTAAGTTACAGAGCTGGAAGGAAACATAAATGTCACCTTAGACACAGAGCTAGAAAGATGAAAGGCGGTTTAGAGCCCTTACTGGTCTTGCAGAAGTCTTGGGTTCAGATCCTGGGATCCACATACCAGCTCACAATGATCTATAACTCCAATTCCTGGGAATCCGACACCCACTCTGGCCCCTGTGGGCACCAGGCAGGCATATAGTGCACACACATGTATGAAGACAGATAAATCATATGCTTAAAATTAAAATAAATAAGCCTTTTAAAATATTCCCTAAGGTATCTGTTCTCCAGCTCTGGAAGGTATTGAGACTCTAAAGAGCCTGTGTACACACCCATGCACCCATCTATCAGCATTTACCATATTAAGAATTAAAACTGACCACTTAAAATACATATATGTCAATTTATTTAAAAGCAACAGTAATAAGCACTCTATGAAAATATTTTGCAAAACAGGAAAAATAGGTGAAGCTATTGACAGCATTGTATGTTCTTGAAATTTTGCTTCATGACTGTCTTGATAGGAGAGAGTTAGAATCCTTTTTACTGCCTTCAAGATATTCTGATACCGAGCAGTACACCGGGGAGAAAACCACACACAATACATAGATGAGAATGAAAAAGGCAAATACTACTGATGAAAATAGCTTTGCACTTACAGACCCCCTGAGAGGGTTATAAGTCCCTAGAAGGTCCTAGACTATACTCTGAGGCCTATGAATCACACAGATTTTAATTTACTTACCATAATGCCATTGCTTAGCAACATGGCCAGGGCACATTAACTTCCTCTAGAATCTCAATTTCCTCAGCACTAAAGTAGGGTTAACAATAAAAAGTCCCTGACAGTGTAGATTCCCGTAAGTGTAGGTTATTTAAACATAGAGGTTGAAGGTGAGTGGTTACTGAAAATGTGGTACAATGGAGTACAATATAATTGTATTTGTAATTAGAATACAATGGAATTTTATTCAACCATAAAGAATGAGATGCAGGAATGAGATGGAGCTAGAAAAAAGTGTATGAAGTAAAGATGACCCAGATTCAGGAAAAACAGGCACCATGTGCCTTCTCTCTCATTTGCGTTTCTATCCTCTAACTGTTAAATACAAGCATTCAGATGGGAGTAAATATGAGAAGGCCAGGGAACTAGGACAGGGCCCATGAGACTGGAGTAAAAAGAGGCTTCAAAGGATCTCCAATAACAATTATTAAGAGTGTTCCTGTGGGGTCAGGCAGTGGTGGTGCACGCCTTTAATTTTAGCACTCAGGAAGCAGAGGCAGGAGGATCTCTGTGAGTTCGAGGACAGCCTGGTCTATAGATCAAGTTTCAGGATAGCCAAGACTACATAGTAAAACCCTATCTTGAAAAAACAAAATACAAACAAAGAAAGATGGTATTCCTATGGACAAGAGAGATGGCTGTTGGTTAAGTGTCTAATGCTCTTGTAAAGGATCTGAGTTTGACTCAGAATCCAAGTGGGGCAGCTCTCAAACACTCTAATGCCAGCTCCAAGGGATTTGACAGCTCTGGCTTCAACAGGCACCTGTACTCACACACACATACCCACACATGTGCATGTAATTTTAAAAAGGAGTAGGCTTTTTATTATTTGTTTGTTTGTTTCTATTTTGAGTCAGGGTCTATGTAATCCTGGAAATCACGATGTAGACCAGACTGACCTCAGACTCAGATTCCCCTCCTGAGTACTGAGATGAAAGGTGTATGCCACCACATCTGGCCAGTAAATCTTTTTTTAAAGACTTGTACATGTAATTTCTTGGAGAAAAATTATCAATAAAGTTGTGAGGGTGAGACCTGGTGTTGGAATGCCAGGATTCAAACTCCAGCTCAACTACTTCCTAGCTGATTACTCTTAGGTAAGAGTAATCCTTCTTGATCACCAGAGCAAGCTGGCTATCGAGGCTAGGCATATTGGAGTGCTCTGGGTTTGATAGCAAGACCCTGCTTTATTGAACCAGCTGGAAGAACAATTAAGATGATTCTAGACATCAACCTGAGGCCTCCACGTGCACACACACCCATGTGTTCACGCACCCACACACACGTGTTCCCACACATGCAAACCATACATCCACACACATATAAAAATGGAAAGAGGAACATAACATAAAAAGGAGTATTCCCTCTTACACCTCACTGTGCACATCTATAGAAAGGGAACAATGGAAGAGGGAAGACAGTGGAGAGGAGAAGGAAGGAAATGAAGAGAACCAGGAGATGAAGCGAATATATGAAATCCTACATAGAATCTTGTTACTGTGTAGGGTGATTTTTAAAATCAAATATCATTTTTTTATTGTTTCAAGACAGGGTTTCTCTGTATTGTTTTGGAGCCTGTCCTGGAACTGGCTCAGTAGACCAGGCCAGGCTGGTCTCGAACTCACAGAAATCCACCTGCCTCTGCCTCCCCAGTGCTGGGATTAAAGGCTTGCACCACCACCGCCCGGCTTAAAAATCAAATATTAAATTAAATAAATAGTATGTGGGTTGAGCATTCTGGATTCCAAACTCTGACATATGAAACACTAATTTTCTCTGAGCCTTTATACTGATACCACAAGTGGAAATTTCCATGCCGTGAAGCCTGGTTGCATGTACAAAATTACTGAAAATATTTAGTGTGATTACTTTCAGGCTATCTGTAGAGGAACCTGTCCCCTAGGTGTCTCATTGATATATGTTACAGTGAGATGGTCTTGGTTCCAACCATCCTTGATGAAGGATGCTTAGCCCTTATAAAGATGATTCCTACGAGCGTTTAATACAGCTTGAGGCTCACAGTAATGGCTCAAATGATGGATCTACCTGCTAGTGCTAGCACTTGATATTATTTCATGCCCACCAATGGTATATATGAAAATGTATATAAGACAAATTCATACCTATAGAGCAAAACAGATTTTTGTCAAGAATGACCAAAGGGGATCCCATTCATTGATTTCTTTATTTATTCAACATATTTTAATTGATGACCTACTGCATTTGAGTATTAACAGAGGGAAAAAAGGACCCAGAAAGGGGAGACGATAATAGCAAGAGGTAAAATGAGGCATGGCATGGAAAATCTTGCCGGGCTTTGTAGGCTAGTGTGATTAGTGTATGCAGACATCTCTTATGAGGAGATGGGATTAGAAGAATAAAAGGTTGGATATAGGAAAAGAATTAATGCAAACATTTATGCATTCATTCAGCAAACCTTTGATTTTTCTGTGGAATTTGCTTCAAAGGGATCCCTACTTTCTAAGACGATTTTTTTTTGCATCTAACTATGTGAGAAATAAGCACTCATTTTACAAAATTAGAAAACATGGTCAAACAATACTCACAAAATCACCTGTGAGTCTCCTGTCCAAAGAGATCCACTTCCCTGGTGACACGAGACAAAGCAGCTGGAGCGAACCCCAGGGTCAGCAAGTGCTTGACTACTGTAAGAGCCCTGTTCTGTAAGACCTGGTTCATAAAGCTGAGAAAAAAGTCTACACAAGGGTAGAGGTAAAAATTGACACACGGACATCAAAAATATTAAATGGGGTAAAGGAGACAGTTACACATTCATTTCGGGTTGTAGAACAAAAGGAGTGACAAAACCGAAGATAAACAGTCTTTTAATGTAACATTTTATAAGACTACTACCGTAGAACACTCCCGCCTCCCCCCCCCACCCCCCATGACACAATACCTACTTTTTAACTAAAGGCAGCATCTACCCCTACAACAGCCATCCCAGTCTTGCTTACTTGGCCCTCCCTGGCTCTGGCCGGGCTGATCATTCCTTGCGGCTCTGATCTCACCCACTTTCCTGCCATCTCTGGTTCCTGCTTTCAGTTAGTCTCATCCAACCAGAAGCATGTCTATAGAAACTAGGAGGCCAATTAGGCCTAGGCTAAGTCTTAGCAGTGGCTGCTCCCCCTCTGTCCACAGCTCCTGCCAAGCCTCTTTCCTGCAACTCTGGGTTTACCAGACTCCCTCTCCCCAGGTCCTGCCCACTACAGACTCCGGGACCTCCTCCTCTTCTTTTCATGCTCCCCACATCACTGTTGATTGTCCCTCATAAATCCATGGGAGGCCACTCCAGCAACCTGTGAGAAACTCAGCCATGAAAACCGCCATCAGCACTCTGGGGCTGCCTTCCTAGCCACTGTTGTCTTTAAGAGGTACTTGCTAACTCCAAGGCTCACTAAGGATGCTCCCACGTGAGATGGGCGACAGAAAGGCTGAGGTAGCAGCAACTGTAATTGGATCTAACAGTTGTAGGGAATCATCTCAATTGTCAGGAAGAGTTCTTGTAATTCTATTAAAAGATTGGAAAGACTTGCTGAGTAAAATAGGTGTAACACATCCTATCCTACACAAGCCCATATGCCTTGCAGGAGTGCAGAACAAGTATCATTTTCACAGAAAAAGCCCATCCTAAGGGGAGGGTGTGATAAGAAGTGGAACTGCAGTAAGAAGGAACATTAGTGCAATCAAAACATAGACATTGGAGGAAAAAGGCATTGTCAGCAGGAACATCAGCCACAGCTTTTAAAATATTAGCAGGGCCAAGCTCCATTTCATCCTGTTATCCTAGTATAATTTTCTCAAAAAAAACTATTCCATAAAAATTTATTTTTAAGAGTCTGGGAATAGAGGGATCTCCTCTGACACAGAAGGACTTTTCTCATTGGCTTTTAGTGCTAAATAGACCCAGAGACTATATTCCACATCATTAGTTACAGACAGGGTCACTCTGGGTATTGTTAAGTTCAATGAAGTGATTAATGAATCTTTTCCTCCCCTTCTTATTTTAGCACTCCTGTAATTTCCATTACCAGAGCCCTTTTAAAAATATTTGATTATGCTTAAGTCTGTATTATTGTATTGGGATTGGTCAGTGTCCTCCATCCATCTGGTTAAAGACTATTTGTTCCCCTTCTTTTGTCCAAACTATGAGCCCTGGTGCGTAAAAGCAATCTTTTGCATGGCAAGAACAACGTCAGTGTGTTTCCTATGATAGGGAACCTTTTATTTGCCCCCATCAAGATACACTTCGGTTCTGTTTGCATAGGTTGAAAAATAAAAATGTTAGCCACAGGACAGTAACAATGTCGACTCCAACAGCAATAACACAATGCTTAAAGTTATGTTAGACAGTTAGAGAGTTTGCTTTTTAATGGTCCATTTTCAGTCACTTTCCACCACTGGGGTTGGGCTCCTCTTCCAAGGGTTCCTCGGGTGCCTTCTCGGGGTACAAGTAATGAACCAGGCAGGAATACCAGTGACTTCAACGGCAGTAGGCATGTGGAGAATCACAGTGTAAGGTCCTTTCCATTTGGGTTCAAGCCAGTCACCAGTTTTGAAGTGCTGATCTAATACAGCATCTCCAGGCAGGAATGGGTGGTCTGTTCGGTGGTAGCCAATCAGTTGAGCAGTATGGATCTGAGGAAAAACCTTATCCAAGGTTAATTGCAATCCTTTTAAGGACTCAGAAATTGGAGTGGGGCAATCTGATAATAGTCCAGCATGTACTGCAGTCTCAAGAATACATTTAGTTAAAACCTCCTTTAAAGTTCTATCCATCCTCTATCTTTCCTGAGCATGGACACCATAGATATGGGTAGGCCAAATCTGGAAATAATCTCCATTATTAATTCTTAGCTACTACTTGAACTATTTCCACTAAGAATGGAAATAGTCCATGTCATGACATGTCCATGACAGTGTCAACAAAGACCAGCAGATATTTGTAGCTATACAGTGGTGGCTTAAGTTCAATGAAGTCCAATTCCCAAAATTGTCCTGAGGGAAGTACTCACCTGGGCACAGGTAAGGCAGTGAAATGCTTTGAAAGTTTTTTTCTCAAAACAGGGTTTCACTGTGTAGCCTTAGCTGTCCTGGAACTCTTTATGTAGGCCAAGCTGGCCTAGAGCTCATGAAGCTCTGCCTCCTGGGTGCTGGAATTAAAGGTGTGTGTCACCACTGCCCCAACTCTTGTGCTGGTCTATAACAGGTCCAGGCTTTTGGACATGCAACAAGGGAGTATTCCAGACTAACTGTCAAGGAATATGTATTCCTGCTTCAAGGGGATGCCTTAATCCCCTTCCTAGCTTCCAAACTGGTGGGGTACTGCTTGACTTGAATGGGCATTTCCCCAGATGTTAGTTGCACTATAACAGGTGGCACATGTTTTGCCAAGCCATGAAGAGTGTTCTCTGCCCAAACTGTAGGAACTTCCAGGGCTTGAAAGAAAATAGCCCCTCATTGGGGGTGGCTTTGTTGGAGTAGGTGCCGCCTCGCTGGAGGAAGTGTGTCACTGTGGGGATGGGGTTTGAGGTCTCCTCTGCTCAGACTATATTCAATGTGATACACAGTTGCTTCTGAAGTGTGCAGATCAAGATGTAGAACTCTCAGCTCCTTCTCCAGCACCATGTCTGCCTGCATGCTGCCATTGCCACCCACCATGATGAGAATGGATTAATGAACTGTAAGCCATCCCCAACTAATGTTTTCCTTTATAAGAGTTGCTGTGGTTATGGTGTCTCTTCACACCAATAGAACAGTTGGATTTCAGAGGAGCAGTTATTTCTCACTTATTGGGCAGGTTATAGTTAAAGCCTCAGCACGACCTCCCAATTGCAACCTAGGAGTGTCTCTTGAGAATGTTATTGTTGTCTGGAACTTGTTCAAGAGGTTCTGTCCCATTGAAGGGTTAGGGGCATTCAGGAATGACAATAAAAGAATGAGTCACAGTTTTTTGCCCTGGGTTAATAATCCAATCGGTGGTTCATTTATATTCTTTGATATCTTATTTCCCCCGTACTTCCATTGTTTGATTAGTAAGGGTCCTAGAAGTTCCCATAACTCTGAATGGGTAGCTCCTTGTCCACCAGGAACTTGTCAGGTGAAGGTTACTGTCTTAGTTAGGGTTTCTGTTGCTGTGATGAAACACCATGACCAAACGACAAGGAAAACATTTATTCAGTTAATACTTCTGCATCACCAAAGGAAACCAGGACTAGAACTACCTCCTCTGTGTTGTAGTCTCACTGGGGTCTCCACCTTGGCAGAGCAGGGTCACTTAATGGGCTCTCATCATCAGCTATCGAACGATTCCAGGGAGTGCTTTAGCTGCTTTTGTGAGAATCCAGTCCCTTTCTTTGGTAGTGAAGAGGCCATGGAGAATCTGCTAACAGTTGTCCCACACGAGGAGATGACTGAAAAATATAGAATTAGAGGAATTAAGGAGTCAGAGTTAGAGCTGAAAGGTTCTTGTTCTTCCAGTTGTAGAGATCTGTGGTGGATAAAGAGAAATACAGGTGGTGTTTGTCAGGAAATGGCTGTAGGGGAGCGATCCTGAGGGAGGTGCCACCCCAGAACCAGGATTGGAGAAGGAGTCAGGAGGGCCATATGAGATCCCCTGGCATGTGTGAAGAGGGGGAAGCCGGGGAGATGGGGGAGATAGGGAAGAGTTGGGAGAGATGACAGGGAGGAAGGGAAGAGCTGCGTAGGTAGTGGGGTGGGGGCAGATGGGTACAGGGGCAGAGTGAGGCCATGGTGGTGGGGACTAGGCTAGCACGTATGCAGGTTAAAGTGAGGAACAGGGGAGGGGCAAAGACCATTGAATGGAGGGAGGAGGGACCTCTCAAAGGCTGCTCTCTCTAACCCGACTAAGGAGGCTGTCACTGGCCAGATCTTGGGTGGACACCAGTAAAAATCAAGTTTGCTTCAAATTTGGCTTCAAACTCTGATAGTGGTGTTATCTTACCTAGTGGGATTAACAGTAGGGTGGGTTATCTGACTGGCCCCTGAGAAAAGCAGAAAGAGAGCCTACAGCTGGAAAGCCAGGCTACTTGGACTACACTTGGTTGAAGAATTTAAAACAGCATGGCCACACCAGGTTATGATGTGGCTATGGTAACTCAACTTCCTCTCCCCTTCCTGTCCCTGAATGCTGCCCTACCCAGTGTCTGGGAGTTCACTCCTTCCCCAGCTGCCACCCTAATCCTTTGGCACCTGAGGCCTGGCTTGTGGATGAACCCCAGGGTTCCACTTCAGTTGCAAACACCCTCGTGATCTCAGCCAAGCCACAGGACCGACCAGTTGTCTAGTTTATATAGAGTTAGAAGCAGCTTGGAGAGGAAGCCTGCCTGGTAGACTTCCTCCTCCCCCTCCTAACTTAGCCATGCTCTAGTTCATTCCATCTTCATCACCAGACCAACCTGGCATGCTTAATTACACATTTCGAAAGGAGCCTTCCCATCTGTGCTGAAGAAAGCCTATCAGGTGCTCAGGAGTGGAGCCCCTCCCCAATGGAGGCAATGGGTGGAGGAGGATGTGGGGAGGAAGGTACATCTTCCAGAAAACAGTGTTCTTAGATAAAGTCAATGTAAGAAAACAAAGACAAGAGGAGGACAGGTCTGAGCATCCTGTGTGCAAAGACAGTGAAGCAGGGGTGGGGGGTCACGGTCAAGTGGATGCTGGAGAGACAGTGTTAGCTCTGTCAATACTCAGGGCAGAGATGTGGGACAATGCGGAGCTTTTGAAATGCAGCTGTGAGCCCTCCTGTCCCTAACACTCACACACTATCCATGGGAGTGTAAACTGGCACAGCTACTATGGAAATCAGTGTGGAAAGTCCTCAAAAAATTTATAAATTGAGTTACCTTAAGACGCTGCCATAGCACTCCTAGGTACTTACTTGAAAGAATCCAGACCAACAAAACACAGAGATGTCAGCACATTGGTGTTTACTGTAGCAGTATTCACAATATTGAAGTTATGATTCCAACCTAAGTAGCCAGAAAAACAGATGAGGAAAATGCAGTCATATATGTGTGTGTGAGTGTGTGTATGTATGTAGTATATATGTATGTATGTATACATACACACACACACACAGTTTACAGGAAAATATGCAATCAGATTAAGTCTGAGTTGGAAAGAAAAATGCCTCATTTTATCTCACATGTTTGTTGGGCCTAAGAAAGGCTCGGATGCGAGGTCCAGTGTAGGCTCCTGAGCCTGGTTAGAGTTTGGTGACCTGTTTCTAACCTGTAACCTTCTCGTGGGGGTGACTCAGCCAGACCTGATGTAAGATTGCCCCCTGCCTAGCTACCTGCCAGCTTGGTGGAATACTATCGGCCCTTACTCCCTACCCTATGTTTCCCATCCCCTACCTCAGCCCTACATAAGTTCCTGCCTGGTGGGATAAATAGAGATCCTGCTTCGACAGACTCCTGACTCAGTGTGTATTTTTTCTCCCTGGTAACTAATGGGGGAGGGTCTGAGTGGTTGACACTCACCGTCCTGCTCAGCCCCCAGGAAGAGACCTGCTGGACCGGCCCTTCCCCCGCTCTACCTGCAGGAAGGACCCTGCACATGTGTATAGGTCCTAGATTTTATACAAATACATAAAATCATGTATGTGCAGATAACATAAAAGTAGAAGCGATACTTTCTAGGGGGACAGTGACAACTAACAGAAGCAGGGACAGTAGAAGTGGGTGAAAACAAACTCAAAATGAATTCTGTACATTCAGGATAATGGCCTATGGAACCCAGTGCAATACAAGTTTTGCATATTAGCTTTTGCTCTTTTGCTCTTTACCTTTTTAAAAAATATATTAATTACTTATTTTATGTGTATGAGTGTTATGTCTGCATGTGTGTCTATGCATCACATGTATGCCTGGTTGCCTGAGGAGTTCAGAAGAGGGTATTGGATCTCCTGGAACTGGGGTTATGGATGACTGTGAGTTACTGTGTGGGTGCTGAGAACCAAATCCTGATCCATTAAGAAAATGCCTTAAAGACTTTGCCTACAGCCTGATCTTTTGGAAGCAATTGTTCAACTGAGTTCTCTCCTTTCAGGAGACTATCTTGTGTCAGGCTGACATAGAGCAACCCAATGCAGACGGGAAGGAGACAAAGTATATGGATAAGGGATTCATAGAAAAGGTGTGTTTAAATGGGGCTTAGATGTCAGAGTTATCAAATGGAGTAGGGTCAGATTCTAGAGGGAGAAGATTCTAGAGGAAACAGCAAGTATAGAGGTACTTTGTGTAAAAAAAATGCTTGGGGCTGAACCGATGGTTAATTGGTTAAAAGCAATTAACCTATGGTTAATTGGTTAATTGTTGTTTTTGCAGAGGACCCAGGTTTGGTTCCCAGCACCCACATGGTAGCTCACAACTGTTCATAACTCCAGATCCAGGGAACCCAAAGCCTGACTTCTCTGGTTACCAGGAACACACATAATACACAAGCATACATGTCTCACTCATACACATAACAATAAAATTAGTTTTAAAAGAAATAAACGAATAATTAAGATATGCTTGTTATTAAGATGGCATAAGAACTCAGTAGCTGGGACTGGAGAAATGCCTCATCGGTTAAGTACTGGCTGTTCTTCCAGAGGACTCAGGTTCAATTCCCAGTATCCATATTGTAGCTGACAACTGTCTGTAACTCCAGTTCCAGGGTACCTGACACCCACATACAAATATGCATGCAAGCAAAACACCAATACATATAAATAAATATATTTGCAAGAACTTAGTTACCTTTCTTGACTCCAAGCTATTTGTAAATAAAAGAAACAGGACACCAACATGGTATTTGGTACCCAGCTAGATTATGTAAAATGATACTGTCACGCCCAGAAGATAAATGTTATCACAACCTAGGTGAGCTATGTTCTTGGAAAAGGAGCTTAGAACGGTTTATCCCCAGTTGTTAATTTCGATTCTGGCTACATGAGTCTCATCCATTCTTATGTCACATTCGTCCTCCTAGCTTGCTCTTTTTGACACAACTGACCAGGAAGTTTTGAAGGGAAAACAAAGAAAATAAGATCAAATATCCAGAAAAAAAAACCATCCATGGATGCCCTACAGGTTGAAGACTACTGACTCTAGAGAAGATAGCATCCGGCACTGTAATATTAGGATAATGCCTTGCTCACCAGCATCTTCCCTAAGGATTCTTAAAGTAAGCGAACATAGCATTTATACAGTAGTATTTAAAATTCGATTGTCTGCTAGAATTATTAAACATGTTTGACAAAATCCTTCATATAGTACATACCTTGAATCTGGCCTCTAAGCTGACCCAGTGGCTCATTCATTACTCTTATTTAAAAGTGAGCACAGGACAGCCTTAGAAACCCCTGAGGATACACTGGAAAGCATCCACAATCCATCCCCACCCCCTCTACTAAATAATATTTTTATCTTTCTCTTTTTTCTATATCAATGCAAATAATATCTCCCTTTTCAGAAGGGCAAGCCTCTTGATATTATTTAGGAAATGTCAGTCGTCTCAATGGTTTGATAGTGTGTGCTAAAGATAATGGGAAGGATATTTAGACTGAGTCATATCCACTTATTTACACTCTGTCCTTTAAAGGATGTTATAGGACTTAGGTTATCTTTAAATTGACCCACACTATGTAACAAAACGTAAAGTGAGGTGCCCAGTGTTTGAAGCATAACCACTGTGCTCGAGGCAAAAGGTGCTTTATCTATGATGGTTGCTTCACGTATCTTGTTGAACTGGATTTTCTTTGGGTACATTCATTTGATTACAATGTTTGGTTTTGGAAATTGCACCTGTTGCACATGAAATGGTGAGTTCTTTTCTTCAGGTTGAACAAAGGTTCACTCATTCATCCTTTTCACAGGCTTTTGCTGAACAACGTCCATAGGGCAGGCCCTGTACTGAGTGCTGAGTGGGTGTAGACCAGAAGAGGTCCTCTCTCCAGATGAACTGGGCACACAGAGGTAAGGCTGTGTCAGAGCTCCGCCTGGGAGACTGTGTCTGTTATCTGATGCTACCACATGCTGGGTAACAATCCACCAATGGTTTCCATGCTGTATAATAACTGGCAATGTTCCATGCATCTGGGGTGGTTATTGTTCTGCTGAGTTGGGGTGGGCTTCTTGAAGTGTCAAGAGGTTGACTGCTGTTGGCTCATCTAGAATGGCCTCAGACAGGACAACCTGCCTTTCATGACTCTTATTCTAGCAGGTAGGTTCTCGTGGAAGCAGCTAGACACAAGGGCAAAGCATGCCTGACTGCACAAGTACTTTGCTTTGTTTTGTTTGAGGCAGGCTCTCACTCTGTAGCCCAGGCTGGCTTCAAACTCTGCAGTGATCCTCCTGACTGCCTACCAAATGTTAGTATCATAGTGTCATTATACCCAGTTGCTGCACAAGTGATCCTCTTTTTTTCTGATAACTTCATCCATGTGTATAACGTATTTTTATAACACTCACTCCCATCACCCTCTACCCCTGCCCCACCCTTCTTCCCAATAGACTCCTTTCCTATTTGTGTGCCCTTCTTGTGATTTTAATCAGGGCTTATATGAGCCTGGGCACAGCCTACTGATTGCAACATGAAGCAACTCTCTTACAACCATAAAACTACAATAAGCATGATTGAAGGGCTTTGAGAAGATAGCACCAAATGCCAGCCTCAAAACACTGCATCACCTTAAATTCATGACTGTGCCATATGAGTCAGTAGTCAGGAACTCTCACGAAGTCTCGAGAGAATCACCCTGCCCTTCAGTGTTCTCTCTTATCATCTCCCGTCCCTCCCTACATGACAACTCCTATCCCCTCAGTCAGATTGTCTCCACATGCTTTTCATCATCTGGAGAAATGGTGACCCTGTCTGGAATGTGGAATCCCAGTTTCTAGTGTTTCAACAATACGACTCCCTGGCTTCCAAACTGATATTGTCAAGAATGAAGACAGAGGACAGGGAATCCTCCTGGCAGGCCTCTTTCCCTAGACACTCATTGTTTGGCCACCTGTGTCTGCCCCAAGACCAGAATTTCCTGGCTTACCCATGTCATACAAGAAGACTGAGTCCTCATGTGGATTGTTCTCTGTCCCTTGCATGCCATCTTAAATGGCTCTGTGTGTGTGATTTTCCTTCTCTATCTCCATCCCTTGAGACCTCCAGGAACTCACTTCTGAGAACAGCACACCTCATCCTTCACAGTCCTGCTATAAATGAAGCCGGGTCTTACCTAAGGACACTGCTTCTGTGTCCTCTTAAGTGTCAGCTGTGTCTCTCCCAACCCCACGGTGGAACAATTGTCCCTTTGCTCCTTCCTCATGGCTGCCTCCAGACCATTCTGACTCGCCCATTCTAAAGATGCCTGCCTTTGAATCTGATGTTAACCAGGCTTCTTACCCTGATTGCGCTTGTATGGCTGTTGTCACACTCCAGTCCTGCTCATGGGGGCAGCTCTGCAAGGATTCATTATTCTCTAGGTGATGCTTCTAGAGCAGTGGTCCTCAACCTTCCTAATGCTGCGGGTCTTTAATACAGTTCTTCATGTTGTGCTGACCCCCAACCATACAGTCATTTTTGCTGCTACTTCATAACTGTAATTTTGCTACTGTAATAAATTGCAATGTAAATATCTGATATGCAGGATATTTGATATGGGACCCCTGTGAAAGGGTTTTTGGACCCCCCCCAAGGGGTTTCAATCCAAAGATTGAGAACTGCTGTTCTAGACCCATCATGACTCAAATCCTTGGCATCCTCACCCCTAAGATTTTTGTCCTCAATGTTAACTCAGCAACACCCTGATGGGGATGTCCTTCTCTACATATGTTTCTCTTATTGGTTGATGAATAAAACATTATTTGGCCAAAAGAGGCAAGAAGATAGGCAGGTCTAGGAGGTGTGGAGAATTCTGGGTAATGAGGCAGAGAGAAAGAGGGAGGAGACACCATATAGAGACAGGGAGGATAGGACGTGCCAGGCGTTCTTTGGTAAGATAAGGCCATGTATATATACATATAGTAGTAGTTATAGGTTGATAATTAAGAGAGAGTCAGCCAATAAGAAGCCGTAGCCATCGGCCAACAATTTTATTACTAATATAAGTCTGTGTGTAATTATTTGGGGCTAAAGGGTGGCAGGATCTGTTGGGACAAGAAACTCCACCTGGGATTGACTGTGAAGCAACCTTGCTTCTAATTTAAATTTTAAAAAATTAAAAAAATAAATAAAAACAAATAAATAAGAAAAAGAAACTCCAGCAATAACACCCCTTGTCTGTTTGTCCCTCCTCTCTTCCAGTTTCAATTTCACAGTCATCATTACAGTCACCCCAGTGATGGTTCTTTCTTCTCCTCTGTGACCTCATTGCACTGTTCTGAAAAAGACCCAGTCATACTGAAGTCTGACTCTGTGTCTGTGCCTGCCCAAGTGCAGCAGCTACATAAATCTGGAAAGATCACCTCCGGTGACCACTACTATCATTTTTTATTGCTAAAATTTATTTATTCTATGTGGTTTTCACATTGTGTATCCTGATCCAATTCATTCCCTGTCCCTTCACATTCACCCTCCGCCCCTGTACCTGCCCCCAAATAAAAGTAAAATTCAAGAGAAAAAAAATGAAGAAAATAAAATGAGAAAAAAATTAGAGGGAAGGAATCAAAAATCTTGCATTGGAAGCTGCAGTGCAACCCAGCAAGTCAGGCTGAATACTCCTTAGTCCATACATCTCTACTTGCAAGTGTTCATTGCAAGGAGTCATTGGTCAGGTTCAAGGCCCCAGTCTCCACTACACTATCGATGCTGGACTCCCACTAGCACTCTTCCTGGTCATCCCAGTGGTGCCCAGTGTTGTGGAGATCTGCAGCTTTGGGTCTGCAGCTCAGGTCATCGATGAGGTGGGTGTTGGGACAGGCCAAGTCATAACCCTGGGTCTGGGTCTGGGCAGCTGTACTGCTGTCATTTTAAGCTTAGGACCTCTCATCTCCCAAAGGCTTTTAGTGTCACTTGTCCAACTTATTTGTATCACCTTAACATAGTTACTAATCTGTTTTCGTAGATTCCTATTTATAACTATTTCTTTTTTGTTTGTTTGTTTATTCTTTTGAGACAGGGTCTTATGTAGCTAGGCTTACCTCAAACTCATTATATAGTGGAGGCTGACCCTGAACTTTTGTCCCTAACAGTCTCCACCTCCCTAGTGTGCCACCATGCCTGGCTTTTCCTTGTCTTCTGTTCAAATTCCCCTAACTCCTGTCCCATCCACATATCTAGCAGATAAGTCAACAATGAAAACAATGAGGAGAAATGTCCACAAAGCCCAGCATATCACCTGCCTGTCTTCATCTGTGCTAATGCACACTGCCTGCCCTGCAGTCAGGGACAGACTCCACATGCTTGTTCTCTCTCTCTCTCTCTCTCTCTCTCTCTCTCTCTCTCTCTCTCTCTCTCTCTCTCTCTCTCTCTCTCTCTCTCTCTCTCTTTCTCTCTCTCTCTCACACACACACCACACACATACCTCTGACAGAGGGAAGAGCACTGACAAACAGCTCAAGACTATAAACAGTGTGGCCTTGGGGCTAAAGAGATTGCTAAGTTATTAAATACCAGATGCTTTTTTCCAGGGGACCTGGGTTCAGTTCCCAGCATCCACAAGTTGGCCCCAAAACATCTGTAACTCTAGTTTCAGGGGATCGCAGGACATCTGCAAGCACTGGGCACAGATGTGGTGCATGGACATACACACAGGTAAAGTACCACACACATTAAATAAAACAATAATAAAATTAAACCCATTGTGCCCTTAAAAACAATTTAAAGGTAAACTATTTACAACAGGGGATTGCTACTGTTTATCCTACGATATAAGAGTACCTACAATGGGAAAAAGAAGCCAGAAGGTCAGCCATGGGAAGCTCAACCATGGAGAGAAAACTCAATTGTGAACTCCAGCTGGTTGCCTCCCCTTCTCCAGCTGGTCTCCTAGTGTTACCATTCTGATCTTGTTTGTTCCTTTACTTGGAAGCTTTACCCAAGGGAGTGCTGTGCTCTGCCCAGGACACTCTTTACTGTGAACTCCAGCCAGCTGCCTCAACTTCTCCACTTGGTTTCGAGTGGATGCCATGAGCACCCTATTTGATGAGGTCATCTTTCTCTGATACTATATATTCTTTTACTTGGAAACTTTACCCAAGGGATCACTCTGTCTGGAACTTTGTCTATTGGGAATTCCAGCTGGCTGCAATCTATCTATCTATCTATCTATCTATCTATCTATCTATCTATCTATGCATCTATCTATCTATCCATCCATCTATGCATCTATCTATCTATCATCTATCAATCATCTAGCTATCATTTATCTAACTACCATCTATCATCACCTATCTATTCTTATTTATTCTTTTACTTTGGCTTGCTACATACTTGATAAACTCACTCATGCACAACCAAAAGTGTATCTACTGAGGATTGTATTCTTGATCATGCAGAATATAACTGGTATCCTAAGACAGAGGAGCCAGAGGCCACGTCTTCTTTGAAGGACTGACCCTTTTAAAACTTGGAGGGGGTAAATTGGATGATGATAACAATAGTGAGAAAGGGTTGGATATGAAACCCCATAGAAACTGGCCTTCCCATGTGTCCTTTCCAGAACAAGGGGAATAAATGGCTTATGTATCTGGAATTACAATTGCAGGCCTAAGGTGAAGATTTTGGGTTTCTGCTTATCTTTTCTTCCTTGTTGTTTTTGTGTTTACCAACACATTCACTACACATGGTTATTGATAACTCTATAGGCTCTGCTGGAATATAAATACAATGTAACCTTCCTCTAAATCTTATATTATGTCAGACAGTAGGGAGAAAGGAAGGAAAGAAGGAAGGAAGGAAGGAAGGAAGGAAGGAAGGAAGGAAGGAAGGAAGGAAGGAAGGAAGGACAAAAATCCAAATGACAAGAAAGCTTTTCTAAGACTTGTAGGAACAACAAAAAGCTTGGTGGTTCAGTGATAGATGTGCAGGTAATCTTAATTTAACATAGTGTGTGTTATATGTATTTTGTATCCAACTCTTGTTTACAAAAATAAAATGAAAACAGTTAAGTAGGTAAGATATTTTTAAGACATAATTATAAGGTTATATTTTTGCTGGAAATGGTTAAATAAAGACAGATTATGTCTTAGTTACTGTTCTACTGCGCTGAAGCCCATGACCAAGGCTACTCTTATAACAAAAGCATTTACTTAGGGGCCAGCTTACAGTTTAGGAAGATTAGTCCTAGTGAGAAACAGACAGGCATGGTGCTGGAGCAGAAGCTACGAGTTTTACATCCTGATTCACAGGCAGCAAGCTGAGGGAAAGAGAGAGAGGGAAGAGAGAGAGGGAGAGATTGGGCCTGGCCTGAGCTTTTGAAACAAGCCCACCCCTCCAGTGGCACACTTCCTCCAAGATCACCAGTACTCCAACAAGGCCACACCTCATAATCCTTCCCAAACAGTTCCACTTCCCAGTGACTAAGCATTCAAATATATGAGACTATACAGTAGTGGTTCTCAACCTGTGGGCTGCCACCACTTTGGGAGTCACATATCATATTTCCTGAATATCAGATATTTACAGTATGAGCCATAACAGTAGCAAAATTATAGTTATGAAGTAGCAATGAAAATTATATTATGATTGGGGCTTACCATAACATGAGGAACTATATTAAAGGATCGTGGCAGGATAGGATTCAGCCCACCCAGAGACTGTCAGCTTCCAAGTCCCATTCTCCACCCACAGGACAGGCAAGGTAAGCATGGGTCTGTCTCCAGCCTGCTTTCCAATGGCCTGAACAGAAACACCAGAGACTTCAGGACTGATCTGGATCCCAACCTGAAGGGATTCAGCCTTCCCAGAGACTGCCAGCTTCCAAGTCCCATTCTATACCCAGAGTTTGCCAAGGTCCCAAAACTAGGATGGCCTCCATCCACATAAGAGGAAAGCCACCAGGGTATTGGACCTGCTCCCACCCACTGGAAAGGAACTGTGGTCACATACCCACCAGGGGAGGAAGAGACTACTTCTGCAATGACAGGAAGAAATGATGGGAAGGAGACAATATAAAAGCACACCCAACAACAGAAAAATCAACATGACACCGCCAGAAACGAGAGAATTTACACCCACAAGACCTGAACAGCCCATTGCAGAGGAAGCAGATGAGAAAGACCTTAAAAACAACTTCATGGAAATGATAGAGGCCCTCAAAGAGGATATGAAAAAATCACTTAAAGACATGGAAGAGGAAACAAACCAAAAAATACAAAAAATACAGGGAAAAAGCTGAAATAGAGACAATAAAAAAACACAGTCTGAAGGAATGCTGGAAATAAAAAAGCTGGGAAAACAGTCAGGTACTACAGATATAAGCAAAACCAACAGAATACAAGAGATGGAAGACAGAATATCAGGTGTTGAAGATACACTAGGGGAAATAGATTCATCGACCAAAGAAAATCTTAAGTTCAACAAATCCCTAACACAAAATATCCAGGAAATATGGGACACTGGAAAAAGACCAAATCTAAGAATAATAGGTATAGAAGAAGGTGAAGAAATCCACCTCAAAGGGGCAGAAAACATATTCAACAAAATCATAGAAGGAAACTTTCCCAACTTAAAGAAAGACATGCCAATGAAAGTACAAGAAGCCTACAGAACACCAAATAGAGTGGACCACAAAAGGAAGTCCCCCCACCACCACATAATAGTAAAACCCAGAACATACAAAATAAAGAAAGAATATTAAGAGCAGCAAAGGAAAAAGGCCAAGGAACATATAAAGGCAAACCTATCAGAATCACACCTGAATTCTCCATGGAAACTCTGAAAGCCAGAAGGTCCTGGATAGATATTCGACTAACACTAAGAGACCACGGATGCCAGCACAGATTGCTATACCCAACAAAGCTTTCAATCACTATAGATGGAGAAAACAAGAAATTCCATGACAAAACCAGATTTAAACAATACGTATCCACTAACCCAGCCCTACCGAAAATTCTGGAAGGAAAACCCCAATCCAAGGGAGTTAACTATAACCAGAAAAACATAGGTAATAGACAATCCCACCTTACCAACAGCCAAAACAAAAAAGAGGTGGAAATCCACATATAATTCCACCACCATCAACTATTCAAAAACAAACAAGAATGAGCAATCAATGGTCATTAATATCTCTCAATATTAATGGTCTTAACTCACCCATAAAGAGACACAGGTTAACAGAATGGATTCAAAGACAGAACCCATCCTTCTGCTGCATACAAGAAATACACCTCAGCCTCAAAGACAGACATTACCTCAGAGTTAAGAGATGGGAAAAGATTTTCCAATCAAATGGACCCAAGAAACAAGTGAGGGTAGCAATCCTAATATCTAACAAATTAAATTTTAAAGTAAAATCAATCAAAAGAGATGAAGAGGGCACTTCATACTCATCACAGGAGAAATCCACCAAGATGAAGTTTCAATTTTGAACATCTATGCCACAAATACAAAGGCACCCACGTTCATAAAAGAAACATTACTAAAACTTAAATCACATATAAAGCCCCACACACTTATAGTGGGAGACTTCAACATACCACTTGACAGGACTACCAGACAAAAACTTAACAAAGAAGCAAAGGAACTAGTAGATGTTATGACACAATTTCATCCAAATAAAAAAGAATATACCTTATTCTCAGGGCCACAAGGAACCTTCTCAAAAATCGACCACATACTTGGCAACATATCAAACCTCAACAGGTAGAAAAAATTTGGATTAACGCCATGCACCTTATCAGACCACCATGCTTTAAAGTTATAATTCAACAACAACACAATTACAGAAACCCTACAAAATCATGGAAGTTGAATAATGCACAATTTCACCATTCCTGAGTCAAAGAAGAAAGAAAAAAAAAGAAATTAAAGACTTCCTAGAATTCAATGAGAATGAGGATACAACATGCCCAAACTTATGGGACACTTTGAAAGCAGGGCTACAAGGGAAGTTCATAGCACTAAGTGCCCACATGAAGAAACTGGAGAATAGTCACACTAAAGAATTAACAGCACAGCTGAAATCTCTAGAACACAAAGAAGCAAATTCACCCAAGGGTAATAGACACCAGGAAATAATCAAATTGAGGGCTGAAATCAATATAGCAGAAACTAGGAAAACAATACAAAAAAATCTATTTGTTGAAGTGTTGGTTCTTTGAGAGAATCAACAAAATAGACAAACCTTTATCCAAACATACCAAACTAGAGAGTGTGAACATGCAAATTAACAAAATCAGAAATGAAAAGGGGGACATAACAACAGACACTGAGGAAATCCAGAGAATCATCAAGTCATACTTTAAAAACCTGTACTCCACAAAATTTGAAAATTTAAAGGAAATGAACAATTTTCTGGATAGATATCACTTGCCAAAATTAAATCAAGAACAGATAAGCAATTTAAATAGACCTATAACCACAAGGAAATAGAAGCAGTCATCAAAAGTCTCCCAACCAAAAAAGCCCAGGGCCAGATAGCTTCAATGCAGAATTCTACCAGAAACTCAAAGAACAGCTTGTACCAATTCTTCTCAAAGTATCCTATGCAATAGAGGCAAAAGGGTCTTTGCCAAACTCTTTCTACGAGGCTTCAATAACCTTGATACCCAAGCCACACAAAGACACAGCTAAGAAAGAGAACTTCAGACCAATATCCCTCATGAACACTGATGCAAAAATACTCAATAAAATACTTACAAATTGGATCCAAGAAGACATCAGAAAACTCTTCCACCATGATCAGGTAGGCTTCATTCCAGGGATGCAGGGATATTTTCAGGAAAAGCAAAGCAAAACAAAACAAACCGTTGCCTGTGCCTATATCTAGTCCAAATGGATCAAAGATCTCAACATAAATCCAGCCACACTGAAACTTTTAGAAGAGAAAGTGGGAGATACTATTCAACGAGTTGGTACAGGAGACCACTTCCTAAACATAACACCAGTGGCACAGGCACTGAGATCGACAATTAACAAATGGGACCTTCTGAAACTAAAAAGCTTCTGTAAGGCAAAGGACACAGTCAAAAAGACAAAAAGGCAGGCCACAGAATGGGAAAAGATATTCACTAACCCTACATCTGACAGAGGGCTAATCTCCAAAATTTACAAAGAACTCAAGAAACAAGTCTCCAAAACACCAAAGGATCCAATTAAAAGGTGGGGTACAGAGCTAAATAGAGAATTCTCAGTAGAGGAGGCTAAAATGGCCAAGAGACACTTAAGAAAGTGCTCAACATCCTTAGCCATCAGGGAAATGCAAATCAAAACAACTCTGAGATACCATCTTACTCCTGTCAGAATGGCTAAAAACAAAAACACCGAAGACAATTTATGCTGGAGAGGATGTAGAGAGAGAGGAACACTCCTCCACTGCTGGTGGGAGTGCCGACTCATACAGCCTCTTTGGAAATCAGTATGGAGATTCCTCAGGAAAATGGGAATTAATATACCACTAGACCCAGCAATTCCACTCTTAGGCATATATCCAAATGAGGCAAGTTCATACAACAAGGGCATCTGCTCCACTATGTTCATAGCAGCATTATTTGTAATAGCCAGAACCTGGAAGCAACCTAGATGCCCCTCAACTGAAGAGTGGATAGAGAAAATGTGGTACATTTACACAATGGAGTATTACTCAGCAGAAAAAAACAATGGAATCTTGAAATTCGCAGGGAAATGGATAGCACTGGAAGAAACCATCCTGAGGGAGGTAACCCAGTCGCAAAAAGACAAACATGGTATGTACTCACTCATATATGGATTTTAGACATGGATCAGGATAGTGCCAGTCTGCACTTCCACTGATAGAGAGTCTGGGAAACAGGAAAGAACCTAAAAGATATGCATATATGCATAGTACCCAAGAGAAGAGGATGGAGACAAGATCCTCTTAATGGATGGGGAACACGGCGAGGGGTGGGGGGAGTGGGACCTGGGAAGAAGAGAGGGGTGAAGAGGAAGAGAGTTGGTCATGGGGGAACAGGAAGTTGAGGGAGTGGGGGTAGAATAGGGGGAAGAGGGAATCATAGGATCGAATACAGATCAGGCACCAGAGCGACCTCGAGTGATCTAAAGGGATAACACCAATTGGCAAGCTAAGCAATAGTGGAGAGACCACCTTGAATGCCCATTCCTGATAATGAACTTGATGCCTATAACCATCCGGGAGCCTTCATCCTGTGACTGATGGAAGCAGAGGCAAACACACAATTAATCACTGAACTGAACCCAAGGAACCCAGTGACAGAGAGAGAGGAGTGATGAGCAAATTGGCAAAGAATGGGCTGGCAAAACCAGCAGAGACAGCTGATCTGAACAGGGGAGAGCTCTTGGACCCCAGACCAACAGTGGGGAGGCCAGCATGGGACTGATCTGGACCCCCCAAATGTGAGTGTCAGCGAGAAGGCCTGGGCAACCTATGGGGCCCTGAGCTGTGGATCAGTGTCTATCCCTGGTATACAAACAGTCTTCGTATGCCTATAGCACAAAGAGGGATGCTCTCTCAGCCTGGACTCTTAGGCGAGTGCCTGGACCCTACCCAGAGTAAAATGACAGACTCTAGATATCCCCTATGTGGAAGGATTTGGCAATAGGGTGGGAGGGTGGGGGGGGAGGGGAGTGCGGGAGGAGGGAGGGAGAGGGAACTGGGATTGACATGTAAAACAAGCTATTTAAAATTAAAATAAAAAATGAAAAAAAATAGCAAAAAAAATAACAGGTGATCGAGAGACAAAAAAAAGAATTTGTTGATGAATTTTTACTAAACATTTGTTCTGTGGTAGGTACTATCTAAAGAAGGGGTAAGAGACATGGGTTCTCAGTTAATTGAGAATGGTGAGTAGGATGAAACAGATGACAAAAATTGAATTCTTACAGGTATAGACATTCTATAAAATAAAATGAAATACAATAAAATGCAAAAAAAAAACTATCTATGGATACCTGCCGTTTAATGGAAACGGCATCTTCCAAAAAGCATTAGCTGGAGTCAGGCGTAGCAGCTAGAGCCTGTAATCCTAGCACTTGGAAGGCTGAGGCAGGAGGGGTCATCACAAACTTCAGCTATCCTTGGCTACCTAGTGATTTCCTTGTCAACCTGGTCTGTAGAATGACACCCTATCTTAAAGAATAGGATTAGCTGACATGGGTAAAAGTTCATGATATAATACGAATAGACTCCGAAGTCAATATCTGCTAAAGCCTGTGGCTAATCCTCTTGAATCATAATTGTAAATAGCTCTAGTGTCCTTGAACCAGCATTGGTACAGTCACACCGAGAGCATTGCGTAGCAAGAAAACAAAGCATGAGACAGCGCAGTGAGTCTTACAAGACTCCATTGTAATGAAAGAAAAAATCTCAAAGGATAAGGGTCATGATATTCTCTGACAGACAGGTCAAAATGAGGACAATCCAACCCAGGCTTGTACGATGGTCAACCATAAACAAATCAAGGAACTGATTGTCATGAAAGGAGCCACCCCAAGTCCCCAAGTGCTGAGTCAGGGTCATCTGAGAGAAAGGACACGGAAGAGACCCCTTAGTAAGAGTTTTGTCTGGGGTGTTTTCTTGTTGCTAAGAGATAATGCCTTTGTTAGTGAAAAACCAACTCATTTCTGATTGGGCACAAAGAACTGCATTTCTTTGAGCTTCTGAATCCGTGTTCATCTTCCTTTGGCCACAGGACACCTTGGCCAGCTCTTTAGGGATGAAGTAAAGGCCCGTTGGGGTCGTGGGTGTGCAGCTTTCCTCTCACCTGAGGAATGGCCACGGCTCTTGGTGTAGCAGTTACTTGGCTGTGGGCGTGGGAAGAAATGGCTTTTAATTACTGATTGTATTTGGTACACGTTGTGTGATACTTGAAGAGATGAAAGGGACTTAGCAGCCCTTAATTGAAATCTAAGCTTTTTACCGCTCTCCCCTCCTTGCCCTATCTCTTTTCCACCGTCCTTGCAATGTGATGATCTAGTGGGCATGTCTGTCACCTGGACAAATGCCTCTTCTGACTATAACCTCTTAATAGTTGTGTATAATGAAAACTGTATGGATTTTAGACATAGATCTGGGGAGTGCCAGCCTATAATCCCATGGCCAGAGAGTCTGGGAAACAGAAACTTCATTCAGTGGCTGATGGAAGAAGAGGCAGACTCCCATGGCTAAGTACTGAGCTGAACTCAAGAAAGCCAGTAACAGAGAGGGAGGACTGATGACCAAAGGAGTTAAGACTGGACTGGTTTAACCCCAGAAACAGCTGACCTGACAAGGGTTAACTCTTGAATCCCAGGCTGATGCCTGAGAATCCAACATGGGACTGATCAAGACCCCCTGAATGTGGGTGTCAGTGAGGAGGCCTAGGTAATCTATTGAGCCTTGGGCAGTAGATCAGTATTCATCCCGAGGATACACATGGACTTTGGACTCCCATCCAACAATGTGAGATGAACTCTCACCCTGAACTCTTGGGGGAAGGGTCTAGGCCCTGCCCTGGATGAAATGACAGTCTATGGACACCCTCATGGAAGGCCTCACCCTCCCTGGGGGAATGAGGGGATAATGGAGGAGTTGGGGGGAGGGCACGGGAGGAGGGGAGGGAAAGGGAGAGGGACCTGGAACTGACTTGTGAACCAACCATGTTTCTAATCTAAATTTAAACTTAAAAATAAAAAAAAATTATAAAAAAGATAATGCCTTTGTTTGTTAAATTGTACCTTTGTGTCTGAACCGTATTTTATAACTTAAATTGTCTTAAAGCAAAAACAAAAGGCTGAGATGACTTACAGAGGGCTTTTTTTTTCTTTTTCTTTTCTTTTCTTTTTTTTTTTTTTTTTTTGCAAGCATTAGGAGCAGTTTTATTCCCACATAAAAAATTGAGTGGCAGCAAATGCCTGTAATCCCAGGGCTGGGGAGGCAGAGACAGGGGGTGCTAGGGACTTGCTGGCCAGCTAGTGTAGTCAAAGTCATGAGTTCTGAGTTCAGCGAGAGATCTTGTTTCAAAAGATAAATAAGTGGAAGGCAATAGAAGAAGGCACATGACATCCACCTCTGGCCTACACACACACACACACACACACACACACACACACACACACACACACACACGCACGCACGCACGCACGCACGCACGCACGCACGCACACACTCGCACGCCAAGAAAACATACCAGTCTCAGTGTGCTGGAGTGACAGGTATGAGGCACCATGGCTGGCTAGTTATGCATGGCTGGGGTTTGTCTTCCTTCCCTGCACATCCTGCATTCTTCAATCCTTTGACTCTCAGCGAGGACCACTCCTGAGCTGAGGACAAGAGCAGCGCATAGCTGCCCACTTCTGGTTCTTCTGTTTCCATCTCTGAACAGCCACCCAGATGAAAGAAATCTGTCTGCTCTGTGCCAGGAGGAGGAAACAGGAAGGGAGGAAGGGACACAGCTGAAATCAATACCCGGGAACCTCCACAGGTTCTTGTCATTTGTATAATGATAAGGCCTTGGGAGACACAGCTAATGGGAATCTGCCTGCCTGTGTGGTGTGACTCACTCCCACACGGCCTGACTGCTCTTTTGTGAAGCCTGGAAAATAGCCACTATTAAGAAGAGGTACAGTCATTATTAAATAATAGCTAACACTTTTCAAGGTTTATTTATAATTATGGGTGTGGGGGGGGGTATTGCGCATGGGTGCCATGTGCCTACAGGGGCCAGTGGCTTCAGGTCCCCTGGAGCTGGAATCACACCGGATGTGAGTGCTAGAAATGAACTAGGTTCCTCTGCAAGAGCAGTACCTGCTCCTAACCACTGAGCCATCTCTGTAGTCTCCACAATTGACACTTTTAAGCCCTTATTATTATCATAAAACTGGACAAGGGAATTTGCTCACACTAATCCTAACATCCACCATGTGTAAAGCAGTCAATATCATCCTTATTTCTGTTGATATTCCAGTCAGAACTCAGCTTCTGAAACTCCACGGAAGTTTACATTTTTCCATGTGTTTTAGACTGTTGACAACCAGATAAAGTAGCCCAGAGTTGGTATATGACTTGCCAGGACACACAGCCAGTAAGAAGCTGTATTTTTCAATAACTTGCTTTTTGTAGTAAAGGAGAATACTTCACCCTCTAATCAAGCCAAGCACTGGTAAATCTATATATTCTCCCAGCCTAGAACATATTTGTTACACTTCTTCCATGGAGATGAAGATGTTGGATATGACATAGTAGCTAAGAAATGTCCCCTCCCTGGGGTGGAGTGAAGAAACAGATGGTGATGCAGGGAAAATAATCTTTATATGCTCTCCTTAGTGATAAGAGTAAAATACAGGAAGAGGGAGGCTTACAAAATCTTATGGGCTTTCTGTGGCTTAACGTCAGGCAATACCCTCCCACCCTCATCTCCTGGTGCTCTGGGGGTCTCTTCTCCTCCCATGATACCTTAAAGGGACCTGACCTTCCTGCTGCCTTAGAAGAGCAGACATTCCAGGGTCATCTGGCATCCTCCTCGGCTTAGCCCACCTGGAGTTCAGCTCCTCACCTCCACCCCTCTACCCTTCTCTACCCCTTGCCTCTCCATCCTCAAGGTATTCAAGTTGCTCAAGCCACAGCTTTTTAGGAGCTAGAGCCTTCTGGAGCCTGTCTTGCAAGGTGGGTTGTTGTTTGAACATAAGGGAGAGGGCAAGTGAAAGCTGTGGGTAAGCAAAATGCCAGGAGGAGGAGGAAGCCGTGGGGGAGTTCATGAGTCAGAGAAGGAGCAGTGCTCTGCCTGGCAGGCGGTGAACCTGCTCAGTCACACTGGAGATGCCCAAGCCGTTAACAAGGTAAGAAGAGAGTTCCTCAGGGTGCAGCTACCAAGAAGGGTCTGAGTATCAGATAGCCTCTGACATCTATGCTGGGGATTCTGATGCCTAGGAAGAGGGTTAGGGGAGGGTGGGGTGTGAATTGGACCCTGAATCATCAAGGGAATCTTCTAGAAACTCAGGCTAATTCCCAGAAGCCCTGCCCCACCAGCTCCATCCATAATGGATGAGAAAGGGAACCTCAAATGTGGGTAGGGCTGAGGTAATGTACCCCAGTGTATCTGACCCTCCAGGTCCTGACTTCTCCCCTGGTCTCTGCTGGATGGGAGATAGGACAAGGGAGCTGCAGGCTGTGTCTGGCTCAGGCAGAGCTCTTGCACCTAGACAATCAATCAATCAAATGCCAGTTGTTCATCTTGAAAACTAGGGAAGTGGCGCCGTGAGATGACTCGGTGGGTAAGGGCACTTGCCACCAAGCCTGACGCTCTTACTTCCATTCCAGGGACCCACTTGGTAGAGAGAGAATTAATTTCCACAGTTGTCCTCCGACCCCCACACATATGATGTGATGTACACACTACATACATTAAATATAAATGTTAAGAATAGGGAAGTGTTCTGCATGTCCAGTTGTGTCTAATTGGGTTGTACTTTGTAACTTACCCCTTGAGGGGCTCGAGAAGTCCTGAAGTAAACTGTAGATGTGAAATATAATGACATTTATGGAGTCAGCATATCAGCTGAGGTAGAGGAGACCTCTGCCTCAAATGGCCTTGGATAATTCTGTTTCACTGGGGCTGGAATAATTTTGTATGTACAAAGGGGAAACAACATCTCGCCCCACTCTTCTTGAGTCAACAAGAGCTCCTCAATCGGCAAGACTCTCCCTGCAGATACTGGTTCATTCAGACGTTCATGACAGGAGGTTCCTGTGCTGTGTGCCCAGCGCGGTCCATGTGCACTCAGGACACGATGGAAAGGACCCAGACCCTGTCCTTTTAGCACTCGGGCTGGTTTTGTTCTTCAGAGTGTATTGGCTAAGCCTGTAATCCTGGCACTCGGGAGGAAGAAGCAGGAGGATTGCTGTGAGTTTGGAGCCAGCTTTGGATGCAATGTGAGACATGGCCTTAAACAAGTTTTTTTGGGGGGTCACTTTTATTTGGGAGCTTAACCCTAATAGTTTTCCAGGTCTATTGGCAATGTGTGGGTGAGGCCAGTGTCTCCAGGCCACCTCCATTCTTTCTGTTTGTGTAAACTCTTGTCAGCCTTCTCTAACTTCTGCTTTTAGGGACGTCATTTCTAAAGTAGAGTTATTGGAGTCTATAGAATGCTGGACTCTTAGGTTGATATCCAGGGGATTTGTTTGTTAGTTGATTTTGGTCAGGATTTCCCATTTTGCTTCTAAAAGCTTGCTCCCGATTGGCTGCAGAGTATCTTTAATCCAGGTTCCTGTAGTCATGATGCTGGAGGAAGCCCCCAACCCTGGTGCCTTCCCTGTCACCACCCCTCTGAGGATGGTTCTCATCCCCCAGCTGATGCTAGGCACCTATCACTGTGACATTTAGTGCACACACCTATAACCCAAGCACAAAAGAGGTGGGGGTAGGAGGATCAGAAGTTCAAGACCATCCTCAGCTGCACCACCAGCTTGGAGGCCAGTCAGAGCCGCACAAAAGCCTGTCTCAAACAAAGCTCAAAGGGGTTTCTGCTCTTTAACAAAGTAACTCTTCCTTGTTCCCCCTTGTTCCCTGCCTGCCTTCATCCATCCAGGAGGCTTAAGGAGTCCCAATCAGTTGTGGAAGCGTTTCAGTACACCATAAGCAAGCTAAGACATGGCTGCCTCTTCAGTAGCTGCAGCTCAATAGAAGTCTGCAGCTGTGCCCTGTGCAGGGGGAGGGGGAGTGGCTAATGGACATTTGGGAGGCAAAGGATAGCAGCATTCTTTAGGGGAGAAAGGGGCCTGCGGGTAGTCTCTTGGAGGAAGAGTGGCGGTCCTCTAAATGTCTCTGGGCTCCTCAGCTACAAGATGGGTCTGGAGCATCTAAAAGCTGACTCTGAGGGTAGAGGCGGAGAAACGGAGGGAAGAGCAGGCAATCGAAGGAGGGGCAGAGGAGGGCTCTGGGCGCCAGGCCGGGGATTTGCGTTTCAGCCTGTACGTGTTGGAGTGCTAATCCAAGGGATTTTAGAGCGAGAGATCCACATATGTGTGCTTTAGAAAGGTGTGGTAGCTGCATGGGGAGGGCTGAGAGACAGTAGGGAAATGCAGAGAATTCCAGCATCGGGAGAGTGTAACTCAGGCTGGAACTGGAGGAGTGCCTGACTCTCCCATGAGCTCCCTTAAGCACCAGGCAGGCACTCAGAGGCCTTTGCTTCTGCCAGGGGTGTCTCTGCCTCTCCTCGTGGTTGTTAAGATGAGCTCTGCCTGAGTTGTAAGCTAGAGTGCTCTCTAGCGGCCTGGGCATCCTCTACAGGAGCTGCTCAGAGCCTGGTGACCAGGCTTCACAACAGCCTGCTCTTCCTGGCCAGGGCTCATACAAAGAAATAGCAGAGGAGTGGAGATGTGACTACTCGATAGAAGAGCAGGAACAAGGAGCCTGGTCCCTCCCCAGCAGCCACCCTGCCACCCTGCCAAAAGTAAAACAGGAAAGGAAACACAGAAAGGGCCTGGCTTGAGGCCAGGGGCAGCTGGCACATAAGAAAGGCAGGACAGTATTGGCTCAGGGCTAGGATGGAAGGAAACCCCTGCTTTCCTCGTTCCAGGGGATGTTAGCTTTGGGCGAAGCAGTCACAGGACCGGCTTGTAAAATTCCAGTCTGTCTCTAGGTGTCCACAGGCTGAGTTCTCCTTCCCCTACACCTCATTGCTTCCTATCGTTGTTCTACACCATTTCCCATACTCAGATTGTCCCTAGGAAAAGCTCTCTGCCTTACGGTAGTGGAGGGGAAACAGATACACTTAAACCATAATCAGCAATGACATGGTTTCCAATGATCCCCCCTTGAACTTCAGTTTTAGAAACTGGTCATTCCCTAAACCATGGGACCCAGACAACAAGACGGGAAGTACCATTCAGTGGCACCGCGCCTTGTGATAGCATCATGGGAATGGAGGGGCTGTATGTGAGTGTAGGTGAGCAAGCCATACTCGCACATGTGGAAACCAGGCAAGGGTGTCAAGTGTCTTTTGAGGAGGGCCTCTCACTGACTTTGGGGCCAGCAAGCCCAGCCTCTTGTCTCTGTTCTCCCACAACATGGATACATGCACCCAGAAGGCCACACCATGAACTCATGGGCAACAACTGTTCTTAACTACCAAGCCTGGAAAAGTGGTAGAATATTTTGGCTCCAAAGAAGTGATGAGGGCTAGAGAGACAGAGCCATAGGTAAAGTGCTTATCTTGAGAACACTAAGACCTGAGTTTGATTGCCAGAATTCACCCTTTTAAAATGCCAGACATGGCAGCATGCATTTGTAATCCAGGCTGGAGATCCCTGGGGCTCACTGACCAACCAGCCCAGCCTATTTGGCTAAGTCTAGGCCAGTGAGAGGCCCTGACTCAATTGGGGGGGGGGAAGAGAGGGAGGGAAGGAGGGAGAGAGGTATGTGAAGAAGGAAATGATACCAAAAGCCCTCACACAAATAGGCACACATACACATACACATATACATATACATACACATACACATACACATACACATACACATACACATACACATACACATACACATACACATACACATACACAAAAGAAAGAAAAGAAGACTGATCCTTGATTGGTGCTTTTGGTACACCCAGAGGGAAAGCGTGCCTGGCAATGAATGGGAGAGATGGAAGGGGGGGCAGTGCCATTGCCACACAAACTCGGGTGAGGGTTATGACACATTTCCACACTGTTCAAGGGGACTTCCAAGGGAAGCCTGAGAGCTGGCAAAGCATGTCCTACCTCTTGAGGAAGCAAGTTACAAACTCCAAGAAGCGCCTCTGTGGCTGCCTCCTTCTCCTCCCTAACCCACTCTCCAGACCTCCCTCCTAGTTCACAGGCAGCATGAAGGCTGCATGGCAATAGCTGGCTAAGTCACACGCAAACACACACACACACACACACACACACACAGAGAGACAGACAGACAGAGACAGACACACACACAGAGACACAGAGAGAGACAGACAGAGACAGACACAGAGAGACAGACAGAGACAGACAGACAGAGACAGAGAGACAGACAGACAGAGACAGAGAGACAGACAGAGACACACACACAGAGACAGACAGAGACAGAGACACACACAGAGACAAAGACAGAGAGACAGACAGAGAGAGACAGAGACACACACACACACGTTTTGACTCAACATCTCACTTCTGGAGATTTAATCTCACAAGTGTGTAGACAAGAAGCTCATGACGGAAACCTTTGAAATAACAGGAGCTTGGAAACAACCCAGGGGCCCTTAGTTAGATAAACTACTGTGTGTCCATGCAGTAGAATTCTGCGTGGTAAAAAGAAACAAGGAAATGCTTTGGGTTCTGCTCCCCCCACCCAAGACATGCTGACAAGAAAAAAAAAGCACAACACTCTGGGTAGGGAGAGATACCTTACTATGTTTCTCTTTGTAAGAGAGAAATAGTTAAGGGTTTATAAACATTTGAATCTCCTTGTATGTATGATTTGCAACTGAAATGACACAATAAAATGAACTCACTGCTGTGTATCAGAGATAACCAGGCAGGTTTGGAGATAGAGTTTTACAGTGTACCAATGACAAAGATAAATACTGGCTCATATATGTGCTCAGAAATGACATTGTGAGACTTATTATTTTGTATATTTAAAGTATGCTAATAAATATAAATATTTTAATATTTTTAAAAGCTGAGCTTAGTGGCTCATTCCTGTGATTCTAGCACTTAGGAGGCTGAGGCAGAAGAATCACCAGGAGTTTAAGGTTATCTTGGGCTACACAGTAAGATCCAGGCCAACCGATTTCAAAATTACAACAAAACAAATACATAAAACCTTTGAAAGGAACCTTCTAGAGTTAAGAACAATTATACAGTCTGTTCTAGTTTTGTTTCTGTTACTGTGACAAAACATCCTTTGCAAAGCAATTTAGGAATGGAAATTGTTTGTCTGCCCACAAGTTCAGGTTAGAGTTCATTATTGCAAAGAAATCACAGTGGCTACTCAGGGAACATAGCTCACATTCAGGGTGGATCCTCCGCCTTAACAGTGAAGACAGTTCCCCCATAGACATGCCCACAGGCTGACCTGATCTAGACAGTTCCTCAGTTAAAGCTGTCTTCTTGGGTGGTTTTAGGTGCTGGGAAGCTGAGAATGGAAAACTAACCAGCACAGTATAAAGCCCACTTTAGAGACTGAAATAGAAGTTGTTCTAACAGCACTTAATTTTCATAGCACTCAGGGGTTTGCATATGCTAGGCAGGGGCTACACGGCTGTGTCCTACACAGCTCAGTCCTGGAAACGTGACTGGGGTGACATGGGAATGAAGAAACGACATAGAAAAACTGGGGTTAGGGCTGTGCTCACCCTGATGGAGGGCACTTACAACACAACCCCCAAACTCAGTTTATTATGTACTACACAAGGGGGAAGGGCTAGCTAGCTTCAATTGGGGTTTTTCAGAAGAGCAGTCTCTGGCTAGGGGCATCCAAGATGAGGGTTAATGCATTCTGTACACACTGCTAACATTCATACTAGGACCAAGGAAGCTTTTCCATATTCATGTGTCTGAGACGTTGGGGTCCTTGAAAGGGCCATGTTCCTGTCAATGATACATACTCACTCTCGGGATTTCACCCACCCACTCCTCACACGTACACTCAGGAACTCCTCCATTCCCTATAATCTACCACTGACCTATACACTCAGTCTCCCTTATTATATATGTCTTTTATTTTTGAGAGAGGATCTCACTAAATTGCTCAATCAGGCTTTGAACGTGCAATCCTCCTACTTTGGTCTCCCATGTACACCGGGGTTATAGGCATGCACCACCCAAAGGAAAAACTGTAATGGGTGATAAAATCTGTCATAAAGAGAATGGCAAGCCCCTTCCCTTCTTTACTAAGGCTACAAGGGAGAGTCTCTAGGACATGATGATATATGCATTAGCAACTCATATTTATGCTCTGTGTAGTAGCTAGTGTATCTCTTGGTTATTTATGTCAAGAAGTCACTTGATCCAGAATGATATAAAAAAGAGCACTAAAACCTCTAAGAGGGACTAGAGAGATGGCTCACTGGTTAAGAGCTCAGACTGCTCTTACAGAGAACTAGGGATCAGTTCCCAGCATTCACATGGTGGCTAGCAACCCTCCGTAACTGTAGTCCTCAGGCATCCAACACCCTTTTCTGGTCACCAAGGGTATTGTATGCATGCGGTTTATAAGCCAACACTCACACATATAAAAGAAAAACAAATAATTAAAAACTATCTAGGAGGGGTACACCAGCATGGCACTTGGTATCAGGACATTTTTGTTATTTTTTTGAAATTGTGTATATGTGCATGTATGTGCATGTATGTGCATGTGTACATGTTTGTGCAAGTGTGTATATGCCTATGCATGTGCATGTATATGTGCATGTGTGTGTGTGTGTGTGTGTCTGTGTCTGTGTCCGTGTGTGTGTGTGTGCACACATGTACCTGTGGAGGTCAGAAGACAACTTGTGGGGGCCAGTTTTCTCCTTCCACCATACTGATCCTGGGGATCAAACTTGGGTTTATCAGCAAGTCCTGTTACCCACTAAACCTTCTTGCTGACTTCAGTATACTGTGTTTCTCCCTTCCTCTGCACTGAAATATGCATTGAACTTTCCATTATTGGACAGTTTTTAATATGCTTTACTAGTTCTTTGAGAATTCCATGTATGTACACAATCCCCCCCAACTTTTCTCAGATTTACCCTTACCTCCATACCCCTCCCCCATGCCCCAAATTCCATGTCTTGTTTTGAATAACCCACCAAGTCCAATTTGTGGACTGGGGATATGAGGCCATGACCTGGAGCACAGTTGACCTACCAAGGGCCCCACATGAAGGTCTTTTCATATTAAATAAGCCCTCACTGTAAAAGAGTAAAGTCAGGGGTCCCACCAGTCCTCATGAGCTTTTTTGTGAATTACAAACTGAAGCATGGTCTTTAAACACTGAATATCCAGCTCCTGGAACACCCTCCCAACACCATCTTCTACTCTCATTTTGCATAATGAACATCTGAAATCTTGATAAGGTAACATTCTCTGCTATTGTGCAGCACAACTTGCCCAACTATATAGTCCTACGTATGTTTTCAAAGCAGTCAGGCATTTCCCAAGTGAAGTTCCATGACCAAGCAGCCACAGGTGTCTCTAACCAGCTCCTAGGCTGGCTTACCACACTTCCATAGAATCACCTTTAAGAGACAATGGTTCTACTGAGATGGGTTCAGGTCATTTATCTCTGGCACAGACACAAGGTTAGCTTTGGATCCACTCCCCTACATTCTTAGTCCCACAGGATGAGGCTAAGTCAGAAGGAACCCCATGACAAATGTGATGTGTGGTTCTTCCACTAAGGAGAGAACTCTGAAGTCAGGCAGTTTGGCAGCCTACATCCATAGCCTTCAGGAGATTACAGTGGAAAGGTCCCAGGCTTCATCAAAATTGGGGAGAGATGAGGAATGGTCTTATGAGACGCTCCTTCACACAAAGGGATTGTGAGGAGTGGCCTGACGGCAACCGCCCCTACATGTCTCACTTCCCATGGTTTGAGGAAAACCAAAGGCATTCGAGTGTGACATAGTCAGACAGCTTTGCCTGTAGGCCACTCTCTGTCAGGGGTGTAAAAGGTATGAGGTGTGGCAGTGTCTCTTAGAATGACTGAATACAGCTGAGTAGGGATGTTCTTGGTAGTTCAATGAACAAGAAAAGCCAGAAGGGAAAGTTTTAAAGACTGTAAAATACAGAACACAACGATCCCATAAAAGCAAGAAAATAGAATTACTCTGCAGAGGGATTTGGACAAGGGCTTGCAGGAAGTTTCTGAAGTTTTACATTGCTCCTTGGAGGGGGTCCAGGAGAACCCAGAAGGTAGATGCTACCCTAACCTAACTCAGCCCCATCCCTCTGCTTGCCCTTTAAAGGTCTTCCACATCGCAGAATGATGCTGTCTAAGAAAGGGAAGCTGCTGCTGTTCCTGGGCTCCCAGATGATAGTTATGGCACTCCTCTTCCATATATCCAGTCACGGGGACTTGTTCCAGAACGAAGAGCCTAGGAGGCCCATGCACGTGCTGGTCCTGTCTTCCTGGCGGTCGGGATCCTCTTTTGTGGGGCAGGTTTTTGGGCAGCACCCAGATGTCTTCTACCTAATGGAGCCTGCCTGGCACGTGTGGATGAGCTTCACCAGCAGCACCGCCTGGAAGCTGCACATGGCTGCGCGGGACCTTCTGCGTTCCACCTTCCTGTGTGACATGAGTGTCTTTGATGCCTATATGAAACCAGGCCCCCGAAAACAGTCCAGCCTCTTCCAGTGGGAGCAAAGCCGGGCCCTGTGCTCGTCACCTGTCTGTGACTTCTTCTCTAGTGACCAGATCAGCTCGGCTAAGGATTGCAAGATGCTCTGTGCGCAGCAGCCCTTTGATATGGTGGAGAAGGCTTGCCGCTCTCACAGCCATGTGGTACTCAAGGAGGTGCGCTTCTTCAACCTGCAGGCCCTTTACCCACTGCTCACAGACCCTTCCCTCAACCTGCACATCGTACACCTGGTCCGAGACCCCCGGGCTGTGTTCCGATCTCGGGAACGCACCAGAGGAGACCTCAGGATTGATAGTCATATTGTGCTGGGGGAGCATTTGAAAATGATCAAGGAGGAAGACCAGCCCTATTATACCATGCAGATCATCTGCAAAAGCCACGTGGACATAATCAAGGCCATGCAACGCCTGCCTGAACCGCTGCAGCAGCGCTTTCTGCTCCTGAGGTATGAGGACTTGGTTAGGGAACCCCTGGACCAGACCTCCAGGCTATACAAATTTGTGGGCTTGAAATTCTTACCCCATCTCCACACCTGGGTTTACAACGTCACCCGAGGCAAGGGTTTGGGTCAGCATACCTTCGACACTAACTCCAGGGATGCCATCAACGTCTCCCAGGCATGGCGTTGGTCCTTGCCTTATGAAAAGGTTTCTCAACTTCAAGATGCCTGTAGCGAGGCTATGGATTTGCTGGGATACCGCAAGGTGAGATCCCAACAAGAACAAGGCAACAGATCGCTGGATCTTCTGTCTTCCTCCCCTAACTTAGGGCAAGTCTAGCGAGAAGGCTCAGGAGATCTGTCTGTACCAATTGATTCCAGCCTCAGCCACTATTAAATAATCCCAAGCCTTAGCCATTATCACCAGATGAGCAAGCTAAGCATCAATTGTGCCTCCCCGGACACAAGCTGCAGTCTTTGTGTCTATACTCAGGTCTACACTACATCTGAGCCTAAAGCCAAGAAGCAATCTCTTTCTATCTTGAAAAGACTCAGGAACCTTGAGCAGTCCCTTCAGGCCACCAAGCAAGACTTTCTGCCTTTCTTCTCTCCTTGGCCTTCCTACCTGTGCATACCTCAGAGACTGTGACCTAGAGGCCAACTAGACACCAAGCAGCAGCATCCACGGAGCAAGTCCATAAACCTCCCTGTGCACATCTTCCCCATGAGAAAGGGAGAATAGAAACCAGGGAAATGGGCATTCACCAAAGAGCTCCCAGCAGCTTCCACACAGACCTGGACTCTGGACTCTCAGAGATGCCAGCAGATTCAAGGAATCCGCCGCGGGGGTGGCTGCTAACCTGTGAGTCTGCCCATTGCACTGTCGGGTACTAGAAACAGGAAGCAAACCCTGCGCCCAACGGGACCAGCACTTGAGTTCATGGTGCGATTGGTCTGGATGGCATCTCTCCTCAGTGTTTACCTGACATCTGAAACTGTCCTCCGGTAATGTGAAAACTGTAACCCAAGCTTCTGTTTTGAATTCCCCTTGTATGTTTTTCTTACTACCAGTAGCCAGTCTTCATTCTCATGGGGTTCTAACAGTGGACATAATCAGCTTGTAGAGTTGTTGCTTTTTTTACTGTCTTTTGCAATTATCTAACACATAAAAATCACTACCACTTTTGGATGAATTGAGCCTCTGTTGTCTTGAGAATTTGTGGGAAAGCTGGGCAGTGCTGGCGCACACCTTTAATCCCAGCGCTTGAGAGACAGAGTCAGGAGGATCTCAGTGAGTTTGATGCCAGCCTGGTCTACTGTGTGAGTTCCAGGACAGACAGGCCTGATACACAGATAAACCCTGTCTCGAAAAAAAAACAAACAAAAAGGTGGAAGGCAGCTACATTAGCTGCTTGTCTGTTGCTGCAATAGAACACAATTGCGGAAGGCAACTTTGGAGAGAGCGGGTTTATTTGGTTCATAATCCTCCCAGTGGGGTACAGTTCATCAGTGGGTAAGGCATGGTAGCAGGCATATGAAGCTGGCAGATCATATTTCATCCACATACTGGAAGCAGAGAGAAAGAACAGGAAGTTGGGCCAGGCTATAAAACCTGAAAATCCACCCCCAGTGACACATTTCCTCCAGTAAGGCTCCACCGAGAAGTTCTGTAACTTCCCCAAACAGCACCAGCTGGGGACCAAGCAGTGAACTACGTGAGCCTATGTGGGACTCTGTATATTCAAATACAACAGCTGTCAACCAGCAACTCAGCCCTTTCTTGTGCAATACGTGCATTGTAACCATGTGTGATCCTTCTGGGATCTCTGCACGTAATTCTCTTTTCTAATTCCTTGGCCAGAAGACCTCGGTTTTAGTATGTATCTCCTCCTGTTTCCAATAGTCTTGTCCCCTGATAAGGAAAGTTGTTTCTCCCAGTCTTTGCAGACACCCTTAGATCCAGCTGTGCTTCGGGACCACTTTGTACAAATGTACACTGCCAGGAGCTTCCTCAAGTCTAGTGGCATCAGAGCCTCTCAGTGTGGGATTCTGGATGCTCATCACACAGCCCTGCTGGCTCTCCAGGGCCTACTAGCTTCTTCTGGCACGAGGTGCCCCTACATTAGGCAGGAACCTCCTGGCTCCAAGACATGCTAAACACAAGTCTTTACCACTGGGGTAAAGAGAACAAGGAGAATAATCTGCAGAAAGTGATGGACAGATGGCTCAGAGTGAAGAGTATATACTGCTCTGCTCTTGGAGAGGCCTGGGTTCAGTTCCCAGCACCTATATCGTATGGCCCATATCGCCTATAACTCCTACTTGAGGATCCAACTCTCTTTTCTGACAATCATGGGCACCTGCATAAGCATTGTACACACAGAGAGAGAGAGGGGAGAGAGAGAGAGAGAGAGAGAGAGAGAGAGAGAGAGAGAGAGAGAGAGAGAGAGAATCTATAGAGGGGTCTGGAATTTTATGAACCTCTGAGCCCTGACTTTTTTTAATGACTCATTTAGTCTAAACCTGACAGAATCTGCCATTTTGGATTTTCCTTTTTGACTCGTCCTTGCTTCTCACTTCATAAAGTCAGAATTCCCCCACCATTCTTCTGAGCAGCAAGCGTGTGCCCCATCATCTGAGATACTTGAGCAGCTAACTGCCTTTGCTAGCAGCTTTGGTTGATGTTAAATTATGCCTTCCAGAACTCCTCAGGAACTGAGGACCTGGGGCTGGAGAGATGGCTTAGTTGATGGCTTTCTTGCCGCACATGCAGGAGGACTTGAGTCCGGAAGTCCAGAACCCAGGTTAAAACACTGAGCGGGGTGGTGGGCATCTACACTCTCGGCTCTGCTGTGCAGGAGGGGACAGTGCATTTCTGAAGCTTATTGGCCAGCTAATCTGACCAAATGTGTGAGCTCCAGGTTCAATTGGAAACCTCATCTCAAAAAATAATGTACTGGGGCTGGAGAGATGGCTCAGCAATTAGAACTGGCTGTTCTCCTGGGGGATATGGGTTCAATTCCTAGCACCCACGTGATGGCCTACAACTGTCTTAAACTCCAGTCCCACAGGAGCCAACACCCTCTTCTAGCTTCCAAGGCATGCATGTGGTACACAAACATACATATAGGCAAAACATTCATATGCCTAATAAATAAATAAATTTAAAAATCATGTGGAGAGCAATAGTGGACTTCTACTACAATTGAATAGCATTTCTATCTATGATTCCTGTGTGGTTTCACTTTCTATGTAATGACAGCAATTGCTAACATTTTAACAAAGTTTAATTAAAACTTTTATTTTCAGCTTGTGAATAGTGACTATATAAAAGTAAAATCAGCTTAGGGTAATTGTTGTTCAGAATCTGATCTGGTGGTGTTAACCTATAATATTTTTCAAGTTTTAGCTTATAGTTTACTATATGATTTTTTATGTCTAATCCTAAACATAATGTCTGCATGTATATTATCATAATTCTACTGAATTACTTTTATAGGCTAAAGAAAGTAAAATTTGTTAAATGAGTATATGTGAGTGACATGTGCCACTTAGTAATAAATCTGACAGGCATTAGTCAGGACAGCCCAGTTCCCTGGCCCTCCTGCTGGCAGAGTCCCAGGATTGAATCATTCTTCTCACAAATGTCTCTGACCCTCCACAGTATTGCAGAAAGGTAGTTACCAATAGCCCCAGTCTAGATGTGTCATCTCTGCTGAGTGCATCTTTACTCCTTCTATACACGTAACAGGCACCAGCATATGCCAAGAAATATTCTGGGTGTGGGTGCTGAGGGCATTTTAGCACCCGGTCTGTGTTGGTGCAGGGCACGTGGTCAGGGCATGTGGGGGGTTCTACGGTACAGAAGTCTAGGGGTCATTATCTCTGAGAGGGAGTCTCCCTAGAAACAGGGGAGTATGCAACACAGAGACCTGGGAACAGGCACCCTGGGAACACCCTGGAAAATGCCAGTGTCAGCACTGACAAAGCCAAAATGCATCGATGAGGCGGTGGTACTCTCAGTAATGACAGTTTCATGAGCCACAGAGAAGTACAGGCACGACAGGAAGGACGATAAACTGAGAGGTCTCAACCCCATGGGATTGTCCTGCCCGGTGACTGCTGCTGCCGGCTGGGTTTCCTCGTGCCTCTGTGTTCTCATTCATAAGCACAGGGTGGGTAGCATAACTGCATCACTGCTTGCAGAGGGCATCCTTAGTGAGCTCTTACGGGTGTTAGCTGTGACTGTGAATGTCACGAGGCTGGCACGGCAGCACCAGGCGGCTAAGGCAATAAGGAACCCTTGCTAAAGCCGGACTGATTGCCGCATCAGCATCCCTTCCAGGTGTTGCCAATCATGTGGAGGAGACTGATCATGCTTCCCTGGGTTTTCTGCAACGGTGGCTCACAACAGCAAATGGTGGAAGCCACCCCGCCCCTGCGTGTTTTAGTATTTTTTAAATGACATATGGTGAGTGTCGTAATTAGGTAGGGATGCTGCTGGCACTAATGGGATGCTGAGAGAGGTGCACAGGGAAGCTTCCCAAAGCGGAGAATTGCCTGGTCCAAGGGAACATGCAGCCACCAAGAACTGTTCTCCACGTGGGTTCTCTTCACTCCCGTCCAAATGAATGAGCTGCCAGTCTGCATATCTGAACAGGAGTCAGGACAGACCAAAGGCTTCGAACCCTTTCTGAGTACCTCAGTAGAGTGGTAGAGTAGACCAGGAGAGAGCAAGTCAGTTTTCTTCTGGACTGTGGTTCCTGACGAGTCAGCCGTGTTCTATTTGTTGACTTCACACCAGTGAACATATGGGTATCATTAATTTGGGACTCAGTGAGTTATTAAAAAACGAAACAAAGTTGGGAATGATGGCACACACCTTTAATTCCAGCACTTAGGAGGCAGAGGCAGGCAGATCTCTGAGTTAGAGGCCAGCCTGGTCTACAGAGTGAGTTCCATGACATCCAAGGCTACACAGTGAAACCCTGTCTCAAAGAAAGAAAGAAAGAAAGAAAGAAAGAAAGAAAGAAAGAAAGAAAGAAAGAAAGGAAGGAAGGAAGGAAGGAAGGAAGAAAGGAGGGAGGGGAGAGAGAGAAAGGAGGGAGGGAGAGAGAGAGAGAGAGAGAGAGAGAGAGAGAGAGAGAGAGAGAGAGAGAGAGAGGAAAAAGACATGAAGTTGGGAGATACGGCAAGACCCAGGAATTAGGGGGTAGGGGACAGATATGACCAAATAAGTTGTACATATTATGGAATTCTCAAGATAATTTTTCTGCTTTTAAAGTACAGAGCGATGTCATGACAGATGAAGATAGAGGTTCAGGTAGACTGCCTGGGACCTGTCATTCACTAGTAGCTCTGCGACCTAACCTGAGGTTCATGATCATATTAATTCAGGCAATTGTGACCAGAAGAGGAAAAGGCTTCGAGAGTAAAACATGACCACTTAGCACATTGAGTAAAATGGACACCACCAATGAAGGCAGAAGCAGGTGGGCCAGGAAGACTATCGGCCACGTTGTGGACAACGGACTCAGTCAGAGGACTCTCGGGGCACTCAGGACCTGGGCTTCTACTCCTGTGTTTCTGTTTGTTTTTTTTTTTTCACTGTCACCACCCCCACTGACCTCAGCAACTTCAACAGTTTGACTTTTTTCCCTTAATATATGTTTTTATTTAAATTAGAAACATGCATGCTTCACATGTCAATCCCAGCTCCCTCTCTCACCCCTCCTCCCTTGTCCCTCCCCCAGCCCCTCCCAGTCCCCCACCCAATCCTCACATCATTCCCCAGGGAGGGTGAGGCCCTCCTTGGGGGGATCTCCAGAGTCTGTCATTTCATTCAGGGAAGGGCCTAGGTCCTTCCCCATGTGTCCAGGCTGAGAGAGCATCCCTCCACGTGGAATGGGCTCCCAGAGTTCATTCCTACGCCATGGTAAACACTGATCTACTACCCAAGGCCCCAGTGATTTCTGAGGCCTCCTCACTGGCACTACATTCATGGAGTCTGGATCAGTCCCCTGTTGGCCTCTCAGCCATCAGTCTGGGATTCAAGAGCTCCCCCATATCCAGTCAGCTGTCTTTGTGGGTTTCACCATCATGGTCTTGACCCCTTTGCTCATCACTCCTCCATCTCTGTCATTGGGTTCCAGGAGTTCAGTTCAGTGTTTAGCTGTGGGTATCTGTCTCTGCCTCCATCAGTCACTGGATGAAGGTTCTAGGATGGCATATAGGGTAGTCATCAACCTTATCATCAGGGAGGGGCTATTAGTGTAGTCTCTCCATTGTTGCTTAGTTTGCCAGTTGGACTTTTAAAGCATTATTTTTACATCTCCTCATTTTATTTGTGTCTGTGTGTGGATGTGTAGACAGACGGATGAGTGGTGAGGGCGTACACATGCCACAGAAGGCATGTGGAGGTCAGAAGGCAACTTGTGGGGGAATCAGTTGGTTCTCCTTCCACCATGTGGATGCCAGGGACCGATCGCCAGGCTTGGCAGCATGCCCCTTATTGGCTGAGTCATCTTGCTGGACCATCCACAACTTTTTAAACATCCTAAACCAACTTTTAAAGAAACTTTTTAAACCTAATCCTCACCTCCCCCACCCATGAAATGCTTATATCTCAAATTCATCTATCTGCCGTGTTCTGTAGCTCCCTGGGGGACACAAACTACTGCCATTTCTAAGTTTCCTGCTCCCTTCCCAGACCCCATTGCTATCCCTTGGCTGTGGCATCACCTCCACGGACAATGTGTACTTACTCAACCATCCTTGATCCTGTCTGGATCTTTCCCAGCCACTCTCATTTTCTTCCACTTGTCATCTGCCAAAACTGTCCCTAGTCAACATCAATTAAATGTGATGAGACAAACCCACAAATGAGAGTGATTTTTTAATTAAACTTTTTCATTTATTTTACATGCCAACCCCAGTTCCCCCTCCTTCCTCTCTTCTGCATCCCTCCCTTCCTCCCATTCTGTCCCTAATGCCATCCACACCTCCTCCACTCAGAAAGGGGAAGGGTTCCCATAGAAGTAAACACAGCATGGCAGACCATCTTGAGGCAGGACCAAGCTCCTTCCCCTGCATTAAAGCTGGGCTAGGCATCCCGATGGGGAATAGGTTCTTGACAGCCAGCTCATGCTCCAGAGACAGGTCCTGATCCCACTGCTAGGAGCCCCACAAACAGATCAAGCTACACAACTGTTACACACATGCAGAAGGTCTAGGTTGGTCGCATGTAGGCTCCTTAGCTGTCGATCCAGAGTCTGTGAGCTCCCATTAGCTCAGGTCAGGTATCTCTGTGGGTTTCCCTGTCATGATTTTGACCACCCTGGCTCATACCTCCCTCCTGTCAACTGGGTTCCCGGAGTGTGGCCCAGTGCTTGGCTGTGAATCTCCGCATCTGCTTCCCTCAGTTACTGGATGAAGGCTGAGGGCAATTTTAAACTGGAGGGAAAAACTATGAAAATGTTAATTATCGGTAGCTTAGAATAATGACAAGCCCTGGCTTCCACATGCATACACACACACACACACACACACACACATATATATATATACATACACATGTACATGCCCAGACACACATGCACACACCTACATGTGCACCAGCATGTACACATACACACAACCACATGCTTGTAAGCATGCATATATACACACATGTACACATAACCACACATACATGCATACAGTAAATACTGACTCGACTAGGTTCTACCAGACAGAACCCTAACCCTAACGGTGGTCACTGACCTTGCTACCATGCCAGTTTTCAACTTCTTGCCATCCTGAGAAAACCATAAGGAAGCTGGCTTACTGCTTGTGTTTTAAGTTTATGACAGGAAACAGCAAGTGTAATGGGCCCTTGGAGCTACAGTTCATAAAAACCAAGCTCATTCCAGAGTTAGCCTTGCTTCACCCAATCAATTTAATTATGAGAAGTAACGTGGGGGAAGATAAACACTAGATGAAACACAATAACGATCTCTGTTCTTGTACCTGGAGCTGAATTGCAGGGAGGGAACCAAACTATAAGGATTTTATAAAGGAAAGGGGGTGGGAGGGAGAATAAATAAGAACATTCTGGAAATAATTAGCCTGTTTAACTGGACTATCTGTGAGAACCTCCCTTGTGTAAGTTAAAAGGCGCATTTGGCTGAAAAAGACTTCATCTTCTCAGTAGTATTTCATGTCTATCAGGAGTGTTTGAGAAAGGCCAGGCTTGGGAAACACTGGGTGTTTTCTGTTGTGATAAGACTGCACTGCTTTCTCCTGGCCTGCTCCCATCCCCAAGCCAGCAAATGCCCAATGGGGGGGGGGGAAATCACATACCAAGACAGCTGCCTTCATGTGCAATTTATAAGAGTCTGCTTCGGCAGGCCGGAACCCTTCCCCGCTCCTCTGAACCTCCCCTGTTTCCCCAAAGAAAAACCACGGGCTGACAAACTCCTCAACTCCCCCACACCAAACATCTAAGCGCCCCTCCCCCCTCCTCCTAAGGCTCGTCCCACCCTTGAGGGGCATTCCTACCCCTCCCACCTTTTGAAGAACTGCCTGTTTTTCAAGTTTACTCCCTTTCTTCTAAAACTCTTCAGCTAAATCCTCCTGTTTGGTTCAGTGTCCACAATGCTCTCCCTCACCTCACCTGCCAGACCACACTGCCCCTAGGTAGTATTCACACTCATTCACTTCTGTTTGCTCCTTAACCCACTGCCATCTGGATTCATCGCCCTCCCTTCCACTGACCCAGCCCTCACTGACAACTGAAACCAAATTCCATGCTGTTTCTCACTCCAGTCCAAACAGTCTGATGCCTACCTCTCCTACGCCCTCCTCAAAAATTGGTCTTGTCTCCCACTTCCTCCTTAACACCGGCTCTAGACATCTCTCCCACCTCTGTGTGTGTCGTGCCCTCTCCCTTTTCCACAGGGGACTTGCCATCTGCCTCCGCTGTGCCACATACTGTAGATGACTTACACCCGAGGCCCAGACTCCACGCAGCCCTAGGTCTGTACAATCCAGTAACTATGCTGTAGGACAAAATGCTCAGATAGTTAGAAAGTCTCACAACTGATCTGTGGGGGTGTCTCCCCCCTCAACTCCCCCTCGATTCTTCTCCGAACTCTTAAATCTGTGGCTCTACCAGCACGCCACGTGATCATCTTCCTTTCATTTTGGAAAACGCTATTTGTATCCCACAAGCGCCGTCCTCTGCATGATGTATCACATTATTTCTCCCACCTTGAATAAGCCACTCTATCCTACCACCGATGTCTCTTGCTTTTGAATTATTATTATCCTTCAGGTCCCAAGGGAAGACCCTCTGGAAGGTTTCACTAGCTTGGACCTCTTCATCAGTTACTGTCCTTGTTGCTATGGCAAAAGGTCTGACTCAAGCAATTTAAGGGTGCAAAGTTTTGTTCAGAGCCACAGTTTCAGGGTACAGTCCTTCAGGGCAGAGGGAGGCATGGTGGTAGGGCTGTGAGGGTAGTGGCCAATGTCAGTAATTCTTCAGAGGAACACCTAAAGGCTAACTAACCTACATATCCCTCACGAGCATACCCGGATCCTTGTCTCCCAGATGACTCTAGATCCTGTCAGATTGACAATATTAACTATCGCACCCCCTAAGTCCTTGCTATGTGCCACCACAGTGAGCTTGCCTCTGTCACAGCAAACATTGCTCTGTAGCTGTGTGAACCTGAGTTCTTTGAGGAACGGGATTATCTTATCTACTGTGATGTATCTACACCCAGCACCGTTCCTACCACATAGCAAGCAATTAATAAATATTTGTTTAACACATTCAGGAGACATACGCAGGGGGATCAAGAGTTCAAGGCTAACTGTGGCTACATGTTAAGACCTTGTCTCAAAGATTAAAATAAAATAAACAACAAAATAAAACCATGAGGGGAAAAAAGGCCTCTAGAATGACTACCCTTCTGAATCTGATCGCAGTCACGTTACGCTCAAGAGGCTCATTCTTATATTCCATTTAGGGGAGGGAAGACACATCTAGTCAATAAGAGAAACTTCCATTCTGGCAAATACAGTGACATGTCTAAGGACCCAGATAATAAAGAGCCAACACTTAGCACACTTCCTGTTTGATAGAAATAAAGGAAACGGAATCTTAAAGGTAGTGGCTTAGAAAGCCATGGGTCAAGTGGGATGGGATGAGCTCCCAACGCAGAGATTCAAGCCCTTGAGTTGACTTCTGTCTTTGATGGTGATACGACTACAGCCCAAAAGGCTGACAACTCTGAAGTTTTCTGAAAATGTGAATTACTCAAGCACTGCACACATGCATTTGGCAAACCCCTGGCAACTGGTGGCAACTTGGTTTTTGTTGTTGGTTTTTTTGTTTTTTGTTTGTTTTTATTTTCCAAATCTAACAGAAGTTTTCCAGCCTGGTTGTTGTTTTGTTTTCTTGCTTCTCTATTGACATCAAAAGGGGCCCTACTCTAAGTTACTCCACATGTGTAAACAGAGGATAGTTTCAAGCTGTGCCTTGCCCTGGAACCAGCTCATTTTACACTATCCTTTGATTCATTCCATTTGGGTACAAAAAAAAAAAAGACGTGGGAAGGCAAGCTTGGTGGCATGCTTCTATAAACTCAAAGTCAGGACTCAGAAGCAAGAGGATGTGAGGCCAAGGCTAACCTTGCCTACATATTAAGACAGTCTCAAAATTAAAGTGAAATAAATAACAAATAAAACAATGGCAGGGGGCATAAAAACCTCTAGGATGAACATACATCTGAAATCTACCATGAGGAGGAGCTCACCTGAGTGAAACAAACACTTAACTAGTGATAATTATGAAAAATTCCCACTTAAACTTGAAATGAATACTGTAAACTCTAAAGACCCTGAATATTGTCCCAGTACTGCACCTAGAGAAATATATTTCATCAAGAAGAATTAGTCCTGTAAGAACAGCAAAAGTCTGGCATTTGAACCACTGTCTGATCTTATCCCCCGACCCAGCTGAGTGGAAGGAAAGTTCTAATGCAAAATCCACCACGACACTCCCTTTCACTGAGTCATGTGGTGCCACATCAGGTAATTTTCTGTTTTTGCCTAGGCAAGTCTTCCAAGTTCTGCTTTCTGTCTCTGGCTGTTGAAACTTTGGTCTTTGTTTTTGGTTGTTTAAGCTCTGGTTTCTGTGAAGCCTGCACTCTGTGGTTTGGCAGTTCGGAGGACCCAGTGGACCAGAATTGGGTTCCCCACGCAACCAGCCGAGCAGGCTTGTTATCACGGGCAGGCTTCTTATGAGGAGCAGGCTTGTTATCTGATTTGCTGCAATCCTCAGCCTGCAGGCTTGGCAGGTCCTGAGCACCTATGTTTTGTGTCAGGTTTTGTGTGATTTTGTGTTTCTGTTGGGTGCACTAGTGAGATCTGTAAAAACAGAAGAGTAAGGGGGACGCCCCAATGCCTTGTTCAAGGTGGCGGTCTGGGTGGCAGCCAGGCTCTGAAGTCTATAAAAAGGGGACTCAATCGTGGGATTGGTTTGCCCAGTCTGTGAAAAGGGGACTCAATCATGGGATTGGTTTTCCCAGTCTGTAGAAAGGGGACTTAATCATAGAATTGGGTCGTCCAGTCTGTAGGAAGGTGACTTGGTCAGGGGACCAAATTACCCCATTTGGCCAGCCATCTGACTGAAGGTTCTTGCAAGATTCTGTAGATTCTGAAGAGGGCCCTAATCTGTCTAGTCTTTGTAATGTGCTATGTGGTTGTTAAGTCTTTGTCCTGACTCTGACACACAGGAGTTCCAATGGAACAGCTGCCACTCTGGACTCTAGCTGGGTGCTTTTCTGATAAGTTGGTCCTGTAGCTGCTGACTTTGGCCAAGCCTAACTAGTTGCTGGCCCATCTTATCCCTCTGTCTCTGTCCTTGCCTGCCTGCCCACGTGGCACAGGACAGGGGTCTTCTCTCTCTGGCCCGAACACATGGCATGCAGGGCAGGAGTCCCTCCCATCATGTGCCATGGGTTAGAGCATGCTGCAGCAGGGCCTCCTGTCCCTGAGCACACAGTGAGGCAGCTGCTCTGATCTCCAACTGCTGCTGCAGCTCTCACAGCTGAGCCTGCTCCATCCTCACCTGCCTGCCTGTGAGGTGTGCAGGGTATGAGGATGGGTCTCTCTCTCTCTCTCTCTCTCTCTCTCTCTCTCTCTCTCTCTCTCTCTCTCTCTCTCTCTCTCTCTCTCTGCCCCACGCACATGGCGTGCTGGCAAAGGAGCCATCTGCCAGCTTTCCCCTCCACCAGAGCTCCCTGCCCGAGCACACAGGGCTGGGGCAGGTAAGCCATTTGGCCAGATCTGGTCTTTCCGAAGAAAAGGAATGGCCTTAAAGTTACATAACCACAAGAAAAAGGGGGGAATGTAAACTGTTTACTGTGGTGTTTCATGTCTACAAATGCTAAACTTTAAAAATTGGTAATATACATTAAAATTTTTAATCATATTGTTAATTCTGTTTAAAAAGTTGTCTACCTCTCAAAATTATATATGCTTGTTTTGTTAAAAAAAAGTTCTGTTTTCTGACATAATCTAAGTTTTATTACAAGCATAGAGCTAAAACAAAAATGGTGCAGGTTGCCACTGCTTTGCAGTCAGTCACATGGCAAGCTGGCCACATGGCTGGCTGGTAGCCATTTGGCTGAAGTTAAAAGAGATACCTGAACCACCATCTTGATTAAAGGTGACCACATGGAAGTTATGAGATACCATCCTATAAACAAGTTTTTATTCAGATTTTAAATGTTAATACTTTTATACACAGGAATGCTAAGCTTTGTAATTTAACAGTCACCCAGATGGTAATGGTTTTAAAGGCCTAGAGTGTTTTTAATTCTCAATATTAAAAAAAAACATTAAGGGCTTTTCCAGTGCTTAAGTGCTTAAGGTGAGTAGGGGCCCTGCTCTGAGCCCCAACTCCCTGCATCCCCCCCGGCTTCATCTCCCTGGGCATTTTCTGCGCCTAGAGAGGACCTGCCCCCCCCAGAAGGATCACCCTGAATCTGCCCACACTTCAGTCTTCAGTGTCTTCTGGTCCTTTCATGGTGCTTAAGTGCTTAAGTTTCTTCCTGGTGCTTAAGTACCCTCTGGTCTCCGCCCTGTGCTTGGGAGTGTCCCAGACCCACCTGCACCCATTGAAGTATTGGACCTGCTTGAACACATTGGAAAGGATCCTTAGACCCAAACCCACCAGGAGAGGAAGACAAGCTCCCACTGAAAGAAAGGATGGGAAGACAGTAATATAAAAACACAGCTAACAACAGAGGAACCAGTATGACACCACCAGAGCCTAGAAACTCTACACCAGCAAGACCTAAGCATACCAACACAGATGAAACAGAAAAGAATGACCTTCAAAACAACCTCCTGAAAGTGATAGAGGCCCTCAAAGAGGATATAAGAAAATCCCTTCAAGAAATGGAAGAAAACACAAACCAAAAAATGCAAGAAATCAACAAATCTCTTAAGGAAAGCCAAGAAAAAACAATCAAACAGATGAAGGAAACAATTCAAAAGGTTCAAGATCTGAAAACCGAAATGGAGACAATAAGAAAAACACAAATTGAGATAATGCTGGAAATCAAAAGGCTGAAAAAACAATCAGGAGCTACAGATGCAAGCATAACTAACAGAATACAAGAGATGGAAGACAGAATCTCGTGCACTGAAAATAAACTAGAAGAAATAGACTCATCGACAAAAGAAAATCTTAAATCCAACAAATCCTTAACACAAAATATCCAGGAAATATGGGGCACTGTGAAAAGACCAAATCTAAGAATAATAGGTATAGAAGAAGGCGAAGAAGCCCAGCTCAATGGTGCAGAAAACATATTTAACAAAATCATAGAAGAAAATTTTCCGAACCTGAAGAAGGAGATGCCTATGAAACTACAAGAAGATTACCGAACACCAAATAGACTGGACCAAAAAACAAAACAAAACAAAAAAACAAAAAAAGTCCCCTCACCTCATAATAATCAAAACACCAAACATAGAATAAAGAACGAATATTAAAAGCAGCAAAGATAAGAGGCCAAGTAACATATAAAGGCAAACTTATCAGAATTATACTTGACTTCTCCACGGAAACTATGAAAGCCAGAAAGTCCTGGATAGATGTTCTACAAACACTAAGAGACCATAGATTCCAGGCCAGACTACTATTCCCAGAAAAACACTCAATCACTATAGATGGAGAAAACAAAATATTCCATGACAAAACCAGATTTATGCAATATGTATCTACAAATGCAGCCCTACAGAAAGTTCTAGAAGGAAAACTCTGACCCAAGGAAGTTAACTACACTCAAAATAACATGGGCAATAGATAATCTAACTTAATCAGAAATCAGAAATAGGAGAAAAACTCACACATAAAACCACCACCAAAAATGGATCCAAAGCAAACAAGAATCAATAATCAATGGTCATTAATATCCATGAATATCAAAGGTCTTAACTCACCTATAAAAAGACATAGGCTAATGAAGACAGAATCCATCCTTCTGCTGCATACAAGAAACACACCTCAATTTCAAAGACAGACACTACCTCAAGGTTAAGGGTTGGGAAAAGACTTTCCAATCAAATGGACATAAGAAGCAAGTGGGTGTAGCTATCCTAATATCTAACAAAATAAACTTCAAACTAAAATTAATCAAAAGAGAGGAAGAAGGACATTTCATATTCATCATAAGAAAAATCCATCAGGAAGAAGTCTCAATTCTGAACATATATGCCCCAAAATAAAGGCACCCACATTCATAAAAGAAACGTTACTACAACTCAAATCACACATTAAAGTCCACACACATATAGTGGGAGACTTCAACACCCCACTCTCACCACTGGACAGGTCCACCAACAGAAACTTAACAAAGAAACAAAGGAAATAACAGAAGTTATCACCCAATTGGGTTTAACAGACATCTATAGAACATTCCACCCAAACATGAAAGAATATACCTTCTCAGCACCACACAGAACCTTCTCTAAAATCGACCACATTCTTGGCAGAAAAGCAAACCTCAACAGATACAAAAAAAATTGGAATAACCTCCTGTACCCTTTCGGATCACCACGGCTTAAAATTAGAATTCACTGTCAACACAGACTGCAGAAACCTCACAAACTCATGGAAACTGAACAATGCTCAATTGCATCACCCCTAGGTAAAGGAAGAAATAAAGAAAGAAATAAAAGACTTCCTAGAATTCAATGAAAACGAAGGCACAACATACCCAAACCTTTGTCATACTTTGAAAGCAGTTCTAAGAGGAAAATTCATAGCACTAAGTGCCCACATGAAGAAACTGGAGAATTGCCACACTAAAGAATTAACAGAATACCTGAAAGCTCTAGAACAAAAAGAAGCAAACTTACCCAGGAGGAGTAGACACCAAGGAAATAATCAAATTGAGAGCAGAAATCAATAAAGTAGAAACAAAGAAAACAATACAAAGAATCAATGAAACAAAGAGTTGGTTCTTTGAGAAAATCAACAAGATAGACAAACACCTAACAAACCTAACCAAAAGACAGAGAGAGAACATGCTAATTAACAAAATCAGAAATGAAGAAGGGGACATAACAACAGACACTGGGGAAACCCAAAGAATCATCAGGTCATACTTTGAAAATCTGTACTCCACTAAATTGGAAAATCTGAAGGAAATGGATGATTTTCTGGATAGATATCACTTACCAAAATTAAATCAAGAAGAGATAAACCATTTAAACAGATCTATATCCCCTAAAGAAATAGAAGCAGCCATAAAAAGTCTTCGAACCAAGAAAAGTCCAGGGCCAGATGGTTTCAGTGTGGAATTCTACCAAAAATTCAAGGAAGAGCTAATACCAATACTCTTCAAATTGTTCCACACAATAAAAGCAGAAGGATCACTGCCAAATTCTTTTTACAAGGCTACAATTACATTAGTAACCAAACCACACAAAGGTACAACCAAGATAGGGAATTACAGACCAATCTCCCTCATGAACATTGATGCAAAAATACTCAATAAAATACTGACAAATTGAATCCAAGAACACATAAGAAAAATCATACCCCATGATCAAATAGGCTTCATCCCAGGGATGCAGGGATGGTTCAACATAAGAAAATCCATCAATGTAATCCACCATATAAACAATATGAAAAAGAAAAACCACATGATCATCTCACTAGATGCTGAAAAAGCCTTTGACAAAATCCAACACCCCTTCATGATAAATGAATAAAAGGAACATACCTAAACATAATGAAAGCAATATACAGCAAACCAACAGCCAGCATCAAACTAAATGGAGAGAAACTAAAATCAGGAACAAGACAAGGATGTCCACTCTCTCCATATCTCTTCAATATTGTATTTGAAGTTCTAGCTAGAGCAATAAGACAACAAAAGGAGATCAAGGGAATATGAATTGGAAAGGAAGAAGTCAAACTTTCACTATTTGCAGATTATATGATAGTCTGTGTAAGTGAACCAAAGAATTCTGCCAGGAAACTCCTACAGCTGATAAACACCTTCAGCAAAGTGACAGGATACAAAATTAACTCAAAAAAATCAGTAGCCCTACTATAGACAATAAAGGGGATGAGAAAGAATTCAGAGAATCATTACCCTTTACAATAGCCACAAACACCATAAAATATCTTGGGGTAACTCTAACCAAACAGGTGAAAGACCAGTATAACAAGAACTTTGAGTCTTTAAAGAAAGAAATTAAAGAAGATACCAGAAAATGGAAAGATCTCCCATGCTCTTGGAGAGGTAGGATCAACGTAGTAAAAATAGCAATTTTATCAAAAACAATCTACAGATTCAATGCAATCCCTATCAAAATACCAGCACAATTTTTCACCGACCTCGAAAGGACAATTCTCAACTTTATATGGAAAAACAAAAGACCCAGGATAGCCAAGGCAACCCTGTACAATAACGGAACTTCCGGAACCATCACCATCCCTGACTTCAATCTCTATTATAGGGCTATAGTCCTGAAAACAGCTTGGTATTAGCACAAAAGCAGACAGGTGGGCCAATGGAATTGAATTGAAGACCCTGATATCAACCCACACACCTTTGAACACATGATCTTTGACAAAGAAGCTAAAACTATACAATGGAAAAAAGAAAGCATCTTCAACAAATGGTGCTGGAGTAACTGGATGCTGGAATGTAAAAAACAACAGATAGATTCATATGTATCACCATGCACAAAACTTAAGTTCAAATGGATCAACAACCTCAACATCAATCCAGCCACAATGAATCTCTTAGAGGAGAAAGTGGGAAGTACCCTTGAACGAATTAGTACAGGAGACTGCTTGCTTCCTGAACATAACACCAGTAGCACAGACACTGAGATGGACAATTAATAAATGGGACCTCCTGAAACTGAGGAGCTTCTGCAGGACAAAACGACAGCTCACAGAATGGGAAAAGATATTCACAAACCCCACATATGGCAGAGGGCTGATCTCCAAAATTTACAAAGAACTCAAGAAGCAAGTCTCCAGAACACCAAAAGGATCCAATTTAAAAATGGGGTACAGAACTAAATAGAGAATTCATAATAGAGGAGTCCAAAATGGCCAAAAGACGCTTGAGAAAGTGCTCAACATCTTTAGCCATTAGGGAAATGCAAATCATTTCACTCCTGTCAGAATGGCTAAAATCAAAAACACTAATGACAGTTTATGCTGGAGAGGATGTGGAGAAAGAGGTACACTCCTCCACTGCTGGTGGGAATGCCAACTTGTGCGGCCATTTTGGAGATCAGTATGGAGATTCCTCAGAAAAATGGAAATCAGTCTACCACAAGATCCAGCAATTCCACTCTTAGGCATATACCCAAAAGATGTACCCTCATACAATAAGGACATCTGTTCAACTATGTTCATAGCAGCATTATTTGTAATAGCCAGAACCTGGAAAGAACCTAGATGGCCCTCAACTGAAGAGTGGATAGAGAAAATGTGGTACATTTACACAATGGAGTATTACTCAGCAGAAAAAAAAAACCAATGGAATCTTGAAATTTGCAGGCAAATGGATGGCACTAGAAAAAACCATCCTGAGTGAGTTAACCCAGTCACAAAAAGACAAACACGGTATGTACTCACTCATATATGGATTTTAGACATGGAGGAGGGCATTGCCAGCCCACAATCCCACCACTAGAGAGTCTGGGGTGCAGGGAGGACCCTAAGAGAGATATGCATGATAACCGGAGAAGGGTTATAGGATGCAACCTCCTAATTAGATTGGGGAGGGGGAGAAGGGGAGGGCAGAAGGAGATGGGAGAAAGAGAGGGAGAGAAGAGGAGGAGAGAGGACGACACAGGAGAGCAGGAAGGTTGAGGCAGGATAAGAATAGAGGAGAAACGGATGGAGATACCATAAAAGAGGGAGCCAGTATAAGTTGGAGGAGAGATCTGGAACTAGTGAGATCTTCACAGATCTACAAAAATGACACCAACTGGCACTAAGGCTACCTTAAATGCCCTCCCATGATGGTGAGAATGATGACTGCCTTATATGCCATCCTAGAACTCTCATCCAGTGGCTGATGGAGACGGAGGCAGACATCCACAGCTGTGAACCGAATTGAACTCCTGGAAGCCACTTGCAAAGAGGAGTGATGACCAAGAGAATCGGGATCGGGCTGGCGAGGCCCACAGGGGCAGCTGACCTAAACAAGGGGCATCACTTGGACCCCAGACTGATGACTGGGGGAGCCAACATGGGACTGATCCAGACACCCTCCCACCAAACCTGTGTGACAGAGGGGAGGCCTTGGCAATCTGTGGGACCTTGGAGAGTGGAGCAGTATTTATTCCTGGCATACAGAGGGACTCTGGGAGCCCATGCCACGTGGAGGGATGCTCTCTCAGCCTGGACACATGAGAAAGAACCTGGGCCATTCCTGGGATGATATGTTGGACTCTGGAAATCCCTCATGGGGGCCCTTGCCCTCCCTGGGGAATGGAGGGGGGATGGAGCGGGGGTGAGGGGTTGGGAGGGTTGGGGTTGCGGAGGAGGGGAGGGAGAGGGAACTGAAAGTGACATGCATAAAAAGTTAAATAAAAAATATGGAAAAAACATTAAGGGATTTTTAAATTTCTTTTTAAAACAGTTTTTAAAATGTTTTAATTGTTAATGTTTATACTTAAAGAGCTTAAATTTAAAATCATTGTTTTTTTAAGCTAAACCTGACAGTGTAAAGTTCTAGCTTTATAAAAGTTAATATTATGCTTTCAACAGTTAAGCTTAAGACAGACAACCCCTAATACTTCAGAGACCTGTAGAACATGACATTTAGAATGTTAATTTAAAAGTTTATAATATCAGACAGATCCTAGGACTGCCAGATCCTAACAGTGACCCAAAGTCTCCAAAGAAGATTACGAGGCACCCCGGTCCCTGCACCTGGATTTTGTCGACGCTAACCAGTGAGCAAGATGCTCAAAGGTAACACCTGCTGCTGCCAGAACCTGGCCCAGAATGTGGACAAGGCTGCTGGACAAAACAAGGTCAGTCTTTTCCATGTCCCTCTTCCACAGAGAGAAAGAAAACTCTCACCTTACAGGCCTGGTAAAGATTGATGCTGTTCCTGATACTTGTGCCTCCAGTGCTAATAGAGGAGACTTGGGTATGGCTGTATATGGACTGGTACCTGTCACTTTTTAATAGATTCGGAAACTATAAAATGTATCCTTCTCAGATTTCTGAAAGTATTAATGGTTGTCAGCTTGACACCATCAGGCAGCCAAATCCACAAGACTATAGTCAGCTTGGTAGCTCATTTTATCTATGTAAAAATCAAGCCTTAATATGGCTCCTCAATAAGGATCAAAAGATGTAAAAATATAAAATCTACTGTTCAATCATAAGCTCAAGGGTTTTAGGTTTATTTTTGTTGTCATCTAAGTATAAACTTATAGGGCTTTTTATCAGGCCAAAGACACCTATCCAATCCATACCTGGCTCCCTGGACAGAAGACAAATGTATATGCTTCTAGCCCAAATCTGTAGTTTCTGCTAGGATGCAAAATACAGATACCCAGATATCTGCTTTTTCTGCAATGTAGATTTCAGTACCAATTGATAATGCTAATGTGTCTATAACCTTTATGTCCTTTTGTGTAATAAAATTTACATAGGCTTCAGAGGATCAAAAATCATACAGCTTGGATCCACTTCTCACAGGTCAAAAGGATTCCAGATAAGTACAGCCAGTTATCCCACCTGTCTGTTCCTGAGGATGAGATTTTCTCTCCTGGTCGTGGGATTCCTGTCCTTCCTGATCACTAAAACTATGGGTCTAAAGAGTTCCAACTAAATACATAAGTTTTAACTTCTGTTCCCAGTTTTAAACATGTCTTAAACAGGTTTCCACTTCCAGCAGAAGCATCTGAACATCAGTTGCTGACCACAGCCTGCTCCTAAAGACTGCGAACCCTAGACTTGCTGTGGATGTGAACCAGTCCAGCCTATACCAACACCCCCTGTCTCTTCAATGGAGTCTGCCAACCAGATGCTCCTGATGGGTACCCTATTGCCTGAATTCCCTTTTTGCTTTTGACTAGCATTTCAGCCTTCTTGGGTCCCCTAACTGAGTTCCAAAGTCAGCAGGAAGTAGCATGGAAAAGAATACGTTGCCCCTTTTTCCCTGGTTGAAATGCTAAGTCAAAAGGAAACTCCCTTACATAGGGAACAGAATGATAATAGATGCAAATGTCACTCCCTCAGAAAAATCTGTTGGCTAATGGCAAGGCCTGTTAATACCCTATTGTGCCCCCAACAGGCAAGACTCAGGATTGAGTCCCGTACTTCGAGAAGGGGGGAATGTAGTGACCAATCCCCCATTTTAGCAGCCATTACAAGCTAACATGTGCTTGCATGGCCTTACCACTCCTGTCCTGGTCACTAAGAGGTCAGATGCCCTCCTTGTAGCAAGAAACCAATTAAAAGTTAGCTGGCAGGGTTGTGCTTTAAGGCTCTGAGTATGCACAACAGTGACTTACAGAGCATAGCAACCGCCCTGGGAGGGCCTATGGGCCATAACAACCAGTTGACCAATCAACACAGGGCGGGTCACCCAAATCTGGAAGCGCACCAATCCTGAGACTGTTTCATAACCCTAGACACTCCCCTTATGCTGCCCTTAAGGTCCCTGCCTCAACGTTGCTTGGAGTCTTTCTCCAGCCATTCCCCATGGTGGCAGGGTGGAGGGCCGAGCTAATGGGGTTAGCTCCTTAAACATCTACAATAAAAGACTCTTTGTTTTTGCATCAAAATGGGCCTCTTGGTGATTTTGGAATTCAGAATTTGGGCAGAACAATGCCAAACTTGAATTAAAAAAAATAGATAAGAAAGGTTGGAAAGCAATGGAAGACACTGATACCAACCTCTGGCCTTTGCATGCAGGTACACACACACACACACACACACACACACACACACACACACACACACACTAAAGAAACAGCAATATTGAAGGGAAGCAGCTAGTTAGTAGGAGGCTCTTGGTTCATGAAAATTACAGAATATCCAGCAACATCCAGCAGTTTAAAAGATCTAGAGGAAGAAATGACGAAGGGAGCCCTTCCTGGGATCACAGCCAGCATTAACACTGTCCCATCTGGAGTTATCAAAAACAGTAAAACAATTAGCTCGTTATTACTAGATGCTAACACCTGGATGTGCTACTGGATGAAATCAGGTGAGGTCAGACCAGGAACTTTATTTAACAGGAGGCGAAGGAAGGGGAGATAAAGAGTTCCGTTAAAACAACATTCATCTCAGATCTCCAGGGACTGTGAATGACAAGGACAGATTCACATTCTAAGTGGCAATTCCATCAACAGAGACATGAGATTCCCTAGGGCAGGCTGATCCTCTAGGGAGACGAGCTATGTAGGCAAGCTCTGGGTCTGACTGAGAGACCCTGTGTGGTGGCTTGAATGAGGATACCACCCATGGGCTCCTATATTTGAACGCTTAATGCCCAGTTGGTGGACTTTTGGAAAGGATTAGGAGGTGTGCCCTTGTTGGAAGAGGTGCATCACTAGAGGATATGCTTTGGGGTTCCAAAGATCTGTGCCATTCCCAGTTAGTTCATGTTAATAAAACAAAAGGTATAAACCAGTCGAGTACTTCAGTGGACACAGACCAACACCTAAATCCAACCATCTTTTATAATCTAAAAAATAAAATCAACAAATTTAAAAGAGAGGGGTGCCAAGGTGACACCAGCAGTCTTTGAAAACATCATGCTTACTGTTGACGGAACTAGTCTTTCCCCCAACATCAGACATACCACACACATGGCAGCTCATGCACTCACTGAATACTGGTAGTTCCTTTCTGGGACAACTGGGCAAATGACAGAAGACCTACAAATGGGGAGGGTGAGAAATTAGTAATGTCTATTTGTATGTTACAGTAGCAACTACAGAAAACCCTGAGGAACCCATCTTTTAAAAGTTTAGCAAGGTTACAGGATAGAAGATCAATAAGCAGAAACCAGGTCTGTTTCTAAAATTTAGAGAATTGGGTGTGATAGCTCAGTGAGTGAAGGTGCCTGCCACCAACCTGAATTTGATCCCTGGGTCCCAAGTGTTGGGAGAAGAGAGCTGGCTCCCACAAGGAGTGTTAATTCTTTCTGCTGCTTTTATTAACAATGCAAAGATGTATCACATTTGTTTGATTAAATAAAATTAACCTGGGATCAGAAGGCTGAGTCAGCAACTAAATGATGGGGGGGCCAGATGTAGCTAGGATTCTTAAGTGGGGACCGAGCAGAAGGACACCCTGTTTGCAGGGGAGATGGAGCTAGGAGAGGAGGTGAGCTACTTGCTATTCGGTCTCTCTGAGCCAGCAGAATTTCACATCAACCTTTGAATCCTGAGTTCATTAGAGGGGACAGAGATCTAGATAAAGTTTTCTTTATTGGCTGTGATAGAGCAGGTGTCTGAGGGAAGAGAATCCCTGCCTGGATGCAGCCAGTACAGGACACCGCTGCTGGTAGCTGCAGAGTTGCAACTGCCAGTTAGGACTGCAGTTGCTTAAGAGGCAGCTACTGAATTAAATGAAAAACAACACTCCACCATGGCATGTGTGTATATTCAAATAAACAAATGTACGCAAATGTGAAGAATTACTTATAATAACCCAAAATACAATCACACAAGCATTGTCATAGGCCAAGAATGGTGGTATACATCTGTAATCCCAGCACCTGGGGCAGGAGCATGGCTTTAAATAATGCCATCTGAGCTACACAGCAAGACCCTGTTGTCAAAAGATTTTTCAAATTTATGTTTGCACAAAAGTAAACAGCCTAGGAAGATTTTCTAAAGTTTATCTCTTTTATTTTTTATTTTATGTGTGTGGGTGAATTGCCCAAACGTGTTTGTCTGTACATCACCTGCATGCAGTGTCTGAGGAGGCCAGAAGAGGACATGAGATCCCTGGGACTGGAGGCACAGAATTTTGTGCTCCACCATGTGTGTGCTGAGAACCCAACCGTGTCCTCTGGAAGAGCAGTCAGTGCTCTTACCAACTGAGCCATCTCTCTAGGCCCAGGAATAAAGTTTTAAAGAGCAGTACAAAACTTCTACATTGATGTGCACAAAACATTGAAGAAGTAAAAGATCAAAATGAATGAAAAGATAAACCCATGTTTAGCAGGTCTTATTATCAGCACAGCAATGCCCCCACGCTGATCTGCAGTTTATATGTAATCCTTCTCAAAATCCCATCTGGCTGCTTTGGAGAAATTGAAAAGTGGATCCAAAAATTCATGTTGAAATGCAAGGGACTAGAATAGCTAAACAAGTTATGAAAAAGAATAATGTCTTGGTTTCTTGTTGTTACTGCTGCTGCTGTGGTTTTAAACAGTGGTTCACTGTGAACACCAGGCTGGCCTCAAACTCACCAGAAATCTGTCTGCTTCTGCCTCCCAAGTGTACCACCACACCTGTGAATGCCTTGATTTAAACTTACTACACAGCTGTAGCAGTCAAGGACCGTTATTCTCGTTTCTCAGGACAGCTCACTTTGAGCAGTGTGGCCCTAAATGCATGTCTCAGATGCTTATTAAAATGGCAAGTCACCGGGCCATACTTCAACAGGCTGACCCTTTGCACTTCTAATCACACATCTTTCTGCCTAGAGAATCAAATACCAGGGAGGTGTAGTTAACACCAAAGTCCGAGTGAGAGTCAGGGAAGCGTTTCCGTTACACCGACTTAACACCAAGATGGTTGATCATACAAGAAAAAAAAAATCAGAAGTCAGAAGAAACACCGCATTTTCAGTTTGGTAGTTTGGATTTAAGCTTGCTTGAATATGCCACAATGGGCAACTTTCAGCTCCAGTGTGCCCCTGTGAACTTGGACTGACTTGCTTTACCCACCAATTAGAACTCTCAGCAAGATGGTGGTGGCACATGCCTTTATTCCCAGAATTTGGAAGGAAGAGCACGTGGATCTCTGTGAGTTGGAGGTCAGTCTAGTGTACAGAGCAAGTTCTAGGACAGCCAGGGTGGTTACACAGAGAAACCCTGTCTCAAAAAACCAACCAACCAAACGAATAAGCCAAAAGGACTCTCGTGGGAAAGCTGTTCCGGCAATGACATACACCTGATCCGAAGGTTTGGCCCATCAGCCCCTTCCCACTTGCTGCCACCCTTTTCCCTGATGGCAACCTCTTCTCCCTGGACCTGGAAATCAGAGCAGATTACAGGGATAATTTTGTTGTTCTTTCATGGGTTTGGTTTGGTTGCCTCTTCTGTTTCTCATACAGCTGACACTTTGACTCTACTTTCTTGGTCAGGGTTCTTCTAGAGAGTGGCCCTCTCTGGATGGGGATGTAGCTCAGTAATGGAACACTTGCCTCATGTGTGCACGAGACCCAGGGTTCCATCCCCAGCACCACACACACACACACACACACACACACACACACACACACACACTAGATGGCAGTGGCCATCTTGGTGGGAATAGTATGAAATCAAGTTTGATAAGATCCAGTATAAGTAAGTTTTCTGTAAGAGGGACACCTGGCAACAGGTCAGATACTTAGGCAACAGGCTGATAGTTGAGATAAAGAGGCATCCAGTGAAAGATATAAAAATCACCTCCATGACTAAACCCCCAAAGGCTTGTTGGCAAACGCTGGGCCTTGTTCTTCAGAGACCTCAAGACCAACTCAGAGGAAAATCATAACCCGATTGATTGGAAAGGCAGGATTTTAGACCTCACTCCAGAGCTAGAGTCAACTTCACAATTTCATATGATATTCAGGTTATTAACCTATGCACCAGTTTGAAAACCATGGTGGACATTTCTAGTTTAAGGAGCTAGTGCCTACTCTGTCTAACATGATTCTACCAGGCTGAACCAATGAAATGAAAAGAACTCATTCAGAAAATATTTTCTAAAATGGCCCAGAAGGACTTATACATAAGGAAGAGAGGTACTGAAAATGTAGGACTCAAAAGTTATTACCAAGTTTTCAACATAATGCAATAATCAGAAGGCATTAAGACACCGGTGTTAAAATTGCATTAGGGTTGTGTTACAAAAAGAATTTAAAAATCTTGAGTGTGTCACTTACCTTAACTCTCAGCTTGTTGGGGACAGTAACCAGGACCCAGTGTCTGCTTCTCTTGTGTTTGTTTCTTTCCCAATAGCCACCCTCAGTGGACATATCTCCATCTACCCTGGCCAAACTGATGTCAAGATTGTCAATGCCTGCTGGAAGCTACATGGCACTCAGCCCCATGGCCAGGGGCAAAGTGATGAGATTATTAGGAGAGATAACTCCTTCAGCATCTTCTTCTGGGAGATGGGTGCTAGCAAGCATGTAACTGGGGCAGCAGCCTTTGTAAACCTGGAACTCATCATCATTGATGAAGTTCCTACTGATATCTACTGCTGGCTCTTCTATCTAGAGCATCTCACAGGCAAATAGAACACCACTAATAACCACACTAATAGGCACTAGCCACAGGCCAGGAGATCATGGACTTCATCTCAGACCAATGAAGGTCTTCAGGGCTTCTTGACTTTCTGCAGCTTTGGTGAGGGAACTTGCTATGGCTCTACCTCCCTGTTGACAGAGTGTCTGTTGATCACAGATTCAAAGTGGAGTTCTCCACACACTCTGCCCCCCATATTTTATAGCTCTAGGTGATCCCTAAAACTCCATCCTCACCACCTTCTAGAGCACTGTGGTTGTGCCTCCATGGTAGATGGTAGGCCACTTTTGATATGTCGTTTAGAAATCAAAATGCTAAGAAATCAGTCTACACTAGCCTTAATTACCTCCTTTTCTGGATCTTCATCTTCTATCAACACCTCTCTCGTATCTGATGGAACCCTGAAAGTTCCAGACCAACCCGGCACCCTCCTTTCATTCACTTCCCTCTAGCCACATCTGCCCCTGTCATCTCTGCTGAGAAAACCCCCATGGTCAGATTTCTCTAGCGTTGAGACAGCTCATCAGATGGTGAGAATTAACCCTCACTGTGACAAATGCATGGCTTACTGCCTGCTGTATCGTAGCAACTTGGTTCTCAAAGATGCCAGTGCTACCATTGCCACCATCAGTAACAAACAAAACATCCAGTTTTTGAACTGCTACCCTCCTGGCTTCCAGGTTGTTATTAATTACAAACTTCCCATGGTGGTACCCGGTGGTGACCTGGACAAGGTACAGCAATCTGAGTGTGCGCTCAACTTTGCTGAGACCTGGGCTCTTCTCAACCACAACTGGACTGAGTGTGTTTCAACTATACCTTTGTTTCATAACGTGTGTGAGGGGATGGAAGCAGAGTTTTAGGCCCATTAGGACAAGGTTACCCTAGAGAGTATTACCCTAGAAGCAGGTGTGGACACTCTTGGTGGGGAATGTGAGGATGGAGAGGCATACTGGAGAGGTGTGTGTGTGTGTGTGTGTGTGTGTGTGTGTGTGTGTGTGTGTGTGTATTTCTTACTGCCACACAGTATGCCATACTCCCAGAATTTGAGTTTTGATATAACTTATGGGCAATGATGCTTACTGATTAGGTGGACTTAACTCAGTTTGTGACCCGTTCTGTCTTTTCTATGTACAGGAGTTTTCCAAGAATATGTCAAAATAAAATCTTTAAGGAAAAAATATTTGCATATGAAATAATGTATAGGTTAAAATATATGAGATCTCAGATTTACTTTAAAAACACGGGAAAAATAGAAAGAGCCTAGCAACACAATGACAATTGGACATGGATGATGGATAGATATTCTGAGAATCATTCATTATGCTATTATTTCTATTTTTGTGTGTTTTAAAGTCTCCACTAAAACACTTCTAAAAAGATTCCTGTGATGGCTATTCTCAGTTGTCACCTTAACTATACCTGGAATGAAACACAATCCAGAAATGTAGAGCACACTTGTGAGCTGGACCTTGAGACAGGAAGGCAACATGCCTGTGACCCAGATCTTGAGTTGGGAAGACATGCCTTTAATCCAGACCACACCTTCTGTTGCAAGTCTGCATAAGAACCTGGAAGAAGGACACTTTTGCTCTTTGTTACTTGTCCTCTCCTTGCCAGAACATTCACTCATCCGTTCCTTCACTGGCACTGAAGCCTACTTCTTTGGGATGTCAGCATACACAGAAGACCAGTTGAAACACCCAGCCTTTTGGGACTGAGAAGCTACTAGATTCTTGGACTTTCTGTTCACAGCCAGACATTGCTGGATTACCTAGATTGCATCCTGTAAAAAAAAATACATACACACACACACACACACACGTGTGTGTGTGTGTGTGTGTGTGTGTGTGTGTGTGTGTGTGTATAGAGAGAGGGGGGGGATCATTCCATAAGTTCTGTGACTTCCAGAGAACCCTGACTGACATATATCCTCAAATTAGTTTCATCAGTTGGAACTAAGGATGGTAAAAAGCAAAGTCAAGAATGCTGTGAAGAGCTGGTCTACAGATCAGGAGTAGAGCAGTTGCCTAGGATGCATAAGGCCCTAGCCAGGTCAGGAAGATGGAGGGTTGTGTGTCTGCCCCAGAACCAACACTGAACAGGAATGGACAAGTGGAGTTTATGGGCCTAACCCTTTAGGCACTTTACCTCATTGAATTCTCCCCTCACAACACTAGTGAGTCCACCTTAATCAAGTGGGTGAATTTAGCAACATCAATATGGGACTTCTGGCACTGAGCATGTTGTCACTGTCAAAAATGTTCCAAAACTCTCAACAGGGACAAGAATCAACTATCGAACATGGGATAAGAGACTAGTGTGGTCTCTTCAAAACTGTCAACACCATGAAAGACAAAAGTGGAGCCTGGCCTGGTAGAACAGGCCTGCAACCTAGCTACTTTGTGTGTGTTGTGGGTGATGGTGTATTTAGGCTACAGAGTGAATTCAAGCTCAGCTAAGGTAATCAATGGCACTTCCTCTCAATCTAAAAAGAGGACTAGAGATGTCACCCAGTGGTAGAGTCCCTGCGTAAGGTGTGCAAGTCTGTAGGTTCAATCCCCAGCAAAAAATAAAGGGGGGATCTCAAAAGTCAGGTGAATTTTTTAAATGTACAGGGTGAGATCCAGATCCCAGATTCAAAAAGAAAGGCTAAGAAAGTTATTGCCCGGCTGTGGAGGTGGCTCGTCGGGATAGTGCTTGCTGCACAGCCATGAGGACATGAGTTTGATCCCCAGAACCCACAGGAAAATGCTGAATACGGTAGCGCTCGTCTGTAATGCCAGAACTGGCAGGCAGAGACAGGTGGACCCCAGAGATGTGCTGGCTGGCCAGCCCTTCCTAATCAGCAAGCTCTAGACAGATGAGAGAGCCTGTCAGAATCAAGGTGGGTGCTCCATGAGGAGCAACACCCAAAGCGGACCTCCAACTTCTACACACGCACGCATACATGCACCCACCCACACAGTGTGCCCTCATACATATAAACACGCAAGATACAGAGAGAATTTTTGTGGAGATAATCCAAACTTTTAATAAATTTTATGTTCACTGATGTCTATAGACAGTATTTTAGGAAACATATGGACTGGGAGAAAATCTCTTTTTAAGATTTTTTAAAGTTATGTCAGCATGTGAGCATGTGCCGGTGCCCAAAAAAGCCAAAGGCATCATCAGGTCTTCTGGAGTTAGGGCTACAGGAAGTCATGAGCCACCCTAACAGAGTGGGTGCTTGGAACCAAACTCAGGTCCTCTGCAAACATGTGTTTTTAGCTGCTGAGCCAACTTTCCAGTTCCAAAACAAATCACTAAAGAGGTGAGAGTGGATCTTCTAGAGGCCAAGAAACTGAAATCCAAAGACAGGATTTGCCTAGGAGTCACAGTTGGCCAGCAACCCCAGCAGCATAGCAGGCCCAGGTCTGTCTGCCTCCAGAGCCTGTAAGATTCCCCTTCCTCTGCAACATCCCCAGAAGCAAGAGGCAGAGCTGAGCTCCTCAGTGTCGCTAGGATGCAGCAGTGACTGCAGCAGTGAAGGGGCCCCTTACTATGGCCATGGCATCGGTAGTCATTCATTTATTCAACAGGAAATTCTAGGAGACAACGACAAACAAAACGGGCAGTCCCCAGGCACAAAGTCTACACTCTGGTGGAGGAGACAAACACTCATTAAGTCCTGGAATCACTCCAGTATTCGTAGTTACAACGTGAGATGAAAAGCAATGAGGAAGAGGAAGCTGACCAGAGCAGCAGGGCAGCAGCAGGGTTCCCTGACTGCTGTGCCTGGAAGAGTAAATAAGTCCTAGTGATATGGGCGGAGGGGAGAGTGAGCAGCCGGCCTGAGGAGGAAGAAGCGTGGTCTCACAGAAAGGAAGCTCCAAGTGACCATAGGTGCACGATGCAAGATAAGAATGGGGGAAGCCAGGCCTGAGTCGGCCCCCAGCACCCATGTAAAAAGCCAGGCCCAGTGTCATGTGACTGCAATCCCAGTGCTAGTGAGGTAGGACCCCTGCGGCTTGCTGGCCAGACGGTCTAGCTAAATCAGTGAGTTCCAGATTCAGTGAGAGAGACTCTGGGTCCTGGTCTGCTTTCTGTTGCTGTGATAAACACCAGGACCAAAGCAACCTGAGAAGAAAGAAGTTTATTTGGTTCTCTCGTGGTTATAAAACAAAACGGCCTGTGATGTCTTATTTACGAACTAATTCCTTAGAGAGGAGCAATAGGCAAAAACTGTAGTATAACCATATTATAGAATTCTGGATAGCCTAGGCCCGCACACAACATGCCTTCTCAACAGTCAGCCACTGATGGGAGGGGGTAATTGGACCCCATTTCTTACTGATCAACCATGGGCCACTGTGGACTTGGGGGCACCATCTTCAGCTGTGTGCCACTAACATGCCCACCAGGCTCAAACAGATAGCTTCAACACCAAGGCTACACAGACGGCCCAGTGACGTCACCCTTCTCAGTGGGTATGAAGCACTGTCTCATCGCACCTTTAACTTAACCTTTCCTCATCGACAGATATTATCAAGCCTCTCTTTTTGTTCTTGTTGATTTCTGTATCTCCTTTTAGAAACATCTGCTCTAGGGTATGCTATTTTTAGCTGCACCATGGGTTTTTAAAACAAACAGATTGAGTTTCCTATTACTATTTCTACATAGAATTTGTTTGTTCCTGGGCGCAGTTTGAATCGCGGTACGACGGAGGAGTGGGCTCCGCGATCTCCCTGTGCATCCGCCTGGCCTCGTCTCTCCCTCTGTTGTCCGATCTTCAGCACGGTCCGAGATGGCTGGTGGAAAGGCTGGAAAGGACTCCGGAAAGGCCAACACAAAGGCGGTCTCCCCGCTCTCGGCGAGCTGGCTTGCAGTTCCCTGTGGGCCGTATCCGTCGACACCTGAAATCAGAAGACTGTCTAAGGATGCCTGGATTCCTTATTATTCCTTATTATCTCAGGACTCTAAATATTCTTAACAGCTGTCCAGTGTCGGTGATTCCAGTGGACTGTATCTCTGTGAAAAACACAATTTTGCCTTTTTGTAATTCTATTTGAGCAAGTTGGAGGCTTAATTAGCCTTCCAGCCAACCAAATTTCTGCATTCGAGTCTTAACCATATTTAAGTGTTACTGTGGCTTCAAAGAAGCTATTGATTCTGAAGTAGTGGGTTTTGATTGAGTTGACTGTTTTTAAAAAACTGTTTGGATTTTAATTGTGATGCAGAAGTTATAGTAACAAATATTTGGTTTTGTACAGACATTATTTCCACTCTGGTGGATAAGCTCAATAAAGGTCATATCCCAAACCAAAAAAAAATTGTTTGTTCCTAGTGGGAAAAAAAACCCCACAATTTACAAAATGGTGTCTCATCATATTGACATAATGGCAGCTACCTTAACAAACAAACGTCCACATTTTCGATGACCCAGACGTATTTGAAGCGTTTCCTTGTCTCTGGCCAGTAAATGCTTCTTCCTTCTCTAAGCGCTTCCCAACATGGAGCTCAGCAGTCTTGGGCTCACAGTCCCAAGGAAGTGCTGGTCTAGTGTTTGCAAAAGGATTTTCAAATCAGTGCTGAGGGCTGGGTAGGACTGGAGACTGCAGGGGCATTCATTTCCCTGTAAGTATAGAGATGGAGGTGGTTCACAGTGGCCTCAACCCAGTGGCATCACGTGGGGATTCTGTAGAAAGCAAGGAAGCTGAGATGCGGATTTGAGTGTTGCGCTGTGGCATCTGCTGGAAAGGAAAAGAGCAACGAACAGCCGTGAGGCCACACGAGGCCGAGGAGACGCAGACTGTGGTCCAGCTCCAAGGAACCTGATGCCCTCCGTTTGCTTCCGCAGGCACTCACACACATGTACCATATAGACACACACACACACACACAAATGAAAAATAAATCTTAAAACACACACATGCAAAGCAAAAAATGTCCTTGCTCTGGGCTCTAGAAGGGATAATTCTAACCCCCTCATGAGAATTTGTAGGCAGTTTAGAGGAACCTGTTAAAAGACACCGCCAGCAAGTAAACACACCCAGCATTGTTTGAACCTTGTTTGGCTCCTGGCCCAGGGAACAAAACATTTTTATAGTTTTAATGTCTCAAAAACTTTTGAATTTGGAATGCAACTGGAAGCCCCTGGCATGATGTGATCTTGTGTCTAAGAAACGATGTTTTGGACTGGAGCGATGGCTTCATTGGCTATGTGCTTACCACACAAATATGAAGACCTAAACTCAATCCCCAGAACCCACTTTTTAAAAAAGCTATTGAGGACCTTGAGTCTTTAGGCCAAAGCACAAGTACTGGCCTCAGTAAGTTCCCCTTTACCAAGTCTCAGTAAGTTTCCATTTCTCAGCCTAAAGCCATTTCTCAGGTGACCTCCTGCAGTCAAGCTACGTACCTAAGATAACCCATCTCTTAACACTTCCTGCCTTTAACAATATCCTGCATCCTTCGCCCCATCCCCCACCTCATTCCCCTATATAAGCTTGTACGAAATCCTCAATAAACGGAGCTTGATCAGCCATGTTGTCTTGCTCCCATTCCTTGTCTCCTGTCCCCCATGTGTCTCCCTGCCAGGATAACCCATGTTGACTTGTAAAGCCAAGCACCTTGGCATATATGTGTAATCTCAGCACTGGGGAGGCAGAAGCAAGTGGTTCTCTCACCTGCTTAGGCTGCTTGGTAAGTTCCAGGCCAATGCACCTGTCTTGGAAAATAAGGTGTACAGCTCCTGAGGAACAATGCCCAAGGTTGTCTTCTATCACCCACATAAACATGCACACACAGGAAGGAAAGGAGGCAGGGAGGGAGGGAGGGAGGGAGGGAGGGAGGGAGGGAGGGAGGGAGGGAGGGAGGGCGGGAGGGAGGGAGGGAGGGAGGGAGGGAGGGAGGGCGGACTAAGTTTGGTAGCTTTAATTGTGTGTGTGTGTGTGTTGTTGTTGTTGTTTGGTAAGATTTTGCTGTGTATTCCAGGCTGACTTGAACTCACTATGTAACTCAAGCTGGTCTTCAATTCCCAGCCATCTTCCTGCCTTAGGCTCCTAGGTTCTGGAATTACAGATATGCACTATCATGACTATCTGATACTTCAAGTAAATAATACTTCATAGGTAATACTTCATAATACTTCAAGTAAATAATACTTTGCTGAAGTGTTTAGAGGGAAATGTGATGTCTAGGATTTGCTTTGTAATTTCTTAGCAAAGAAAACAAGAAAAAAAAAGGACCAATATGGTAAAATACTAACAGTCATTAAATGAGGGATACACATTAGTGTGGATTATATACTTGTCTATAGTTTGATGTATGTTTCATAGTAAATAATTCAAGGTCATTTCAGAAAACAATGAACTCATCTAGCATACATACTAATTCTGTTATTATAGCAATACCAGCTGTTTTTCTAAAACTGTCTAATGAGACGGCTTCCCAGTGTTGAAGTCCAGTTGACATTTGCCCTGCTTCCATTATGAAATGCCAGAGTCAGGAAAAAAATAAGCCCTTTGTACCCTGAGATTAACCAATAATGATAAAGTCATCTCATCCAGTTCTTCCTAATCTAATTTCTGTAAATATGGCCTCCTTGGTTAAAAAAAATTGTCATTAGGCCTCTGAGATGGCTTAGCAAGTAAGAGTACTTGCAACCATACCTCAAGTACCTGTTACCATGTCACTTGGTGAAAGGAAAGAGCAGAGTCCTATAAGTGTCTTCTGACTTGCACGGTGGCATCTGTGCCCACCATGCACACACATAAAATACATGTATTTTTTCCTAAGAAAGAACCAGTGTTTTCCATTTCAGAAAGCTAAAGTCTGAAATAATATCACACTTTCATGAGAAAACTAATTTCCATTGTGAGCAGATGTGTAAACGATAACCTTGCAGTTTTTTTTTTCTTTTAAACTTTTGGAATTTCTATCGGGCATGGTAGTGCACAACTGTAAATACAGCATCAAGAGGATTGTAGGTTCAAGGCCAGCCTGAAGGACACAGGAAGACCTTGTCTCATAACAGAGCTAATCAAAAACAATGCTGAGCTTCCTTTAAATGCTAACACATATTTGAGTTGACCTTTTAGAGCTCTTGCTGCCCTCTGACTTTTTTGACCCCTGAACGGCATAATTCACCTAATGATGTATGATTGGGGTGTTTCAGTGTTTTAAGGGTTGTGCGGACAATACCATGATCAACTTAGAGAATACCCTTCACCCAGTACAAGGTCTGCTTCCATTGGCAAAAGCTTTCCATCTCCCACTCTGACCCTCACTCCCAGCCGTAGGCAGCCAGACAATCATTCTTCAGTCTCTATGAGTTTGCCTATTTAGGCATTTCATATCAATGGAATCACACAACAGGTAATATTTTTGATTATCATCTTTTACTTGACCCAACATAACAATGATGTAGCATGTATCACTACTTTATTCCTTTTCTACTTTGAAATTTCTAAGACTTATTTCCATTGTTTTATGATATGTACAAGTCTTTTTGCATGAGTAGAAGGTGTCAGATCCTCTGAAATCACAGGTGGTTGCCAGCCGCCATGTGGTGCTAGGCCACTGCTCTTAACTGCTAGGCCATCTCTTCAGTTTCCCTTTGTACTTTTAAATTCTATTCTGTTATATTGTTTTATTGTGATTCCATCAATGAACATTTGAGTTGTTCCCCTTCTTTTGGCTATAGTGCTGCTCTGCACATTTGTATGAACGTTTTAAGAGGAGAATTGGGTGCTATTTATACAAAAACAAGTCCCTGTGATCTGAATGAGGATTACTGTGAAACTGTAGCTCCCTTTTGATTCTATGAACATTTTAGTATTAATTCTTCCAGTCCCTGCCCATGGGTAGGACGTGTCCCACAAGTCAGTACTCTCTTTGATTTAACTCACTTCCTGGGTAAGGCATCCTGGCATTGGGCTTATCTGTTCAGTAAGAACTTAGAGATCTTATGTCAGTAAGGAGTTGATTGAGGTTTCTGTTCAGTCTGGTCCCAAAGCCAATTAGCCTCAAATAAATACACAAAGATGTATATTAATTTATAAACTGTTTGGCCAATGGCTAGGGTTTCTTACTGATAGCTCTCTCTCAATTATTAACCCAATTCTATTAATCTAAGTATTCCTATGTGCTCTTGTCTTACCCGATAATGCCCCAGTATGTTACTCTTTCTGCCTCTACATGATGTCTCTCTCTGGCAACTCTTCTCTGCCTCCTCTCCCCAGCATTCTCCACGTCTGGTAGCCCCACCTATGCTGCCTGCCTGGCTACTGGCCAATCAGTGTTTTATTCATCAACCAATAAGAGAAACATATATACAGAAGGACATCCCCCATTAGTAATGTATCTGGAATTGAGGGCAAGGAGGTTGCTGCAGGTGTGTGGGCCTGAGCAGAGGTTCTAGTCTACCCATCACACCCTTACAGATGTGTTTGCAAGCATATTTAGATTGCTTAAAGCAGAGTTCATCATGAGACCATTCAACTTTAGGGTACTTACAATCAGTCCATAGTAGTATCTGGAGGACATGGAGTTGACAGTCTTTCCTTGACCAAACTCTAGCCAGGATTCTCTGAGCCCTCTCTCAACTATTAATAGCTTCAGCAGGACTTGAACCAAGCAGGAACAGTTTTTAGCAACCCAAAATTACCTCCCTAGGATGCTCCAGGTATTAAAGTGGCTGCTGAGAAACTCAAGGATACTCAGAGAATTGACTGTTTGCTCCAGACGATGTCTAACCACAGACTCCCTATCTCCCAGCCTCCACCAGAAACACGGAGACCAACACTTCCCCATGTGTCATTTAACAACACCCCAGGTGCATTTTACATGTTCCAACTTTTTCGTCTTCTTCTCCTCCTCCTCCTCCTCTTCCTCTTCTCCCTAATTTTTCGTCTTCCTGATCCTGTGGAAGCCTCCCTTTTATTGGGCCCAACCTGTTCCCTTCACTACCACGTCTGTAAAAATTAAAGTTCCTTTTACTTCATGCTGGTTGTTTCCCAATTACAACCACACATTGGTGATCTGCCCTTGTCGCTTGACTGTGCTCGCTTTCATCTCTGACAAGCCTGCTGGAGTGGGTTCATTTTTCCAGCAGCAGACACGTATGGCAGTGAAGGGCATGATTCTTTGAAGAAATGTTCCAAAGGGCTGTACTTTTGACATCAGTCAACCTTACACTCTGCTCCATATCTGGTGGGACTTGCCTGGAACTGGGAACTCTTACCAGCGTTTACGATGCCCAGGGATGACATGTTAAATTCTTGGAACCTGAAGGCTTACAAGAGGAAGTGAATCTCACATTGAGCAGGGGTGGGGGTCAAGTTCAAACTGAAGGTGTAAACAAAATGGAGGAAATCAGAGCTATCTTCAAAGTTTGCTCACAAGCACCCCTCGTGGCCCTTAGACCCACCCCATGGGGCCGTTCATCTGTGCCTATGCAGTTGTCTTGGTTTTCCAGGCTGGAGAGTTGAGAACTAGGGTAAAGTTTGGAGTCACCTAATCCTGGTGTGGACCTGTAAACTGGTAAGCTGTGCTCAGACATGGAGAAGTGACTCTATAGCTTGTAGCCTTGTCCCCCACCTTCCTACCCAGATTGTGTTATTCGGAGACTCTTGGACACTGCTAGGTAGAAAAGCATTTTTCCGGAATGTTAAGCTTGGGGATGGGAAGGATTTTTAGAGATATTCAGGACTTGTGGAACACTTCGGATATACCAGATAGGGCTCAGAGCTGTAAAGTTAAGTCATTTGGTTTTTAAAGGGGAAGTTGTGCCTACCTGTGCACACACAGCCACTCACATCTGCTCAGACTAATCTTCAATGTGGACCACTAAATATTCTTTTCCTTACCGGAGGAGAGCCGGGTGACTGAGGGACAGAACCTTTGTATGAAGTACCGGATGTTTGTGTGTGCCGTTTAACATTTGCCCAGTGCCTACATCTCTCACCACCCACCTCCACTTTCCTCCGACCCCACACTTTTCCTAACCCACCATAAGGTAGGGATGAGCCCAGGGTCTTGCACCTACTCACCAAGTGCTGTTCCACTGAGCAACATCCCCAGTCATTTCTCCCTCAAGATGTCTCACTGTTCATCTGACTCATTTACCAAAATGTAGGCACCAAAAAAACTGTGGAATTACCGGGTCTGGGCAGAGTTCTGTTAGTGGTGCCAGGTGGAGATGTCTGTGCAGGGCAAGCTAAACATCTGTAAAGCACCGTCTTCCTGTTTATTTCCTTGGGGACAGGAGACAGGAAAAGAGGAGCCAGACATTTTTGGAAGATGTCCACAGTGGTGGCATGCAGGAAGAAAATGTGTTTAACATTTCCATCATTGTACTTTCCTTCACCATGGGTTTGATAGGGAAAATGAAGAAAGAATTTTTCTGGGGATTCACTGAACTGAAACGTAGGTCAGAATGGCCGTTTGGTGCTTATTTTTTGTAAATATAATCCTTTTGGGTGTGACTTGCAGGGTTGAGGTCATAAATCCCTCTTTCTTTTTTTTTCTTTTTGATTTTTCAAGACAGGGTTTCTCTGCAACTCTGTAGACCAGGCTGGCCTTGAACTCACAGAGATCCGCCTGCCTCTGCCTCCCAAGTGCTGGGATTAAAGGCGTGCACCACCACTGTCTGATTTAAGTCTCTCTACTAATTAAGACACTTGCCTTGTAAGCTATCTCCAGACTGTGACGGTCTAACACTACCCAGGCCCACCGTGCAAGATTTCCCCCTCCCTTCTCTAACAGAGACACTGAGGAAAACAGCAAGCATTCCTCTTACCAACAGCCCCCCCCCCCCCGCACTGCCCAGCACCAGGACAGACTGCATTCCCTGGAATAAGCCCTCCGCTCCTTCAGTGGCTTTGGTCAGGTGCTCTGTTACAGCAATGAGGAAAGAAGAGACCTAGCGGGTGAAGGACTGGACTGAGACTTGGGATGGAAAACCTCCCAGAGAAAATACACCACACGGTGGTGCACACATGATAAAATTTATTCTAAAAAAGAAAATAATAATTTATGCCCTTGACAAAATAAAAGTTCTAATAATATAAATGTTTCTTAGAAAACATATGAAAAGGTAATATTAACAAATACTAATAACTCAATATTCACATGAGGGCAGACGTGGCGATGACTCTCCTAGGAGGGTCTGAGCAGGGCCCCGGCCTGAGCACAGCAATGGCTCCAGAAGGGGCTCCCACTCCTCCTTCTCCCACAATGAGAAAACCCGATGCAAGTGAACCTAAACTTAGGAAGCTGACCAGTTAGGAAGCTGGTGCTTATTTCCACCGCAAAATAATTCTTTACCAAAAAAAAACCTATCAAGGATCCTTTAAATAACAGGTTTCCTAATATGTTTAGAATACAACTAACCAAACCCACATGTCCTAACTTCTTTCCGGCGTAGCTCTATGGCAGAGAGTGAGGTATGCCTGAAGTGAGGCAGGGACAGGGGTGACTTGGGACCTGACTGGAGAGGGTGCTCCTATGACAGCATGCAGAAACCAGAAACAGGGGTGGAAGCCCTCTGCCTTCTGCTTCTCCTGTCCTGAGCGCTCACTTTTCTTGTCCCAGCTTCTTTCTGTCAAACTGTCCGCCCGGTGCTCTCAGGATAAGGAAGTTAGATGTCAGGGATGTGTGTAATGAGCTCATGAGTCACTCCTGCAGAGTCGAGTGAGGGGAGGATCTGGGGTTCCGGGCGTGCGCTGGATGTAACTGGGGAAGGTAGAAATAATCCTCCATTCTTGATGCAGTGCTTTTGAGGTTCCTCTCCCAGAAGAGACATCTGACTCCTTGAAGAGGGCCAGCCCAGTTCACCCCTCTTTGGATGGGACATGTCTTCAGGAGGAGGTATGAGGACCTATTTGTCACACTCCTCCTGGCTGCCTTCAGCACAGTGGTAGTACTGTTCACAGAACTCCTGGATCCGGCTACAAGCCTCCAGCATCATCACCTTGGGGACCGTGATGACAACTCGGAAGAAATTTGGGTACTCGAAGCACTGCAAAAACAAGGACTTGTTATCTCCAGGACAACTAAATCTGATACCGGTTCACCCTAGCATAGCCAGACCTCTAGTCTGCAAGACAGGGTAATGCCATTCCACCAGGGGGTCAGTTTGTTCCACGCCCCATCCCTGGTGTGCTGAGTCAGCAACTGAGTTAATCCATCTTAAAATAGACTGCTGTCCTCCCACTCACCATAGTGTTCCCAACTTTTCTTCCTGTTACTAGAGGGAGGGGGAAGAGTGATGGCGGAGAAACTGATTTTAGGTGGAAGGCATAAAGCACATCAGTTGTAATCTTATCAGTTGAGAATGCTTACCATTAGGCTAGGTTAAACCCCAGCTCAGGAAGATATCTGGGGTCTCCAGGAGCTGTTTGGATGTCTAGAGACACCAGCACTCACCGTCGCTGGGAGGCAGTGGACAGACTGCTCCGCAACTAACCGCTCTGTGAACTCCACATCATTCTCAAATTCTGGGAAATGGTCTATCTCAATTCCAACCTGAACCAATGATAAAAGAGAGGCCAGCATGTCACAGGAGGAACACAGGCCAGTTTCCTATGCCAGAAACAAGAGCAGGGACTCCTTGAAAACGTCTGGGAACCCTCCTACCCATAGCGAAGAGAACCAACACTAGGGAACTCGAGAGCTCCCAGGAGGGAGGAGAGGACATGCTTTTGTTCATACTGTAGTTTATTGGAGGGTTCCTCCATGGCTAATGATAAATGAGGTAAAGTTAGCATTTGGACCAGGTCACTTTTTACTTTGTAGGGTGTACCCCATCAACTGCAGGACATTTAGCACCCCTAGGCTATAAATGGCAATAGTGAGCCTAAAGACAAAACCCCCCTCCCTCCGAAGGAACGACATCACTCTCAGTCATGACACAAAGCAAGCCCCTGTATCTGTGTACAAGATGAGTGAATGTGCTGAGAACGAGGTTATTGACAGAGTCTTGTGAACACAGGTTAAATCAAAGCACTGAAATCATTCCTATCAAGTCACTTCTTCAATGATGGTGACTGGGGCCTAACTCATTGTCTTTGTAGATGGATGCAAGCCCTGTATGACCACCCAGGATGATCCTGCCAAGCCAGTCTCCTGTGTTTTATCACTACACACACACACACACACACACACACACATACACACACACACACACACTTACCATAAGGTACATGGCTCCAGAAGGGTGAACTGGCTGGAGTCCAGGAATGGCAGCCAATGCCCCATAGCAGAGATCTGCATTGGACTACAAGAAGAGACAGAGAAAGAGAAAAGAAAATCAAGGATCAAATTTAGGTAAAAGAAAAACATGATTTTTATTTGTAACATTTTGTATAATAAAGCTACTTTTTAAAAAAGAAGGAAAACATCATTGAAGGTAGAGCCTTCAGAAGGCCGCAAGCCTAGGCTTACCATTATAGCACAAAGAGGTAACAAGAGCAAACCCCATCACCTGAAGTTCTTAGCGAGACCAAGTGGATTGCAGGAAGTGAAAGGGAAGTGCCTATGGAACATGACATTGATGCCGCCTTCTGATTCGGAAGCCCCTCATTGGAACAGTGCTCCAGAAATTAGGGATAATTATTCCTAATTCCACTGATGTGCTCTCTGGAAGGCTCACGCTCCCCTTTACCTTAAGGAAGCTTAACGTCTCGTGGTAGAACTCTTGAGGGGTACGATGAAGGATGCTCTTCAGAGCTCCTTGGACAATGGTGCATGGTCCCAGGATCCGCTGACTCAGCTTCACCAACCCATCCCGAATCTAGAATCCCCCAGGAAACAAATTGTTTAGCCTTCCTAAAGCATTCCTGTGCTGTGGCTCTATTCTGACCTTTCAGTCATGTTTTAGTCTCAGGACATGATGGCACCTAGTGACCCTGTTACACCTGAGTCTGGAGCCCTTATCCATCACAACCTGTGTGTGACTGCAGGAAGATGATGTAATCTCTCTGAACCCTGCTTATCTTGACTGTAAAATGGCCTCATAGGGTGTATGAAATAAAATAAAAGTAGGATTCATAAAACATGAGTAATAGTGCTGTCATTACCGTGATTGTTTGCCCTTTTATAGCCTTAAATTGGAGGTGGATGAAATTTCTTCACAGACCCAGAGACCCAAGCATGTGAACACTGGGGTTTGGATGAGGAATATCTACCACATCTTCATGCATCATGTTTCCAGGCAAACAATACATCATGAGGGGAAGGAAACCCTACCTCCGCAACACTGAGTATTCAAACCAAATATGTATATTAAATTATTCACACCATTTTACCATATTGCTCTCACCTGGTTGCCAAAAATGTCTCTCCGATCATGGATAAGGATCCAGCCCATCCGCCAACCAGGAACCAGCCAGCGCTTGGCCAGCCCACCACAGGACAGTATGGGGACATTGGTACTGAGGGTGGCGAGTGGTTCATATTTGTGATCTGAAAACACCTGAGGAAGAGAGGAACTCTTAAACGCTCTGGATCCTTTGCCTCCCACTCCTCTCCTTAGATGCGGAAGGAAAGAGCAATGGATTGACAGGCCCCTTCCCACCCTCAGGCATCACTGGACCCCACATGGTTCAGGAAAACTTATCCAAAGACATTTAATTTGGTGTGCAGTCTGGATTAAAGGAAACCTAAAATGAGGACAGTGATGCTGGACTAAGAGTATGTACAGCTTCTGAACACTGGCACTGTGGAATTATGACTGGTGGAGTTACAGATTTAACGTGGGTCTACAGTCCAGTGTCCAACACTCCTGGGCCCAACTGTGATGCAGAACTCAGACTTTTGGAGGGGTTGAAAGGCTACACTGCACATATGTCATGTGCACACATATGTCATGTGTGATATTTCCAAGGAAGTCTAGAACAATACTTCCCCAAACAGTAATATTGACAGCCCTTCCTCTCCATTTGTACCTTTCTTTTTCTTATCCCTGATCCTTGGAGTTGGACCCAGCTCAGGCATGCTAGATAAGCATGTACTCAACCAGTGAGCTACATTTTGAGGACCCTCCACAAACTCTTAAAAGTACATCTATTAGTCATAAACAAAAAAAATCTAGAAATGCCTTTATATCCTATCAACTTGGCATCTGAGTTCAAGTAAATTCCAAGAACTTTTGGATTTCCTGGCTCTTTGAATTAAATAAACAAATAAATAAAAAACTAAGGAGACAGCTAGGTGGTGGTGGTGCAAGCCTTTGAGCCCAGCACTCAGGAGGCAGAGGCAGGCGGATCTCTATGAGATAGTTCCAGGCCAGCCTGGTCTACAGAGTGAGTGCCAGGACAGGCTCCAAAGCTACACAGAGAAACCCTGCCTTGAAAAACAAAAAAACAAACAAACAAGCAAACAAAAGACTAGAGACATACTTCTTGAGAAGACTATACATTATGACCAATTGCTCCAACGATTCCACTAGCCAATTCTAGATGCCCCATAAAACAATACGGTACTGACACTCCTATAGTGTCGTAACCCTCGCCATACTTACCATGTCACCATAGATCTCATCAGCTAAGATGGGGACACATTGCCTTTCAGCCACTGAAAATAACAAAAACCAGGCTGGAATCATGTTCAGTTTGAACAACCATGTCGTTTCCTGCATACCTAGTCTTCTGTGATCTGTATTCTGTGCTCATGGGCTAACCCATCCATCCTCTTAGGAACTAAATCCATCTGACCTTCCAGGATGTTAGCCTAGATGTGTCATTTAACCACAAGTCTCAGACTCTGCCTTCCATGACAGCAGTGATGATAGGCCAATATGGATGAAAATACCTCTTAACCAAAATGCATAGAATAGGGGGTATTTTAGATTTGAGTATTTTATTGCTATACTTTGTTGGGGTGTTTTGTTTGTTGTTTGGGGCTTTAAAAGGGGGAGGTTTAGGGTTATCTATACATACTTGCCATTTGAACATTTCTAATCTGAAAATACAAAATGCACCAAAATGGAATTCTTGCCATTTTAAAAATAGGGATGTGCAGCTTGTATTTCTCATATCCCACCTCTTTTGGACTAGCCCTGGGGGTCCATGACTAGAGGCTGGCATTTCTCCACCTCCATCACAGGCGCAGGACTGAGGGACTCTGCCCTCAAGTCCTCCCCTGTGTAGGGGCCTTTGGTACCTACCTGCCAGGATCTTCTGAAGGTGCCTCTTACTGAACACAGAACCACAGGGGTTTGACGGGTTGTTGACAATGAGACAAGCTGTTTTTTCATCAATCAGAGATTCCATTTGCTTTAGGTCAATTTCCCAAGACTTCTCAGGCTGGAAAAGGAGAAAGAGTGAGACTAAGATGTTTCTGAACAATTTGGGGGAAGTACTTAACCTAAGGATTTAGTGTAAAGAATAAAGTAAGAGGCCAGTGAAATGGCTCAGCCGGTAAAGGCTTTTGCCACCAAACCTGATAACCTGAGTTCCATCCCTGTGCACCACATGATGGAAGGAGAGAAAACAACCCTGAAATGTGTCTTTACACCTTCACATGTGTGCCATGGCTTGCACACAGTAAATTCACTGCCCCATGCATGCACACAAACATACATACAAAATAAATAACATGACAGGGTTTCTCTGTATTGTTTCGGAGGCTGTCGGTCCAGCCTGGCCTCGAACTCACAGAGATCCGCCTGCCTCTGCCTCCCGAGTGCTGGGATTAAAGGCGTGCACCACCGCCGCCCGGCTATAAATACAATTTCTTTAAAGAATAAAATCTGCCTTTGGCCCCATTCTCTCTCTGTATGACAGTGATCATTTCTTTAAAGAATAAAATCTGCCTTTGGCCCCATTCTCTCTCTGTATGACAGTGATCATTTCTTTAAAGAATAAAATCTGCCTTTGGCCCCATTCTCTCTCTGTATGACAGTGATCATTTCTTTAAAGAATAAAATCTGCCTTTGGCCCCATTCTCTCTCTGTATGACAGTGATCATTTCTTTAAAGAATAAAATCTGCCTTTGGCCCCATTCTCTCTCTGTATGACAGTGATCATTTCTTTAAAGAATAAAATCTGCCTTTGGCCCCATTCTCTCTCTGTATGACAGTGATCATTTCTTTAAAGAATAAAATCTGCCTTTGGCCCCATTCTCTCTCTGTATGACAGTGATCATTTCTTTAAAGAATAAAATCTGCCTTTGGCCCCATTCTCTCTCTGTATGACAGTGATCATTTCTTTAAAGAATAAAATCTGCCTTTGGCCCCATTCTCTCTCTGTATGACAGTGATCATTTCTTTAAAGAATAAAATCTGCCTTTGGCCCCATTCTCTCTCTGTATGACAGTGATCATTTCTTTAAAGAATAAAATCTGCCTTTGGCCCCATTCTCTCTCTGTATGACAGTGATCATTTCTTTAAAGAATAAAATCTGCCTTTGGCCCCATTCTCTCTCTGTATGACAGTGATCATTTCTTTAAAGAATAAAATCTGCCTTTGGCCCCATTCTCTCTCTGTATGACAGTGATCATTTCTTTAAAGAATAAAATCTGCCTTTGGCCCCATTCTCTCTCTGTATGACAGTGATCATTTCTTTAAAGAATAAAATCTGCCTTTGGCCCCATTCTCTCTCTGTATGACAGTGATCATTTCTTTAAAGAATAAAATCTGCCTTTGGCCCCATTCTCTCTCTGTATGACAGTGATCATTTCTTTAAAGAATAAAATCTGCCTTTGGCCCCATTCTCTCTCTGTATGACAGTGATCATTTCTTTAAAGAATAAAATCTGCCTTTGGCCCCATTCTCTCTCTGTATGACAGTGATCATTTCTTTAAAGAATAAAATCTGCCTTTGGCCCCATTCTCTCTCTGTATGACAGTGATCATTTCTTTAAAGAATAAAATCTGCCTTTGGCCCCATTCTCTCTCTGTATGACAGTGATCATTTCTTTAAAGAATAAAATCTGCCTTTGGCCCCATTCTCTCTCTGTATGACAGTGATCATTTCTTTAAAGAATAAAATCTGCCTTTGGCCCCATTCTCTCTCTGTATGACAGTGATCATTTCTTTAAAGAATAAAATCTGCCTTTGGCCCCATTCTCTCTCTGTATGACAGTGATCATTTCTTTAAAGAATAAAATCTGCCTTTGGCCCCATTCTCTCTCTGTATGACAGTGATCATTTCTTTAAAGAATAAAATCTGCCTTTGGCCCCATTCTCTCTCTGTATGACAGTGATCATTTCTTTAAAGAATAAAATCTGCCTTTGGCCCCATTCTCTCTCTGTATGACAGTGATCATTTCTTTAAAGAATAAAATCTGCCTTTGGCCCCATTCTCTCTCTGTATGACAGTGATCATTTCTTTAAAGAATAAAATCTGCCTTTGGCCCCATTCTCTCTCTGTATGACAGTGATCATTTCTTTAAAGAATAAAATCTGCCTTTGGCCCCATTCTCTCTCTGTATGACAGTGATCATTTCTTTAAAGAATAAAATCTGCCTTTGGCCCCATTCTCTCTCTGTATGACAGTGATCATTTCTTTAAAGAATAAAATCTGCCTTTGGCCCCATTCTCTCTCTGTATGACAGTGATCATTTCTTTAAAGAATAAAATCTGCCTTTGGCCCCATTCTCTCTCTGTATGACAGTGATCATTTCTTTAAAGAATAAAATCTGCCTTTGGCCCCATTCTCTCTCTGTATGACAGTGATCATTTCTTTAAAGAATAAAATCTGCCTTTGGCCCCATTCTCTCTCTGTATGACAGTGATCATTTCTTTAAAGAATAAAATCTGCCTTTGGCCCCATTCTCTCTCTGTATGACAGTGATCATTTCTTTAAAGAATAAAATCTGCCTTTGGCCCCATTCTCTCTCTGTATGACAGTGATCATTTCTTTAAAGAATAAAATCTGCCTTTGGCCCCTAACCTCCCCTGCAGACCATTCTCTCTCTGTATGACAGTGATCATTTCTTTAAAGAATAAAATCTGCCTTTGGCCCCATTCTCTCTCTGTATGACAGTGATCATTTCTTTTTCACAGGGTGGTAACAAAGCACTTGAGTCTAAGATTAAAAGTCAGAGCTTAGGGAGATGGCTCAGGTGTTAAGAGTACTTGATGTTCTTGCAAAGGACCCAGGTTCATTTCCCAGCACCGACATGATGGCTTACAACCATTTGTAACTTCAGTTCCAGAGGCTTTAATACCCTCTTCTGGCAGGCACACGTGTGGTACACAGACAAAATACTCATACATACAAGCTAAAATAGACATTTTTTTAAAAAAGCAAAAGTCAATTACCAATAGATTGTAGAGCTTGACCTCAATTCCCATAGATTCAGCCAAAGTCCTATAGAGGGAAAACCCCGGTCTTGGAACAAGGATGTTTTGTCCTGGATTGGCCAACACAGCTAAACAGAGCTCAATAGCCTGGCTGCAGCCACTTGTCAGAATGACATCCTGTAAAGAAAGGAGAAGGGTCGGTGTCGGTGAGTTGGAAGCAAACATGAAATTATTTCAGTAAGGACCAAGGAAATATGAAGGGTTGTCCTGAGCCCAACCCAAATCTATCTATCTATCTATCTATCTATCTATCTATCTATCTATCTATCTATTATCTATCTTCCTATCATCTATCATATCTATCCACTGTCTATCTATCATCTATGTTTGTGTCTATCTTTCTACTACCCATCTGGCATCTATCTCTAAATGTTGTTGAAAATGATGGCCACTTAAGAAAAATAAACAAATCACTTTAGAAAGAACAAGCTGGTTATGATTAAACCAACTCTCAAGGGAGATCTTCGATTGACCTTGAACTATTTTTCACCAGGTTATTTATTTACTTTTGACCTCAGATTTGAAGTCTGATGTTTCTGTGAACACAAATGAAAGACACCTCTTTGATGAGGACGTAGGCGATAAGAGGGGAGGGCAGCCGCTAAAGCTGGCACTGACACACAGTCAGTATGCCCTGAGACCCCTAGTGTCCTGTCTCAGTGCCCTAAAGTGAGTAAAGGAAGATTTATGCTTACACACATCCTAATGATAAATTTTTAAATTAAATTATTTGGTATTTGTGAATACCTTATCAATTATCTTTTGGAGAAAATCAAATCTAGGATGATTTGGGGGGTCCTTTGGGACTCTGTGACAACACTATGTAAGTGGTAGGAGACACCTCTTACACTGTAGTGACATTAATCACAATTACTGATTAGTGATCTAACTGTATAAGAAGTCCTCCACTTGCTAAAGGATGGTTCTCCTCAGCTCCCCTCAGACCACCACTCCCGTGGGATAGAAGCAAGGAGTCTGCTTGCTCTTGGTGGCCTCTGAGCTAGCACCCTGGCTCACCTTAGCTTCCAGGGGAGCCTCGGCACAGTGGTAATAGGAAGCGACCTCCTCCCGGCTGGATAGGTAACCTGAGACAAGACAGGAGAGGAAGCAGATTTTCATCCCTTGGTTGACAGTCTTGCCCCAAGCTTCCAGCTGCCTTCTGTCCTTGCTTAGGGCCAATTCATTCTGTGTAGCCCAGTCCCCATATGTGAAGGAAATTAACTTTATACATGGCAGTTTTATTAAAAGTGCAAATGTATGACGATGACAGGAATCAGCTCCCCAAACCATAAAGTGCACTGAATAATCTTGACTACTCTGAATAATTTATGCTGCTTTAAATGAGGATTTAAATTATTCCGAAGTGCCTTTATATAGTCTGTTGTTTGAAATGCTATCAACAGCTTCGATGCATAAGATTCACTTTCATGGTTTTATCTTATATAATATAGTATCTTTGTATGTGGGTTCTCTTCTTCCAGAGGATTCTCAACATACCACACAGGCTTGAATTATTGCCAGTTTCAAATCCATTATAATGTTTTACAAAATTGCCTTCCAGGACACAAGTTAGCAAGGACACAACCATATTCACCTTCTTTAATTTAAGATAAGCAAATGATTCTTTCAAGTGACGTTGATTGACATTTCCTACTTTATTAATGAGGAAGAAAGTACTCCTAGAGACCACCAACACCTCCTCTCTTTACTGTGCAACAGCTCAGATGAAGGTTTGACTCCAGTCTCCAAACTCAGTTAGTTCCCTGATACTTTGAATAATGAAATTATTTGTGTGTTTGTGGGGGTGTGCACATATCCACAGCTCGTGTGTGGAGTCAGAAGACAACTCTGTGGAGTCATTTCTCTCCTTCTACTATGTGGGTCCCAGAGATTGAACTCAGATCATCAGGCTTGGCAGCAAACATTTTTACTCACCAAGACATCTCCCTAGCCTCCATTATAGTATTTTTGTGACCTAATTTTGAGTCTTGAATTTGATTGTTGTTCTACGAAGCTTTCTAATATGTAAGTAATCCACCTTGAAGCATGTCCCAGCTGGGCAGTGGTGGCGCACACCTTTAATCCCAGCACTCAGGAGAGAAAGAGGCAAGCAGATCTCTGTGAGTTAAAGGCCAGCCTGGTCTACAGAGAGAGTTCTGTGACTGTCAGAGCTGCACAGAGAAACCGTATCGGTGGTAATAATAATAATAATAAAAGCCATTTCCCTGATTCCTCTTGGAAAAGCTTTTGGATCTGATATTAGTATGAAACTAGGTTGTTGCTTTCTCATTCTGCATTGAGAATGCCTCAATATATACAACACCCAGGGAAAGATACACAACATGAAAATAAAGCCAAGGAATTACTTATTTTACTTATTTATGTTTAGGAGAGACATTTTGACAGGTGGAGTCTTGTTCTCAGGAGTAACTTCTGTCCCCAATGTAACAGCCATTTTTGTTATGTTCCCCTTACACACTTAAAAATGGGTTTCAAAGAGATCAAGGCTTCAAACCATAGTGAAATAAAGGCGCTATTTCCATGGGGCAGAGTATAAATAAATGTATAGCCTCAAGAACTGAGTGCTAGCTAGGCTCGGGGGTCTGTGGTAAAGACGGACAGAACTGTTTGAGGAATAATTGTGTTGGGGCACCTCATGAAATTAGACCCCAATAGCTATGTTTAAGAATCCAGAATTGGGGGGGGGTAGAGAGATGGCTCAGAAGTTAAGAGCACTGACTGATCTTCTAGAGGACCAAGGTTCAGTTCCCAGCACCCACAAACTGTCTATAACTCCAGTTCTGCGGGATCTGACACCTTCACACCAATGCGCAGAAAATGAAGTTAAATAAAATTTTAAAAATAATCTAGAGTGGGACCCTTTCCCTAAATCTAAAGGGCTGTTTCATCTTGGGCTCTTCAGAACCACAGATTAGGAAATCAAGGACAATTACTATAGATGGAGTCCCACTTAAAAGTCATGAAAGAGGGCCAGTGAGATGGCTCAGTAGATAAAGGTGCTTGCTGCCAAGTCTGACGACCCGAGTTCAATCCTCAGGACACATATGATGGAAATAGAAAACTAATTCCCACAGGTGTTCTCTGACTGAGACACACATACCATGGTGCGCTCTCTCTCTCTCTCTCTCTCTCTCTCTCTCTCTCTCTCTCTCTCTCTCTCTCTCTCTCTCTCTCCCATCTCTTTCTCTCTCTCCCCTCTCTCTGTCTCTCTGCATGTGAGACACACACACACACTCACACAGACACACACACACACACACAAGTTTAAAAGCCAGGTGCATGCCTATAATCTGAGCTCTTGAAAGGTTAAGGCAGGAGGACTACTAGTTTGAGGTCAGAATGTGTTACATAGCAATGACCAAAACCACAACAAAACACGAAAAAGCACTATAGATTTTGAAGCCACCAGGGTTGTCTCTGGGCAAGCTTACCAATGGATGGGGCATAGCCATTGTACTTTCCAGAGTCCAGGGCATCTTTCATGGCTTGGGTAACTTCAGGGTCTGTAGGCAGGTTTCCAAACACGGTAGGGTCCCCTGTTCATGGAAGA